>NC_044552.1:87547371-88205228 GCF_007565055.1 Rhinopithecus roxellana | reverse complement strand
CTGACCTCACAGAAATACAAACTACCATCAGAGAATACTATAAACACCTCTATGCAAATAAACTAGAAAATCTAGAAGAAATGGATAATTTCCTGGACACTTACACTCTCCCAAGACTAAACCAGGAAGAAGTTGAATCCCTGAATAGACCAATAGCAGTTTCTGAAATTGAGGAAATAATTAATAGCCTACCAACAAAAAGAAGTCCAGGACCAGAAGGATTCACAGCCGAATTCTATCAGAGGTACAAGGAGGAGCTGGTATCATTCCTTCTGAAACTATTCCAATCAATAGAAAAAGAGGGAGTCCTCCCTAACTCATTTTATGAGGACAACATCATCCTGATACCAAAGCCTGACAGAGACACAACCAAAACAAAAGAGAATTTTAGACCAATATCCCTGATGAACATCAATGCAAAAATCCTCAATAAAATACTGGCAAACCAAATCCAGCAGCACATCAAAAAGCTATCCACCATGATCAAGTGGGCTTCATCCCTGGGATGCAAGGCTGGTTCAATATACGCAAATCAATAAATGTAATCCAGCATATAAACAGAACCAAAGACAAAAACCACATGATTATCTCAATAGATGAAGAAAAGGCATTTGACAAAATTCAACAGCCCTTCATGCTAAAAACTCTCAATAAATTCGGTATTGATGGAACGTATCTCAAAATATTAAGAGCTATTTATGACAAACCCACAGCCAATATCATACTGGATGGGCAAAAACTGGAAGCATTCCCTTTGAAAACTGGCACAAGACAGGGATGCCCTCTCTCACCACTCCTATTCAACATAGTGTTGGAAGTTCTGCCTAGGACAATCAGGCAAGAGAAAGAAATAAAGGGTATTCAGTTCGGAAAAGAAGAAATCAAATTGTCCCTGTTTGCAGATGATATGATTGTATATTTAGAAAACCCCATTGTCTCAGCCCAAAATCTCCTTAAGCTGATAAGCAACTTCAGCAAAGTCTCAGGTTACAAAATCAATGTGCAAAAATCACAAGCATTCTTATACATCAGTAACAGACAAACAGAGAGCCAAATCATGAATGAACTTCCATTCACAATTGCTTCAAAGAGAATAAAATACCTAGGAATCCACCTTACAAGGGCTGTAAAGGACCTCTTCAAGAAGAACTACAAACCACTGCTCAGTGAAATCAAAGAGGACACAAACAAATGGAAGAATATAGTGTGCTCATGGATATGAAGAATCAGTATTGTGAAAATGGCCATACTGCCCAAGGTAATTTATAGATTCAATGCCATCCCCATTAAGCTACCAATGACTTTCTTCACAGAGTTGGATAAAACTGCTTTAAAGTTCATATGGAACCAAAAAAGAGCCTGCATTGTCAAGACAATCCTAAGCCAAAAGAACAAAGCTGGAGGCATCATGCTACCTGACTTCAAACTATACTACAAGGCTACAGTAACCAAAACAGCATGGTACTGATACCAAAACAGAGATATAGACCAATGGAACAGAACAGAGCCCTCCGAAATAATACCACACATCTACAACCATCTGATCTTTGACAAACCTGAAAAAAACAAGAAATGAGGAAAAGAGTCCCTATTTAATAAATGGTGCTGGGAAAATTGGCTAGCCATAAGTAGAAAGCTGAAACTGGATCCTTTCCTTACTCCTTATATGAAGATTAATTCAAGATGGATTAGAGACTTAAATGTTAGACCTAAAACCATAAAAACCCTAGAAGAAAACCTAGGGAATACCATTCAGGACATAGGCATGGGCAAGGACTTCATGTCTAAAACACCAAAAGCAATGGCAGCAAAAGCCAAAATTGACAAATGGGATCTAATTTAGAAAATCTAGGTAGTACCATTCAGGACATAGGCATGGGTAAGGACTTCATGTCTAAAACACCAAAAGCAATGGCAGCAAAAGCAAAAATTGACAAATGGGATCTAATTAAACTAAAGAGCTTTTGCACAGCAAAAGAAACTACCATCAGGGTGAACAGGCAACCTACAGAATGGGAGAAAATTTTTGCAACCTACTCATCTGACAAAGGGCTAATATCCAGAATCTACAAAGAACTCAAACAAATATACGAGAAAAAAACAAACAACCCCATCAAAAAGTGGGGAAAGGATATGAACAGACATTTCTCAAAAGAAGATATTCATACAGCCAACAGACACATGAAAAAATGCTCATCATCACTCACCATCAGAGAAATGCAAATCAAAACCACAATGAGATACCATCTCACACCAGTTAGAATGGCAATCATTAAGAAGTCAGGAAACAACAGGTGTTGGAGAGGATGTGGAGAAATAGGAACACTTTTACACTGTTGGTGGGATTGTAAACTAGTTCAACCATTACGGAAAACAGTATGGCAATTCCTCAAGGATCTAGAACTAGATGTACCATATGACCCAGCCATCCCACTACTGGGTATATACCCAAAGGATTATAAATTATTCTACTACAAAGACACATGTACACGTATGTTTATTGCGGCACTATTCACAATAGCAAAGACTTGGAATCAACCCAAATGTCCATCTGCGACAGACTGGATTAAGAAAATGTGGCACATATACACCATGGAATACTATGCAGCCATAAAAAAGGATGAGTTTGCGTCCTTTGTAGGGACATGGATGCAGCTGGAAACCATCATTCTTAGCAAACTATCACAAGAAGAGAAAACCAAACACCGCATGTTCTCACTCATAGGTGGGAACTGAACAATGAGATCACTTGGACTCGGGAAGGGGAACATCACGCACTGGGGCCTATCATGGGGAGGGGGGAGGGGGGAGGAGGGAGGGCTTGCATTGGGGAGTTATACAAGATATAAATGATGAATTGATGGGTGCTGACGAGTTGATGGGTGCAGCACACCAACATGGCATAAGTATACATATGTAACAAACCTGCACGTTATGCACATGTACCCTAGAACTTAAAGTATAATAAAAAAAAAAAAAAAAAAAAAAAAAAACTAAAGAGCTTCTGCACAGCAAAAGAAACTACCATCAGAGTGAACAGGCAACCCACAGAATGGGAGAAAATTTTTGCAATCTACTCATCTGACAAAGGCCTAATATCCAGAACCTACAAAGAACTCAATCAAATTTACAAGAAAAGAACAAACAACGCCATCAAAAAGTGGGCAAAGGATATGAACAGTCACTTCGCAAAAGAAGACATTCATACAGCCAACAAACACATGCAAAAATGCTCATCATCACTGGCCATCAGAGAAATGCAAATCAAAACCACAATGAGATACCATCTCACACCAGTTAGAATGGCAATCCTTAAAAAGTCAGGAAACAACAGGTGCTGGAGAGGATGTGGAGAAATAGGAATACTTTTACACTGTTGGTGGGATGGTAAACTAGTTCAACCATTGTAGAAAACAGTGTGGCGATTCCTCAAGGATCTAGAACTAGAAATACCATTTGACCCAGCCATCCCATTACTGGGGATATACCCAAAGGATTATAAGTCATGCTGCTATAAAGACACATGCACACGTATGTTTATTGCGGCACTATTCACAATAGCAAAGACTTGGAATCAACCCAAATGTCCATCAGTGACAGACTGGATTAAGAAAATGTGGCACATATACACTATGGAATACTATGCAGCCATAAAAAAGAATGAGCTTGTGTTCTTTGTAGGGACATGGATGCAGCTGGAAACCATCATTCTCAGCAAACTATCACAAGAACAGAAAACCAAATACCGCATGTTCTCACTCATAGGTGGGAATTGAACAATGAGATCACTTGGACACAGGAAGGGGAACATCACACACTGGGTCCTATTGTGGGAAGGGGGTAGTGGGGAGGGATAGCAGTAGGAGATATACCTAATGTAAATGATGAGTTAATGGGTGCAGCACACCAACATGGCACATGTATACATACGTAACAAACCTGCACGTTGTGCACATGTACCCTAGACTTAAAGTATAATATAAAAAAATGGACCCCCAATTTCTCAACTAAAATCTCCTGTTGGGTAATATTATAAAATATAGTATAAAATGTAACCTTCCTATATGTGGAAGCATCTGCCCAAAATGTCGATATTGGTTTTAAAACAATTAATATTTAGATGATCTTCCTGAAAAGGCTAAGCTAATTCTTGAAATTGCTAGTGTAATATGAAAGGCAGTTCATATCATCAGCATAGGAAACACTTGGAATCCTATTTGCAGGAAGTTTTTTGCACATTTTGTCTAAGATTGTTCAGGAACAAGTTTAGAAGAATGGGGCAAGATACAGCCCTGTTTTACTGTATTTACAGTGAGAGTTTTCTTTAGCAGAGGTAATTCCTGCCTGGTTTGACCCTGGAACTGTTTTTGCTCAAGAGTCTCTGAAATAAAATTCTGAAAACTCTTAATACATAGAGAGATCATGTAATTCAATCCATAAACAATTTTTGTCTATGAAATCAAATGTCAATAACAAGTCAGCAAAAGCTATTAAAAGTATATTTATTCCTATTGAGGTGAATCAGAACACTAAAACTATGATGAGTTATGGAACTGTTGTTAAAACTAAATCATCCCTGTTGCTCTGGCAAGAAGACAAATTATAAAAATCAACACCATCCTCAGAAAAAGTTGTTGTGAATATCTGAGAAGCTGAGAAGCTGTTCAGAATCCTGATGTACATTTAATGTTGGAGGTGGGTGATTAACATGTTTTAAGACAAGAAAGACCATTCTTTGTATTCTGTTTGTAGAGTCTATGCTGAAGACATAAATTGTAATAGAATAACTGATATTGAAAGAATTTGAGCTCATGGTAAGGAAAATGTTTCAAAATCTCTTACATAAATGTTCTTTCCTGGATATGTTGGCCTTTTTGTTAGCCAACATCGGATTCATCTATAGAGCTTTTCAAACTACATTGACCTGGGCATCATCTCTAGAAAGGGCCTGGATCCTTGGCCATTGCTTAGGAGAGCATAATCCATCAATAAGGATCAACTCCTAGGGAATAAAAAATAAGCTTCTAGCATGTTTCAGTTTATACATTTGGAAGTTATTGGTGAAGCAGCTGGCACTATTAACCTATCCACATGGCTAGAAGAATATATGTGTAGAAGGAAAATAAGAGTACAATTTTAGGAACTCTCTGACCTGCAGGCTTCCCATCCTTCCTCAGGAGTCTGATACATCAGGTGTTAATCCAGAGAGATGGTCCTCTAGGATGAACAAACTGCTGGGAAGGCTTCTTACATGCTTTTCCCTAGACAACAGGGCCATAAAGCCATCAGCTGATACATACACCCCTACACTTCAGCACATTCAGCTCATTTCATACTTTTTCCTTTGGCTCATGCTTGAGCATATAGTCTAATCAGATTGAACAGAGCTACTTAACATTTGGCTTATTCTCAGCGTACATCTGATCCTGTTTTGACAATGCAGAACAACTTTTCTAGTCACCTAGCACTCACTACTTCCTTACCACAACTTTATTAGAAACCCCTATTATTTCTTCTAGGAACCACATCATAAAATCCCAAGAACCAAATCTGATGTTCTCTCTCTCTCACTCGCTCCTTTCTGATATCAGTTTGCTTAATTTTTAGCAGGTAAAAAATAAAGGAGTATCACATAAAAAGCAGCCATAGCAAAGAATAGAGTATTCCTCAGACTCTAGGACTTAGGTGACAGAGCCAAAGGCATCTACTCTCTCCGAGCTTCTTGAGCCTCCCACCACAACATTCTAATTCTGCATGCTGTCAAACCCAAAGGACTTAATACTGAGGGGTGATTTACTGGGATGAAAGGAGAAGCCATCACTTTCAACCAGTGATCAGGAGTGTCAAATATAACAAACAATTAATATTAAGTAACACTGATACCCTTGAGTCATTGACTTCATTGTCTGATGGCAAAATCATGGAGGAGAAACCTACGATATTGAACAAAAGGTAATTTATTCTTTAAAATTTAGGTTACTTGTAAGCAGAGCATGTTTACTCCCCTGGGAAGGGAAGGGGGAAATTTCAGGTGAGCACCAGTGTGTTTACTTGCCTTGCCAAATTTCAGGATAAAATTCTTTTTTTGTTATTTCCAGAAACATTCTGAGCTGACAGAATCAGGGAATATGCAGCTGTTTGCCTTTTGTAAGTTAAAGTTGAATGTGTCTACGGTTTCTTATTTGCTAACTCTGACAGGGCTTGACAAGCTTGGTGAATAGAGTGCACCTGACCAATTTCTTGAGATGGGAGAATTTATAGACTCTCTCAGCTAACATAGCCAAGGCTTCTGGGAGAAGTTATCAAGCTCCCCAGGCTGAGAGTATACTAACATTGATGAGAATGAAATTGGATGTGCATGCGGCTAAACACTGGGCTCTGGAATAAAATGAAAACTTGAAAGGGGATCATATTTGGGTAAAAAAAGAGTAGTGTGGCAAACAGGGAATTCAACTGGATGAGATTCTCAATTGTTGGGAGAGAAGGGTGTCTACACATTATAACTCAAATGAGCAACACAGGTAAGTTCAAGCAGAAAAGAAGTTGGGAAATTATGACTGTGGAAAGGTTATTAGTATAAATGATTATACATTTCCCTATTGTGCATATGTTTTGTATGTATGTGCATGTTTTGCTTAACCATAGAACCTGTTCAGTTTTTCTCCAGGTAAACAAACGAGGTTTTCAGAAAAACTTTTTTTTACTGGTTGTGATAATCAAAGGATTTTTCTTTCAATGAAAGGCTGCATTTATCTCAAGAGAGGGAGTAAATTAGGTTTCCTGATTTCAAGACATTGTGGATCCCAGGACTGGGATGTAAAGCCTCCAGTGCTGAAACTGCAGAGAGAGAAAATGCCAGCCCTAATCAGCTTCTCTTTATTAATTTATGTTTTTTCTAGGATGTACCAACCTAGGGGAAAGGGAGAGGAAGGAAGAGCGATAGGCAAATCACAATTTCCCTTCCTCCCTCCCTCCAGACCTGACCTGTAAACATTTATTCCTCCTCAAATTATCCGCAACATTTCTGAACATCCCAGTGGCATCAATCGGGCATTTCATGGCAGAGGATGGGCATCGTCTCAGCTGTTCCCGGCATTCTGTATTTCCTCTTGCTGCCTGTTCCTCAGGCGTGGTAATGGAGGCACCTCTGCTGCTCTGCTCACTCTTGTCAGTGTCCTTAACACCAATGCAGGTGCTGTCCACCCCTGTGCTGACAGTGTGAATCTGCTAACTGTGCTGTGTCTCAGGGGTGCCATCTGCCATCCCTGCAGAGACACAGATGCTGTCTGCTGTCACTGTAAAAGCTAATGGTGTCAATGCAGCTGATATTTGATTTATAGTTCCTTTAGTTTTCACTCAGGTTTAATTGGATATCTCTTACCCCCCAGAGCCCAGTCCAGTAGAGACTGCATCAAAACACAACATGAATGATAACATTCTGAATCCTCAAAAATCCCTTCTCATTTAAGACACTGGTCCACACACTCCTTTTACCAAAGTTAAAGTATGTCTTGATGTTTTCTTTCCTTGGATTGAGTCTTTCCAAAGAGGTTTCTCCTTCCCTGTAGTGGATAAGGTAGGCCTCTCCTTATCCTATGGTGAATGAGGTAGGCCTGTCTCCAATCTTCTAGACATGACCTACCTTGTCTGAATCCAAAGCACTGCTAGGTTACTAAAATTCACTCATTTGTTCATTAGACAAATAGTGTTATTGAACACCTATTTACCAGGGATTCTGCTAGATGCTAGGGATGCAATGGTTTTTATAAACATTAATATTATTTATGCCTTCATGAAGCTTTCATTGTACTAGGAAAAATAAAATAATAATAAAATAAATGAGACTAAGTTTATATAATTGGAAGAGTGCTGACTCTATCAAAACATGAGGAAATTTTTGAATCTACACTTTGAAGAAAGGAAAATCAATTTGCTCAAGTTCATTCTGGAAGTAGGTCAATATAATAAAAGGTTCCAATGCTTATGACCTTCTCAACAAGAGTTTTGGAGAAATGTTCAAAATTACCTGGACAATCTCCAGCATCAGTCCTAGGAAACAGAATTATAGATCTCCCCTAGGTGAAGCTTCACAATTATTTCCTTCTCTGTGATCAGGAGCACTCGGTATAATTGGCCACAGTCAGCAGTCATGAATTTCAGAACACAAATCATCCATGAGGGTTCTGAAGTATCCTGAAAATAAGATAGGAGCATTGTTCCAATTCATTCAGAACCATCTTTGAGGTTAGTCTCACAGCTCCCCTTCAGAATTAATTTGATCACTGGCTCTCCCAAGTTTCCTGAATAGAAAAGGCCCCAAGACAAGGGTGTCTAAATCAGACTATGAAGCCACTGAAAGTTCCACTTTCACTGCCACCATCTACATTGTCATCACTACTTTTGTGCTGGGTTCTGGGGCAGGTAACCTTTGGGAGATGGAAGGTGGAGAGCAAAGGCTCAGGGAGCACTTCCTACCACAGAGCCAGTAAGTGGAGAGGCCGGAGAGAATCCTCCTCACTCCCCAGCTAATGAGGTGCCAGGAACCTGAAAAATAATAAATATTCTTAGAAGGAATGAAAAATAGTCCCAGGCCATGTTAGAACAGAGCAGGTCATAGCTGCCACTTAGGTGCAGACAAGTACAAAACCATTTGCAATATCTCAAGCACAGATGCCACAGTGCAGGGCCCCGGCTAGTGAAAGACCCATGGGCACAAAGGTAGTGATGATGACCACATGGTTGGCAATCGTGGGAGGTATAAAAATGGAATTGCAGTGGAAGCAGCCTTTTGTTGTCATAAAATGTCCCCCCTTATCCTTCCAAGATCACTCAAACCTTTTGGATAATAGATCATCCAAGTCCCTGTCCTCCACTCCTGAATCTCACCTCTCTTCTCAATAGTCACTCCTGACGGCTACTATCCTCATGCCCTGGGTATTCCTCCCTGCACTCTGCTCTCCCCAACCCCTGACCTCAGTGTCCAAATATTGCCACAGCTCTACCCATTAGACAAGTCTGGATTATGCATCAGGGCATCTTCTTATTATCCCCAGACCTTATCCCTCAATTGGAGCAGATTCCTTCTGTCAAGACACTTTAATATCTCAATATCTACAGCAGATTTCCTACAGAAGCCTCTAGCACACTGGTGTGGACCCCGGAAAGACAATCCATGTTATTGCTCCTCCACAAATATCTATTTTGCTTCATTATGTATAAGGTTGAACTTACTATTAGAATTTCAAAGCTGCAATCGACCTCTGCTTTCTAGACTTTATGATCTCTCACAGTCACCTATGGAATTTAAACCTTAACACATGGTATGTGCTATGTGCTATTGGGAGAACTGGGTCAAAAGGAAATAATTTTCAGTAGGGTCGAATGAAGAAGTTGTGGAAATCTAATGTATAGCATGGTGACTGTAGCTATTAGGTTGGTGCAAAAACAATGAAAAGTCATGGCTAAAACCACAATTGCTTTTGCACCAACCTAATGCTAATACTGTGTTGTACACTTCAAATTTGCTAAGAGTAGATCTTAAATGTACTTTCTACAAAAAAAAACATGTAATTATGTGAGATGATAGATAGGTTAATTAGCTTGATTGGGGTAATCATTTCACAATATACACTTATATCAAAACACCATGTCATACACGGTAAATATATATGTTTTATTTTTCAATTATAACTGAATAGTGAAGAGGGAACAAAAGAGAAAGAAAAAGAGAATAAACTTTACTAAGAGGTAAATGAATAAATGAATAATGCATAGATAAATAAACAAAATGTTCACATTATGTAGTGGTTCACTAGTTCAAAGTTATGGATTTAGGAACTCAATAAAATAAACATATTTAATGTTTGCACTGATTTGGAGCCTTTAGTCATGAGAAGGAGACATTCTACTGATAAGGAAAGAACTAGTCAAATATCCTCAGGCCGGAGGGAGAGTTAACTGCGTGGTATGCAACCAGTGCAGTCTCACAAGGTCATGCATGTGAAAAGGTCTCACACTTGGTTTAATGCTTTGCTGTCATGATCTTGAAATTCTCAATAATTTTGAACAGGGGTCTTGAATTTTTATTCTGCACTGGGCCCTACAAATTAAGTAGCTAGTCCTGCATGAACTGGTTAAGATCATGCAGTCCACATATTAGTGGAGTCTTAATTCAGAAGAAGTGGCAGGAAGCTCCCAAATAAAACTCAAATAAAATTACAGAAAAGAAAATACAAAGCAATTAGCATCAACTATTGACTTATCCTAAGGGATTCAAAAGTAAAAGAAAAATCAGCCATCCAACCTACCTCATAATCAGGGCAAAATTCCTCTTTGGTATAAGCTCTTCAATCTGTTCTTACTTTATGCTTTCAATCCCTTACACAAGGAAAGTCTCAGAATCTCCACAAGGAAAGGTCTAGGGTAATCAGAGGGAATATCATGGAAGAGTTAGGGCTTGACAACCTCTTTGTTTACATGGGTAAATATGGCATTTATATGGAGACTATGTCTATATGGAGAATAAAGGAGGTTTTTCCAAATAAGAAACATAGAGTTGGCATAGCATATGCCAAGGTTAGGTACAGTATAGGGTGTATATGGAACAGCGATGAAAATGTAGTTGGATAGGGATTGAAGGAAAGAGGCAGATTCAGAGGGAACTGGCAGAGGTTCAAAACTGGGTAATAGAGAAGCAAGATAGACTCCTGAGAAAGGCAATAAAGTAACAAGTGTGGTTTTGTCTAAAAGCTTACTTGACAAATATTTGCCTTTTGGTCTGGGGTGAGAAAACATGTAATAAAGACAGCCAGTAGGGAGAATGTTACATTCATCTACAATGATGCCAGTAAGCATTGGAATTAAAGGAAGAAAGTAAGAGGTGATGTTTTTTTCTAATGGTCTCCAAAAATTTTGGTGATCAATGGGGAATCCAGATTTAAAAGAGAAAAGTTGAGGACTTAGTGTAAACCCTTGGGCAGGATTTATATTCACCACCAGGGAAAATTATTGAAACAGAAGACATACAGAAAGAAAGGTAAGAGAGACTGAGAGACAGAAAAATGAAGAGAGGGAAATACTTTAAAACATTTTATGCAGAGAGGTGCTTCTAAGATAGTCAATAAAGGGAAAAAATAGGTAGAGGACCCCTGGATTTGGCAACAAGCAATTTAATATTGTTTAAGGTTTAATACAGCACTTTTCAAAAGTGAAACATTGATACAGTTTTATTTTGTAATTTTACATTTAAGTCCCTGAGATAATGCTCCAGAGAACATGACCATGCATTCTGCTTGCCATAATACCCCTAGCACCTAGTACAATGTGATGAGAAATCAGCCCTCCATAATCAACAGAGCCTCATATAGTGTCTTCTAAAAGGGAAAGATCTCAACTGAAAAGACAATATCATGTCTTACTTCTCTTGACAAATGATATAACCCCTTTACAAATCCTAAATATGATATTGGAAAAATGCAGTGACCTTTTATTTTCAATATTGCCATCAAGTGTTTGCAAAGAGCATTTTCAAAGGATGGTAACATAACAACAAAATGCACTTTGCTCTCCCCTGCTGAGCATCTTGATGTATCCCTGAGGGTCCTGAAGGCTCCTTCTCCCCTGCTGACCACAAAGCAAATCTTGGAGGTTGTCTTAACTATCATCAAGTATCAAAGACAACCTATCATTTTCTCATATTAAGGAGCTATTGAGTATTTGAGGTGATAGATGTGTTTGCTTTGTGTGATGGTCCCCAAATGATGAACTCTCTCCTCCTCCCTGCAATGCAGCTGTGTAAACAGGGAAGTCTTGTTGGTGAATTCTGTGGTATCTATTTTCTACAACAAATGCTAGGAATATAAAAGGCACTCCAAAAAATTTGATGAATGAAAGAAGAGTGATACATCCTCTACATTAAGACTTCTAGATAGTCGTCCATCCCCACATAATGACACTGAATTTGCTTTGTTTGAAGCATTAAAAAGAACTAGGTCTTTATTTGTCCATTATACCTCAATAAAGCTGGAAAAGAATTAAAATCAGAAACGGTTGATGGTCAGAGTACAAAGTCTCAATTAGACGGAATACATTGTTGTTGTCATTGTTTTACTTTGAGATATATTGCACATTGTGGTGAATGTAGTAAATAATAACCCATCACTCATTTCAAAATTGCTACGACAGTACATTTCTAATGTTCTCACCAAAAAAATAAGTATTTGAGGCGATAGATGTGTTTGTTTGATTTAATTATTCTATATTATATTCATAATTCATAACATCACTTTGTTCCCCATCAATATATATAATTATAATTTGTCAATTTATAATTAAAAATAAAAATTGAAAAAAAAAGAAATGAGTCAGTCTGGAGGGAGCTCATCAGTTGGGGAGCATCACACGAAGCAAACAGATTCACTGGGCTACAAATATTCTGGTTCCTAAAATCAGAATAACGAAAAGACAAAGCAAGAAGACAATACAAAAGCTAACATATGTGCTCCTGTTAATTAAGAAAAAGTAACAACATCCCATACAAACACACTTTTTACACCAGGCACAGTGGCTCACACCTGTAATCCCAACACTTTGGGAGGCCGAGGCGGGCAGATCACCTGAAGTCAGGAGTTCGAGACCAGCCTGGCCAACATGGTGAAACCCGGTCTCTACCAAAAATACAAAATTAGTTGGGCAAAGTGGTAGGCACCTGTTATCCCAGCTACTCAGGAGGCTGAGGCAGGAGAATCGCTTGAAACAGGGAGGCAGAGGTTGCAGTGAGCTGAGATCGCGCCATTGCACTCCAGCCTGGGCAACAAGAGTGAAGCTCTGTCTCAAAAAAAAAAAAAAAAAGAAAGAAAGAAAGAAAAAGAAAACATACACACACACACGCACTTTATATGTGACTTAGAAATTGTAGGAAAGGCTAGAAGAACCAAGGATATGTTTTTCTTCCCACCAAACCTGCGACTGGAATCAGTCCTAAAAGTGACAGCAGGCCTGGCGCGGTGGCTCAACCCTATGATCCCAGCACTTTGGGAGGCCGAAGCAGGCGGATCACGAGGTCAGGAGATCAAGACCATCCTGGCTAACATGGTGAAACCCCATCTCTACTAAAACACAGAAAATTAGCCAGGCGTAGTGGCGTGCACCTGTAGTCCCAGTTACTAGAGAGACTGAGGCAGAAAAATTGCTTGAACCCGGGAGGCGGATGTTGTGGTGAGCCGAGATCGCACCACTGCACTCCAGCCTCGGCGACAGAGCGAAACTCCATCTCAAAAAAAAAAAAAGTGAGGGCAGGGGAATACCTACATGGGAATGCCCCAAACCATCCCTAGGTGGGACCAGGCGGGATTCCAAAGCAAGTGACACTAACTGCCAGGGTGATCAGTGCAAAGCATTTATTAGGGAAGCTTACGACTGCTGCAGCAATCATTGTGACAATGAAAGAAAACAGATGTTTTACCTAGGTATGTCCACAGTGTGTGGGGGGCAAAGTACAGAGTTTATGAGGATTTAAGGAATTTGGCTCAGGGTTGGGGCCCATTTCTTTCAGTGTTTTGGGCAACAACATAGATACCTTTATCAGTGCTAGGAATGTTCAAGGCCCCAGTTTGGGTTCAAGCCTGCTGGGAAAACCTGCAGCTGGCAGGTCACAGAGCAGTCTATGCAGTCTCTGATTCTCAGTCAGGACACAGAAAGAAAGGGGGAAGAATTAGGGGACCCTACAATATGAGAATGAGTGAAATTATTAGAAAGAAGCAGCGTATATTAAATGGAAAAAAATACTGCAGGCAAGCAAAAATCTTCAGAGGAAATAACCAAAGAAACTGGAATAAAAATGGTCACCCAGAAAATGGCTACATATTTCTGATGTTTTATTTCTAAGATATCACTACCAAAAATGTTAATAGCTAAAAAGGCTCCTAAACAATATCTGGAGCCATTGTGAGTATTGGCTAAAATCAACAAAATAGTACATAGTCATTGGAGTACATGTCATGCATAATAAAGAAGAATATCACAGGCAGAAAAACATACAGGTGCAAAACACAAAGGACCCAAGGACATCTCTCTAAGATGACAGGGGAAAACATCCATGAACTATGCGCAGATATAGAGGTGAAGGCAATGAACTGTACATAGACAAGGATGTGATTTAAATTATGCTAGTGTGATGCTGGATAAACCAATAAAAGATCTTAATCACTGCAACAAAAGCCCAAGGTTAATTGTGACAAACTCCACCAACAGCAGCACAGCAATAATGTAAAAAAAGATGACTTTGGACAGAAGCTGTACAGGGGCTACTCTCTGCACCTGGAGAAGTTCAATATAACTGCATGAAAGAAATCAGATATAAATCTGTCCAAAAGAGAAAGGAAAAACTCTTAGATAGACAGATGGTATTTTTTAAATTATAATGAAACTAGCTTCAGAGAAATCTTTGACAGGGAAGTGAGGCAAGAAAACAAGCACTATTAGCATAATGGGCCCCAGAGTCCAAGTACAATGCAATGAATGCAAAATGTACAGTAGATATAAAGGGAGTCACTAACAGCCCCAATCCACCAAGGAGCATGGTCTCTCAGAATTGCCAAGAAAAATAAGAAAGGTTCTCATTAACTTTCTGCTTCCAAGTGACCCCTTCAAGTGCAGAAGTTTCCCTGGAAAACTCATGACCAGGAAATCAATCTCAATGGACAAAGAGAATTTGACCTCTGCCTAGTTATCCTCTACTTTGGAGCCAGGTTGGAAAAACAGAGAGAAAAGTTGGCATGAAAACTGCCTTTAACTCTTTAACCACTGTTATGTAAAGAAAATAATATCTTAACATTACAACCATCAAAAAATGCACAGATATGACAGGCTAGGGAACATGCTGTGTCCCTGTTTAAGTCTAAGAAAGAGATTTTTTCATAAGATGTATAAGCTGAACTCTGGGGACTTTTGTACTTTCACCAAGCACATTCCTCTTCCCATGAAACTCTGTACTCTCTGTATCTATTGTGTGTGGGGGGTGGGGGGGCGGCGCGAGGAAGAGGAAGAGAGAGAAGCAACAGAGAGAACATTAGGAGAGACAGTTTGCTCCTAAACATGTGCCCTTTGCACAAGGGGACATCATTCCTTTCACATCCAAATCAGCCAGTACCTACCACCTTGCCCACAGTAAGCTTGGTTAACAGAAGTCTGTGCTGCGGCCCTTGGTCTGAATAGACATAGCTAAACCAATTAGCTGGGGAAGACAGAACAAAAGAGAGTCTTTCTGCAGAAACCTCTTTCAATACCCTTCTGATGTTTCCTACAGTAGTAAGGGGATGGGGTCAAGTCTGAACAACTTCCCTCTGAGTTTGCTGCTATTCTATTTGACTATCCTCCACATTATTAATAAATATTATTATTCAGGCATTCTTACCAAACTCTACATTCCCTCACACTGCGCCCTTTCTTCTAGGTCTGTCCTCTCTTCCAGATCTGCCCTCTCTTCCTCTGCCTTCCTTTGTCTTCCTTCTTAACACATCCCAGTTCTTTCTGCTGTCAACTAAAAAATTAAAAATGTATACATTTAACAAGGAGACTTTATGTGATATAAAGAGTTACAGCCTGTAGGGTGGCCATTCTGACAGACTAGGAAATGTAGCCTCCAGTAGAACCCAGAAGCAGGCACTTCAAGGGAGTGGAGGGTGAAATAGGGATTTACACTAAATGGGTTGGCCAAGGATACACATTCAACAGGTTACAGGCAGAGTTATGAATATTGATGAAGGAGGGACATGTGCATGTGTGAAAAACAAACTTGCATGCTATATGCATCCTACGTTCACTCTGAAGCGGAGACTTATCAATTAAATGTACTACAGTTAAGCCCCATGTGTCAAACTGTGAAGCAGGGACACAACAGCACTCAAGTGCACAGATTCTGTAAACTGGCCAGAACCAGCCCATAGTCAGTGTTCTTTTATCAGAAAAAAGTTACTGAAATCAGTCTCTTGTTCAATCAAAGATGTGGTTATGACATGTGGAGCAGGAGGATCCATTTGTCGGCATCTGGTGGTGGATGAGCCGTCCTTATTCTAATATTGCTTATATCTGCCAAGTGCTTGTCTAGCTGCTAGAGTAAATGAAAAACCTTACAACAGTCAGAAAACAGCTTATTATTTAAGTATCGGAGTGCCTGATTTATCCCTTGCCTGGCATGGTCTTGCATCCTGTTTATAAGTTGGTATCTTATTGCTACAAAGATTTCATTCTGTCAGTCTTATGCTCTCTATTTTAACATTGATGCTGATCAGTTGTTGTGTCTAAATTGCAAAAGAGAGGGCCAATAATGAGCTGTGTCTGACCTCCAGACCCTTTATGGCTGGGAACTTAATATTTTAAGGTTTTTCTAGGGTCCGCCTGGCCAACAGGGCTCCATTGAGTTGGTTGGAGAGCTTAGAATTTTATTTTTAGTTGTAATTTCCTTGCTTGTCTCTATCCCACTTTCTTTCTGCCCATCATTTTTTTCTAGTACTTCATCCTCCTTCTCTCCAGCTTTCTGTCTTCCTCAGTTTGGGCTCCCTTTGCCAAGCGCCTTCCTTTATCACTTCCCATTTAACCCTCCCCACTCTCTTCTTTCCTAGCCACCATATTGAATCTCTGAAACTTGCTGACATTGAGATTCAAGAATTTTTAGTGTAGTAAAAACTCTGTCATTTATCATAATTGGGAGAAAAAAGGTCATTTTCACTTAATGAAATTTTGAGGAAGAAAATGTTTCCTTCACAAGAAAAAATCAGGCTTCACATGGACACAGAGAAGGGAACATCACACACTGGGGCCTCTTGGGGGTGGGGGGCATGGGGAGGGGGAGCATCAGAACAAATACTCAATGCACATGGGGCTTAAAACCAAGATGATGGGTTGATAGGTGCAGCAAACCACCATGGCACATGTATACTTATGTGACAAATCTGCACTCTCTGCACATTTATCTCAGAATTTAAAGTAAATTTTTAAAAAGAAGAAGAAGAAGAAGAAGAAAATCAGGCTTCAAAACACTCCAGGAAAAAGCCTTGAAACCACTGTTGCAGAAGGCAAGCTGTGAAGGTGTTTTAACTGATAGCATTATTTATAATTAGTACAGCCATTGTATGAGTATATATGTTTCAACTGAAGGCCTTCACTCTTAATCAGCGTAACATTTTCTTTGTTTATTCTATTAATTTACTCAGCAACCCCTTTTTCACGGAAGCAGGTTAAACAAAGATTCTGAGTAACAAAGCTCTAGGTCTCAGCAGATGGCCCATAGGAACAGCCTTGCTGGTCTAGTCAAAACAAATTTTGCACAATAAACACTTGCTCTGTTCCACCGCCTTGTCACAATCACACTCCATGTCAGAATCATTCCCTGTGGAGGAAAAAAATTTTAATTGGTTACTGTTTGGTGTTTGCCTTGTAAGCTGTCAGAGTTGGCCTTGGGTATAAATATAGAAATAGTCTAAGTTTATCAGGTAAGTCCTGCCCTCTTGTTTTCTTATCCTTCTCCCTTCTTCTATCCCACTGGAGATCTTGTTCTCACCAACAAGTAGTTCATTTTCCTGTCCTCCATGGAAATGCCTCCCTCTTCCAATGATCAGTCCCCATTCCAGGAAAATTTACCTCACTAATAACACTATTCAAAAGAAAAGACACCCAGCATTGTGCCATGTATATAGTTAGGATTAAATGCATATTTGTGGCTGGGAACAGTGGCTCACACCAGTAATCTCAGCACTTTGGGAGGCCGAGGCAGGTGGATTACGTGAGGTCAGGAGTTCAAGACCAGCCTGGCCAACATGGTGAAACCCCATCTCCACTAAAAATACAAATAGTAGCTGGGCATGGTGGCATGTGCCTGTAATCCCAGCTACTTGGGAGGCTGAGGCAGTCGAATCACTTGAACCTGGGAGACGAAGGTTGCAGTGAGCTGAAATTGCACCACTGCACTCCAGCTTGAGCAACAGAGCAAAACTCTGTCTCAAAATAAGGGAATAAATACACACAAACATACATACATATTTGTTGAATAAACTAAAAATAGTAATGTCATATCAAGAACTCTTTTGTTATTTTACTAATCAACTCTGTTTTCTGTGAGATTTAACCTGTCTAAAAAAGTGCTGAATTTTAAAGAATAATATCTTTTTCTGGATCAAAGACACACACAACTTTGAATCTGATGAATATGAGATCTCAAGGCACTTACCTTGTTGACAGCCCTTTCTATGAAATCTACCCTTCACCCACAACCCAACCTGCACCCCATTTTCAGAGAGTGCACAGCCACGCCTCCTGCTGAGAGGCTGTCTTTGGAACTGCTGACTACTACACAACTCAGAAACTTCACTGGCCAAAGCAGATTGAACTAGAACAACTTATCCAAGTTGAAGGAACTAGTGCTTTCTCCAGAGAAACTGGAAATAGAACTGAGGGACTCCAGTCATTTGGAATCTAAGGGCTTATATTTGTATGAAGACCTAAAGGCTGAGATGAGACCAGTTTGGGAGTGACTGTGGTATCTCCCCATTGCAAAAACCTGCCTAAAATAAGTTGATCACTTACAACTATTGGTTCTTTCACTGAAGGCAGAGGCAACAATATTTTAGCATCACAATTCAGAAAAAAATTATTATCACAACTGAATGGCAGAATGCATAAACAAAGTCAAACTGAGTCTTAAGACAAGAAATGCCCTTCCAAAAATGTAATCTTACACATTTTCTAGGAGAGAAGAGTTGTACATGCACTTCTAGCCAATCCCATATCCTGAACATCACACATTTCACTAATGAAAAGTCATTTCTAATGCACTTCATGCTAATTTAAAATGGTGTACAGCCGATCTGAGATAAACATGGTTTAAAATTGTGGTAACCGTCTTCACAACGTAGATTTCTCCTTATTTCAAACACTAAGAAGCAAGTATATATTGCCAATTAGCATCTCCCCAAGAGAAGCATCTGACTGGATATTTCAAATCTTAACTAATGATCCTTCAAGTACAAATCAACTATGTATATACAGATGTATGTATACATGTGCATACCTATATATGTATGTGTATATGTGTATATCTACATATACATATATATACATATACATACCATCTTCACTAAAGAGTTTTAATATAATTTACAGATATTATAATAGGCATGTGCTAGGAGAGCCCAAGTACCCACTCTACAGAAAGAAGGGATGAAACTCATGCAGGCAGAAGCAAAAGGAGGACACGGGGGACTCCAGAAAGAGAACTCTCAAGATACCTGCGTTTTGGTGATTTCCCTCATACTGGCTTCAATTCTTTTTAAGACCTAGTTGTACTTTCTACTTTGAGGTTGTACAAGATACCTCTATATTATTATATTAAATTTCTTCTTTACCTTAAACTCACTTGAATATATTCTGGTACTTGCCTCTAAACAATCCTAGGCTAAGAGATTAATGCTGTTACAGAGTTAATATAAATACAAACAAAAATAAAGAAACTGGACATTTTAGGCCGGGTGTGGTGGCTCAAGCCTGTAATCCCAGCACTTTGGAAGGCCGAGACGGGCGGATCACGAGGTCAGGAGATCGAGACCATCCTGGCGAACATGGTGAAACCTCGTCTCTACTAAAAAATACAAAAAACTAGCCGGGCGAGGTGACGGGCGCCTGTAGTCCCAGCTACTCGGGAGGCTGAGGCGGGAGAATGGCGTAAACCCGGGAGGCGGAGCTTGCTGTGAGCTGAGATCCGGCCACTGCACTCCAGCCTGGGCGACAGAGCAAGACTGTCTCAAAAAAAAAAAAAAAAAAAAAAAAAAAAGAAGCTGGACATTTTAGTTAGCTTCCCAGCCTTATTACATGGAAAAGTATGATTTCCATTCGGCATACTAAAATACAGAAAGTGGTTCAAGGACCACACTTACCATCTTACAGACTCCTAGGGACCTCTATTTCAGAACCACCAAACGGAGGTATGAATGCTCAACTGCTTTTCTCCAAGCCTTTCTCAGTGTATGCTCATTTTAAAAGAGGATACTTCTTAAACTCAACCAACCTTTGTTGGGTACTTAATATATGCAAAGAACTGACTTAATTGCAGTCTAGACTTTGAAACATTGGCCAATATCAGACAGATGCAGATGAAGGGAAATGGTCATTCAGACAAGGCTGGCATCAGACCCAGACTTGTAAAGGACACTGCAGAGGATCAAAGGATGAACCAGTGAGGATTTCAGTAAGACCAGGACAAAGACGATTCTTGGAGCTGTTTCTAAATAATAGTGCTACTGAATTCTTGTTCACAAGAGAGTGGAGTAAATCTGTTTCTATAATTAAGTTAACTTTTCAGTAAGATATATATGGTTTGTTACATAATATGAATTCTGTCAATTTATACAAAAATATCTGTTCAGGCTGGGCGTAATGGCTCACGCCTGTATTCCCAACACTTTGGGAGGCCAAGGCAAGCAGAGCACGAGGTCAGGAGTTCGTGACCAGCCTGGCCATTATAGTGAAACCCTGTCTGTACTAAAAATGCAAACATTAGCCAGGTGTAGTGGCACGTGCCTGTAGTCCCAGCTACTTGGGAGGCTAAGGCATTAGAATCGCTTGAACCCAGGAGGCGGAGGTTGCAGTGAGCCGAGACCATGCCATTACTCTCCAGCCTGGGTGACAGAGTAAGACTCTGTCTCAAAAAAAAAAAAAAAAAAAAAAAAAAAAATCTGTTCAAAGCACCCTCTTTCACCCTAGCCCCTGTTAGAAAGTGTCAAAATGAATATTTGAACTCGGTGTATCCTAATTAACAATAGTAGTTAAGATTCTGTGGTCTTGAGGGGGCAAATCAGGTAATTCCCATTATCTAATTCTTATTAAGTCCTTCTGGCTAGATGTGTTACAATGCTTTTGTGAAAGCAGCCATTTCAGTCCTTTGTGTGGTAGCACAGATGCCCAAATGCTTGTTTTGCTTTCTTTGTTAACCTTGAGACTCTTCCATAATTTTCTCTATTCTCCTAAGGGCCTGTTCATGTGGGAACTCATCAGTCCAGATACCCTCTTGCTTTCCAGCCCTTTGGAGGACCATGGTATCCTTTCTCACCAGCAGGTCAAGGCTACCTGGTGTCCTCCAGATCAGTATCACGGAAAACGAGGGCTGTGATTCTCCTTTCTCCTCTTGAAGGCTTTGGCCTTCTTATACACAGTGATCTAACTTCTAATCATTAAGGACCTCTGCTTAGAAGAGGTCTTGGGGAAATACTTCTTAGCCCTCTCCTAGGATAATGGGGATCTCTTTGCCATTTATTTGCATAACTAAGAAGCTATTCAAATGACTCTCCTCTTCAAAGGTCTTATTAAGGTGACTGTGGCCTAAAACTCTAGAAGGCACTTCATTCATTCACACAAATACATCTTGAGTCCCTACAGAGGCGAGTATGCATTTCAAAGGTTTACTTCCCACCCTACAACCCACTCAGCTCACCTAGTCTCTAAAAGGCACTGATTTGCATATTCATTATCCCTTTGGATCTGACATCACCATGTATTTTCTGCCAACACACTTGATTTTCTTTCCTTTGTGCTCAGTGAGTTATGCTTCAAAAGAAAAGCAATCAAAGGCAGTGGTTAAGAGAATAGACTCCAGAAGGGGGGCGGAGCAAGATGGCCGAATAGGAATAGCTCCAGTCTCCAACTCCCAGCGCGAGCGACACAGAAGACTGGTGATTTCTGCATTTTCAACTGAGGTACTGGGGTCATCTCACTAGGGAGTGCCGGACAATCGGTGCTGGTCAGCTGCTGCAGCCTGACCAGCGAGAGCTGAAGCAGGGCGAGGCATCGCCTCACCTGGAAGCCAAGGGGGAAGGGAATCCGTTTTCCTAGCCAGGGGAACTGAGACACACAACACCTGGAAAATCGGGTAACTCCCACCCCAATACTGTGCTGTAAGCATACAGGCACACCAGGAGAATATATCCCACACCTGGCCGGGAGGGTCCCATGCCCACGAAGCCTCCCTCACTGCTAACACAGCAGTCTGCCGCGATCTATCCGCAAGACAGCAGCGAGGCTGGGGGAGGGGCGCCCGCCATTGCTGAGGCTTAAGTAGGTAAACAAAGCCTCTGGGAAGCTCGAACTGGGTGGAGCTCACAGCAGCTCAAGGAAGCCTGCCTGTCTCTGTAGTCTCCACCTCTGGGGACAGCGCACAGCTGAAGACCAACAGGGGAAGTAGCGGGAGCCGGTGCAGACACGAACGACTCTGTCTGACAGCTTTGAGGAGAGCCGCGGATCTCCCAACGCGGAGGTTGAGATCTGAGAATGGACAGACTGCCTGCTCAGGTGTGTCCCTGACCCCTGAGTAGCCTAGCTGGGAGAAATCCCCCACTAGGGGCAGTCTGACACCCCACACCTCACAGGGTGGAGTACACCCCTGAGAGGAAACTTCCAAAGGAAGAATCAGACAGGTACACTCGCTGTTCAGCAATATTCTATCTTCGGCAACCTCTGCTGCTGATACCCAGGCAAACAGGGTCTGGAGTGGACCTCAAGCAATCTCCAACAGACCAACAGACAGTCCTTCTGACTATCAGAAGGAAAACTATCAAACAGGAAGGACACCTATACCAAAACCCCATCAGTACGTCACCATCATCAAAGACCAGAGACAGATAAAACCACAAAGATGGGGAAGAAGCAGGGCAGAAAAGCTGGAAATTCAAAAAATAAGAGCGCATCTCCCCCTGCAAAGGAGCGCAGCCCATCACCAGCAACGGATCAAAGCTGGTCAGAGAATGACTTTGACGAGATGAGAGAAGAAGGCTTCAGTCCATCAAACTTCTCAGAGCTAAAGGATGAATTACGTACCCAGAGCAAAGAAACTAAAAATCTTGAAAAAAGAGTGGAAGAATTGACAGCTAGACTAATGAATGCAGAGAAGATCATAAACGAAATGACAGAGATGAAAACCATGACACGAGAAATACGTGACAAATGCACAAGCTTCAGTAACCGACTCGATCAACTGGAAGAAAGAGTATCAGCGATTGAGGATCAAATGAATGAAATGAAGTGAGAAGAGAAACCAAAAGAAAAAAGAAGAAAAAGAAATGAACAAAGCCTGCAAGAAGTATGGGATTATGTAAAAAGACCAAATCTCCGTCTGATTGGGGTGCCTGAAAGTGAGGGGGAAAATGGAACCAAGTTGGAAAACACTCTTCAGGATATCATCCAGGAGAACTTCCCCAACCTAGTAGGGCAGGCCAACATTCAAATTCAGGAAATACAGAGAACACCACAAAGATACTCCTCCAGAAGAGCAACTCCAAGACACATAATTGCCAGATTCACCAAAGTTGAAATGAAGGAAAAAATCTTAAGGGCAGCCAGAGAGAAATGTCGGGTTACCCACAAAGGGAAGCCCATCAGACGAACAGCAGATCTCTCGGCAGAAACTCTACAAGCCAAAAGAGAGTGGGGGCCAATATTCAACGTTCTTAAAGAAAAGAATTTTCAACCCAGAATTTCATATCCAGCCAAACTAAGTTTCATCAGTGAAGGAGAAATAAAATCCTTTACAGATAAGCAAATGCTTAGAGATTTTGTCACCACCAGGCCTGCCTTACAAGAGACCCTGAAGGAAGCCCTAAACATGGAAAGGAACAACCGGTACCAGCCATTGCAAAAACATGCCAAAATGTAAAGACCATCGAGGCTAGGAAGAAACTGCAGTAACTAACGAGCAAAATAACCAGTTAATATCATAATGACAGGATCAAGTTCACACATAACAATATTAACCTTAAATGTAAATGGACTAAATGCTCCAATTAAAAGACACAGACTGCCAAACTGGATAAAGAGTCAAGACCCATCAGTCTGCTATATTCAGGAGACCCATCTCACATGCAGAGACATACATAGGCTCAAAATAAAGGGATGGAGGAAGATCTACCAAGCAAATGGAGAACAAAAAAAAGCAGGGGTTGCAATGCTAGTCTCTGATAAAACAGACTTTAAACCATCAAAGATCAAAAGAGACAAAGAAGGCCATTACATAATGGTAAAGGGATCAATTCAACAGGAAGAGCTAACCCTCCTAAATATATATGCACCCAATACAGCAGCACCCAGATTCATAAAGCAAGTCCTTAGAGACTTACAAAGAGACTTAGACTCCCATACAATAATAATGGGAGACTTCAACACTCCACTGTCAACATTAGACAGATCAACGAGACAGAAAGTTAACAAGGATATCCAGGAATTGAAATCATCTCTGCACCAAGCGGACCTAATAGACATCTATAGAACTCTCCACCCCAAATCAACAGAATATACATTCTTCTCAGCACCACATCACACTTATTCCAAAATTGACCACATAATTGGAAGTAAAGCACTCCTCAGCAAATGTACAAGAACAGAAATTATAACAAACTGTCTCTCAGACCACAGTGCAATCAAACTAGAACTCAGGACTAAGAAACTCAATCAAAACCGCTCAACTACGTGGAAACTGAACAACCTGCTCCTGAATGACTACTGGGTACATAACGAAATGAAAGCAGAAATAAAGATGTTCTTTGAAACCAATGAGAACAAAGATACAACATACCAGAATCTCTGGGACACATTTAAAGCAGTGTGTAGAGGGAAATTTATAGCACTAAATGCCCACAAGAGAAAGCAGGAAAGATCTAAAATGGACACTCTAACATCACAATTAAAAGAACTAGAGAGGCAAGAGCAAACACATTCAAAAGCTAGCAGAAGGCAAGAAATAACTAAGATCAGAGCAGAACTGAAGGAGATAGAGACACAAAACACCCTCCAAAAAATCAATGAATCCAGGAGTTGGTTTTTTGAAAAGATCAACAAAATTGACAGACCGCTAGCAAGACTAATAAAGAAGAAAAGAGAGAGGAATCAAATAGACGCAATAAAAAATGATAAAGGGGATATCACCACCGACCCCACAGAAATACAAACAACCATCAGAGAATACTATAAACGCCTTTATGCAAATCAACTAGAAAATCTAGAAGAAATGGATAATTTCCTGGACACTTACACTCTCCCAAGGCTAAACCAGGAAGAAGTTGAATCCCTGAATAGACCAATAGCAGGCTCTGAAATTGAGGCAACAATTAATAGCCTACCCACCAAAAAAAGTCCAGGACCAGATGGATTCACAGCTGAATTCTACCAGAGGTACAAGGAGGAGCTGGTACCATTCCTTCTGAAACTATTCCAATCAATAGAAAAAGGAGGAATCCTCCCTAACTCATTTTATGAGGCCAACATCATCCTGATACCAAAGCCTGGCAGAGACACAACAAAAAAAGAGAATTTTAGACCAATATCCCTGATGAACATCGATGCAAAAATTCTCAATAAAATACTGGCAAACCGGATTCAGCAGCACATCAAAAAGCTTATCCACCATGATCAAGTGGGCTTCATCCCTGGGATGCAAGGCTGGTTCAACATTCGCAAATCAATAAACGTAATCCAGCATATAAACAGAGCCAAAGACAAGAACCACATGATTATCTCAATAGATGCAGAAAAGGCTTTTGACAAAATTCAACAGCCCTTCATGCTAAAAACGCTCAATAAATTCGGTATTGATGGAACGTACCTCAAAATAATAAGAGCTATTTATGACAAACCCACAGCTAATATCATTCTGAATGGGCAAAAACTGGAAAAATTCCCTTTGAAAACTGGCACGAGACAGGGATGCCCTCTCTCACCACTCATATTCAACATAGTCTTGGAAGTTCTGGCTAGGGCAATCAGGCAAGAGAAAGAAATAAAGGGTATCCAGTTAGGAAAAGAAGAAGTCAAATTGTCCCTGTTTGCAGATGACATGATTGTATATTTAGAAAACCCCATTGTCTCAGCCCAAAATCTCCTTAAGCTGATAAGCAACTTCAGCAAAGTCTCAGGATACAAAATTAATGTGCAAAAATCACAAGCATTCTTATACACCAGCAACAGACAAGCAGAGAGCCAAATCAGGAATGAACTTCCATTCACAATTGCTTCAAAGAGAATAAAATACCTAGGAATCCAGCTTACAAGGGATGTAAAGGACCTCTTCAAGGAGAACTACAAACCACTGCTCAGTGAAATCAAAGAGGACACAAACAAATGGAGGAACATACCATGCTCATGGATAGGAAGAATCAATATCGTGAAAATGGCCATACTGCCCAAGGTTATTTATAGATTCAATGCCATCCCCATCAAGCTACCAATGAGTTTCTTCACAGAATTGGAAAAAACTGCTTTAAAGTTCATATGGAACCAAAAAAGAGCCCGCATTGCCAAGACAATCCTAAGTCAAAAGGACAAAGCTGGAGGCGTCACGCTACCTGACTTCAAACTATACTACAAGGCTACAGTAACCAAAACAGCATGGTACTGGTACCAAAACAGAGCTATAGACCAATGGAACAGAACAGAGTCCTCAGAAATAATACTGCACATCTACAGCCATCTGATCTTTGACAAACCTGAGAGAAACAAGAAATGGGGAAAGGATTCCCTATTTAATAAATGGTGCTGGGAAAATTGGCTAGCCATAAGTAGAAAGCTGAAACTGGATCCTTTCCTTACCCCTTATACGAAGATTAATTCAAGATGGATTAGAGACTTAAATGTTAGACCTAATACCATAAAAACCCTAGAAGAAAATCTAGGTAGTACCATTCAGGACATAGGCATGGGCAAGGACTTCATGTCTAAAACACCAAAAGCAATGGCAGCAAAAGCAAAAATTGACAAATGGGATCTAATTAAACTAAAGAGCTTTTGCACAGCAAAAGAAACTACCATCAGAGTGAATAGGCAACCTACAGAATGGGAGAAAATTTTTGCAACCTACTCATCTGACAAAGGGCTAATATCCAGAATCTACAAAGAACTCAAACAAATATACGAGAAAAAAACAAACAACCCCATCAAAAAGTGGGGAAAGGATATGAACAGACATTTCTCAAAAGAAGATATTCATACAGCCAACAGACACATGAAAAAATGCTCATCATCACTCGCCATCAGAGAAATGCAAATCAAAACCACAATGAGATACCATCTCACACCAGTTAGAATGGCAATCATTAAGAAGTCAGGAAACAACAGGTGTTGGAGAGGATGTGGAGAAATAGGAACACTTTTACACTGTTGGTGGGATTGTAAACTAGTTCAACCATTATGGAAAACAGTATGGCAATTCCTCAAGGATCTAGAACTAGATGTACCATATGACCCAGCCATCCCACTACTGGGTATATACCCAAAGGATTAT
Organism: Rhinopithecus roxellana; assembly: GCF_007565055.1. Taxonomy (NCBI): domain Eukaryota; kingdom Metazoa; phylum Chordata; class Mammalia; order Primates; family Cercopithecidae; genus Rhinopithecus; species Rhinopithecus roxellana. The sequence goes on along the minus strand of NC_044552.1, from coordinate 88,177,921 downwards.
AAATTATTCTACTACAAAGACACGTGCACACGTATGTTTATTGCGGCACTATTCACAATAGCAAAGACTTGGAATCAACCCAAATGTCCATCTGTGACAGACTGGATTAAGAAAATGTGGCACATATACGCCGTGGAATACTATGCAGCCATAAAAAGGATGAGTTTGCGTCCTTTGTAGGGACATGGATGCAGCTGGAAACCATCATTCTTAGCAAACTATCACAAGAAGAGAAAACCAAACACCGCATGTTCTCACTCATAGGTGGGAACTGAACAATGAGATCACTCGGACTTGGGAAGGGGAACATCACACACTGGGGCCTATCATGGGGAGGGGGGAGGAGGGAGGGATTGCACTGGGGAGTTATACATGATATAAATGATGAATTGATGGGTGCTGACAAGTTGATGGGTGCAGCACACCAACATGGCATAAGTATACATATGTAACAAACCTGCACGTTATGCACATGTACCCTAGAACTTAAAGTATAATAATAAAAAAAAAAAAAAAAAGAAAGAAAACTAGAGAGAAAAGCATACTGTAAGCCTAGAAAAAGCAGAAAAAATAAATAATAAAAATTAGAGCAAAAATCAATGAAATTGAAAACAAAGACAAATAGCAAAAAAATCAATAAAATCAAAAGCTGGTTCTTTGAAAAGATCAATAAAATTGGTAACTTACGGCGAGGCTAACAAAAAAAAAGAGAAAGGACATAAATTGCTAATATCAGAAATGAAAAATGGGACATTACTACTGATCTCAGGGACATTAAAAGTATAATAAAATATGTTCAACAACTATGCACAAATTTGATAACAGATGAAATAGACTAATTCCTTAAAAGATACAATCTACTGAAATTCACACTAAGAAAAGAGACAATATGAAAAGACTCATATGTATTAAATCATATCAAGGCAGGGCACGATGGTTCACGCCTGTGGTCTCAGCACTTTGGGAGGCTGAGGCAGTCAGATCACTGAGTTCAGGGGTTCAGGGCCAGCCTGGCCAACGTGGCGAGATCCTGTCTCTGCTGAAAATACAAAAAATTAGCCAGACATGATGGCATATCCCTGTGGTCCCGGCTACTCGGTGGGCTGAGACAGGAGGATGTCTTGAGCCTGGGAGGCCGAGGCTTCAGTGGGTCCTGATTGTGCCACTGCATTCCAGCCTGGACGACGGAGTGAGACTCTGTCTCAAACAAACAAACAAAAAACGTTGTAATTCACGCCCTCACCAGGCTAAGCAAGAAAAATCGTATGATCACATAAATAGATGCAGAAAAGCATTTGACAAAATTCAACACCTAGTTATGATACAAACTCTCAGCAAACTAGAACAGAGGGAATTCCTCAGTCTGATAAAGAACATCTACAGGCCGAGCATGCTGGCTCATGCCTACAATCCCAGCACTGTGGGAGGCCATGGCAGAAGGATTGCTTGAGGCCAGGAGCTTGAGATCAGCCTGGGCAACATAGAGATTCCATCTCTAAAAAGACACATACACACACACACACACACACACACACACACAAACATCTACAGAAAAAAAAACTAGCTAATGTCATACTTAATGGTTAGTGAGAAACTGGGTGTTTTCTCCCTGGGATCAGCAGCAAAGATGTCCCATACTGTCATTCTTACTCAACATTGTGCTCAAGTCCTAACTAATGCAAGAAGATTTTAAAAAGGAAATTAAAGCTATACAGATCGGGGTGGGGGGCGGGGAAGAAACTGTCTTTCTTCATAGATGACATGATTGTCTATGTAGAAAATACCAAAGTATTGACCAAAAAAACTCCTGAACAGATAGATGATTATAGCAAGATTTCTTCTTTCCTTTTTCTTTTTTCTTTTCTTTTCTTTTCTTTTTTTTTTTTTTTTTTTTTTTTTTTGAGATGGAGTCTCGCTTTGTTGCCCAGGCTGGAGTGCAGTGGCTCGATCTCGGCTCACTGCAACCTCTGCCTCCTGCATTCAAGTGATTCTCCTGCCTTGGCCTCCGGAGTGGCTGGGATTGCAGGCATGAGCCACCACGCTCAGCTGATTTTTGTGATTTTAGAGGGGACCAGGTTTCACCATGTTGGCAGGGCTGGTCATGAATTCCTGACTTCAAGTGAGCCACCCGCCTCGGCCTCCCAAAGTGCTGGGATTGCAGGCGTCAGCCACTGCACCAGCCACATTATAGCAAGATTACAATGTAGTGAACTATCGTAATTTTATGTTGCCTCAGCACCCATTTTTAAGGGAAGTTTAACTTTCCTATGCCAGAAGGAGAGCTCAGTCACCCTTGACACAGTTTTCAGGTTCTACATCTCCTCCCAGTTCCTCAAGGTGATCAGTCCAGATATCTGCTTTGCACAACTGCCTCCTGGTGCCCACCTCCACATGGGACAGCTACATAGAGCCCACTCGACTAGCCCTGCCTACTCTATGTAGTGGGATGGATGGCTGCACATGAGATTTCAAGTCATAGTGGGTACCTTCGGTCTGCTTGTTTGTTTAATTATGCTCATCAGATGCCTTACTAGGTGCCTGACTCAGGTTTCTCCAGGAGCCTTTAGTGTCTCTGCTACTCAAATAGCACCCATGATAAGGCACAAGGTCTAATGCCCAGACATTACAGGGTCAATTTCAACGGTATTGACACAGCAGAGGTTGTTGCCTGTGTATTAGAAGTAGAACACCACACCCAAATGGCCCAAAAGCCAGTGGCCAAGGATGAAAACCTTGAAGGAATCTCTTCTGCCTAGGTGACAGTCCCCACTTGTCTACCGCTTCCTTTAATTGGACCATTCAGGTATTTGCCCTTGAACTTAAAGTCACCCACACGGTATTCTCCGATATATACTGCTAATTTCTGCACTCTTTCTCCCTGCCTATACTCCCTGACCTAACCTCTGTGTGGGGGGCCTTCAAGCATGTCATCTACTACCAGAACCTGTAAGTAATAAAATCTTTATGTCAAAAAAAAAAAAAAAAGAGAGAGAGAGAATAGACTCCGTATCCCCACTTCCCAAGTTTATTCCAGCCCTGGCACTTAAAAGTGTGAACTTGGGTAAATTATGGCACCGATGGGCCCCTAGTTTTCTCATTTATAAGATGGGAAAAGTGATAGCTCCCATTGACCTCCTGAAGCTGTTGTGAAGATTGAAGAAGTTGATTTAGGTAAGGCACTTCTTAGAAAAACAGAAGAGTTCCTGGCATATTACATAACCACTACATAAGCGTCAGCTATTATTATGCAAACTCCACTGTTAAAATGCTTCACTTCTCAGTTGTCCCTCACTGGCCCCTTAGTCTTGACCTTCCCCAGTGGCCTAAGCCTGTGGGGCTCAATACCATCACACTCAACATCCTCTTTATTAACAATTACCCTCCTGAAATAAAATCCATAGATGACAAAACCTACCTATGTACAGAATTGCACAATAGTTAATATAATGCCTTAATGATAATAAGTGAAATATATTACAAATAGGAAAAAAAAATGTATTTCACAACATAAATAATTGGGCAGGCTACAAGCTTTAAAGTTTTGGAGGCCTGGATAAAAAAGCATGATGAAGTAATCAGCCCTGTAAAGGTAATAGCCAAAAAGCACACTAATGCAGGTGTATTGTGTTGGTAACTCAAGAACTTTGAGTGGCAATGCTGCTAGTGGTTTTCTGTAATAGAAAATTTCAAGCAAAACAGAGTTCCATCTTTCCTCAATTTACCCACTAGTGGTATTGATAGAAAATTAATGGTATTGAAGGTGCGCCCAAGATGGCCGAATAGGAACAGCTCCAGCCTCCAGCTCCCAGCATGAGCAACACAGAAGACGGGTGATTTCTGCATATTCAACTGAGGTACCAGGTTCATCTCACTGGGGCATGTTGGATAGTTGGTGCTGGTCAGCGGATGCAGCCTGACCAGCGAGAGGGGAAGCAGGGCAAGGCATTGCCTCACCTGGGAAGCACAAGGGGAAAGGGAATTCCTTTTCCTAGCCAAGGGAAACTGAGACACACAACACCTGGAAAACTCCCACCGTAATACTGCGCTTTACCATGAGTCTTAGGAAACGGCACACCACGAGATTATATCCCATACCTGGCCCAGAAGGTCCCATGCCCACAGAGCCTCCCTCATTGCTAGCACAGCAGTCTGAGATCTAACTGCAAGGTGGCAGCAAGGCTGGGGGAGGGGTGCCCGCCATTGCTGAGGCTTAAGTAGGTAAACAAAGCCACCAGGAAGCTCGAATTGGGTGGAGCCCACCACAGCTCAAGGAGGACTGCCTGCCTCTGTAGACTCTGCCTCTGGGAACAGGGCATAGCTAAACAAAAAGCAGCAGAAACCTCTGCAGTTGTAAATGTCCCTGTCTGACAGCTTTGAAGAGAGCAGTGCTTCTCCCAGCATGGAGGTTGAGATCTGAAATGGACAGACTGCCTGCTCAAGTGGGTCCCTGATCCCTGAGTAGCCTAACTGGAAGACATCCCCCACTAGGTGCAGAATGACATCTCACACCTCACACGGCTGGGTACATCTCTGAGACGAAGCTTCCAGAGCAAGAATCAGACAGCACCACTCGCTGTTCAGCAATATTCTATCTTCTGCAGCCCCCGTTGCTGATACCCAGGCAAACAGGGTCTGGAGTGGACCTCAAGCAAACTCGAACAGACCTGCAGCTGAGGGTCCTGACTGTTAGAAGGAAAACTAACAAACAGAAAGGACACCCACACCAAAACCCCATCAGTACGTCACCATCATCAAAGACCAAAGGCAGATAAAACCGCAAAGATGGGGAAAAAGCAGTGCAGAAAGGCTGGAAATTCAAAAAATCAGAGCGCATCTCCCTCTCCAAAGGAATGCAGCTCATCGCCAGCAACAGAACAAAGCTGGAAGGAGAATGACTTTGACAAGTTGAGAGAAGAAGGCTTCAGTCAATCAAACTTCTCAGAGCTAAAGAAGGAACTACATACCCAGTGCAAAGAAACTAAAAACCTTGAAAAAAAGAACGGAAGAATGGATAACGAGAATGCTCAATGCAGAGAAGGCCATAAATGAACTGATAGGTATGAAAACCATGACATGAGAACTATGTGACAAATCCACAAGCTTCAGTAACTGACTTGATCAACTTGAAGAAAGAGTATCAGTGATTAATGATAAAATGAATGAAATGAAGTGAGAAGAGCAGTGTAGAGAAAAAAAGAGTAAAAAGAAATGAACAAAGCCTCCAAGAAATATAGGATTATGTGAAAAGACCAAATCTATGTCTGATTGGTGTGCCTGAAAGTGACAGGGAAAACGGAACCAAGTTGGAAAACACTCAGCAGGATATCATCCAGGAGAACTTCCCCAACCTAGTAAGGCAGGCCAACATTCAAATTCAGGAAATACAGAGAACACCACAAAGATACTCCTCGAGAAGAGCAATGCCAAGACACAAAATTGTCAGATTCACCAAAGTTGAAATGAAGGAAAAAATGTTAAGGGCAGCCAGAGTGAAAGGTTGGGTTACCCACAAAGGGAAGCCCATCAGACTAACAGCAGATCTCTCAGCAGAAACTCTACAAGCCAGAAGAGAGTGGCGGCCAATAGTCAACATTCTTAAAGAAAAGAATTTTCAACCCAGAATTTCATATCCAGCCAAACTAAGTTTCAAAAGTGAAGGAGAAATAAAATCCTTTACAGACAAGCAAATGCTTAGAGATTTTGTCACCACCAGACCTGCCCTACAAGAGATCCTGAAGGAAGCACTAAACCTGGAAAGGAACAACCGGTACCAGCCATTGCAAAAAATGCCAAAATGTAAAGACAATCGATGCTAGGAAGAAACTGCATCAACTACCAAGCAGAATAACCAGCTAATATCATAATGACAGGATCAACTTAACTAAACAGTCCAATTAAAAGACACAGACTGGCAAATTGGATAGAGTCAAGATCCATCAGTTTGCTGTATTCAGGAGACCCATCTCACATGCAGAGACACAAATAGACTCAAAATAAAGGGATGGAGGAAAATCTACCAAGCAAATAAAAAACAAAAAGAAGCAAGGGTTGCAATCCTAGTCTCTGATAAAACAGACTTTAAACCATCAAAGATCAAAAGAGACAAAGAAGGCCATTACATAATGGTAAAGGGATCAATTCATCAGGAAGAGCTAACTATCCTAAATATATATGCACCCAATTCATAGGCGCATATAGGAGCACCCGGATCCATAAAGCAAGTCCTTAGAGACTTACAAAGAGACTTAGACTCCCATACAATAATAATGGGAGACTTCAACATCCCACTGTCAACATTAGACAGATCAATGAGACAGAAAGTTAACAAGGATATCTAGGAATTGAACTGGACTCTGCACCAAGCGGACCTAATAGACATCTACAGAACTCTCCACCCCAAAGCAACAGAATATACATTTTTCTCAGCACCACATCGCACTTATTCCAAAATTGACCACATACTTGGAAGTAAAGCACTCCTCAACCAATGTAAAAGAACAGATATTATAACAAACTGTCTCTCAGACCACAGTGCAATCAAACTAGAACTCAGGACTAAGAAACTCAATCAAAATTGCTCAACTACATGGAAACCGAACAAGCTGCTCCTGAATGACTACTGGGTACATAACAAAATGAAGGCAGAAATAAAGATGTTCTTTGAAACCAATAAGAACAAAGATACAACACACCAGAATCTCTGGGACACATTTAAAGCGGTGTGTAGAAAGAAATTTATAGCACTAAATGCCCACAAGAGAAAGCAGGAAAGATCTAAAATTGACACTCTAACATCACAATTAAAAGAACTAGAGAAGCAAGAGCAAACAGATTCAAAAGCTAGCAAGGGGCAAGAAATAACTAAGATCAGAGCAGAACTGAAGGAGATAGAGACACAGAAAACCCTCCAAAAAAATCAACGAATCCAGGAGCTGGTTTTTTAAAAAGATCAACAAAACGGATAGACTGCTAGCAAGACTAATAAAGAAGAAAAGAGAGAAGAATCAAATAGATGCAATAAAAAATGATAAAGGGGATATCACCACCGACCCCACAGAAATACAAACTACCATCAGAGAATACTATAAACACCTCTACGCAAATCAACTAGAAAATCTAGAAGAAATGGATAATTTCCTGGACACTTACACTCTCCCAAGACTAAACCAGGAAGAAGTTGAATCCCTGAATAGACCAATAGCAGGCTCTGAAATTGAGGAAATAATTAATAGCCTACCAACAAAAAGAAGTCCAGGACCAGAAGGATTCACAGCCGAATTCTACCAGAGGTACAAGGAGGAGCTGGTACCATACATTCTGAAACTATTCCAATCAATAGAAAAAGAGGGAATCCTCCCTAATTCATTTTATGAGGCCAACATCATCCTGATACCAAAGCCTGGCAGAGACACAACAAAAAAAGAGAATTTTAGACCAATATCCCTGATGAACATCAATGCAAAAATCCTCAATAAAATACTGGCAAACTGAATCCAGCAGCACATCAAAAAGCTTATCCACCATGATCAAGCGGGCTTCATCCCTGGGATGCAAGGCTGGTTCAACATACACAATAAATGTAATCCAGCATATAAACAGAACCAAAGACAAAAACCACATGATTATCTCAATAGATGCAGAAAAGGCCTTTGACAAAATTCAACAGATCTTCATGCTAAAAACTTTCAATAAATTCGGTATTGATGGAATGTATCTCAAAATAATAAGAGCTATTTATGACAAACCCACAGCCAATATCATACTGAATGGGTAAAAACTGGAAGCAATCCCTCTGAAAACTGGCACAAGACAGAGATGCCCTCTCTCACTACTCCTATTTAACATTGTGTTGGAAGTTCTGGCTAGGGCAATCAGGCAAGAGAAAGAAATCAAGGGTATTCGGTTAGGAAAAGAAGAAGTCAAATTGTCCTTGTTTGCAGATGACATGATTGTACATTTAGAAAACCCCATTGTCTCAGCCCAAAATCTCCTTAAGCTGATAAGCAACTTCAGCAAAGTCTCAGGATACAAAATTAATGTGCAAAAATCACAAGCATTCTTATACACCAGTAACAGACAAACAGAGAGCCAAATCATGAATGAACTCCCATTCACAATAGCTTCACAGAGAATAAAATACCTAGGAATCCAACTTACAAGGGATGTAAAGGACCTCTTCAAGAAGAACTACAAACCACTGCTCAGTGAAATAAAAGAGAACACAAACAAATGGAAGAACATCCCAGGCTCATGGAGAGGAAGAATCAATATCATGAAAATGGCCATACTGCCCAAGGTAATTTATAGATTCAATGCCATCCCCATTAAGCTACAAATGACTCTCTTCACAGAGTTGGAAAAAACTGCTTTAAAGTTCATATGGAATCAAAAAAGAGCCCGCATTGCCAAGACAATCCTAAGTCATAAGAACAAAGCTGGAGGCATCACGCTGCCTGACTTCAAACTATACTACAAGGCTACAGTAACCAAAACAGCATGATACTGGTACCAAAACAGAGATACAGACCAATGGAACAGAACAGAGCCCTCAGAAATAATACCACACATCTACAGCCATCTGATCTTTGACAAACCTGAAAAAACAAGAAATGGGGAAAGGAGTCCCTATTTAATAAATGGTGCTGGGAAAATTGGGTAGCCATAAGTAGAAAGCTGAAACTGGAACCTTTCCTTACTCCTTATATGAAAATTAATTCAAGATGGATTAGATGGATTAGAGACTTAAATATTAGACCTAAAACCATTAAAAACCCTAGAAGAATGCCTAGGTAATATCATTCAGGACATAGGCATGGGCAAGGACTTCATGTCTAAAACACCAAAAGCAACAGCAACAAAAGCCAAAATTGACATATGGGATCTAATTAAACTAAAGAGCTTCTGCACAGCAAAAGAAACTACCATCAGAGTGAACAGGCAACCTACAGAATGGGAGAAAATTTTTGCAATCTACTCATCTGACAAAGGCCTAATATCCAGAACCTACAAAGAACTCAAACAAATTTACAAGAAAAAAACAAACAACCTCATCAAAAAGTGGGCAAAGGATATGAACAGACATTTCTCAAAAGAAGACATTCATACAGCCAATAGACACATGAAAAAATGCTCATCATCACTGGCCATCAGAGAAATGCAAATCAAAACCACAATGAGATACCATCTCACACCAGTTACAATGGCCATCATTAAAAAGTAAGGAAACAACAGGTGCTGGAGAGGATGTAGAGAAATAGGAACACTTTTACACTGTTGGTGGGACTGTAAACTAGTTCAACCATTATGGAAAACAGTGTGGCGATTCCTCAAGGATTAGAACTAGAAATACCATTTGACCCAGCCATCCCATTACTGGGTATATACCCAAAGGATTATAAATCATGCTACTATAAAGACACATGCACACGTATGTTTACTGCACCACTATTCACAAAAGCAAAGACTTGGAATCAACCTAAATGTCCATCAGTGACAGACTGGATTAAGAAAATGTGGTACATATACACCATGGAATACTATGCAGCCATAAAAAAGGATGAGTTCATGTCCTTTGCAGGGACACGGATGCAGCTGGAAACCATCATTCTCAGCAAACTATCACAAGAACAGAAAACCAAACACCGCATATTCTCACTCATAGGTGGGAATTGAACAATGACATCACTTGGACACAGGAAGGGGAACATCACACACCAGGGCCTATTGTGGGGGGTGAGGGGAGTAGGGAGGGATAGCATTAGGAGATATACCTAATGAAAATGACAAGTTAATGGATGCAGCACACCTACATGGCACATGTATACATATGTAACAAACTTGCACTTTGTACACATGTACCCTAGAACTTAAAGTATAATAATAACAACAATAATAAAAGAAAATTCAGGGTATTCTAAAAACATAAAAAAATTACTTGGTGATTATATGTAAAACAGAATTGAGTTCCAGTCTCAGATAATGATAAAGAATATTACACCTACATGAATTTGAGGGTAACAGCCAAAAGCAGTACAATATGGAGGACAATTCTTCAGTGGGTCCATTAACTCCATGTCCCTGTCAGTCATTTGATAACTAAAACAACCGAAAAAAATTCCAAAATAGCTTTTGGGGATGATATTATCTCACTAAGAACCACTGGTTTCTTGAATGTGGGGTTGGGGAGAGGGAAGATATGTGTTAGTACACAGAAGGGATGATGCCAAGAGCATTAGTTCAATAATTGAAAGAGATCTAGTGGCAGGACTATCCTCATAATTGAACACTCAAAATATCCTTCAGCAAGTATGTATTACATTTATAATGAAAATATTAAGAAATAAAGGATCATTCTCAAAAGTAAGTATGATCAGCAAAACCCAGATTCTTGGAAAATGTCTAAATACAAAAGTATTTTCACATATCAAGTTGTAAGAAAAAGAGAGAGGAGATGAGAAGAGAGAGATTATAGATTAAAAGAGATGTAAATGATATATCATTCAGTTGGAATGTGTGGCTCTTATGAATACTATATATTTGGTTATACTAAATAATTGTCATTAATTTTCTTGTGATATTAGAATTCTGGTTTTTTAAAAGAAGCCCATATCTCCTAGAAATACAAATTACAATATTTATAGATGAAAACATATAGGATTTTCTTGAAAATAATATGCAGTTAGGGAAAGCAAGTGGAGATATAACTGAGACAAGATTGGCCATGAGTTTCATTCTATTTCTGGCTATGTTTTACATATTCCACAATCTTTAAATGAAAAGAAAATTATTGGCCGGGCGCGGTGGCTCAAGCCTGTAATCCCAGCACTTTGGGAGGCCGAGGCGGGCGGATCACGAGGTCAGGAGATCGAGACCATCCTGGCTAACACTGTGAAACCCCGTCTCTACTAAAAAATACAAAAAACTAGCCGGGCGAGGTGGCCGGCGCCTGTAGTCCCAGCTACTCGGGAGGCTGAGGCAGGAGAATGGCGTAAACCCGGGAGGCGGAGCTTGCAGTGAGCTGAGATCCGGCACTGCACTCCAGGCCGGGCGACAGAGCGAGATTCCGTCTCAAAAAAAAAAAAAAAGAAAAGAAAAGACAATTATTAAGATGTGGCTGTAGAGAAAGAAGAACTAAGAAAGATCACAGTTTGGTAACATTCTAATTAATGCTATACTTTATAGGGGGAGAAACTTTAAAATATAGAAAAGGAGAAAGAATCACCCACAGTTTCATCACAGCATCAGCTCTATTGTGATTTGGGGAATTTGGCAATAATTGACGCGGATTGCTAGAAAGATCATATGAGTACCTTGGCAATTGCATTTGTATAAATCTGGTCACCCAGCAGCTTACTCCCTTTGAATGGCATTCTTAGCCTAGGACCCTTTTATTTCCTGGGTTTTGCCATTAACAGAGAATTCTGTCACCCAGTTCCTGGGTTATTTGAATACTGGCTGCAGAATGTTATCTTCCTCTAGCGTACATTTCATGCAAGGTATTAGGCGTGCCTAAGAGTGAGGCTTCTAGAACAGATGGTATAACTGTGTTTGTGCCACTTGCTAGTTAATGTTTATAAACACATAGAATCTGGTGGCAGACTTGCTTACCCTGTAACTCACCTACTGGATATGAAGGTGGAATTGAGAGAGACTTACAGCCCTCACCTACATCCAAATAATAATAGCTCTTCCTTCTACCAATAAAAATCTATTCATTGTTCACTGCCAACTTGGCTTAGATCATTCTGTAACAGATGTGTTCTTGACATTTCCCTTTGAATATAAAATTTTTTTTCCTGCAGAATCCACAAGTTCCTTAAGTATTTTAACATACATGCAGTTACATACATACATACAGGAGTCTGCAAACTACTACTTAGAGGTCAAATATGGCTTGCCGCCTGTTTTTGTACAGCCAGTGAGCTAAAATTAGTTTCTACAGTTTTAAATAGTTGAAAAATTAAAAGAATATTTTGTGGCATGTGAAAAGTATATAAAATTTCAATTTCATAAGTAAATATACTGGAATACAATTACACTCATTTGTTCATGCTGCTTTCACACTGCAACATGAGATGGACACAGTATGATACTCAAAGCCTGAAATACTTACTATCTGGCCCTTCACAGAAAAAGTTGGTCAACCCCTGGTGTATATCATAGGTGTTCTTAAACCTATAGAAAACAAATACCATCATATTATGAACTGATATCTAAGTTCCAAATAGCTAAATTAAGAAATATCGGAAGTATGGACCACCTGTAAGTTGGGAAAAGACTTTAAGAGGGATTTAGTACTTTCATTTTTGAAATAAGATAAATGTTTATCACTCATGCATAGAAGTTAACAACCTTCGCTAGCCTTTGGACTGAGGCCAGGACACAGCATCTGACCAAAGACACTGTAAACAAGGAATAGAAACGCCTTGCTCATAAGCAAAAGACAAAAATTAAAGCTTAAAAAATTAAAAACCTTGAATAAAGTTGTCACTACCATGCTGCCTCAATTTGAAATTCATTTCTATCTTTTTCTCTCTCCTTTTTAATCCTACAGATACATAAAAATGTTTTTTATTTAGCATCTATGCATATTTCATGGTTTTTAATATGCCTTAAAGTTGAATGCATTAAGAGGATAATTATAGCAGTAATAAACCAATGATAAGTTTTTGATGAAGTTTTGGAGCAAGAGCAGCCAGTTAAAGTGTGCATGCCACTGCCTCCTGTCTAAGTCATTCTGGAGTGATTTGTCAACAAATAGGCCAAGAACTGCCATGAGCAGTTACTTTAAAACAAAAGAAGCAGACACGTTTTAATATACTAATCTACAGATTTCTCTGGATTCTGTGTCTCTTCTATTTAACCTCAGTGACAGGCTCTCCAAGTTAGATGCAAACAACCTGTCAAAACAGTAGCTGAGGAAGAAGTTTCCAGCTCATTAAGGCTGTGCTCATGATGATCTTATCTCCTGGAAAAATGAAAAGTTAAGCGGGGCAATTCAGATTCACATTTTAAAAATCCAGACAGGGATATTTTTAAATTTATCTCTTTTATTCTTCATTGGCAAAGGCCACATTGAGCATTTTTGGACCATTCTTAAAAAGTGTTGTTAAAAGTGTATGTATTCCCACATGAAAACATCTCTTGATTTTCAAGATTCAGCAATCTATATTTATGAGGCACTCACAACCAATGAAGAAGAAATTCAGTATATAATATTAACATATGGAAATATCTGTGGATAAACTCAAACTGGGAGAAAAATCAAAGCTATTTTTTGGTCTGATTTTCAAATGCATGCTTAAGAAATTGTGAAAGAATTTAGTCAAAGCTTTTATTTAGCTTTACACAGGGCCATGATGCTACATGCTTAATAAAAACTAAATGTTGAATGTGTCACTGAATAATATAGATTACAGTAGGGGTGTGGCAGGCACACCGCTATTTGTTCTAAACTGTCAGTGAGTGATTCATCCTTTGTTTCCTAGGGGAAATGGGGAGATCATGCAACCCTGGGGAAACTAGTGTTGACAGTCTACTCAGCTCTACTCTTTCTACTTACTCAGAATGAGCATCGGGAGGCCATTTTGCCTTTACTTGGAACCCATAGGGACAGTCAGCAAGTCTCTCAGTCTCCCTTGCTAGTCCTGGTACAAACCACTCTGTATGGAGATTCTGCATGGACCTGCATTTTCAAAACCGTTCACTCCCTAACTCTTAAGACATGATTAGAATTCTGTCCTTGTTTTGCGTGATGTTTCTAATGGCCTCCTATGATAGCAAGAAGAAAAACAGTGTTAAGAGTGTAGCTCTAAGATCCACAGTGTTCAGTCCAAACCCTGGCTCCCTACCTTACCAGCTATGCGACCTGGGCTAGGTGCTTTTTTCCTGATCTGAAAATGAAGAAAACTGTAATTATCTGCATCATGGGGCTGTCGTGAGGATAAATCAACAGTTCTCAATCCAACACGCTCTCTGTTACAAATATTTATTCACTTCCTCTTAAATATCTTGAAATGAAATTCATATATAATGCTACCAACCAAGACACTTTAATGTAGTAACTGTAATATAACGAAGAAATGAAAAGCGATTTATATAAAAATAATATGTGTTTCAATAAGTAAATGCTTAGACATGATTATTCTAGAAAATTCAATAAATGGCTCCATTATGACACATGTACATGGTATTACCACCGTTAATGTAGCAACTATAACCACAAGTCATGAGATGCAGACAGGGACACGATGTCTGAAATAGTGAAAAGTTCTTGATAAGGTTCCAAACAAAATGGAGTACAATCTTCCTTCAATATACATGACAGATGTACTCTTGAAAATGTCACTATCTTCGAACCATTCAAAAATTACTTTCTGTTTATATGCAAAACAAAAGTAGGCTCTGGACTTGAAAAATTATAAACACAAGATTTTGCCTGTAGGAATAGCCACAGAACATTACAGACATGTACAAGAGCTAGTTCTTCATTATGTGGGACTGTCCTTCACCATGCAGGAAGTCTAGCGTTTCTTGGCCCTCACCCGCTAAATGGCAACGGTACTCTCAAATCCCTGTGAAACCAAAAATACTCCTGCAAATTTTCACAACGCCTCCAGGGGGCGATAACATCCCCATTAAGGACCACTGGATTAAATGACAGGAAACACAAAAACAGGGTTCATCACATGGTCAATGTTCCATTTATAAAAGGTTTGGTTTCTTGTTTGTTTGAAGTTTTTTCTTTTTAAGTTTTTTTTCCCAATTTTCATTTTAGGTTCATGAGGTACATATGCAGGTTCGTTACATGGGTAAATTGCATGTCATGGAGGTTTGGCATACAGATTATTTCATCACACAGGTACTGAGCACAGTTTCCAACAGGTAGATTTTTCCATTATTCTCCTCCAACCCTGAACCCTCAAGTGTTCCCCAGTGTCTATTGTTCCCTTCCTTGTTTCCTAGTATACTCAATGTTTAGCTTCCACCTGAAAGTGAAGACATGGTATTTGATTTTCTGTCCCTGCATTAATTCACTTTGAATAATGGCCTAAAGTTGCATCCATGTTGCTGCAAAGGGCATGATTTCATTTTTTATAGTGATAGTATTCCATGTTGTTTATGTACCACATTTCTTCATCAAGCCCACCTCTGATAGGCGTCTAGGTTGATTCCTTGTCTTTGCTATTGTGAATAGTGCTATGATGAACATATATGTGCATGTGTCTTTATTATTATTATTATTATTATACTTTAAGTTCTGAGATACATGTGCAGAACATGCATGTTTGTTACATAGATATACACGTGCTATGGTGGTTTGCTGCACCCATCAACTGGTCATCTATATGAGGTACTTCTCCTAATGCTATCCTTCCCCTAGCCCCCAACCCCCAACAGGCCCTGGTGTGTGATATTCCCCTCCTTGTGTTCATTTGTTCTCATTGTTCAAATCCCACTCGTGAGTGGAAACAAGCAGTGTTGGTTTTCTGCTCCTGTGTTAGTTTGTTGAGAATGATGGTTTCCAATTTCATCCATATCCCTGCAAAGGACATGAACTCATCCTTTTTTATGGCTGCATAGTATTCCGTGGTGAATATGTGCCACATTTTCTTTATCCAGTCTATCATTGGTGGGCATTTGGGTTGGTTCCAAATCTTTGCTATTATAAATAGTACTGTAATAAACATACGTGTGCATGTGTCTTTATGTAGAATGATTTATAATCCTTTGGGTATATACCCAGTAATGGGATTGCTGGGTCAAATGATATTTCTGGTCCAGATCCTTAAGGAATCACCACACTGTTTTCCACAATGGTTGAACGAATTTACACTCCCACCAACAGTGTAAAAGTATTCTTATTTCTCCACATCCTCTCTGGCATCTGTTGTTTCCTGACTTTTTAATGATCGCCGTTCTAACTGCCGTAATGTGGTATCTCATTGTGGTTTTGATTTCCATTTTCTAACGAGCTGTGATGATGAGCATTTTTTCATATGTTGGTTGGCCACATAAATGTCTTTTTTTGAGAAATGTCTGTTCATATCCTTTGTCCACTTTTTGATGAGGTTGTTTTTTCTTTTCTTGTAAACTTGTTTAAGTTCCTTGTAGATTCTGAATATTAGTCCCTTGACAGATGGATAGATTGCAAGAATTTTCTCCCATTCTGTAGGTTGCAAGTTCACTCTGATGATGGTTTCTTTTGCTGTGCAGAAGCTCTTCAGTTTAATTAGATCCCATTTGCCAATTTCGGCTTTTGTTGCCATTGCTTTTGGTGTTTTAGTCAGGAAGCCTTTGTCCATGCCTATGTCCTGAATGGTATTACCTAGGTTTTCTTCTAGGGTTTTTATGGCTTTAGGTCTCACATTTAAGTCTCTAATCCATCTTGAGTTAATTTTTGTATCAGATGTAAGGAAGGGGTCCAGTTTCAGTTTTCTGCATATGGCTAGACAGTTTTCCAAACACCATTTATTAAATAGGGAATCCTTTCCCCATTACTTGTTTTTGTCAGGTTTATCAAAGATCAGATGGTTGTAGATGTGTGATGTTATTTCTGAGGCCTCTGCTCTTTTCCATTGGTCTACATATCTGTTTTGGTACCAGTACCATAATGTTTTGGTTACTCTAGCCTTGTAGTATAGTCTGAAGTCAGGTAACGTGATACCACCAGCTCTGTTCTTTTCGCTTAGGATTATCTTGGTTATACGGGCTCTTTTTTGGTTCCATATGAAATTTAAAGTAGTTTTTCCTGATTCTGTGGAGAAAGTCAATGGTAGCTTGATGGGGATAGCATTGAAACTATAAGTTACTTTGGGCAGGATGGCCATGTTCACAATATTAATTCTTCCTATCCATGAGCATGGAATGTTTTTCCATTGATTGTGTCCTCTCTTATTTCCTTGAGCAACAGTTTGTACCTCTCCTTGAAGAGGTCCTTCACATCCCTTGTAAATTGTATTCCTAGATATTTTATTCTCTTTGTAGTAATTGTAAATGGAAGTTCACTCATGATTTGGCTCTCTGATTGTCTATTATTGCTTATAGGAATACTTGTGATATTTGCACATTGATTTTGTATCCCGAGACTTTGCTGAAGTTGCTTATCAGCTTACGGAGATTTGGGGCTGAGACGATGGGGTTTTCTAAATATACAATCATGTCATCTGCAAACAGAGACAGTTTCACTTCCTCTCTTCCTATTTGAATACCATTTATTTCTTTCTCTTGCCTGATTCCCCTAGCCAGAACTTCCAATGCTATGTTGAATAGAAGTGATGAGAGAGGGCATGCTTGTCTTGTGGCAGTTTTCAAAGGGAATGCTTCCAGATTTTGCCCATTCAGTATAATATTGGCTGTGGGTTTGTCATAAATAGCTCTTATTATTTTGAGATACGTTCCATCAATACCTAGTTTATTGAGAGTTTTTAGCATGAATGCTGTTGAATTTTGTCAAAGGCCTTTTCTGCATCTATTGAGATAATCATGTGGTTTTTGTCATTGGTTCTGTTTATGTGATGGATTACATTTATTGATTTGAGTATGCTGAACCAGTCTTGCATCCCAGGGATGAAGCCGACTTGATCATGGTGGATAAGCTTTTTGATGTGCTGCTGGATTAGGTTTGCCAGTATTTTATTGAAGATTATTGCATCAATGTTCATCAGGGATATTGGCCTGAAATTTTCTTTTTTGTTGTGTCTCTGTCAGGTTTTGGTATCAGGATGATGCTGGCCTCATAAAATGAGTTAAAGAGGAGTCCCTCTTTTTCTACTGTTTGGAGTAGTTTCAGAAGGAAAGGTCTCATCTCCTCTTTGTACCTCTGGTGGAATTTGGCTGTGAATCCCTCTGTTCCTGGGTTTTGTTTTTTGTTTTTGTTGGGTTTTGTTGTTGTTGTTGTTGGTAGACTATTAATTACTGCCTCAATTTCAGAACATTTTATTGGTCTATTCAGGGATTCGACTTCTTCCTGATTTAATCTTGGGAGGGTGTATGTGTCCAGGAATGTATCCATTTCTTCTAGATTTTCTAGTTAACTTGCATAGAGATATTTATAGTATTCTCTGATGGTAGTTTGTATTTTTGTGGGATCAGTGATAATATCCCCTTTATCATTTTTTATGGTGTCTATTTGATTCTTCTCTCTTCTTGATTAGTCTGGCTAGTGTTCTATTTTGTTAATATTAAAAAAAAAACTAGCTCCTGAATTCATTGATTTTCTGAAGCATTTTTGTGTCTCTCTTTCCTTCATTTCTGCAGTGATCTTTGTTATTTCTTGTCTTCTGATAGCTTTTGAATTTGTTTGCTCTTGCTTCTTTAGTTCTTTTAATTGTGATGTTAGGGTGTCAATTTTAGATATTTCCTGCTTTCTCTTGTGGGCACTTAGTGCTATAAATTTCCCTCTAAACACTGCTTTAGCTGTGTCCCAGAGATTCTGCTATATTGTCTCTTTGTTCTCATTGGTTTCAAAGAACTTATTTATTTCTGCCTTCATTTCGTTACTTACCCAGTAGTCATTCGGAGCAGGTTGTTCTGTTTCCATGTAGTTGTGAGGTTTTGAGTGAGTTTCTTAATCCTGAGTTCTAATTTGATTGCACTGTGGTCTAAGAGACAGTTTCTTATTATTTCTATTCTTTTGCATTTGCTGAGGAGTGTTTTACTTCTGATTATGTGGTCAATTTTAGAAAAGGTGTGATGTGGTGTTGAGAAGAATGTATCTTCTGTTGATTTGGGGTGGAGAGTTCTATAGATGTCTATTAAGTCCACTTGGTCCAGCACTGTGTTCAAGTCCTGAATATCCTTGTTAATATTCTCTCTCATTGATCTGTCTAATATTGACAGTGAGGTGTTAAAGTCTCCCACTATTATTGTGTGGGAGTCTAAGTCTCTTTGTAGTTCTCTAAGAACTTGCTTTATGAATCTGGGTGCTCCTATATTCGGTGCATATATATTTAAGATAGTTGGCTCTTTGTGTTGCATTGATCCCTTTACCATTATGTAATGTCCTTCTTTTTCTGTTTTGATCTTTGTCAGTTTAAAGTTTGTTTTATCAGAGACTAGGATTGCAACCCCTGCTTGTTTTTGCTTTCCATTTAGCCGATTTACATTTAATGTTAATATTGGTATGTGTGAATTTGATCCTGTCATTATGATGCTAGCTGGTTATTTTGCCCATAAGTTGATGCAGTTTCTTCATAGTGTCGATGGTCTTTGCAATTTGATACATTTTTGCAGTGGCTGGTACCAGTTGTTCCTTTCAATGTTTAGTGCTTCCTTCAGGAGGTCTTATAATGCAGGCCTGGTGGTGACAAAATCTCTCAGCATTTGCTTGTCTGCAAAGGATTTTATTTCTTCTTCACTTGTGAAACTTACTTTGGCTGGATATTAAATTCTGGGTTGAAATTCTTTTCTTTAAGAATGCTGAATATTGGGCCCCACTCTCTTCTGGCATGTAGGGTTTCTGTAGAGAGATCCGCTGTTAGTCTGATGGGCTCCCTTTTGCAGGTAATCCGACCTTTCTGTCTGGCTGCCCTTAACATTTTTTCCTTCATTTCAACCTTGGTGAATCTGATGATTCTGTGTCTTGGGACTGCTCTTTTCTAAGAGTATCTTTGTGGTATTCTCTGTATTTCCTGAATTTGATTGTTGGCCTGTCTTGCTAGGTTTAGGAAGTTCTCCTGGACAATACTCTGAAGAGTGTTTTCCAAATTGGTTCCATTCTCCCTGTTACCTTCAGGTATACCAATCAAACATAGGTTTGGTCTTTTCACATAGTTCCATATTTCTTGGAGTCTTTGTTCATTGTTTTTCTTTCTTTTTTCTGTAATCTTGTCTTTATGCTTTATTTCATTAATTTGATCTTCAATCCATGATATCCTTTATTCTGCTTGATTGATTCAGCTATTGATACTTGTGTATTCTTCATGAAGTTCTCATGCTGTGTTTTTCAGCTCCATCAGGTCATTTATGTTCTTCTCCAAACTGGTTATTCTAGTTAGCAATTCCTCTAACCTTGTTTCAAGGTTCTTAGCTTCCTTGTATTGGGTTAGGACATGTTCCTTTAGCTCAGAGGAGCTTGTTATTACCCACCTTCTGAAGCCTACTTCTGTCAATTCATCAAACTCATTCCCCATCTAGTTTCATTCCCTTGCTGGCAAGGAGTTGTGATCCTTTGGAAGAGAAGTAGCATTCTGTTTTTTGGAATTTTCAGGCTTTTCACACTGGTTTTTCCTCATCTTCATGGATTTATCTACCGTTTGTCTTTGATGGTGACTTTAGAATGGGGTCTCTGAGTGGACATCCTTTTTGTTGATGTTGATGCTATTCCTTTCTGTTTGTTAGTTTTACTTCTAACAGGCCCCTCTGCTGCAGGGCTGCTGGAGTTTGCTGGAGGTCCACTACAGACCCTGTTTGCCTGGGTATCACCAGCGAAGCCTGCAGAACAGCAAAGATTGCTGCCTGTTCCTTCCTCTGGAAGCTTCATCCCAGAAAGGCACCCACCAGATGCCAGCCAGCGCTCTCCGGCATGAGATGGCTGTTGACCCCTGCTGGGAGGTGTTTCCCAGTAAGGAGGCACAGGGGTCAGGGACTCACTTGAGGAAACAGTCGGTCCCTTAGCAGAGCTCCAGCACTGTGCTAGATCTGCTGCTCTCTTCAGAGCCAGCAGGCAGGAATGTTTGATTCTGCTGAAGCTGCACCCACAGCCATCCCCTCCTCAGGTGCTCTGTCCCAGGGACATGGGAGTTTTATCTATAAGTCCCTGACTGGGGCTGCTGCATTTCCTTCAGAGCTGCCCTGCCCGAAGAGGAGGAATCTAGAGAGGCTGTCGTGCTACAGCAGCTTTGCTGAGCAGCAGTGGGCTCCGCCCAGTTCGAACTTCCTGGTGGTTTGTCTACAGGGTGAGGGGAAAACCAACTGCTCAAGCCTCAGTAATGGTGGATGCCCCTCCTCCCATCAAGATCCAGCATCTCAGGTAGACTTCAGACTGCTGTGCTGGCAGCGAGAATTTCAAGCCAGTGGATCTTGGCTTGCTGGGCTCCATGGGGGTGGGTTCCACTGAGCTAGACCACTTTGCTCCCTGGCTCCAGCTCCCTTTCCAGGGGAGTAAATGGTTCTATCTTACTGGCATTCCAGGTGCCACTGGGGTATGAATAAAAACTCCTGCAGCTAGCTCAGTGTCTGCCCAAATGGCCACCCAGTTTTGTGCTTGAAATCCAGGGCCATGGTGGCATAGGCACCCGAGGGAATCCCTTGGTCTGTGGGTTGTGAAGACCATGGGAAAAGCGTAGCATCTGGGCCAAAGTGCACCATTCCTCTGCATGTGTCTTTATGGTAAAACAATTTATATTCTTTTTGTTATATACCCAGTAATGGGATTGCTGGGTCACATGATACTTCTGTTTTAAGTTATTTGAACAGTCTCAGAACTGCTTTTGACAATGGCTGAACTAATTTACATTCCCA
Source organism: Rhinopithecus roxellana (assembly GCF_007565055.1). Classification (NCBI taxonomy): domain Eukaryota; kingdom Metazoa; phylum Chordata; class Mammalia; order Primates; family Cercopithecidae; genus Rhinopithecus; species Rhinopithecus roxellana. The sequence goes on along the minus strand of NC_044552.1, from coordinate 88,156,459 downwards.
CCCAGAGTATATAAGCATTCCATTTTCTCCACAACTTCACCAACATCTGTTATTTTTAAAATTTTTAGTAATAGCCATTCTGATTAGCATGAGATGATATCTCATTGTGGTTTTGATTTGCATTTCTTTGATAATTAGTAATGTGGAGGATTTTTTCATATGCTTGTTGGCCACATGTATGTCTTTTTTTAGGAAGTGACCGTTCATGTCCTTTGCCTATTTTAAAATGAGGTTGTTTGTTTTTTGCTTGTTGAATCAAGTTCGTTATAGATTCTGGATATTAGACCTTGGTTGGATGCATAGTTTGCAAATATTTTCTCCCATTCTGTAGGCTCCCTGTTTACTGTATTGATAGTTTCTTTTGCTGTGCAGTTCTTTAGTTTAAGTAAGCCCCACTTGTCAATTTTTGTTTTTGTTGCATTTGCTTTTAGTCTTCATTACAAAATCTTTGCCAGGGCTGATATTCAGGATGGTATTTTCTAGTTTTTCTCCTGGAATTTTTATAGTTTTAGGTTTTTCCATTTAAGTCTTTCATTTGTCTTGAGTTGACTTTTGTATATAGTGAAAGGAGTAAGTCCAGTTTCAATCTTCTGCATATGGCTAGCCAGTTATCCTAGCATCATTTATTGAATAAGAAGTCTTTTCTTCATTGCTTGTTATTGTCAGCTTTGTTGAAGATCAGATGATTATAGGTGTGTGGCTTTATTTCTGGTTTCTGTATTCTGTTCCCATTGGTCTATATGTCTGTTTTTGTATTAGTACCATGCTATTTTGGTCACTATAGCCTTGTAGTATAGTTTGAAGTCAGGTAATGTTCATCTCTGGTTTTGTTCTTTTTCTTAGGATTATTTTGGCTATTTGGGCTCTTTTTTGGTTCCATATGAATTTTAGAATAGTTTTTTCAAATTCTGTGAATAATGTAATTGGTAGTTTGATAGAAATAACATTGAATCTGTAAGTTGCTTTGGGAAGTATAGCCATTTTAATGATATTGATTTTTCCAATCCATTAGCATAAAATGTTTTTTCATTTGTTTGTGTGAGCTCTGATTTCTTTTAGCAGCATTTTGTAGTTCTGTTTGTAGACACCTTTCACCTCCCTGGTTAGCTGTGTTCCTAGGTATTTTATTCTTTTTGTAGCTACTGTAAATGTGGTTTTGTTCTTTATTTGGTTCTCATTGGCAGCACTGGTGTATTAAAAGGCTACTGATTTTTCAACATTGATTTTGTATTTAAAAAGCTTTGCTGAAGTTGTTTATCCAATATAGGAACCTTTGGGAGAAGACTATGTGGTTTTCTAGGTACAAGATCATATCATCTGTGAAGAGAAATAGTTTTACTTCCTCTCTTTCTATCTGGTTGTCATTTATTTCTTTCTCTTGCTGCTTGCTCTTGTTAGCACTTCCAATACTATGTTGAATAGGAGTGGCAAGAGTGGGAATACTTGTCTTGTTCCAGTTGTCAAAAGAAAGAAATATTTCCAGCTTTTGCCTATTCAGTATGATGTTGGTCATGGGTTTGTCATAGATGACACATCTCATTTTGAGGTATAGTCCTTTAATGCCCAGTTTCTTGGGAGTTTTTAATGTGAAGAGATGTTAAATTTCATTGAAAGCCTTTGCTGTGTCTATTGAGATGATCTTTTTTTTTAGTTCTGTTTATGCGATGAATCACATTTGTTGATTTGCATATGTTAAACCAACCTCATATCCCAGGAATAAAGCCTACTTGATCATGGTAGGTTAACTTTTTGATGTGCTGCCAGGTTTGTTTTGCTAATATTTTGTGAATAATTTTTGCATCGATGTTCATCAGGGATATTTGGTTCCATTTTCTTTTTGTGTTGTGTCACTTCCAGGTTTTAGTGTCAGAATGATGCTAGCTTCATAGAATGAGTTAGGGAGGAATCCTTTCTCTTCAATTTTTTGGAACAGTTTCAGTAGGATTGGTACAAGCTCTTCTTTATATGTCTAATAGAATTTAATGTGAATCTGTCTGGTTGGTGGGCTTTGTTTGAAAAATTACTATTACTGATTCAATTTTGGAACTCATTATTGGTCTGTTTAGGGTTTTGATTTCTTCCTGGTTTGATCTTGGGAGACTGTATGTTTCCAGGAATTTATTCATAATCTTCTAGGTTTTCTAGTTTGTGTGCATAGAGGTGTTTGTAATAGATGGGTTTTCTTTTTTGTATTTCTGTGGGGTTGGAGGTAGTGTTCCCTTTGTCATTTCTGATTGTGTTTATTTTGATCTTCTCTTTTTTTTCTTTATTAGTCTAGCCAGCAGTCTATTAATTTTAGTTAGTCTTTCAAAGAACCAACTTTTGGTTTCATTGATTTTCTTGTATGGTTTTTCTCATCTCCATTTCATTCAATTCAGCTCTGATTTTGGTTCTTTCTTGTCTTCTGCTAGCTGTGGGATTGGTTTGCCCTTGTTTTTCTAGTTCCTCTAGGTGTGATATTAGATTGTTAATTTGAGCCCTTTCCAATATTTTGATGTGGGTGTTTAGCACTATAAACCTTCCTCAATACTGCTTTAGCTGTGACTCAGAGATTCTGGTATGTTGTATCTTTGTTTTCATTAGTTTCAAAGAATCTCTTAATTTCTGCCTGTATTAGGCAATTTTTATGCTGATGATAAAGACACACCCAAGATCGGGCAATTTACAAAAGAAAGAGGTTTAATTGGACTTACAGTTCCATGTGGCTGGGGAAGTCCTAAGTTTCTGTACCCCTTCAATAACTGCTAAAAAGGAGCTCTAAATCTTGAAGCAAATCCTTGAAATATACCAAAATAGAACTTCCTTAAAGCATAAATCTCACATGATCTACAAAACAATAACACAATGAAAAAAAGATATTGAGGCAACAGCTAGCACAATGGATAGAATAGTACCTCACATCTCAATGCTAACTTTGAATGTAAGTGGCTTAATGAGCCTCTTAAATGATACGGCATGGAAGAATGGATAAGAATTCACCAACCAAGTATCTGCTGTCTTCAAGAGATTCACCTAACACATAAGGACTCACATAAACTTAAGGTAAAGAGGTGGAAAAGATATCTCATGCAAATGAACACCAAAAGAAAGCAGGAGTCACTATTCTTATATCAAACAAAACAGACTTTAAAGCAACAAGAGTTAAAAAAGACAAAGAGAAACACTATACAATGACAAAAGGACTAGTCCAACAGGAAAATATCAGTCCTAAATATATATTCACCTAACAAACACTGGAGCTCCCAAATTTATAAAAACAATTACTACTAGACCTAAGAAATGAGGTACACAGCAACACAATAATACTGGGGACTTCAATACTCCACTAGCACTAGACAGGTCATCAAGACAGAAAGTCAACAAAGAAGCAATGTACATAAACTACACCCTAGAACAAATGGGCTTAACAGATATTTACAGAACATTTCACCCAATATCTGCAGAATGTACATTCTATTCATCAGCTCAAAAAACATCCTCCAAGATAGACCATATGATAGGATACAAAACAAGTCTCAATAAATCGAAGAAAATTGAAATTATATCAAGTACTCTCTCAGAGCACAGTGGAATAAAATTGGAAATCAACTCCAAAATGAAGCCTCATAGCCATACAAATACATGAAAATTAAATAACCTGCTCCTGAATGATCATTAGGTCAACAATGAAATCAAGATAGAAATTTTAAAATCTTTGAACTGAATGACAGTAGCGACACAACCTTATCAAAACTCCAGGGATATAGCAAAAGTGGTGCTAAGAGGAAAGTTCATAACATTGAATGCCTACTTCAAAAAGTTTGAAAGAGCACAAACAGACAATCTAAGGTCACACATCAAGGAACTACAGAAACAAGAACAAACCAAACTCAAACTCAACAGAAGAAAAGAAATTATAAAGATCAGAACAGAACTAAGTGAAATGGAAACAAAAAAAAATACAAAAATAAGTGAAACATAAAGCTGGTTCTTTGAAAAGATAAACAAAATTGAAAGACCATTGGCAAGATTAACCAAGAAAAAAAGGAGAGAATATCCAAATAAGCTCAACTAGGAATGAAACAAGAGATATTACAACCAATACCACAGAAATATAAAAATTTATTCAGGGCCACTATGAACACCTTTACATGCACAAACTAGAAAACCTAGAAAAGATGGACAAATTTTTGAAAATATACAGCCCTCCTAGATTAAACCAGGAAGAAATAGAAACTCTGAACAGACCAATAATAAGTGGCAAGATTGAAATGGTAATTAAAAAGTTACCAAAAAAAAAAAAAAGTCCAGGACCAGACAGATTCATGTCTGAATTTTATCAGACATTCAAGAAAGAATTGGTACCAATCCTACTGACATTATTCCAAAGAATAGATAACGAGGAAATCTTCCCTAAATCATTCTATGAAGCCAGTATCACCTTTATTCCAAAACCAGGAAAGGACATAACAAAAAAAGAAAACCACAGACCAATATCCCTGATAAACATAGATGCAAAAATCCTCAAAAAATACTGAATCCAACAGCGTGTCAGAAAGATAATCCAACATGAGCAAGTGGGTTCATACCAGGGATGCAGGGGTTGTTTAACACATGCAAGTCAATAAATGTGATGCACCACATAAACAGAATTAGAAACAAAAACCACATAATAATCTCAATAGATGTAGAAAAAGCATTCAACAAAATCTAGCATACCTTTATAATTAAAACCCTTAGCAAAATTGGCATAAAAGGGACATACCTTAAGATAATAAAAGTCATCTATGACAAACCCATAACTAGCATTATACTGAATGGGGGAAACTTGAAAGCATTCACCCTGAGAATTGGAACCAGACAAGGATGCCCATTTTCACCACTTCCATTCAACTCAGTACTGGAAGTCCTAGTCGGAGCAATCAGACAAGAGAAAAAAAAAATAAAGGGCATTCAAATCGGTAAGGAGGAAGTCAAACTGTCATTCACCGATGAGATAATCATATGCCTAGAAATCATATAATCATCACTAATGATCATGGAAATGCAAATCAAAACCACAAAAAAAAAAAAACCTAAAGACTCACCCAAAAAGCTCCTAGATCTGATAAATGAAAATTTAGTAAAGTTTCAGGATACAAAATCTATGTACACAAACCAGTAGAACTGCTATACATCAACAGCAACCAAACTGAGAATCAAATCAAGAACTCAATCCCTTTTACAACAGCTGCAAAAAAAACCCCTTAGGAATATTTCTAGCCCAGGAGGTGAAAGACATGTAGACAGAAAACTGCAAAACAGGGCTAAAGAAATTACAGATGACACAAAGAAATGGGAACACATTCCATGTCCATGGATGAGTAGAATGAATATTGTGAAAATGATCATATTGCCAAAAACAATGTATGCATTCAATGCAATTCCCATCAAAATACCACCATCATTCTTCACAGAACTAGATAAAACAAATCTAAAATTAATATAGAACCAAATAAGAGCCCACATAGCCAAAGCAAGACTAAACAAAAAGAACAAATTCAAAGGCATCACATTACACAACTTCAAACTATACTATAAGGCTATAGTCACCAAAACAGCATGGTACTGGTATTAAAACAGGCAAGTAGACCAGTGGAACAGAAGAGAGAACACAGAAAGAAAACCAATTATTTAACAGTCAACTCATCTTCGACAAAGACCAAAAGCAGAGAAAGGACACCCTATTCAACAAATAGTGCTGGGATAAATGGTAGCTCAATGTAGAAGACTGAGACTGGATCCTCATCTCTCACCTTACACAAAAATCAACTCAAGATGGACGAGTTGATGGGTGCAGCACACCAACATGGCATAAGTATACATATGTAACAAACCTGCACATTATGCACATGTACCCTAGAACTTAAAGTATAATAAAAAAAAATAATAATAAAATAAAATTAAAAAAAAAAAAGATGGATCAAAGACTTAAATCTAAGACTTGAACCCATAAAAACCCTAGAAGATAACATCAGAAAAACCCCTCTAGACACTGGCTTAGGCAAAGACTTTATGACCAAGAACCCAAAGGCAAATGCAACAGAAACACAAAGATAAATAGATGAGACTTAATTAAACTAAAAAGCTTCTGCACAGCAAAAGAAATAATCAGCAGATGAAATAGACAACCCACCGAGTGGGAGAAAATATTTGCAAACTATGCATCCAACAAAGGACTAATAGGCAGAATCTACAAGGAATTCAAACAAATCAACAAGAAAACAACAAACAATCCCACCAAAAAGTGGCATAAGGACGTGAATAGACAACTCTCAAAAGAAGATTTACAAATGGCCAACAAACATGAAAATATGATCAACATCACTAATGATCAGGGAAATGCAAATCAAAACCACAATGCAACACCATCTTTCTCCTGCTAGAAAGGCCATAATCAAAAAAATCAAAAGATAATAGATGTTAGTGTGGCTGTGGTGAAAAGGGAACACTCTCACACTGCTGGTGGGAATTTATACTGTATAATGACTATGGAAAACAGAATGGAAATTCCTGAAAGGACTAAGTAGATCTACCATTTTATCCAGCAATCCCACTACTGGATATCTATCCAGAGAAGTCGTTATATGAAAAACATTCTTGCACATGCATGCTTACAGCAGCATGATTTGCAGTTGCAAAAATATGGAACCATCCCAAATGCTCATCAACTGACTGCGTTAAAAAATGTGTTATATATATACACCATGGAATAATACTCAGCCATAAAAAGAAATGAAATAATGGCATTCACAGCAAACTGGATGGAATTGGAGGCCATTATTCTAAGTGAAGTAACTCAGGAATAGAAAATTAAATATTGGATGTTCTCACTCATAAGTGGGAGCTAAGCTGTGAGGACACAGAGGCATAAGAATGATACATAGACTTTGGGAACTTGGGGAAAAGAGTGGGAGGAAGGTGAGAGATAAAAGACTACACATTGGGTACAGTGCACACTTCTCAGGTATACCAAAATCTCAGAAATCACCACTACAGAACTTATTCATATAACCAAATACCACCTATTTCCCCCCCAAAAAAAACAATTGAAATAAAAAATAGAAATAAAGAAATGAAGAAACAAAAAAAGAAAGAATGGGGGCTTGGACTCTGACAAAATAGGTTATGGGAAAGGCAAGAAGGGGAAGTCTCTCAAGAGGAAACAAATGATTACTAGGAGAATTCAATGGGCTTGAAGAACATACAATGGTCTAGGACAATGTTTGGCCCACAGAGCAGACGATGGTTTGTGACAAAAGTTCATTTAGATTTGTTGATAGACTAGTCTTCCTTCCTGTAATATGGGTTCAGTTCATGAAAAGTCAGGCAAGGGACCAGAAGTAATTGTTTATTTCTTTAGTGGGTCCAGACTTTTGCCAGATAAGGGAACTTCAGAGGATCCTTTGCTTTGAGGCAGACAGGGGGTGAGGAGATGGATGTAGTAAGAAAGACCCTGAGGCTCTTTTTATTAGTTCAGCATTTACAAAGTGTCATATTTTGGGATATTAGTTTTGACCCCTACAAAGGTATAAAACTCAGAATTTTTATAGGCCAGAGAAACTTCCTGATGAGTCTGGTTTCCTGATCTAAAAGTCCTAATGGGGAACTGATCATGGAGAATTGTTGTGCAAGGAATTCAAAAAATGTATATATAACATGCTAGATTTGAATTGGGGTTTTAAAAGCTTCAGAGTCTTCTATCTTCTCATGGATGTTCAGCAAGTATCAAATAAAGCAATTAAATGAGTTAATCCAAGGCCGAAGACTAGTGTGACTGATATCTAAAGACTTTGGAGGCCTGTTTCAAGCAGGAAAAAATGGTGCTTGGGCAGAGAAGTGCTTGACAGTCTGCAGAGGAAGGTGAAAGCAAAAACCCATCAGAGTCTTATTATTAAGGCCAAGCATTCAATGTTGCTTAAAATAAAGTGGGGCTTTGGTGATATTATTCTCCCTATCTATCTGTTCTCACTTCCTAAATAATCTCTTCCAATTCCCAAGCTTTAAAAATTACATCTAAATCTCTGGCCCTGGGCTGCACTCAACCTCAGACTTGTCTATCCAACAGCCTGTGCAACAACACAACTTGGTTGTCTAATGGGATTCGCAAGCATAATTATCTTCCGCCTGAAGATATGATACCCTGCAAAGCATAACAAATGTTTTTTGGATGAATGAACAAGTCAATGTTAGGTAGTAATAGCCAGAGAAAACAATGTGCAGCCTGGGCAGTATTCAAGGAATCTTTGAAAAAAGAGGAAGACCTCTGAGCCTGCAGAAACCAGGAGGAGCTAATATTGCTTAGGAAAGCCTGACTCCTGGATGGGACACCTTGGCCAGGATCCAGGTACCTATGGGCCTAACTAAAGCAGAAGTATCTAAAACTGCTTAAGTCTGAATCTGTGATGATACATCTGACCTTACCTTAGCTTCAGAATCCCAGTGAATAATGCATCCAGGATGTAGGATTATGAGTATATAGGCATTACCTGAGGTGCAGAGGTAACTCAGGGGTAAGATACCCATTCATTCTTTTCAGACCAGAACCACGACTGCTTTGTAAGAGAAGCCCTGACTTTTCTTTATCTGGAGGCAGCTTTTTAAATCAGGTGTATATCCTGATTAGGTGCTTCACTTTTCATAAAAGGATGTTAACCTATTCCCAAGTCAGCCAATAGTTGTTGCACATGGGTTGTTTTTATTCAATAACACAAATACCTGTACTCTCCTTACTTGTCAAGAAATATAACTTCATATTTTCTTCTTTCCAATGACCATGATATGATCATTTGTGAAAATGACACACATGGTTGCCTGAAGAATTTTCCATCCATCCTTCTTAGAAATAAGTCATTCTTACAAGACTCTGCTGAGCCAAATCACTGAAGAACCAGGCCATATGACTGTTTCACTTCATATCAGCTATTACTCACCTGTCCTTGGGCATTATATCTTTAACATTCATTGGAGAACGTTATAAGGAAGAGCTCTAAGGTACTCCACATCTTATTAGCTATGCAAATAGTGTTGATAAAGACTATGTTGTGACAGCCCATGGAAGAAGTCTCTCTGGACTCAGCTCCAAAAACATTCCAGTCTTCCCCAATCTACTGTCTTGTTTTCTCAAGGACAACATGAGTCATGTAACTGATCATAGTTTCCTTTTGGAGGGTCTGTTGGAATGTTAGGAAATGAATTTTTCAACCACTTTACATGAGTTTGGGGTATTAACTTTATTGTGGGTTAATCTGCCCTTATCTTACTTTTGTTAATCTTTTATCTTTTCACTTATTTGTATAAACAGTAAATATAAAACTTACCTGTGTGTGTATCTATATTTTTTATTTGAAAATTATTACCTTTTTTTTATACTTTAAGTTCTAGGGTACATGTGCACAACTTGCAGGGTTGTTACATATGTATACATGTGCCATGTTGGTGTGCTGCACCCATTAACTCGTCATTTACATTAGGTATGTCTCCTAATGCTATCCCTCCCCCTTCCCCCCACTGCACGACAGGCCCTGGTGTGTGATGTTCCCCGCCCTGTGTCCAAGTGTTCTCATTGTTCAATTCCCAATTCCCACCTATGAGTGAGAACATGCGGTGTTTGGTTTTTTGTTCTTGCAATAGTTTGCTGAGAATGATGGTTTTCAGCTTCATCCATGTCCCTACAAAGGACGTGAACTCATCCTTTTTTTATGACTGCATAGTATTCCATGGTGTATATGTGCCACATTTTCTCAATCCAGTCTATCATTGATGGACATTTGGGTTGGTTCCAAGTCTTTGCTATTGTGAACAGTGCCACAATAAACACATGTGTGCAAGTGTCTTTATAGCAGCATGATTTATACCCTTTGGGTATATACCCAGTAATGGGATGGCTGGGTCAAATGGTATTTCTACTTCTAGATACTTGAGGAATCACCACACTGTCTTCCACAATGGTTGAACTAGTTTACAGTCCCACCAACAGTGTAAAAGTGTTCCTATTTCTCCACATCCTCTCCAGCACCTGTTGTTTCCTGATTTTTTGATGATCGCCATTTCTAACTGGTGTGAGATGGTATCTCATTGTGGTTTTGATTTGCATTTCTCTGATGGCCAGTGATGATGATCATTTTTTCATGTGTCTGTTGGCTGCATAAATGTCTTCTTTTGAGAAGTGTCTATAGCCTTTGCCCACTTTTTGATGGGTTTGTTTTTTTTCTTGTAAATTTGTTTGAGTTCTTTGTAGGTTCTGGATATTAGCCCTTTGTCAGATGAGTAGATTGTGAAAATTTTCTCCCATTCTGTAGGTTGCCTATTCACTCTGACGGTAGTTTCTTTTTCTGTGCAGAAGCTCTTTAGTTTAATTAGATCCCATTTGTCAATTTTGGCTTTTGTTGCCATTGCTTTTGGTGTGTTAGACACGAAGTCCTTGCTCATGCCTATGTCCTGAATGGTATTGCCTAGGTTTTCTTCTAGGGTTTTTATAGTTTTAGGTCTCTAAAATAATGATGTATATTTCATTTATCCAAATGTTATTTGTATACAATTATTTGTTAACTTACCAAGGCCAGACGTCAACTATAATAATTTATTTTATTAGATCTGAGACCTACATCCTTTCTTCCTTTCAAGTCATAGATAATAGCATTTTCATTTAATAAATAACTGTGGATTTCATAAGTCTTAGGCTATAAAGTGGCTTATTTTATTCACTAACTATTTATTGAACACCAACTCTGTGCTAGGCAGTGTTCTGAGTATTAATGTATACAAATAAACAAGGTTATTACCCTTATGCAGCATATATTCTGTGGGATGGAGTTAGGGGTAAATTAATAATAAACAAGCAAATGCATAAACAGGATAATTTCCCATCAGAGGCCAGACTTTTAAAAACAATACACTGGGTTTATGTGGTGATAATTGGAGAGTGGTTTCAGACTGGGTTGTCAAGGAAGTCCTCTTTGGAGGTGACAGCTGATGAGAAGAGAGTAACATAAATATCTTTAAGAGAAGAGAGCTCTAGACAAAGAGAAAAACAAGTATGATGTCCCTAATGTGAGGAATAGTTTGATGTATTGAAAAAAGGAAAAAAAAAAACATAATTAGCAAAAGAGAAAGTGGTGTAAGATAAGTCAGGATGTTGACAGAGACCATATTAGACAGAGATAAGGGATGTGTAAAGAATTCAACGTTGTGTGGAAGAAGTCACTGTATGGCCACTTTAAACTGCATAATGGGAAAATAACTTTCTAGCAAGGTGACGTCTAAACTGAGGCTATAGAGATGCTGAGCTGGTAGAAAAACCTTCAGGCTACTGAAGAGTCAAGCAAGAAGAGGACAGAGAAGTGGCTACTGGATTTGACAAGTTGAGGTCGTTCATGATCCTGACAATCAAAACATATTCACTGCATTGTTAAGAAAAGAAGCCTGATTAGAATAAGTTAAAGAGAAATAAAGTATATGCCATATTTAGGGATAAGAAGACTCAAGGTAAAAAATATTTCAATTCTGTCTAATTTTGTCCTCAAATTTAAACAAAATTTAGTGAAAAGGTCTTCAGGGTTTTCATGATCTTGACATAATATTCATAAAATGAATATGGAAATATAAAGTACTAGACATTTCTACAAATACTTTGAAGAAAGTACTGGGAGATATGGTCTATTAGATATCAAAATTTATTATAAAACTACAGTAAATAAGAGAATTATACAAGTGAAGTATTAAACCCATGAAACAACATAGAGATCCTGGAAGCATATATTTTTGTGCATATAAATATGCAAAAAATATATTTGTGCATATAAGATACACATGGCATTACAAAGCTGTGGAGAAATGGTGGGCTACTCATTCATAATGCTAAGACAAATGGACAAAAGATATGAACAGGTGATTTGAAAGAAAGAAAAACTGATGGCCAATAAACATATGAAAATCTGTTCTACATGCCTAGGTATCAGAGTGACATGGTTTGGCTCTGTCCCCATTCAAATCTCATCTTGAATTGTGGTTCCCATAATCCCCACATGTTATGAGAGGAACCTGGTGGGAAGTGGTTGCATCATGGCTGCGGGGAGGTGAGGGTGATTTCCCTCATGCTGTCCTCATGATAGTGAGTGAGTTTTCATGAGATCTGATGGTTTTATAAGCATCTGGCATTTCCCTGCTGGCACTTCTCTCTTCTGCTGCCTTGTGAAGAAGAAAGTGTTTGCTTCCCATTCCACCATGATCATAAGTTTCCTGAGGCCTCCCCAGCCATATGGAACTCTGAGTCAATTAAACCTCTTTTCCTTATGAATACTCAGTCTCAGGTATTTCTTCAAAGCAGCATAAGAACAGAGTAATACAGCAAATTGGTACCAGGAGTTGGGTACTGCTATAGGAATACCTGAAAATGTGGAAGTGATTTTGGAACTGTGTAACATGCAGAGGTTGGAACAGTTTGGAGGGCTCAGAAGAAGACCAGAAAAAGTGGGAAAGTTTGGGACTTCCCAGAGACTTGTTAAATATCTTTGACCAAAATGCTGATGGTGATATGGACAATGAAGTCCAGGCTGAGGTGGTCTCAAATGGAGATGAGGAACTTTTAGAAACTGGAGTAAAAGTCACACTTGCTATGTTTTAGCAAAGACACTGGAGGCTTTTTGCCCCTGCCCTAGAGATCTGTGGAAGTTTGAACTTGAGAGAACAGATTTAGGGTATGTAGCAGAAAAAATTTCTAAGCAGCAAAGTATTCAAGAGAAGACAGAGCATAAAAGTTTGGAAATTTGCAGCCTGGAAAATGCAGTAAAAAATAAAAACTAATTTTCTGGGGAGAAACTCAAGCCAGCTTCAGAAATTTGAATAAGTAGCAAGGAGTCAAATGTTAACCACCAAGACAATGGGAAAAATGTCTCCAGGTAATGTCAGGATCTTCATGGCAGCCTCTCCTGTGACAGACCTGGAGGCCTAGGAGGGAAAAATGCTTTCCTGGGCTGGGTCCAGGACCCCCTGCCCTGCTCTGTGCAGCCTTAGAACTTTGTGCCCTGAGTCCCAGCTGCTCCAGCCATGGCTAAAAGAGGCCAAGGTATAGTTTGGGCCACTGATTCAGAGGGTATAAGCCATCAGGCTTGGCAGCTTCCACATGGTGTTGGTCCTGTGGGTGCACAGAAAACAAGAACTGAGGTTTGGGAACCTCCTCCTAGATTTCAGAGGCTGTATGGAAATGCCTGGATGTCCAGGAAGAGGTGTGCTGCAGGGGTAGAGCCCTCATGGAGAACCTTTGCTAGAGCAGAGCAGAAGGGAAATGTGGGGTCCAAGCCCCCATACAGAGTCCACACTGGGGCACTGCCTAATGGAGCTGTGAGAAGAGGGACACCATCCTCCAGGCCCCAGAATGGTAAATCCAATGACAGCTTGCCATGTAGTCCTAGAAAAGCCAGAGGCACTCAATGCCAGCCCATGAAAGCAGCCAGGAAGTGGCCTGGACCCTACAAAGTCATAGGGGCAGAGCTGCCCAAGGCTATGGGGGACCCACCTCTTGCATCAGCATGACTTGGATGTGAGACATGCAATCAAAGATCATTTTGGCACCTTAAGGTTTAATGACTGCCCTATTGGATTTCCAACTTACATGGGGCCTGTATCCACTGTGTTTTGGCCAATTTCTCCCATTTGAAATGGGTATGTTTACCTAATGCCTCTACCCCCATTGTATCTCAGAAGTAACTAACTTGTTTTCTCTTTTGAAGCTCATAGGCAGAAGGGACGTGACTTCCCTGGTCTCATATGGGACTTTGGACTTGGATTTTTGGGTTAATGTTGAAATGACCTAAGACTTCAGGGGACCACTGGAAAGGCATGATTGTGTTTTCAAATGTGAGGACATAAGATTTGGGGGTGGAATAATATGGTTTGGCCATGTCCCCAGCCATATCTCACCTTGAATTATAATTCCCATAATCCCCACATGTCATGAGAGGGACCCAGTGGGAAGTGATTGGATCATAGGAGCAGGTTACTCCATGTTGTTCTCATGATACTGAGTGAGTCTCACAAGATCTGATGGTTTCAAAAGCATCTGGCATTTCCCGTGCTGGCACTTCTCTCTCTTGCTGCCTTGTGAAGAAGGAAGTGTTTGCTTCCCCTTCCACCATGATTGTAAGTTTCCTAAGGCCTCCCTACCCACGTGAAACTGTGAGTCAATTAAACCTCTTTTCGCCGGGGGTGGTGGCTCATGCCTGTAATCCCAGCACTTTGGGAGATCGAGCTGGGCAGATCACGAGGTCAGGAGTTTAAGACCAGCCTGACCAGTGTGGTGAAACCTTGTCTCTACTAAAAATACAAAAATCAGCTGGGCATGGTGGCGGGCACCTGTAGTTCCACCTACTCAGGAGGCTGAGGCAGGAAAATCGCTTGAACCCAGGAAGCAGAGGTTGCAGTAAGCCAGGATCGTACCACTGCACTCCAGCCTGGGTGACAGAGTGAGACTTCATCTCAAAAAATAAAAATAAAAATAAATTAAACCTCTTTTCTTTATAAATTACCAGTCTTGAGTATTTCTCCATAGCAGCATGAGAACAGACTAATATATGGGGAAATGCAAATTAAAATTATAGTGAGACACAATTTTAAACTAATCAGTTTGGCAAAATTAAAAAGTCTGACAATTCACGTGTTGACATGAATGTGGAGAAATAGGAACTTCTCATTTATAATTGGTAGAAATGGAAATTTGTATAATATCTGTCAACAGAGAATAAACTCAATAGCAGTTATTTAATGAAATATTAAACAAAATTGAAATGAATAAATTAATATAAATAAATCTCAAGAACATAATGTTGACCAAAGAAATAAGTTGTAAAATGACATGTACAATATATTATTTATTTAACATTTGAAAACTCATAAGAACAATACAAATATATATTTGTGCATTAGTATATATAAATATGCATAGACATGATAAACACCAAATTCAGGTTAATAGTTGATGTTTAAGAGTTAACAGTTGATGATGGAAGATGAGGAAAGCCGAAGAACTATCCATCTGATTACAACTATTTTTGTATTTAAAATTTTTTTATAATTTCCAATTTGTATTAGATTCAGGGGGCAAATGTGCAGGTTTCTCACATGAGTGTACTGCATGATGCTGAGGTTTGGGTTAGGAATGATTTCATCACCAAAATAGTGAGCAAAATACCCAGCAGTTAGTTTTTCAACCCTCGGCCCCCTCTCACACTCTTCCCTCTAGTAGTCCCCAGTATCTATGGTTGCCATCTCTATGCCCATAAATACCCAATGTTATAGTTCCCTTTATAAGGGAGAACATACAGTGTTTGGTTTTCTGTTCCTACATTAATTTGCTTGGGATAATGGTCTCTAGCTGCATCCATGTTCCTGCAAAGGACATAACTTCATTCTTTATATGGCTGCATAGTATTCCATGGCATATATATACCACATTTTTTTATCCAGTCCACCACTAATGGGGACTTAGGGTGATTCCATGTCTTTGCTGTTTTAAATAATGCTGTGATGAACTTTGAAGTGCATGTATCTTTTTGGTAGAATGATTTATTTTCTTTTGGATATAAACTCCAGCAATGGGATTGCTGGGTCAAATAGTAGTTCTGTTTTAAGGTCTTTGAAAAATCTCCAAACTGATTTCCACAGTGACTGAACTAAGTTGCATCCCCATCAACAGTGTATAAGTGTTACCATTTCTCCACAGCTTCACCAGCATTGTTGTTTTTGACTTTTTACTAATAGCCATTCTAACTAGTATGAGATAGGTGAAGTCTGGGGAGGTAATCATCAGGATGGTAATATTAAGAAGAAGGAGAGGAATTTTTTTTGTAAACTGAGAAGTTAATTTATAGAGAAAGCTCACAAAGTTATGTGTTAAATTGATCTAGGCCAATTTAGGTAAATACAGATAGGTTGTTTAGTATGTTACATGGGCACTAATAGTTGAAAGTGATTTAGAGGTAGCTACTCTCCTACAACCTTCTTATCAGGTTTCAGTAAAAGAAAGAATCAAACAAAAATCTTCCACACATGCAAACTATTATTAAAGCCTGTTCTGTAAGTTCAATGAAATCCCACTTTGGTTTCAAAAAAGGATTGAAGTCCTTCCAACCATGCCTTACATGAGCTTTCTTTGGTACAAATGCAAGTCAGTCTAGGGGCAAATTTAAGTGACCTGATTTTTATCCTCCCCCAAAGATATGACTAGGCAACAGGACTCTTGAAGGAACAAGCTTCCAACTTCATCCTAAAAATGAAGAGTGACACAATAGACTCATGTCAGAAAAGGAAATCTTTCTAAAATATTTTAACCAATTCACACATTTTAACTATTGCTAATATCACTTAGTACATGCCCATCTCCATGATCTAATTAACAAGCCACTAATTTCACCAATGAATGTCCAACTCTATCCTTCATTATGCTAGTATTTAAAACTCTGGTGTTAATCTGAATTAAATGTCACTGAAGATTGTAGTAACCATGTTTGGAGTGTGACTTCTTTGCTGAATTTCTGTTTGAGACTTGAGGTAACAAATTTCTCTCATTTTTATTGATAGTTAATAAGTGTAAGATTCTAACTTGTGATCAGGGACTGTGCTTAAATCATTTATTAGCTATGAGATGGTGACAACTTCCTTAGCCTCCCTAAGCTTTAATGTCCTCATATGCAACATGACAATAGTAATCACCTAATATGGTTAATATAGAAATTAAAGACATCTAAAGGGCTTAAAACTCAAAAATATGTATTATGATTAAAGAGTTTTGGCTAGCATTTTTTGTGTGGCATCACTTTGAAAGGTACTGAACTGGTAACCCCACTTCATTTTCTTTATATGCATTGTATCACTTTTAGATTGTATGCTCCTGCAGAGCATGTGTCTATGTGTTTCATGCTCTAACACTTTTTTGAGTCCTACAAAGTGAAGCAATTCAGGAACTTTTTAAGCAAGTGCTTGTTAAGCAGACACAACCTTGCACTAGCAGATCTTGAACTCCATCTCTGTCTTTCTCTCTCTTCCTCCCTTAACTGTGCTACATATTTCCACCGTGCCTCTTGCTCTGCCTCTATACAATCCTTTAAAAAAAAACTTCTCTAAAGAGAAGTCTCACTCACTGTCTCTTTTTCACCATCCAATTACTCTGTAATGCAAAGCAAGCTGACTTCCTTCCCCGCTAAGCTACTACTGAAATGGCCTCCCAAAGGTCACAGATTCCTCCTTATCACAGTTTAAGCAGAGTTTCCTCAGCACTAATCTTGATTCTCTTTTCAGCCCTTGACTCTGCTGACTATCCACTCTTCCTTGCCGTGTACCTAAGTGCTCAGGCAATAAACACTGGAGGAATGCAAGCCACAAAGATATTTCAGCAGCATCATTTAAACTGGGTTTCAATGTCTCTCAATTCAAGTCACTCTGCTCTTAGAATGTGCAACATTTATCATGACTTCTTCAACCACATATAGAAGGGAATATATGTAACTTGCTGAGACCAAACATGTGGACTCTCTTAGCAGTTGTGGCTAATTATTTTTGAAAAATCTGCATTTCAAAATACATGCAGATTGACACATTTAAGATTAAAAAAAAAAAAAAATGTTACCTGCTTGTGTGCTTTCCTAGTGTGTGGCTTCTGATTATGTTTACCAATGGACTAGATCAGTTTATTCTGTATTTGCTGTATTTATTACCAAGAACTTGGAGAGAGGCAAGGACGAAAGACAGGAAAGAACCCTACATTAAGAGCCCTTGGAGGAAGGCTGACCTGCTTTTTCTCCACAAGAGGATGGGATTATTCAACCCTTCCCGCACTGGGATTCATTAAAGAGGTCTCTGAGAAAGTAATGAGTGTGGATAAGGATGTAGGACCTCTGTACCTGGGTTGCTGTCTATCTCATCCTCACTAAAACTGTCATCTTGAGGCCCTATGGTTGCCTCTCTTCATTCTTGCTCTAGTGCAGTCAGCTTTTGGTAGGTTCCATCCCTTCCTTCTCCCTCACTATGTCTGAGGAATTCCTTTTTGTTTAATCCTGTAGTTTTTAGCTGACAGCCAAAGTGAGATGGATCCAGAGGGTAAACTCAAGGGATGGAAGCCTACCTTAGATGACATCCCAATTAATGTTACCCTTGTGTTTATGTGTATTATATCCCTAATTTCCAAGTTATAATAATGAAGGGAAAACTCTCTGAGCTACACAGAGTGAATCTTCTATTAACAACAAAGGCATTTCTTCACAACATCCAGAAATACAGGTGAGGACATTAGGGTTTTTTCATAACTAATAGAACCTATTCCTTCCAGATTACAGATTTCTTACATATGGCGGTGCCTAACTGCCCCTCCTAGTAGTGGTTCCTTCTAGGAGAAGTTCAGCTACTCCTGACTAATCACACATTTTAATGGTGATAGAAATGTTTCAAGAGTCCCCTGTGCCTGCCTGGAGTGGAGAGACAAAAAAACAGCCAATAATGTAGCAAAGAGAAACCTAGAAACAGTAAGAGGACATTAGTCCTACTACCAAAGAAAAGACTACACCATTCCAGACACAGAAATTTTCTAGATTCCTAGGTAGTCACCTTACCTAAGTTTAAGTTAGTAGACGTAATGTGAAGGAAAAGATCAATGTAAACAGTGAACTTTTGATAGGACCCTGCCTTTTCAATGACTTCTCTTCTGTCCAGTATTGTTAATTTGTCCAGTGAGTATCAGTTGCTTTCTCAGCATGTTTTCCCTATAGAGGGAACATAGTGAGGAGCAATGGAAAGAATATAGGCTTTGAAAGTAGAGAGATCTTGGGTGGAAAACCTGCTTCAGTTTTGTTAGTTGCATAGCTGAATAATGTACTCACCATTTCTAACCTCAGTTTTCTCATCTGTGAGATGTAAATAAAAATAGTACTTGCGAGCTGGGTGTAGTGGCTCACACTTATAATCCCAATACTTTGGGAGGCCAAGACAGGAGCATCACTTGAATCCAGGAGTTTGAGGCCACTTTGGGCAACAGAGTGAGACCCCATTTCTACAAAAAAATTAAAAATCTCTAATAAAATTTAATTTTAAAAAATAGTACTTGCCTCACGGGGGTGCTAGGAATATGTCATACTATGCATATAAAGCACTTAATTGAGTGTTTTATATTTAATAGGAGCTCAAAAAACGTGTCTATTTCGATTAACAAAAGGAATCATTTCTTTGTGATATTAACTGATTCATTTTGGTAAACATGATATGGTTTGCTCTGTGTCTCCACCCAAATCTCATCTTAAATTGTAATCCGCACATTCCAGGGGAGGGACCCGGTGGGAAGTGATTGGATCATGGAGGCAGTTTCCCCCGTGCTGTTCTCATGATAGGGAGTGAATTCTCACAAGATCCGATGGTTTAAAAGTCTGGCACTGGCCCCCTTCCTCTCACTCTCCTGCCACCATAAGAAGACATGTCTAGCTTCCCCTTCTGCCATGATTGTAAGTTGTCTGAGACCCCCGAGTCATGCTTTCTGTTAAGTGTGCCTGTTAGTCAAACTTTTTTTCTTCATAAATTACCCAATCTCCGGTAGTTCTTTTTTTTTTTTTTTTTTTTTTTTTTTGAGACGGAGTCTCTCTCTGTCACCCAGGCTGGAGTGCAGTGGCCAGATCTCAGCTCACTGCAAGCTCCGCCTCCCAGGTTCACGCCATTCTCCTGCCTCAGCCTCCCGAGTAGCTGGGACTACAGGCGCCGCCACCCCGCCCGGCTAGTTTTTTGCATTTTTAGTAGACACGGGATTTCACCGTGTTAGCCAGGATGGTCTCGATCTCCTGACCTCGTGATCCGCCTGTCTCGGCCTCCCAAAGTGCTGGGATTACAGGCTTGAGCCACCGCGCCCGGCCCTCAGGTAGTTCTTTATAGCAGTGTGAAATGGATTAACATAAAACTTATTATTTATATCTACTGATTTCAGATGAAGGAATATATCTGCAAAGGAATATATCTGCCTTTTCCACCCTACCTTGTACAGTTTAAATGCACCACTGAAATTCTGCCAGAAAATATAGGGGAAAGCTTATCTCTTTAAGAATGTACAATTATAGTTGACACCTTGAAGAAGCACTTCTGGATTAATTAACAGTGACCCATAATTAAGCACAACAGTAATTAGAGAACAACTTGATGGTCCCAGAAAGCATTGTCTTGGGAATAATGAATGCTTATCATTCTTGTTTGCTTCCTAAGTGGGAGTTATCAACATTAGTTACCCAGATTTTTCATCAAAAGTGGGAAAAATGCATAAGGTACTTCCATCAAGAGAAACTTTTAAGTATTTGTTATTTTAAAAGAAAATAAATACTTTTATATTCATATCTATGATAGAGGATACCTTCTTGAACACAAATTAGTCTATCCTATATTTTTCTTTAAGCAACACGTTTCGTTAAGAAGACTATTAAGAGGAAATTGTTTTCAGAACTTGAAATTGTTGGTTTCTTTCCTAGAGAAAGAAGAGATGTTTCACAACAGGGTTAGAAATGTAAGTATAACATAGAATTATATAGCAAACCAAAAGAGAAGTATTTCTTCAGCTGACATGAATGTATTTTAGAAATATTTATGTATAAATATGTATCTAGTCTATTGCATTCTCATATCATTTTTTCTACGTATAATCAAGAAACAATCTATTCATCTTTCACCTAGTTCATTTCTCATTTTCAGATACATTGTTATAAGTAGGATTATATGCCAATTGATGATAATTTTCTTTAAATATTACCAAAATAATCTGTAGTTGAAGGTAAGAGCTAAAAATCCATTACCTTTGACCACCTCTGGATACCCCAAGAAAATAATGTTTAAAGAATTCTTTTAAGTATAAAACCACAACAAACCATGAGAAAGAAGACAACAGTAATAAAGTTTTAGACTTTCTACAGCTGACATTTTCAGTATCTAAATGAATGTTGTTTGCAACCTAGAATTCTATATCCAGCCAAACTATCAACCAAATATGAGGGTAGATGGAAACCATTTTCAAACATGTAAGATTTTAAATTTATCTACCACAAACTTTCAGTAATGTACTAGAGCATGTGGTCTGCTAAAACAAGAGATTAAGTTAAGAAAGAAGACAATACAGGATCCAGAAATCACAGGATCCAACAACAGAGAGATGTTGAAGGAATCTTCAGAATGATTGCAAAGGGTAATCCCCAGATGACTGCTGTGAGCAATGACAAGAAATTAAATAATACAGACTGGAGAGGGTTAGAAAGCCCTGGGAAAGACAGACTACTTGAAGTGTTTAACTATGTGAAGAGATTTACGTATCCAGGGTAACATTTGGGGATAATTTATTATTTTGTATTTAGAAACTAAGAAAAGGTTTTTTCTTTATTTTTTAAATGAGACAATTGCAAAAAGTATCATAGAAGGATAGTGGTGAAGGGTGTAGGCTCTTGGTCAGGTGCTGTGGCTCATGCCTATAATCCCAGCACTTTGGGAGACCAAAGATGCTGGATCACTTGAGACCAGAAGTTCGAGACCAGCCGCCTGGGCAACATGGTGAAACCCCATCTTTACAAAAACTACAAAAAATTAACCAGGTGTGGTGGCATCTACCTACAGTCCCAGATACTCAGGAGGCTAAGATGGGAGGATCACCTGACCCCAGGGAAGTTGAGGTTGAAATGAGCCAATGAGCCATGACCACACCATTGCACTCCAACCTGGGTGACAAAGTGAGACCCCCATCTCAAACAAAAAAAAAATAGTGTATGCTTTTGAACCAGGCTCTTTAGGTTCAAACTGGCTCTGCCACATATGCTTTATTCTCCTCAAATTTAAAAGACATAATATTAATAGTACCTATATTGTCATATTGAGTAATCTATGGATAATCTATGGACATCTCTAAGAACAATGTCTATCCACAACACAAGAAGGAGCTCAATATACAGTAGTAATTGCAGTGTGTTTCATGGCTCCACAATATGCAGCATGTATACAGTCAAAATAATATAAAACCAAACATTTAAAAACTAAAATTACAATAATACTGATACAGATAGATGGAAAGATGTTTATGGTGAGTGGAAAGGATGTGTGCGGAAGTAAAGGTATTCTCAATATCCATTATTTGATAATACCTAAAAGTGAAAACCTCCAAAATATAATAGAGGCATGTTATTTAGAAGTGCAAATGAGACTACTAGAAGAATTAGCTTGATTAAGTAAAAATGGCTCCCCTTTGAAAGAAGTCATGGGTAGAAGAAAGGCACAATTTTTTTCTTACAAACTTTGTAGAAAAAAAGTATTTGACCCCTTAAACTCAGTGTGTACAGATTTTAAACATTAAAACCAGAGTTAAAACAAAAAAGCCACCTGTATGTAATTCCAAATCAAAAGCAATTTATAAAGCAGAACACAGAAGAGAATGGAGACAGCTTCGCTACCTGCAGAGAGTAATACAAATTGCATAACCATATCCTTTCAGGGATAGCAATTAAGCTCTTTTAATGGATGTTTCTTGTACATGTCGTTTTAGAAAACATCTGAACCTAACTGTCAGCCTTATTCTCTAGCAGGACTTCCCCTGGCTCTCCGTGTCACTGTAACAGGTGAATAACTAAGAAAAAAGTGGTCTGTAGACTCTTGTTTATAATGGCATCTAGGGTCCTGAAGCTAGGCTGACAGATGCTCCTCCAGAAGGTTAATGAGATAAAGGTTCCTCCAGCTGTCCCTTAAGCAGAGATTACACCTGAGGGAAAGACAAGCAGATTATTCCAGAAACAGACACTGCTACCTGTTCTTCATAAATTAACATCCTCATAAAGGTAAACCGAGAAGGTTATCCTCTATCATCTGGTATCAGTATTTAATTATTTTTCACATTTCTGTTACTTTTTAATGAGATTTGAGGTTGTTCTGTGATTGTTATCAGAATTACCAATGCACAATAGCCAGAATGTATTTGGAAACTAAGAGAGCTATTTTTGTTTTTTGGATTTTTCTCCAAGTTCAAGGAACCGAAGGTAAGTTATGTAAATGTTTATTTTTAAATTGCTTATTTATAAAATCTACTTATAGAAGTGAACATTTAGAACCAACAAGGCCACTAATTTATCTCACGGGCTAGTATATAGTAGGCCTTGAATAAATATTGCTTGCTTGATTGAATAATTATCAGAAATGATTTTCACTTGATTTAATATTTGCTACATGATCTTAAGTGCAGTGAATATTAACAAAATAGGAGAGATGAATGCACCCTATTTGCTGTTCTAAAACATTCATAGAAAATTCCTATTATTAATGCAAATAACATTAGTAGATCCATGAAACTGACTCCATTTATCCACCAAAACTCAATAAATAAAACCTAAAGGTAAAATTAATGTTTTAAGTCATTTATGGTCAGACAAAGAAAAGTATTTCTTACCTTCTCACAATGAAATCATGAGTTGCTTTCCCTTAGAAAATAGCAAGTATTCTTCATCTTCAGGGTTTATGATGAAAACTAACTTCGAAATTTGGTTGTTTTTGAAGTTGTATGCGTAAAAGTACTTGGCAGTGTATGTTCTTATGGCAAATCTGCATCTGAATATGAAATTAAAATAAACCACAAACAGGATGTTTTAAGAAAAATGTGTTTAAAAAAAGAAAAAAAAACCTGTTGGAGAAAGTGTGACTTGTTTATATAAGGATAAGCCTAACTATTATAATATACTCAATCTTTGTAAGACATTTGAAGTCAATAAGGTTAAAGTTTTCTTTAAGGATGACATAGCTTCAAGATGATAAACATTTTAACTAAAGTATTAGTTTGGAATATCCATGAAAAAGTAAAATTAACAGTCATTGCATGTGTAAGTCACAAAATAACTGTGATTCCATCAGTTATTTTATATGAAATTTCTCAGTGGTTGCATTTGGAGGGAGAAAAAAAATTTCTGGAAAAGATTTCTTCGTCTTTTGTCACGTATAAACAATAGTGAAAGAAGCAAAAGTTTATTCACTTTTTCATTAAATTATCAATTATATATAAATGTTTACATTTATAAAATCATTTTAATTAGAAATAATGAGATTTTGGTATATTCTGAACTGAATCTGATGAAGTAGACCAATTTGACTATTTCATAGATTTGATCAAGCAATGCAGCTGTGTTAGATTTTTTTGTTACATTAATACTGTTAATTTAACTATTTTTTCTATTTTTATGTATTACATATCAGCTATTATACACAATTCCAAATATATATAATTACATATAACATTAATTATATGTTATATAATTATGTATAATTATATATACATTCTAATGTATTACATATACATATAATTTAATATATGTAATATATATATAGGAAGTGAAATGAAATAAACTTACCAAAAAAACTGCCATTTGTTATATGCTTACTTCTAGGAAACAATGTCCGATAATTGCGTAATAAAAAATCCTGACATGTTACTTGTTTTTTTTTTTTTAAATATAGATTTAGGGAGTACAAGTGTAGTTTTGTTATACCTGTATATTGCATACTGGAGAAATCTGCGCTTTAGTGTAACCATCACCCGAATAGGGTACGTTGTACTCATTAGGTAATTTTTCATCCCTCATTCCCCTTTCACTTTCCCATCTTTTTGAGTACCCAGTGTTTATTGTTCCAGTCTCTTATGTCTTTTTTGTGTACACATTATTTAGCTCCCACTTCTAACTGAGACCATGTGATGTTTGACTTTCTGTTTCTTAGTTATTTCACTTAAGAGAGTGGCCTCCAGTTCCATCCAGGTTGCTACAAAAGCCATTATTTCATTCATTTTTTTGGTTGAGTAACATTCCATTGATATATAACCACATTTTCTTTATTCATTCATTAGTTAATATTCACTAGGGTTGATTCCATATCTTTACTATTGGGAATAGTGCTGCAATAAATATTCAAATGCAGGTATCTTTCTGATATAATGATTTCTTTTCCTTTGGGTAGATACCCAGCAGGGGATTGCTGGATCAAAGGGTAGTTCTATTTTTGGTTCTTAGGTAAATCTCCATATTGTTTTCCATAGAGGTCATACTAATTTACATTTCTGCCAACAGTACATAAGCATTTGCTTTTCTCCACGTCTGTTATTTTTCGACTTTTGAAAAATAGCCATTCTGACTGATGTGAGATAGTATCTCAATGTGGTTTTAATTTGCATTCCTCTGAGATTAGTGACATTGAGCTTTCTTTCATCTGCTTGTTGGCCATTTGTACATCTCCTTTTGCAAAATATCTGTTCATGTTCTTTGTTAATTTTCTAAAATAATTTTACCTTTTATTTTAGATGCAGGGCATACATGTGCAGGTTAGTTACATAGGCATATTTCATGATGCTGAGTTTTGAGGTACATTTGACCCCACCATGCAGGTACTTAGCACAGTACTGAAGAAAAAGTCTTTCAACCTTTGTCTCCTTCTTGCCTTCTTCCCTCTAGTAGTCCTAAGTGTCTATGGTTGCCATCTTTATGTCCATGGGGACCCAGTGTTTAGCTCCCACTTATAAGTGAGAACATGCAGTATTGGGTTTTCTGTTCCTGCATTAATTTGCTTAGGATAATGGTCTCCAGCTTTATTCATGTTGTTTCAAAGGACATGATTTCGTTTTTGGGGCTTTTTTTATGGCTGCAAAGTATTTTATGGTGTATATATACCACATTTATTTTTTGATCCACCAATGATGGGCACCTAGGTTGATTCCATGTCTTTGCTGTTGTGAGTAGTGCTGTGATGAACTTGCGAGTGTATGTGTCCTTTTGGTAGAATGATTTATTTTCTTTTGGCTATAAACCCAGTAATGGGATTTCTGGGTCAAATGGTAGTTCTGTTTTAAGTTATTTAAGAAATCTTCTTTGACCACTTCTTGATGGAGTTATTTAGTTTTTTCTTGTTGAGTTTTTTGCGTTCCTTATAGATTCTGGATATTAGCCCTTTGTTAGGTACATAATTTGCAAATATTTTCTTCCATTTTGTGTGACATCTATTTACTCTGTTGAATATTTCTTTTACTGTGCACAAGCATTTTACTTTAATTAAGTCCTATTTGTCTATTTTTTGTTTTATTGCACTTGCCTTTGAGGCCTCAGTAACAAATTCTTTGTTCTGGCTAATGTCCAGAAGAGTTTTTCCCAGGTTTCCATTTATAATGTTTAGAGTTTTAAGGTCTCATGTTTAAGTCTTTTCTCTATCTTGAGCTAATTTTTATATACAGTGAGGGATGTTGGTCCAGTTTAATTCTTCTGCATATGGCTATCCAATTTTCCCAGTACCATTTATTGAATGGTATTTTCTTTCCCCAGTGTATGTTTTTGTTGACTATGTCAAAGATGAACTGGTTGTAGGTATGTGGGTTCTCTACTCTGTTCCATTCTATATGTATTTTTTTATATCAGTGCTATGCTGTTGATTACTATAGCCTTGTAGTATAATATGAATGTGATGCCTCTAGCTTTGTTCTTTTATTGTTTTTTCTATTTGAGCTCTTTTTTGGTTCCATATGAATATTAGTATTGTTTTTTCTAATTCTGTGAAAAATAGCATTGATATTTTGATAGGATTGCATTGAATTCAGAGATTAAGAAGTATGGCCATTTCCTGGTGCATTGACTCACACCTGTAATCCCAAAACTTTGGGAGGCTGAGGTGGGTGGATCACTTGAGGTCAGGAGTTCAAGACCAGCCTGGCCAACACGGTGAAACCCCTTCTCTACTAAAAATACAAAAATTAGTCAGGCATGGTGGTGGGTGCCTATAATCCCAGCTATTTGGGAGACTGCGGCAAGAAAATTACTTGAACTCAACAGGTGTGGAAGTTGCAGTAAGCTGAGATCATGCCACTGCACTCCGGCCTGGGTGACAGGGCAAGACTCTGTCTCCAAAAAAAAAAAAAAAAAAAAGCATGGCCACTTTAACAATATTGATTCTTCCAATCCATGACCATCAAACAATTTTCCATTTGTTTGTGTCACCTCTGATTTCTTTCAGCAGTGTTCTGTAACTCTCCTTGTTGATCATTGTTGGTATATAGAAATGCTACAGATATTATGTGCTGATTTTGTATCCCAAATACTTACTGAGTTCATCTATCAAATCTGGGAGTCTTTTGGAGGAGTCTTTAGGGTTTTCTATGTATAAGATCATATCATCAGCAGCAAACAGATAATTCGACTCCTTCTTTTCCTATTTGGATTCCTTTTATTTCTTTCTTTTGCCTGATTACTGTGGCTAGAACTTCCAGTACTATGTTGAATAGGAGTGGTTAAAGTGGGCATCCTTGTCTTGTTCCAGTTCTTAGGGGTATGCTTTCAAATATTCCCCCATTCGGTATGATGTTAGCTGTGGGTTTGTCATATATGGCTTTAATTATTTTGAGGTATGTTCCTTCTATGTCTAGTTTCTTGAGGGCTTTTATTGTGAAGTGATACTATATTTAATCAAATGCTTTTTCTGCATCTATAAAGATGATCATATAGTTTTTGTTTTTAATTCTGTTTATGTGGTGAATCACATTTATTGATTTCTATATGCTGAACCATCTTTGCATCCCTGGAATAAAGCTCATCTGATTATGATTATTGTCTTTTTCTTGTGCTGTTGGATTCAATTTGTTTGTATTTTGTTGAGGATTTTTGCATCTATGTTAATCAGGGATATTGGTCTTTAGTTTTCTTTTTTTGTTGTGTCCTTGCCTGGCTTTGGTATCAGGGTGACACTGGCTTCATAGAATGAGCTAAGGAGGATTCCCTCCTCCTTGATTTTTTGAAATAGTTCCAATAAGATTAGTACCCAATCTTATCCATTCTTTTTTGTATGTCTGGTAGAAATCAGCTGTAAATCTACCTGGTCCTGGGCTCTTATTTCTTGGGAGATTTTTTTTATTACTGATTTAACCTAACTATTCGTTATTGTTCTATTCAGGAATTCTATTTCTTCCTGGTTCAACCTTGAGAAGTTGTATGTCTCCAAGAATCTATTCATTTCCTCTCGGTTTTCAAGTTTGTAAGGGTAGAGATGTTCACAGAAGTTTCTGATGATCTTTTGTATTTCCATCATATCAGTAGTAATGTTGCCTTTTTCATTTCTGATTGTGCTGACATGAATTTTCTCGCTTTTTTCTTGGTTGATCTAGCTAGCAGTCTTTCAATATTCTTTACCTTTGTGAAGAATCAACTTTTCATTTCATTGATGCTTTTTTTTTAGTCTCCCTTTCATTTAGTTCTCCTTTGATGTTTGTTATTTATTTACTTCTTCTACCTTTGGGTGTGATTTGTTTCTATTTTTCTAGTTCCTTGAGGTGTGACATTAGGTTGTTAATTTGTGATCTTTCTGTCTTTTCATGTAAGCATAAAACATTATAAACTTCTCTCTTAGCACTGCTTTGGCTGTATCCCAGAGGTATGTTGTGTCTCTATTTTCATTAGTTTCAATTTTTTTTAATTTCCATATTAATTTTGTCATTGACCCAGAGATCACTCAGGAGTAGGTTGTTTCATTTCCATGTACTTACATTGTTTTGAGTTCCTCTTGGGATTGATTTCTAGTTTTATTCCACTATGCTCTGAGAAGATACTTGATATAATTTCAATTTATTTAAATTTATTGATTCTTGTTTTGTGGCCTGACATATGGTTTTTCTTGGAAAATGTTCCATGCACTAATGAGAAAAATGTATGTTCTGCAGTTGTTAAGTGGAATGTTCCATAAATGTCTGTTAGGTCCATTTGGTATACACTACTATTTAAGTCCACTGTTTCTTTGTTGATTTTCTGTGTCAATGAGCTGTCTAGTGTTGCCAGTGGAATGCTGAAGGCCCCCAATATTATTGTATTGCTGCCTATCTCTTTTGTTAGGTCTAGTAGAATTTGTTTTATCATTCTGGTTTTGAGTGCATATATAGTTAGAAATGTTATATTTTCTTGTTGAGTTGAACCCATTATCATTATATAATGACTTGCTTTGTCTATTTTTCCTACTGTGGATTTAGTGTCTGTTTTAGTTTGTATAAGTCTAGCTACGCCTTCCCACTTCTGGTTTCTGTGTTACATGGAATTTTTTTTCTACCCCTTTAGCTTCAGTCTATGAGTGTTTTACCAATTAGGTAAGTTTTTTGTAAGCAGCATATCATTGGACCTCGATTTTTCATCCATTTCACCAATTTTCATCTTTTAAGTGGAGCGTTTAATTCATTTACATTCAAGGTTAATGGTAATATGTGAAGTTTTCTTTCTGTTATACTTTTAACTGTTACCTAGTTGCTTTGTAGTCTCAATTGCATACTTTTGTAACACCTGTGAGTATTATATTTATATTTGTTTTTATGATGGCAAATACTGTTTTTTCATTTCCATATTTAAAATTCCCTTGAGCACTTCTTGTAGGGGTGGTCTAGAGTTGACAAATTTTCTTAGCATTTGCTTGTCTTGGAAAGATTTTATTTCTCCTTCATTTATGAAACTTAATTTGGCAGGGTACAGATTTTATGGTTGACAGTTTTTCTTTATGCAATCTGAAAATAGGACCTTAGTCTCTTCTGTTTTTAAGGTTTCTGCTGAGAGGTCTGCTGCTAATACTATGATATTTCCCTTATAGGTGATTAGAGGCTTTTCTTTTGCTGATTTTAGGATTTTCTTCTTCACACTGACTTTGGATAATCTGATGACTATATATCTCTGTGAAGTCCATTTTGCAACGTATATTTCTGGAGTTCTGTGAGCCTCTTATATCTGGATGTCTAAATTTCTAGTAAAATTGGGGAAATTTTCCTCAGTTTCCTAAATTATATTTTCCAATCTTTTTACTTCTTGTTATCCCTCAGAAATACCTATTACATATAGGTTTGGATGTTTTACATAATCCCCCACTTCATGAAGGCTTTGTCCTTTTTAAACATTTTTTATTCTTGTCTGACTGGGTTAATTCAAAAACCTGCCTTCAAGCTCTGATATTCTTTCTTTCACTTGGTCTAGTCTATTGTTAAAACTTTTTATAGCATTTTGTAATTCCTTCAATGAATTTTTTATTTCCAGACATTCTATCAGGTTTTTTTATTTTAAATATCTATCTCTTTAGTAAATTTCTTATTCATATCTTGAATTGCTTTTCTGATTTCTTTGTATTTGTTTACAGCTTTCTCTAAGAGCTCTTTGAGCTTCTTTAAACTCAATATTTTGACTTCTTTATCTGGTATTTCAAAGATTTCATTTTGATTAAGATCCATTGTGGGAGAGCTAGTGTAATCTTTTAGGGATCCTGTAACCCTTTGTTTTTTCACCAGGGTTTCACAGAGCTTCTTCTTACCTGCATAAGCTACCTCTTCTTTTGTTTTTGAATTCATTTGCATTGGACAGGATATTTTCCCCTTCAGGATGTAACTATAATGTATGTTGTATATACTATAACGTATTTGTATATATATTATAGTTACATCCTGAAGGGGGAAAAATAGTCTTTTGGCTTTGGTTCTGCATGCTTTCAGTGGCAATGACTCTATATGAGTTCCTTAGTTATAGGTAGCCTTTGTACTAGGCATGTGAGCAAGTTCACTGTCTCCTATGGTGCCAATATGGCAGAGGTCTCAGGAAGCCAGCACTGTGCACTTGTGTCAGCAGATTGTGTATTAGGTTGTGCAGTTCCATCTCCAGGCCAGCAGGTAGTACTTACTTACTGGTAAGAGCCAGCTGAAGCAGAAGCTGATAGGTAGGTGCTTGATCTTTGTTTCCAGAAAAGGTGCTCCATTGTCCCAGGCAACAGGCTGATCTAGGAATGCACGGTAGCCTGCGCTCCCTCAGCACCTAAGTGAGAGACAATGCTGTGTGGAGCTGGACTGCCAACCCCACCCTTGGATACCCCAATGGCACCAGGCACAAATAAGCCCTAACCAGTGGCAAGGGAAGCTCCTGGTGAAATGTGCTGAGGTCTCCCCAATGAGGAGAGGGAGCTGCCCCAGCTCCATGGTCTAGGTAGGCAGAAACAGTCTTCTTCCCTGTCACATTCCTGTCCCAGCTCTCAGGACACTAAGATTGGAGAGACACCACTGCCTATCTCCAAGCTCCAATTTAGCCAACAGTCTTAAAAAAAAAAAAAAAAAAAAAAAAAAAAAAAAAAAAAAAAAAAAAAAAGGTTGCCCCATGGCTCTCCACTAAAATATCTCTGGTGCAGAACCTCCTCCCTCAGCCCTGTTCTATGCAACAGGAACACTGCCACTCTGTGTAGAGAAAAGGGGGCACCTCACCTTTCCTGCAAGCCCCAGTCTGGTAGGCACACAGCCAGCAGGGATACTGTAATTCCTAACAGCCATAGAATGGCTATCCTCTATTCTGGGAGTTTATTCTAGTCATCCCTAGTAGCCCTAGAATGGCTGTCCTCCATTCTACCCCTAGAATGGCTGTCCTTCATTCTAGCAAGGTTACACATGCTGTAACTTTCAGGAGGAGCAGCCACAGCTGTAGCCACAACAGTGGGTGGGGTAGGGAGATGAGTAGTCCCCTTCTCCACTCCTGTGCCTGAGCACTAAGGCTGCCTGGCTGCTGGGATAGAACCATACTCTTCCCCATAGGGCTGAACACAACACCCACATCTCCTCTGGAAGCAGTGCAGTTACTCTCAGTCCATAAGTGGGAAGTTCTTGAGCACCAGAAAGCACACACTTCGGGCTCCTTTGTCCAAAGAGGTGTCCCCTTGGAGCACTGCACTCTCTTTTCCTTTAGGAGCAGCACTCCATGAGGGCTGGAACAAGAGGAATACTGCAGCTCCCTTGGAATCACCCAGGCCTATGTGTCTGCTGCAATTTGAGCAGATGCTGGGATTGGCAATGTGGAAACACAAGGGCTGAGATTTCCTGGGCAGAACTCAGTCATTCAATGGATGTAGCCCAAGAATCGTGCCTGCCACTGCAGATTGGGTAGAGGAGGAGGACAAGCAACCCTGTACATGCTGGTATACTGGTGCAATGCCCTCAAGAAGTCCCCAGATCATTGCCCACACCAGTGTTTGTGTTCATGAGGACAGAGGAGCTCTCTGACATTTCAGATACCAAGGATCTGCCACCAGGGCAAGGAGAAACAAAACACTCCCACCAATCCTTTTCATGAAATACCAAGCCCTCCCCTCTGGGTTTCATCTGTGACAGCCTCTTGCTTCCTTTTTTTCCTGTGCCCTAGTTACTTCTGGTGAGTTCTCCACTAGGCTCCAGCACTTTCCTCTTGAAATTCTATGTAAAATTATTCAACTGTGACTTTGAGTCTTCTTTCTTTTTCTTTCTTATTTTTATTTGTTTATTTATTTATTTTATTTTGAGATGGAGTCTCACTCTGTCAACCAGGCTGGAGCACAGTGGTGCCATCTCAGCTCACTACAACTTCTTCCTCCTGGGTTCAAGCGATTCTCCTGCCTCAGCCTCCTGAGTAGCTGGGACTACAGGTGCCTGCCACCATGCCTGGCTAATTTTTGTATTTTCAGTAGAGGTGGGGTTTCACCATGTTGGCGAGGCTGGTCTCAAACTCCTGACCTCAAATGATCCACCCACCTCGGCCTCCCAAAGTGCTGGAATCACAAGCGTGAGCCACGGCGAGTCTTCTTTCTAAGGAGAACTGGCATCCAATGTCTCCAGTTAGCCATATTGGAGGAAAAAAAAAAACCTAACTTGCTACTCATTAAGGGCATTTTATTTCATAAGAATCTTAGATCTGTTAGATCTGTGAATATACGTTAATCTTCAATTAGCGAAGTCTATATTAAAGTTTTACCTCAGCCAACTGGTTTCTTATTTGTAACCATTAACCACCATGAGTATATTTACATAGAAAATGGTTTGGGGAGAGAAAAGAAAGGTTCAGTTCAACACAACTAGCTGCTAAGCATAATGATTGGGTGTTTAGTTAAATTCAACAGTTTCATTTTAAAAGATGCACAGTTTTGAAAAATTAAAGAGATGAAAATTGCCAATAGTTCCATCCAAATACAACCTATGCTAGCGCTACTTTTTCTAGGTATGTCTATTTAATTTTTGCAAAATTGCAGTTCTCTCACACACAAATTTTATGTCAGCCTTTTTGTAGTTTTATTACATCATAAGAATGTTCCACATTGCCATCTAGTTTTGACAAGCATCATTTTATGGGCTGCATAATGTTTCTTTCAGTAAATGTGTCAAGATTTGCTTTGTCTAAATATTCAACAAATGAAAACTAATTGTTACTAATTATTTTATTATGGCAAATAACATTGCAATAAAGAGCTTTGCACATAAGCTTCAGTATTTAAGACTCAGCATAAATTCAGTAAAGTAAAATTATTGGGTCAAAGCAATGTAAACAGCTTTATGGTATTTGATTCATATTGCCAAATTGTTTCTCAAAAGTTTTCCCATGCCCTTAGATGACTTTTTACCAATTTGATTCTACAGAATGCTTACCATATACCCAATACTATGCTGGATACAGAATATACAATGATTTAAAGACATGCCAATATTTCGAAAAGCTTCCTTTAAGCTTTGCAGATTCTGAATGTAGTTTTTCACAGATACCTAAAGGTGACATAGCTTTGATTTCAAAACATTCATTAAATAAAATTGTTTTAGCACAACAAAGGACAATTGAAGAGCTCAAAGAACAGTTACTTCATAAAGATACCAAGGCTCCTTTCTTTGAGGTTCGTAATGAAAATACCAGTTGCATCCGATATGTGCATCACTGCTTTATGTTCTTACTTTTCCATTTCATATAAATAATTTCATTTAATTCCTTGTGGCATTCAATGTGTACGAGAAAGACAAGAAAGAAAATTTACCCTTGGCAAGTCCTAAAATGGAAATAGTGTTTATCTTAGTATGTGTCTTTTGCATTACATTTGGTTATACTAAATGAAATCTTTAACCAAGTTATTACTAGTTCACCAAGGTAGGATAATTATTTTAGTAGCTGTGAAATGTCAGGGAATTTGCATTTTAAGACACTCCACTTCTTGCCAATCCTTTACTATTGGTGTGTGCTCCCATTTCATACAATTACACAAAAGGTATTTTGCTTCATTGTGGCTTCATTAACAGAGAACATACCTGAGATAGCTGCCTAATAGTAGGCACATTAACTGTACAGCTCCTATACTTTGTTCATCTGTGCTAGTCTCAGGTCAGTGTCATTCAAAGGTCCCAGGCAGACTTTCCTCTTCAATTATATCTGAGAGGATGTCCTTAAAGTTGAAACTATGTAAATTGAAGATTCTTCATGTACAAATGAACAATCTGTGGCAGCACACCTGAAACCACTTATTAGATTATATATTTGCTTTAGTAATAAAAAGTACTTGCTGCCTTGTGGCCCCTTTATGCTTGTGTCACTAAGGGACTATTGCATGTGAGAGCTAATTAAACAGGACTGAAATGACCTACTGCTTTCTTAGCCATTTCTGTTAATCATGAGAAGGCAACCACCTTGAACATCAGCTGCATTTGCATATTAATTATGTCTGGAAATTCAGATTCTCTATACCTTTGGTGCCACAATCATTTTCACATATTTTATTCTGTTTTAAAATAATTCATCTGAAGCAAGAAAGTTTATTTTTCACAAGAGTCTCTAGGCTTACATTTTAATTCAGAATACATGTTGTAATGACCATACTAAAAGTCCTGGCCTCCTCACTGTATTATAAAGTATCACACTCAGGGGTAACTGAGGTCTCCATCCACACCACCCCTTCTTGCTTAAGGGCAGAAAAGACCTCGGCAGTCATGGGGAAGTCATGTGATACCAAGCCTTAGAAAAACACAAAGCAATTTGCTGAAAGGAAAGAAGGCCTCTGACCAAAATGTGAGTTTTAATCTTCCATAGTGGACAGTTTTCAGCAACCACTGGACCTAAGTTCTCTGTCTAAGAAGATCTTTTCATCCAAGGCTAGGATTTCAGCCTCACAAAACAAGAGCACCAAGGCAGATGAAACCTGTAATAAAGGAGGAGTGTGCACTCTGCTTTGGGTCCAAGGCAGCCTGAATGTCCAAGCTTATCTCACAATGAGTTGATGAGATTGATTGGCACAGCCCTGGTAATGAGAATTTATATATGGAAATGCTGCTGTCAAGCTCTGAACTAGCAGCAGAATGCACTGCTCTAATTATTTACTGAGAATGTTCCACTGTAATTATTTACTGAGAATGTTCTCCCTCTATTGCTCCTCTCTTCCAACCATAGGGAATGTAAGAAGAATATGAAAGAGCTACAGAACAGCAATGCTGCCTGGAAGCATATGGTTGTATTAAGTCGATAAATATTTCCCATTTACATTCAGTCATTCTTGAGGAAACAATGTCTTTCTGTGTGCCTTTGTAAAGTCATCTTAATTCATTCTGACTTCATTTTCTTCATTCAGCCATCTTAAGTCTCTTCACCATAGCCAGTATCTATTTTCATAATTGCCCCCGGGAGAAGAGTTAAGGAAAACTAAACCAAAAGAAATTTTGTGGAGAAAAGTCAGAACCTCAAAATTAGTGAAAAGTTTCTGCTTCAGAAATATTTTAACTACATAAAGAAAATAACACATGTAGGACTAATTTGTCTGTCTTAAGCTTCCTGCTGCATTTATAAACAAGTAAATGATACATTTAATTAAGTTGAACTATGAAATACTATGACACTATTATTAATGCATTGTACCCAGATCAGTTTAGACCTGATCAAAACACTTTGCAGACAGTAATTATGTTAGCAAACATTTAGATTAACATATCTTTTAAAATAAAAGCTCAAACTAATTTGCATTCCTTTATGGTTAGGAACCCAAGGCAGAGTACTAAGTAATATGTCTAAAATCATTTGAGGTGAGAGGTTAGAACCAAAGTTGGGATGTGACCTATATCCAGTTATATCTCACATCTACTTCATCTATTAATAATAATCAGTCCACTGTAAGATGATGAGTGGACTTAGTATGGTTTTTACTATTAACCCAAAAACCAACTTTCCTCTGCTAACACCACCAGATGACTGCTGGTTCTGGGCCATTTCTGATATCTGTTTTCATAACTGATCTCAGAACAGCTGGTCAGATCCTTCAGCTCTGTGCTAGAAATGGAGGCACCTATCTTAGGGTGTCTATTTTTTCCTTAAAAAGAAAAGGTGCAAGGTCTTGAACTCCTCAAAGAACTGGAGCTATTTACTGATAGTGTCATTTTAAATGCCCATGACTAAAGTATAAGTTTAGTAGTAAGTACCTTGTTTAAGAGTGTGTTATGTATCTAAAGGCAGGACATTGCTTAATGGGTGTAACTTGACACAATGGGAAAATCTCTTCAAAACCACCCCCCTCAAAAATATCACTCCCCCACCCCACTATCAAAACATTGAAGTTTCACCTCCAGATTTGCAGTCTTTTCAGCCTCTGGAGATATAAGATTCTGAAACACCTCCTTTTCAATAATTTCCCTGCCTTCTTTCTAATGGATCTGATCCTATTCTCATCAAAATATCAGTCCTTCAGCCTCTGCCATTTTGTCCAATCCTTCAGCCTATTCCGGGCCTCGATAGGCTCACATAAATCCTAGGTCCTATAGTTTGCCACTGAACCACTCCCAACAGTCTTCTTGGTGGTACAACAGAAATCTTGCTCCTTGACCTCTGTCCCATTGGCTTTGTTAATCTCACTCTAGGAAAACTTAGCTTTTGCTTTTTCTACTCTCATTCCTGAGCCTACAAGTATTATTAAAGAAACTCAAACAGTATTTCCATGAAACAAATTCCTGCACTATAAAGTTAGCTAGGCCCTACAAGCTATTTCATAGTCATATCTGATTCCCTAAACTAGTCCCCTGGTCAGATTTCCAAAACTTTCCTCTCCCATTGAGCCTGCAGCATGATTTCCCTTCATTCACAGAAGCAGTGATGACAATGTAGTTAAGAGTAGAAGCTCTAAGGCTTGCACAGAACTTCATTCTGCACAGAACAGCTCTGTCACTTACTAATTTTGTTCCATTGGCAAATTGCTCATTCTCAAATATTACTCCCTCTTATGGTTTTCTTGCCTGTAAAATAAAAATAATGATAGGCGTGTCTGCCTCAAAGGGCTGAAGTTTTTAGTGAAGTATCTGCTACAAAATGCTCAATAAATGCTAACTCCTAAGATGGCTATAGCAACCACCACTGTTACTATTATCACCTCCTTCTACTTACTGAGAAAATAGAAGTCATTTGACTTCATTCGAAGTTTCTTCTTGCTACTTTAAAGTTTGTCTGAATTTATCCAAACACTTACTTTCTTTGTTTTAGAGAGAGTAAAATGAATTCATGTCTTTGCTAATGTTATTTCTATCTACCTATGACTTTAACACCATTTACAACCAATTTCCATAAGACCTTCCCAAAATGAAAAGGCAGCGTATGGATTGGGAGAAAATATTTGCGAACCATGTATCTTGTAAGGGGTTAATATCCAAAATATGCTAAGGACTCACAAAATTCACTGCCAAAGAAACCAAACCAAATCAAGCAAAGAAAAAAAAACACAACTCTGCTTTTTATTTTATTTTATTTTTACTGAAGCATACTTTTATTTAGAAAAAGATAGAAACAATCCAAATGATTATTAAAGTTTATAACATGCAGCTATTTAAAGTAAAAGTTTTCAAAAACTAGTAGTGACTTGGAAAGATGATATAATGTTATATTAAAAATTTTACAAATAATATGATCTCAATTTTGAAACATATAGGTACATAAATAATGTACAAACAAAAAATTGAAAGAAAAATATGTGAATATACCAGCGATTTTATTTCTGGGTGATTTTTATTTTCTTCACTATACTTCCATCATTTTAAATGTTCTAAAATAATTGTGTACTACTGGGTAGGCGACAATTGGGGCTGGTTAGGCAAATAGAGAGAGAGGGTATCAGAAGAAGGATAGAGGAGGGCAGTGTTCACAGGCACAACCACAGGATAGCACCCACACTGCCTCTGCAGCTAATAGGAAGATATGTGGTTAAGAACTTCCCCTTGTACCAGGATGTTGCTCAGAAGGGACTGTCCCAACTTAGGCACAGCTGCAATAATTCACCTTAAATGTCCTTAAT
Source organism: Rhinopithecus roxellana (assembly GCF_007565055.1). Classification (NCBI taxonomy): domain Eukaryota; kingdom Metazoa; phylum Chordata; class Mammalia; order Primates; family Cercopithecidae; genus Rhinopithecus; species Rhinopithecus roxellana. Next base: position 88,118,344 of record NC_044552.1, on the reverse strand, counting down.
TTAGCCCAGCTCATTATAATGTCATTAACATGACATTAGCATTGTGATTTTAGCCACCCCACCCTTCCATGGGTTTCACTTAGGCACTCATGAGTAATAACCAAGATGGAGTTCCTCTGGTCAACCCCAGGCACGTGCAAATGCAATACCCTTAGGAGGGAATTTTACCCCTCCCATTTGGAGAGAACCCACAGAAGACTTCTTTGTCTTTGCCACATAAAAGACCCAGAACTCAGCCCCATTTCTGGCAACCTGCATTCAGGCCTCCTCTCTTTGCTGAGAGCTTCCCTTTTGCCTAGTAAATCATATTCTGTTCACTCTCTGGTGGCCACATGCCTCATTCCTCTTGGTCATAGGACAAGAACTCAGACCTAGCTGATCTAGGGACTAAGCAGACTGCAACATTACTTTTTAAATTTAAAAAGAAAAGAACATTATTTTGAAAGAAATCTTTAACTGAAATATTAAAAAGAAATTGAAGCAACGTGAGTATTTTATCTTTTAAATTTGTTATGAAATAGCATACTAGGCTATCTAGCCAGGGTGCTTATACTCTATTTTTGGTGTGCAATTTAAGCCCCGCTTTTAGGAAGCACTACATGACTACTACATAACCACACCTCACAAGCAGATTTGAATCTCTTCCCCACTGCAGGCCCCAACCTCTGGTGCACAAGCACCCCAGGCCTCACTGCTGCATGCTTCATCACATTGCATATGGGCTGTGCAGGTTTGGTACTTGGATTTTTTTCCAACTTTTATTTTAAGTTCAGAAGCACATGTGCAGAATATTCAGCTTTGTTGTGTAGGTAAACATGTGGCATGGTGGTTTGCTGCATAGATCATCCCATCACCTAGGTAGTAAGACCAGCATTCATTAGCTATTCTTCTTGATGCTCTCCCTCTTCCCACCTTCCAACAGTCCCCAGTGTGTGCTCTTCTCCAACATGTATCCATATGTTCTCATCATTCAGCACCCACTTATAAGTGAGAACATGTGGTATTTGGTTTTCTGTTGCTTAATTAGTTTGCTGAGGATAATGGCTTCCAGCTCTATCCATGTCCCTACAAAGGACATGATTTTGTTCCTTTTTATGGCTGCATAATATTCCGTGGTGTATATGTACCATATTTTCTTTATCCAGTCTCTCATTGCCAGGCATTTACAGTGATTCCATGTCTTTGTCATAACACAACCCAATTTTAAAATGAGCAAAGGACCCAAGTAGTTAATTTTCCAAATAAGACATACAAATGGCCAACAAGTATGAAAAGGTGCTCTGATCATCAGGGGAATGTGAATCAAAACCACAATGAGCTATTACCTCACACTTGTTAGGATGGCAATTATCAAAAAGACAAGAGATAAGTGTTGGCGAAGTTGTGGAGAAAAGGGAATCTTTGAACATTGTTGGTGGAAATGCAAATTACTACAGCTATTTTGGAAAACAGTATGGAAGTACTTCAAAAAATTAAAAATAGGATTACCATACTATCCAGTAATTCCTTTGCTGGGTGCATGCCCCAAAAATGAAATAAGCACCCCGTAGATATCTATGCTCCCATGCTGATTGCAGCATTATTCACAATAGCCAAGACATGGGAACAGCTCAAATATCTGTCGACTATTTTTACATTTCATCATTAAGTATAATGCTTATTTTAGCTTTTTTTGCTTGTTTGTTTTCTTCTTGTAAATGCTGTTTACCAAGTAAATAAAGCTTCTAATTCTGATTTGTTGAGGTTTTAATCATGAATAAACATCAAAATTTATTGTTTCTTCTATGTCTATTGAGATTGCCAAATGGTTTTTCTCCTTTGAGTCATTAATGTGATAAATTGCCTTAATCAACTTTCAAATATTAAACCAACCCTACATTCCTGAGATAAATCAAACTGGGTCATACGTAGCTTTTACATTGCTGGATTCTGTATGCTACTATTTTATTTCTAATTGTTACACTCATATTCATAAGCAAGCTTGGACCATATTTTTTCTCATACTTGTTTTATCAAGTTTTATAGGAGTAGTATGCAAATGAAATTACATTTTGCTTGAATGTTTGATAGAATCCACTGTTAAAGCCAGAGTAAGATATTTGTAGAAAGATATTTGACTATGCAATTTTTTAAGGTTATGATAATAATTATCCTACCTCTTTTTGAGTTAGTTATAGTAAGTTACATATTTCTACAAATTTATGCATTTCATATCAAATTTCAAATTTATGGATAAAACATTATTCATTATATCTTCTTGTTAATTTTTTTATGTTTATAGAACATTTCATAGAAAGTCTGTAGAAAGCATAATGTTCTTCCTTCTCGGTTCTGATATTGGTTAATTTTGTCTTCTTTTTTTTTTTTTTTTTTTTTTTTCTTGAGACGGAGTCTCGCTCTGTCGCCCAGGCTGGAGTGCAGTGGCCAGATCTCAGCTCACTGCAAGCTCCGCCTCCCGGGTTCACGCCATTCTCCTGCCTCAGCCTCCCGAGTAGCTGGGACTACAGGCGCTCGCCACCTCGCCCGGCTAGTTTTTTGTATTTTTAGTAGAGATGGGGTTTCACCGTGTTAGCCAGGATGGTCTCGATCTCCTGACCTCGTGATCCGCCCGTCTCGGCCTCCCAAAGTGCTGGGATTACAGGCTTGAGCCACCGCGCCCGGCCAATTTTGTCTTCTTTATTTGATCAATCTCATCTGTTTGTTTACCTGTCTTTGTTATCAGTATTTTCCAAAAAAGTTTGACTTTTATGTTTCTTTTTTCTCATTTGTATTTATGACCTCTTTCACATTTTATTACTCTCTGTTATCTTTGTCTTTTCTAATTTTCTTTGGTTTTAGTTTGTTTTCTTACACTACTCTTTTGAGACGGATGCATAGGTCATTAATATTTAGCTTTTCCTTTCCCTAAAATAAACATTTTGATGATATCATTGTACTATTAGGAACTGCTTCAGTTTCATTCCACAAGTTTTATTATGTAGTAATTTTATCATTTCAGAAAAATACTAATAACCATAATTATTTCTTCTTTGACATATGAGTTATTTTGAATAATTTTTTCTTTTCAAATGTCTAAAGATTTTCCATTTGTTTTTCAAACTAATTTCTAGCTTACTTCTCTATTAGTCTGAGAACATGATGCATATGATATCAGTCCTTTTCAATGTATTCAGATTTGAATTTTAGTACAGTATATAACCAATGTTTGTTCATTTTCCTCTGCTTGAAAAGAAGGTATATGTTATAGTTTGTAGATATGATGCCTCATACATGTCCATTAGGTCAGGCTTGAGCATGTTTTTCAAATCTTACCTACCCTTACTGAATTTATTTGTGCATTCCATCAATTAAGAGAGATATCTTAAAATGCACCTACTATTATACTGGATTTTATTTTCTGTTTTGTCTATCAACCTTTGTACTATATATTTGTGTATTATTAAGTGCATAGAATTTTAACTTTCTGTGACTTTTAAACTGTTTTCATTGTGACCTGTCTTTGTCATTACCTTGTCATTATTAGGCAGACAATGTCATTATTAGGCAGAAGAACTTTGCCTAATAATGAACTTTGTCCACGGTTTGCTGGAACAGGCTTGTACTAACAAGAGCACAATTTTCCAATTGGGCTCACCTTTTCCAAACTCTGTGCAATTATGTCACGTTGGTGGCTTGAAATGTCACGTTGGTGGCTTGAAATCAGTCATGACAGAGTATTAATACAGAGAAAGCAGCAAATGACACAAATCTCACCCATGCCCCAGAGCTGGTTATTAATATTTACCAGCAATGCTCTGACTTCATATGATTTTAATATATCAGCTTTCTTTTTGGTAGTCTTCTATTATAACTTTTTTCCATTCTTCTAATTTTAACCTCTGTGTCTTTTGATTTAAATGTGTCTCTTAAAACAGCAAATAGTGGGTACTTTTTTTTTTTTTTTTTTTTTTTTGAGAGGGAGTCTTGCTCAGTCGCCCAGGCAGGAGTGCAGTGGTGCGATCTTGGCTCACTGCAAGCTCCACCTCCCAGGTTCACACCATTCTCCTGCCTCAGCCTCCCAAGTAGTTGGGACTACAGGCACCCGCCACCGCGCCCGGCTAATTTTTTTGTATTTTTAGTAGAGACGGGGTTTCACTGTGTTAGCCAGGATGGTCTCTGTCTCCTGACTTCATGATCTGCCCTCCTCGGCCTCCCAAAGTGCTGGGATTACAGGCGTGAGCCACCGTGCTGGCCGGGAACTTTTTTTTAATGTAGTCTGACGATCTCTGTCTTTTAACAGGAACATTTTGTCCATATACATCTACGATGTCCCAAATATTCCATGGGACATACTGTCACTGAAAAATAAAATATTCATTGTTTATCTGAAACTTAAATTTGACTTGGTCCTATGTTTTTATTTATTAAATCAGGCAATCCAATTCCTACCAGACCTAGCCCTAAACCTCAGAATGGAGTGGCACTAGGTCATAATAACAGGTAACAATGTGCCAGGCTCTCTGAGAAACACTAACATCTATTTTCTCACTTAATTTTCAAAATACAACTACATGATAGGCAAGCACTAATCGAAAACTATAGTGTTGGAAATATTATTATCTACTTTTCAAGTTACAAACCAGAGCAAATAGAAATTAATTATTTGCCCAAATTGAGGCAGTGGCAGAGTGCTCTTACTATGCATCAGTCCTCAAGTACCCAAAATGAAGTTTACCTTGCTTTTCTGAGGTAACTGATAGGTCCTTATGCATCCGAAAGTTAACAGGCAAAGATATACAGCTGTTTCTGTTTGATTTACTCCAGTTCTGCTCTGCTGGAGAATATCATTCATTTTTGGTAATATATGCAACAAACAATCTATATATATATATGCAATTGTCTTTACTGAGAATTCCCAACATACTCCGAGATTAAGTTTACATGACAGCAGTAAAACCATACGGCAGTGTGTGGTTTGTAATATTATAATCATGGACAGCACAAACTTCCAGAAAACAGAGATGCTGGACTGAATTAGAGCTGAATCTGATATAAGTACTTCAGATATAATCAGAATCGAATGATATAAATTTTGCCCCCAAATATGTAGCACTCTTAGCAATCACAGGAAGAAAGATACCTTGTATTTCAGCACCTCAGCACAGCTGGAACCAGAAGGAAAGTGGATATTTGGCACAAATCATTATGTCCCATAAGTAAATCCACATTCCTTCCCCCTGATGTTTCCTCAGTACACCTCAGCTTCTGAAGTTAGCTTCCTCCTGAATTTTTTGGAATTTGTTTTATAAGCTCTTAGTGGGTCTCTGTGAATTCTTGTAACTTGTCCCCATCCGCCTTCAAGTCAGCTTCAAATATCACGGGCTGAATCTGCCTCCTGCTCATGCATTACCTGGCACTTTCTGGCATAACCCCTTGGTTTCCAATCTTTGTATCAACCTAGGCTGTAACAGTGCTCTGGAAAGTACAGTGTTGCTAACATTTGTGAGGTGCAATCACTATCTCGGATTTACTTGTAAAATCCCATGCTTATTCTCTTACCAGTGACTTGTGTACTTATTTAAACTCTACATTCTGAAACTTATGGAGCTGTATCCAAAAAGTACACATAATTAAGAACTGGGAGGCACAACAGTGAAAATGGTTAGTTGAACTTCAGTTAATGTAAAGGTGAGATGATTAGGAGTGGCTTAATGGGCCCGAACCTATACACATGAGGAGACGGCTGCAGGATGATTTGAGGGATACTGAAAAGTGGTACTGAAAAGTCCAGCTGCTGGAGAAAGGACTGGCTTATTTGTGGCAGCCCCTGAAAACTAGGCAGCCATGTATGAAACCTTCACCAAGCTGGCTAACAATTTTAATATAACTGTTGTCACCTCAGTTTCACATTCTGTTTACTCCGACTTGACCTCAGCATTAATCCAACTCTTGTCACCATTTTTTTCAAAGTGATCACACATTTTACAATTAATCACAGCTTATAAAAATATCCTACTCTCATATTTTTTTAAGATTGGCTCATCTGTAGAGAAAGGATTTGTTGATTTTGTTTATGTATTCAGGTGGCCCTCAACATTTTAAATGTTTTGCTAAAATTGCCAAAGTAAAGTTAGCACTCCATGAAGAAGCAATGTGTTGATCCTAAGGTTTCTCACAACCCCTGGCACAGTACTGCATGCCTTGAGAGCGCCTGTACCCCTATTTGAGAATTAAAGGCATTCCCCCATTACTAGAAATATAGTTCTCAATTTGCAGGAACAGTACCTCTGCAGCTGGCAGCTAAATATTAGTGTACCTCATTCGAAAGGCTGCATTACCAAGTGATTTCCCGCCTTAAATGGAGGCAGTGTGTACTACCTTTCCTTGCAACCACATAACAAGGAGCTCAGACGTGTTTCTCTCCTTTCCCAGGGCACAGAAACTAGTCAGCTTTGAGAAAGAACACTCCTCCTCTCCTCAATATGCCCTGCCCTCTCACCCTACTAAGATGGATGACGAGTTTGCACACATTTCTATTCAGGGTACAATTGAAAACATGGCCCTGCTAGACTCCTACCTCTTCACTCCCTGACATTTACCATACTGTAACAACTGGCAATTCCACCTGTTCAGAAGGTCATCCCCTTTGGGCACGAAAAAGGCAGCCTCCTTTTCCACCTCTCCCTTCAACTTCAGTTCTGTTCCTACCCACTCACCACACTGCATAGGCCCTCAGCAAGAAGTGCATATGTGTGTACTTCAGCATGTCACCTATAGATTTGGTTCTTCTTTTTTTCTTTTTTTTTTTTTTTTTGTGCAATGAGGTAGGACTCAGTACATATGTACATGTATGGAATAGAAGGTAGGCACTAGCAACCTCTTATTTCTTGTAAGGCTTTGCGAAGGTCCTAACCATTTCCTTCTGACATAGCAAGTCTGATGGTTAAACCTGATTTTTGCAAGAAGAGAAAAATAATGCAACCACTCTAATTATTTGAGAGAAGAGACCACTGATTTTTATCCTCAGCAGGGAGTACTGCTGCTGAACAAAGGCCAGTTTTGGAGGTAAAAAAGACAGTGATGGCATCCAATTTTCAAAACCTACAGAGAGGGAAACGGTATAACATCCACCCCATGCATTATTGATAATCAGCATGCATGCTGCCTATTGTGAAAGTCTGTTTACTTCCCAATTCATTAAAAGAAAGAACTGCAAGTTTCCTTACTTTCGATGATCTCCTTTTGCATCATTTATTCCAACAAGTTTTGCCTCTAAGGCCACAGATCGAGGCTGGCATTGTGTAAGTTTGTTGAGAACTACCTGTAGGAGGGCAACTGGGAGAGCAAGTTGTAGAAGCTTCTCTGTTCTCTGCTTTATTGCCCAGAAAACAGTATGCTTAAAATCCATGCAGTCTTCTGGGATAGACTGAACAAGGTATTCAGAAAATCTGCATAATTTGTTGATATATACTCAGGTATGTTAAGCACGATTTGTATTTAATTGCCTTTGCTCTTTGGGAAAAATTTCTCAGGTGTATAATTGAGAATCTACTAATGTAATGGGAGGACCCAGGCATAATGAATCACAAACAAGAGAAGCATTTGCAGAAAGACCACAGTCCCTCACTTTTTTTAGTAAGGTTGGAAAAATTGGGGAAAAATTAAATTGTGAGTTTTTTTTTTTAAACTTCCAGTCATTGATTTGGTGCTGAAATGTTACCTACCTACTCCCTATAGAGTTCTGTTCCTCAAATTGCGATTTTTGTTCTGTAGAAATTACAGTAAATTTTGTCTCTGCTCCTGTTAATTTATTCATTAAGACATCGAGACCTTTTCCCCTAGGAAGACATAATGGGTTTGCTAAGTGCTTATACCAATGGCTGTTGCTTTCATAGCAATGCTATCATGAAAACCTGATTCTCCTATTTCTGATGTCTAGTATTGTCACTGTATGTGTACAGTAAGCCTCTGTATGCCTACAGGGTTAAATAGCTTTAAAAAATTCCTCTAGAAGAGAAAGTATGGTGAGGAATGGTCCAAATAGGTTGGTAAGTATCCACTTGAACCAAGAAAGAAAATGACTTGCAGGCAAAGCTGAGCCTGAAATAGAAACTTTGTAAGCAGCCTGCCTAGAAGCCAACTTTGGTACTGGAAGGAAAAAACTAATAAACTTTTCAGTGATATGACAAGGAGATGATGTGGCCTATGTCTTCAGGGATGTCAGTCAACATTGCAGTCACATGGCCATCAGCCTTCAACCTAGAGTGAAAATAGTACTTTGACTAAAAGGCTGGCTTTCACATTAGCTAATAAACATGCTTAGGTGATCCAAACCTAACTTTTTTTTTTTTTTTTTTTTTTTTTTTTAAGGAGTCTTACTCTGTCACTCAGGCTGGAGTGCAGTGTCACAATCTCTGCTCACTGCAACCTCTGCCTCCCAGGTTCAAGCAATTCTCCTGCCTCCGCCTCCCAAGCAGCTGGGATTACAGGGATGCGCCACCATAGCTGGCTAACTTTTTTTGTATTTTTAGTAGAGATGGGGTTTCACCATGTTGGCCAGGCTAGTCTTGAACTCCTGGCTTTAAGTGATCCACCCGCCTCAGCCTCCCAAAGTGCTGAGATTACAGGCATGAGCCACTGTGCCCAGCGGCCCAAACCTAATTTTTAAACAATAAACGAAGAGTCAAAAGCCCAGTATTTCAGAGCTGCCACTCACATCCTTGGGCAGATTTGTCTGTTTTTTAGGATAAAGTAATGTTTGAAAGTGTTTGAATTCAGTGGTTGTTCCTTTAATTTCCCTATCTATATATTCAGAAATTTCCAAAATTATCATAATTACACTGGGTTGCAGAATCTAAGTCAGCTCCAGGATAAAGTGGCTAAATTTTAAAAGGAAAATAAATAAATGAAGAACACCAACCTTCCCAACTTAAGCCTTCAGTGCCAACCATTTTTCTTAGCCTGCTAGAAGGTTCCCTGCCCACTGACGTCTTGTCCTCCTTTATGCCCACCTAAATACTTTCTACCTGCCAGGTCTTTCATAAGAACCTCCCAGCTCAAGGGAGCCCATCCTACTGTGCTAAATCCCTGCCTTTTCCCAAATTGTCTATTTTGTTACAAAACCACCACCCTCACCACCACCCCGATCAACAAATGTCAATATCCAAATTCAGAGAAGGGATCAGTGGAGCTATAGTTTATGGTCACTTTCTGTATATTGTGTGTTAGCTAGTCACACCTTCTGGTGAAGGGTCATATTCACACGTTGAATACACCAGGCTCTATGAGCACATCACAAATACTGAAATATAAAGAGAATGAAACAGAGAGAGACAGAGAGAGACAGAGAGTAAAGGTAGGGGACAGGTATTGGTATATATGCCTGTGGTATCAGAGGAAATCTTCACTCACTAGGAAGATCTTCCCTCCTTTTGTCTTGGAAAAGGAGAGAAAGACAAATCTTATTTTACTTTAACTTTTAAGTGCAGGGGTAAATGTGCAGGTTCATTATATTGGAAAACTGTGTCATGGAGGTTTGTTGTATAGATTATTTCATCACTCAGCTATTAAGCCTAGTACCAAATAGTTATTTTTTCTGATCCTCTCCCTCCAACCACCCTCCACTCTCTGATAGGCCCCAGTGTGTGTTGTTCCCCTCTATGTATCCATGTGTTCTCATCATTTAACTTCCACTTATAACATGCAGTGTTTGGTTTTCTGTTCCTGTATTACTTTGCTAAGAATAATGGCCTCCAGCTTCACCCATGTCCCTGCAAAGGACATAAATTCATTCTTTTTAATGGCTGTATAGTATTCCATGGTGTATAAGTACCACATTTTCTTTATCCTGTCTATCACTGATGGGCATTTAGGTTGATTCCATGTATTTGCTATTGTGAACAATACTACAAAGAACATACGCATGCATGTGCCTTTATAACAGAATGCTCTATATTCCTTTGGGCACATGCAGTAATGGGACTGCTGGATCAAATGGTATTTCTGTCCTTAGGTCTTTGAGGAATTGCCACACTGAAAAGACAGGTCTTTTTAAAGAGTTTTGCTGTCGGTGTAAATAGAAAAATTAGCTAGTATCTGGAGGAAACACGCTACAGAGAGAGGATTCTTTTAATAGAAGGTAAAATAATAGGATGTTTGTGTGCTTCTAGAAATAATCCAGTAGAAAAAGGGAAAATAATGATGTAGGAAAGTTAGAGAAGAGTTTCTGGAAGAACGTTCTTGAAAGGTGAAAAAGGAGGGGACCTGGTGCCTAAGTGGAGAGTTGGTCTTAAGTAGGAGTACAGACTAATCATCAAATAGTCACAGGAGGCAAAGCATAGACCATGAGCACAGATGCAGCCAGTGAGCAGTGAGCAGTGAGCAGATGCAGTGCTGGATGCTTGGGAAGTTCTCTTCTGGCTCCTCTTGTTCTCAGTAAAATGTGAAGCAAACTAATCAGCTAAGAGCAAGAATCAGCAAGAAGATACCAGAAATCTGAGAAAAGTGTGTAGCTCTCCAGGAGAGTACAGAACTGAATTGGACCAGAGAAATATAATGTGATTTTACTTAACGATCATAAATTTAAAATTAGTTCTAATGCTTGTTTTTCTCCAGCCATGATCAACTATACAAAGATTCAGGTAAGGTGTAGGCAGCAGGTTGAATTTAACCATGATTTTGGTTTTGCCTGTCAAGTACAATAATTGAGTGGCAAGGGAGTTGTCATCCTCAAGAGCCAGGTAATAATGATATTCTTCCTCATTGATCTCCACATATTTAATTGGTTCCACTGACTATTTATTTATGGAAAGATTGAAAGTATCTGGGAATGCAGATTGTACTAAAATATACTTTATACATAAACCATCTCTTTTCTGGCCTTTTGGTATTTATTCACAAAAGAATTTTTATTTGCCTTTTCACTTAGGATATTATCTTTAATAAGATGACTGTGTCCTAAGCCTCTGATATGAGACCCTTAAAAAGGGGACAGAAATTTCAAAGAGGAGTTGCAATAATGGAGGCAGACAAGACATGAAACATTTTTTCGTAGTCTAATGGTTTTTAAAACAAATCTAATTCATACATATATTCTAAAAATCCCATGAATATTTCCACACACATTTTTCATTAATTCACTTAATTAATATGTATTGCATCTCTGTCATGTACAAAACATTGTACTAGGCAAGCACCAAGGTGAATTGGAGAGGGGAGGGCAAGACACAGATCCCAAAGGTATTTGCAGTCTAAAGAGAGAAACTCATATTTACAACAAATTAGTATTCAAGACAGGACAAAGGAAGCACTACAACACAAGTTTCATGGCTTTTGTTTATCTCATTTACAGCTATGTGCCACAATGGACCTGAAACAGTAGTTGCTTAATGAATACAGGTGAATCAGTGAATGCCATAGAGATGTGAACCACCCTGGAGGAACAGGGAGGGAGCAATGAAAGAATCCTGAATGTGGGATCTGAGAAAGTATAGTGGAGAATGTAACATTTCACTGGCTTTTAAAAAGAAAAGTAGGAAAACAACAAAGAGCCTCCCATATGAAAGACAAACACGAGATGAGCACTGCAGTGTGGAAGCAGAAAGACTTCAGGGCATAGACATAGTCCTGTCTGAGGGCTGAGGATTCGCACAGTGAAGGGTGTGTTCAAATGGAAGAGTGGTGGGGGCAGAGTGGGAATAAGAACCAAGCTATGCTGGTAATGAAAATACTCTATTTAATCCATGACATATTAAGAAAACTTGTGAGCTGCATTTTTCCCACAAACCAGTTCTAAATATGTCTAATTTTACACTGTGTGATTTCATGCTATTGCTGGTATTTTATTTTATAATTTTTGTAGGTACAGGTTTTCACTGATTTATAAAATGTTACTCTACTGACCAATGAAAATTTTGAATAAAGCTTTAGAGATCTTACTAAAAGAATAAGAGAGAGAGGGTAAGGAAAGGAAGAGTGGTACCAACAAGTGGAATGCCTCGATTATCTGATAAAGGACTTCTTATTGAGCACTTACACTGTGTCTTACACTGTTTTAGATGCTGCCCATGTTATAACTCATTTAATATCACAGAAACCCTGTAAGGGAGGTATTATTATTCCCCATTTTATAGATGGGGAAACTCAGGATGTACTTGGATGTCAAGTACACCCACATTATACAACTAGTAAGTGACAGCTCCAGGCCCTGTGTACCATTGGTTCTATGAAAACATTTTGAATACTTGAGTGACATTATATGATTTGTGTTGCTACTACCTTTTTCTTTCATAAGTAATGAGCGTATTTAAGTTAAATTCAGAAAGTAAGCACCATGCATATTACAGCTGTTCCTCATCTGTATTTAGAAGTTCTGAATATTCAAATGTATTACTTTCCATTTCTGTCTTTTCTTTATTCAATGATATGACTATTTCCGAAACCATTGGCTTAAAGGTCATTTTCCTAGTGTTTAATCTATAATTTAAAATAGTACAATTGTGGCCGGGCGCGGTGGCTCAAGCCTGTAATCCCAGCACTTTGGGAGGCTGAGACGGGCGGATCACGAGGTCAGGAGATCCAGACCATCCTGGCTAACACGGTGAAACCCCCTCTCTACGAAAAATACAAAAAACTAGCCGGGCGTGGTGGCGGGCGCCTGTAGTCCCAGCTACTTAGGAGGCTGAGGCAGGAGAATGGCATGAACCCGGGAGGCGGAGCTTGCAGTGAGCTGAGATCCGCCCATTGCACTCCAGCCTGGGAGACAGAGCCAGACTCCCTCTCAAAAAAAAAAAAAAAAACTACAATTGTATTTTTTTCTTAATTCATAATTTATTTAATTAAACTGTTCTAATATTATTTTACTCCAATACTCTTTTTAGAACTACCTAAAGTAGGGAAAATATGAGGAAGTGTTTTTGGAAGTAGCTGTAGCATGGTATTTGCTATACCAGAGGGCAGAAATAGGACTGATATATGGAAGTTATCAGAAAGTAATTTTCAACTCAAAGTAAAGGTGTTTTTTTCTCTGAAATCACTTTGCCCTTCTCTTTGTAACCCTGAATTTCATTCAGAAACAGTTGTTGATGGCAGCCAATTCATCATCATGTAGGTTACACTCATTTTGTTATCATCTTAGAGATTTCCTGCCTCAAAAACTTTTCCAGTCTTTTATTAAATATACTCTATTGTGTAGCAAGTCTTCCAACTATCAATTCATTCTCATTAAATTTTCACCTCCTCTTTTCAAATACTTATATAAACCAAAAATATCAAACTCCAAAAGTGACGCAAAGAATCTTTAAAAGTTCAGTTCAGTATCAACATTACAATTTATGCAGCACTGGAGAACAGCATCTGATCTGGTCTAATTGCCTTACTCAAAAGTGCTTTCATTAGCTCCAACAACTATCAGCTCTTTTTATTTCACTGAAATCTGTAACAAACAGACTTTGTCACTGTGGCCTGTCCTACAAACATCCTTGGATTCAGGTGATCCTAAGTTTCCGATCTCTCACCTCGTCTCTAGTGAGGATAGGGCAGAGGCATAAACAAAAGATTCTAATCCCAGCCCAAGCTATAGCATCATCAAAGGGGGTTCTCTGTGGTTGGTTTTGTGTCACAGAAACAGAGTAGTCAAGGTATCTAATATTTGTGTGATACCAAAAAAAAAAAAAAAAAAATGGAGGTTGTTTGTTCAGCCAAGAGAACCTAAAGTAGGAAAAAGATGAGGAAGTGTTTATGGAAGCAGTTGTATCTTGGGGTTTGCTGCACCAGAGGACAGAAATGGGACTGATATGTGAAAGTTATCAGAAAGTAATTTTCAACCCAAAGGAAGGAATTTGTTAAGTGGAGATATTCAAAAGTGGAACATGGTACTTCCTAGAGGAAAGAAACAACCGTTTGTAGAGTATTTGTCTCGGGTCTTCTCCAGCAGGAGATATTTAAAACTGGGTGACCTTATAATTTATTTCTCAAACAGGGACACATTTGAGAATGAAAGGATAACAGCTACAAACTGGGGTATCCCAGCCAAATGGATTCACATTACCCTAATTTGCCCTTGTAGACCCCTAGCTGTGTGGACTTGCTGACGTGTGGAGAATAGGGAAATACTGACCCTAGTAGGGGAAAGGGAAAGGTGGGAGCTCATGGAAGTGCTGAGAAACAGGGCAAATCTGTGACCCTCTCACCCCCGTTTCTGTACCTGCCCTGATAGGATGAAACCTAAAGACCCATATCAAATAGGATCTCTGTCAGTGAACCGGGACATAAACAAAGTGTTAGGATCCAAAGGGATCCACCTGGGAAAAATGCCAGGACAGCAACATTGTTCCCAGAGCCAGGGTAGAGTAGACACTCTTCCCAAATCAAAGTTACCTACCCTGATAGGATGAAACCTAAAGATTCATATCAAACAGGATCTCTGTCAGCGAGCCTGGATATGAGCAAAGTTTAGGATCCAAAAGGATCCACCTGGAAAAAATTCCAGGACAGTAACACTGTTCCCAGGGCCAGGGTGGAGTAGATACTCTTCCCAAGCCAAGTTACTCAGAGAGTTCTACAGGGCATAACATTAGACAGTAAAAACAGGACCAGCCCCAAAGGACCAAAGACTGTGGTGATGACGAGGTACAGAACAGGACCAGCCCGATAGCAGGACCCCACACATTACAGGCAGGCACAGTGAGAAGAATGGAGAAGGGCAAGCATATAGGGGCACAGTCTCCCTAAATATGGTCTGTGTTACACTGCCTAGACTTAGAAGTACTCAATGAGGCAGCTTTGTCTTCCATTCTAAATGGCAATTCAAATATAACAAAAACTTACTTTTTACTATAACAAGTTTATTGCAATCTATAAACTGCTTGAAAGGATTATTAAAATTAACATTCCTAAACAAAAAATCACATTTTACTAACTGAGGATACTAACTAAATGGATACTAACAGCTGTGTGCTTGGCTCCCATCCCTCTTTTGCACTTTGCCCCTAAATTGAATGGGCACATTCCACTTCGCCACGCAGTCATTTTGACTCAGGAAAAACTGGTTCCAACTCCATGGTTCGAATGAGCAACTTCAAGTAATCCCAGTTCCCTCCTCTGTAATTATTCAGATCAAGCTGACAGCACTGGCATATCCCTTGCAACTGGTCTTGCTCCAGGAACACGGTCTAAGTCAGCCAGACCTAAGGGAAAGGCTATTTTTCAACATGAATGAGAGTCAAGGTGGTGATCCAGTGCTGCTGGCCATCATCAGGGGAATTTGATGGAAGCCTGCCCGTGGATGATATCACCACATGAAGGGACAGAAGCAGACAAGTCAGAGCCAGACCTCCATTTCCACCAGGCATTCCCTGCCTCTGGCTTTCTTTTGGAGGTGATAACTTTCTTACTGTGTAAGCCAGTTTGAGAGGCACCCCTCTTGATTCTTCATGTGGAAGCATCTTAGTAGATCTATAGAACAGTGATTCCCAAACCTGCCTGCATATTGAAATTACTCAAGGATCTTCAAAAATTGCTGATGCCCACATTCTACTCAGAGATTATGATTTATGGGTCTAGTGTGTCACTGGGTGAGCCAATTAAGCTGTAAATCTCCTCCCTTCCTGGAGATTCTTTCCTAAGAATGTACCTCTGCCCAAGGCTAAAAAATTCCAGGACAGTAACACTATTCCCAGGGCCAGGGTGGAGTAAATACTCTTCCCAAGCCAAGTTACTATAGAATTCCTAGGGCTGCCACTAATAGGCAGGAAGGTTATTTTGCTGCCTTTTTCCCCTAGGTTTTTAGAAGCACTCCACTTCCTCATCAACAGTACACCTCTGGGCAACGCAATGCTATATCATTCCCTGCTTGAATTATATTATCTATCATAAGAGACATCTCTTGAGAGGCTTGAGTGCTAAGTGGGGAGTGATTTTTAGAAAGATGTATGGGAAATGGTTTCAATATTTGGCAGTTCCTAAAGGCAAGATGATTTGAGACATTGGCTTTTTAAAAATACGCTTGATCAGCTCATTATACTATTCCCTTATTTCTGAAAATGCCTTGTCATTTGGAATATTACGTTTAGCAGTTGCACCAAGGTAGAAATTTCATAAACTAGAGGATTGTAATTTTCAGTTTATTTCAGTCATTTATCCATATATGTCACATATATCACATAAATGTATATATTCACCAGGATATCAATCTTTCTTTTACAGATATCTCCATTAACATATACCATTCTGAAACTAAAGACATAGACAATCCCCCAAGAAATGAAACAACTGAAAGTACTGAAAAAATGTACAAAATATCAACTATGAGACGAATATTCGATTTGGCAAAGCATCGAACAAAAAGATCCGCATTTTTCCCAACGGGGGTTAAAGTCTGTCCACAGGAATCCATGAAACAGATTTTAGCCAGTCTTCAAGCTTATTATAGACTGAGAGGTAAGGAAAGAGATGAAACCTGTTTAGCCTTGTGTTATTTCCATCCCTTCCCTTTCATTCATCCATAGGTTGTCTTTAGCCTAAAACTTTCACGTCTGTCATTTAGCCACAAGAATTATAAAAACCAACCTAGTGGTAATCTGATAGTAATGAATAATAAGCCTTCAAAACTATGGTAGATATCAGCTCTTATGGTTTAAAGTAATATCTTGTGCAGCATAGAACCAAAAGGGCATTTATAAATCACCAGAAAACCTTGGCATCCAGATTTTACCCCTTTATTTTTTTATTTTTGCCAGTGCTCAATATTGCATTTTAATGTCATTCATATGAGTAAGAAACACAGGATGATTGCGATGTCAGGGATCTAAGCAAATTGATTTATGACTTAAGATTTCATTTTTCAAAAGCAACATTACAATCCAGATCCTCTTATAAGTTAGTGTATTGATGATCCAGCAGAAACTTTAAAGTTTGGAAACCTAGAGGTGGTTGAAGTGCAGAGGAGAAACAAATTAAGAGTCGTTACCAAGATATAATGCAGGAGTGTTAGCAGAATTTACAACACAATTACAGTGGTTTCTAGCAGAGTTACAGTCCACTTTTTACCCCAAGACTGCTTAACAGGATTCTGATGGCATTCCCAGAAACCATTAAGGAGTTAATCACAGCGCAGCCATCAGTAACTATCCTTTTCACTAACTAACTATGGATGACAAAACTCTCATGGCTTCTTTTTTAAAGAAAAAAACAAATCTTTGGTAGCTACTATTAAAATTCCCCAGGTGGCTCCAAATAATGCAGAATATCTTGTCTCTCTGAGTCCTAAATTCAATTGTCTTACATGTGAAAATTGAGAGTTTTACTGATTTCTGCCTTGATCACACTAGATGTTTGCTTCCATTCCAAAAAGCAGAGTCACCCTGCTTTATTTAAAGCCCATCTACTAGAGCAAGCTGGTTCAATTCCAGCCTGTGATGTGTTGTACACTATGACAACTGAGTACCCATTTCATAATGCTAACATCCAGAAAACTTCTTGGATGTCTATTTCTGTTAGATGTGTCTCGGTTAAATTAATCTGAAGAGTTCTTATTGGGTTTTGGAAGCATAATTAACTAACAGTCTCAAAAATATCAAGTCTATTGTTCCTCATGTGTCTCATTTTCTGTGGAAGTAAAAAGATATTCACTTTCTGAAAGAAGCCACGCCCATAGAAAAGTGAAAAGTACTGGATCATAGTCTGAAAGAAGACTCTCACTATAGAAAATCAAGGGCACTATATTACTATTCTGAGGTCATAGAAGGGCATCTCCACAGAGCAGGTACTAGCCAATGCTTGTTGGTGTACACAGAACACAAAGGGCCCATTGGGAAAATAGAGAAAAGACACTGACACGCCTAAATTACTAATTTCGAGTGTGCCTACACATTGATCAGATAATGACCCTGGTAAATTCCATATCGTTTGCTCAGGGATGGATGTACATATAGTGTTTGCATCACACTGAATATAAATGCAACTATTCCTATTTTCATGTAACTTCTAATTCTTTACAACATTCACAAATAGGATTCACCGCAAGTATTTAGAATAGACTATTTATTGTTGCAACAAAATTTTTAGCTCTGAATTTTTATTCTCAGCTCTTTATTCTTGATTAGGTTGCCTCTTTCATTCTTGTTTCCCTGGATGAAACAAACCATTGTTTTTCTCCCCACAGCAATGACAGTCCATTATCTTTATGGCTGCCCCTAGGTAATATGAAATTTTACTATTCATCAGCATGGGTTTCTTAAGTCGAACAAATTGGTTCACAAAGAAACAAGAAATAAGACCCAGCTACAAAGCGGTGTTCCTCTGACAGAGAGACCCACTTACTGTTCTTGTTGCTACTTTTACAAAATTATCTGTTGACATCTTTCAAACTTAGGAGAGAAAGGACCATATTCCCAAATCAAATGGAACATTGAATTATTTCATTTTCCAGGGCTTAAAAGCAACACAGTGAAATGTTCTGAGCTTTGTGGTAGAATCATAAATGTGTTTATCTCAAAGCACAAATGCAAAAGAGGCAAGTGTGTTTCTGCTAACTACAGGCTGAACTCTGTGCTCCAGCCAAACTTCTTGCTATACGGATGCCTCCCTTCAGACTCCCCTCACCCTCACCTGTGTCTCTCCCTCTATTTCCCTCCCTCTCTGTCTCCCCTACCCAACACCAAAAACTAGGTCTTGGCCTGGCATGGTGGCTCTCGTTTGTAATCCCAGCACTTTGGGAGACCGAGGTAGGCAGATCGCTTGAGGTCGGGAGTTCAAGACCAGCCTGGCCAATATGGTGAAACCCTGTCTCTACTAAAAATACAAAAAGTAGATGGTGATGCAGGCCTGTAATCCCAGCAACTCAGGAGGCTGAGGCAGGAGAATCGCTTGAATCCAGCAGGTGGAGGTTGAAGTGAGCCAAGATCGCGTCATTCTACTCCAGCCTAGGCAACAGAGTGAGACTCCATCCCAAAAAAAAAAAAAACTAGATCTTTCTTTCACATTTATGTGTGCCTTAGGGAAGGTTAAAGATGGATAGGGTCCTAGTTCTTGCTACTCCCTGTTGTCTACAGATCAACAGCATCACCACCACCTGGAAACTTGTTAGAAATACAGAATCACAGATCCCACCTGAGACCTATTGTCAGAATCTGCATTTTAACAAGTTCTACAGGTAAAATTCATTTGTACTTTAAAGTTCTAGAAGCACTAATCTAGAGAACATCTAGCCAACTCTCCCTTTGTATAGATAAGAAAACTGAGATCTGATGAAGTAAAGTTTCATTTTCAGGGGCACAGCTGGCAGCAGAACAGGGGTAGAACTAAGTGTCCCATTTCAGTGTGTTATTTCTCCCTCTAATGTGTGCACAACCCTGTACTGCGCATTTTCACATACCATTGGTCTAACAATACTATTTGCGAATAACTGTCTGCAGGCCAGGACTTCCAATTACAGACTGCCGTGTCTGGCCTCCAGGGTATGTGCTCCCTGGGGTTCTTCCTACATCATCAAATGACTTAGGATATGACCTTCAGCAGGGAAGCTGACATTCTGTGATCAGATTTCAGGCATCGGCTGGCAACTGTGGGAAGACTGGGGTCGGGGGGAGGCGAAGGTGCTGGATTTCTTTTTTTTTTTTTTTTTTAATTTTTTTTATTATACTTTAAGTTCTAGGGTACATGTGCATAACGTGCAGGTTTGTTACATATGTATACTTATGCCATGTTGGTGTGCTGCACCCATCAACTCGTCAGCACCCATCAATTCATCATTTATATCATGTATAACTCCCCAATGCAATCCCTCCCTCCTCCCCCCTCCCCATGATAGGCCCCAGTGTGTGATGTTCCCCTTCCCGAGTCCAAGTGATCTCATTGTTCAGTTCCCACCTATGATTTCTTTAGAATCACTGTGGCAGTCCCTCCCAGTAGGTTCAAAGGAGGATAGTACAGAACAGGTAAATCAAAGGTTTAGAAAACTCCAATTGTGAGAGGTTTTCAGATCCCTCCCAGCCCTGAGGTCCTTTGATTTCTCAACTTTCAAGGGTTTTTTTGATACTTCCCCAGTAAGGATGGGGGACTATCCTGGTGGGTTGTGGGCTTGTGCTGCCAATCATGGAAAGATGTTATGCCTCCTGGCTTATGAGAAGTGTCCAAGAGAAAACTGACATCAGAGGAGCCACAGAAAAAGAAAGCCTGCCCCTCAGAAAGAGTCTGAGATTTCCTCCTTAACATTATGATTCCTATAAACTACAATGTCACAGGGAGATAATTCTTCAAGCAACTTCAGACATTGTGCTCTAGGAAGAAGATTCTTTCAGGGCCCTTATGGAAGGTTTTGAGTAGTTCTGTGTCCTGTGGTAGGAGAAAGGACAGCAGGGAAAGGAGCAGAACTAGGAAGAAGATGCAAGCAACAAAAATAGCACCTCCTACTTGACTGCTCAACCTCAGTCTCCCCAACCATATGACAGGAACTGCCTGCAGAAATCTCTGCATAACTGGTAATGCATCCTCAGGCTACATAGCACCCAGGAAAATGAACTTCTGTATACATCTGTCTACATGAGTTATGATGCCTGCCAGTCTGAGTCTGGGCTCAACTGGGAGCAGCTAGGCTCAACAAAGAACACAATTAGTTCAAGACTTAAATTGGAATGAAATAAAAACAAGTCTTAATCTGAGACCAAAAGCCATACACTCAAAGGTTGTGCCTAACTTGTCACCAGAAGAGATTATCACATAATATCTTCCCCGATATTTCACACACAGATATTGTCCATGAAACTCACCAACACTTAGATATTATCCATGAAAGTCACCAAAGACAGTGCTAGTTTATTTTATGTATTGTTGTATCTCTGGCACTTATATAGGTTTTGAATTGAAGTAGCCACAAGACAACATCCCCAGAGAGAGAGTATGGAGTATGTAGGAAAGAAGGCTAGCAAAGGCGGCTGGTTTGCTTAGACTGGACATACAACTGTTAGGATCTGGACAAAGCTGAAAACATCTAAGTGCCGTTTCCTTCTTGCATATTATGTAGACTATTGACTAGAGATGAAGGATCACAGACAGCTTGCTGGTTTGTATCAGACAAGGCATTAAAACTTCTTGATCCTTGCCTGACATTAGACAGTTCACAAGAATGAATTCTGCAAGGTGAGGTACTCCATTGCTTCCCACATGTTGATCCCTGTTATTTTCCCCAGTGTGAGAAACCAGATGGCACATTTGAGGCAGTCAGGACTGCACCCTCTCCTGTCTTTGTGGGTTACTCATTAAAAGAACAATTACCTTGAAGGTTCTGGTCAGGTTGCTGCTGGTAAATGACCTGAGCTACTATTGATCAAACAGAAATCTAAGAGAAATCCAGACGTGGAATAAGTGGGGAGGAGGGAAAAACATACAGGCATAAGAGTCTCCAGATTGGTCTCCTCTCACCCTATTCCTCCCCACGATCCTTTTTCTCGGCACAGCAACGTTTCTTTAAGTGTTTCTTTAGTAAGTCAGATGGTGTCATAGGGAGACTTCCAACATTTTTTGCTCACTTGAGCCCTTAAAACAACTTTTAAGCTATATAATCCCTTCTCATGCTTTTCCATTGACATCTAAAATTTTTTGGCAAGTTTAAGTTAATAAATAGGTTGTAATTTTTGGTGAGTTGTAAATATTGATATTTAAAATAAAACTAGAATTGGATCTTTCTTATGTATCCAGTAGAATCTACCACAGCCACTCAATATTTACCATCAAATTCTTTTAACAGATATGTGAGCAAATTCTTCTTAACAGTAGGAAATGTCACATGGTTCCTTTTTCTCCATACACTCACATTTCCATTCCACTTCTCAGAGTCCCATTTTAATGTAATTTATGTTTATGCTTGAAAAATCCATTATTGATTGCTCTAAAATACTTTTTAGTAACAAAAATATGAACATAAATTGAAATCACATTTTTTATTTCTTGTGACTATAAGATTTATGTGTAAAAAGAAATTTCTTCTGGATTCAGTTGCATTTATCATTTTTAATATATAATCAATTAAAACTAAACACATATAGTTTTAGTTTTTGTTGATGGATATAGAGTGAGATTCAAGTTTTGTGGTTGTTAATGTTTGTAAATACAAAATCGCAAATGCAAAATTCTAAACAGGGCTTTGGAAGAAATCAATGTTAAAAAAGGATCTGTAGCTTACGCATCCTTAGCTTCTGCCTCTGAATAAAAGTGATTGCTTTGGTTTTGCTCCTCTAATTGTTCATATACAATTTGTCGTTATTTATATTGTGCATTGCTAAAATAAGACTAAATTTAACATCAATTTTATCCCTATTATCTTACTTAGTTTCAGTTAGGTGTTGAGAAAACAACTTTACATAAATAAGTAGATGGGGGCCGGGCACCGTGGCTCAAGCCTGTAATCCTAGCACTTTGGGAGGCCGAGACGGGTGGATCACGAGGTCAGGAGATCGAGACCATCCTGGCTAACATGGTGAAACCCCATCTCTACTAAAAAAATACAAAAAAAAAACTAGCCGGGCGAGGTGGCGGGTGCCTGTAGTCCCAGCCACTCGGGAGGCTGAGGCAGGAGAATGGCATGAACCTGGGAGGCAGAGCTTGCAGTGAGCTGAGATCCGGCCACTGCACTCCAGCCTGGGCAACAGAGTAAGACTCTGTCTCAAAAAAAAAAAAAAAAAAAAGTAGATGGGAACAGATGGACTTTTGTTACAGCACTGTTCTTGTTCTTTAAATTCCTTTTTCATTATATGCCAATAATCACATCATGATCTGTCATCATTATTTTTAATAATCTATCAATCAGCTGTCAACCTATTAGGACTCCTTCTAATTTGTTGAAAGCAAAGAATCATAAATCCCCTAGATTGCCAAAATGTGTGTTATCCCTCAACTCAGTTCACTCCCTTTCTCAAACTCAGTACAGTTATTGCAAATTGTTCCTTGGTGTGGTAACCTAGAGGCACTGTGCCACAATAAGAGTAGGGATGGATGAATGGGGAAAGGATTGTGACCAAAAGGGAAGTGCTAATGAAGAGGTGTGTCTTTACGGAGACCAATTTTAGGAAATTTGTACAGGAAAATGGAGACCTGGAAATTGATTCTCTTTAAATGTTGTGTGCCTGCTCATCACTTGGAAAGTGTTCAAGGACAGCCAGGGGCCCTGTACTTCAGTTTGGAGACTGCTGGTCTCCGAAACCCTACACAATCTGTGTTCACCTCGTCCCATCTTTCTTTTTTTCTTTTTTTTTTTTTTTTTTGAGACTGAATTTCATTCTTGTTGCCCAGGCTGGAGTGCAATGGCGTGATCTCAGCTCACTGCAACCTCTGCCTCCCAGGTTCAAACAATTCTCCTGCCTCAGCCTCCTGAGTAGCTGGGATTACGGGCATGCACCAACATGCCTGGCTAATTTAGTATTTTTAGTAGAGATGGGCTTTCTCCATGTTGAGGCTGGTCTTGAACTCTTGACCTCAGGTGGTCCGCCCACCTCAGCCTCCCAAAGTGCTGGGATTACAGGCGTGAGCCACCACACCTGGCCCTCACCACATCTTTCTATCTTCATCCTCTCAACCTTGCTCTGGCCACAATGACATCCTCTCTGCTCCTTCAATGTCCCTAGCACTCCACAAACTGGGAGACTTTACTTTTCCCCCAAATGGCTCAAAAGTCACCTTTACAGTGAGGTCTTCCTCAACCACTCTATTTTAAACTGCAGTTTTACACACACACGCCCACGCACACGCATGCACACACGCACGCACACACACACACAATATTCCCTATTTTCTTGCTTTCCTTTTTCTCCATAGCATATAGTAAGCACTCAATAAATATTTGTTAAATGAATTAACTTTTAGAGACTGTAAATTTGTGTGTCAACATAAGCCATGAAATAATTTTCCATGTTATTAGACTTCGCTTGGGATTGGGTATGGGGAGTCTCTTAGGGCATGGCCATTTTCCACCCCTAATGACTCTGTATTACAGTGTGTCAGGAAGCAGTATGGGAAGCATATCGGATCTTTCTGGATCGCATCCCTGACACAGGGGAATATCAGGACTGGGTCAGCATCTGCCAGCAGGAGACCTTCTGCCTCTTTGATATTGGAAAAAACTTCAGCAATTCCCAGGAGCACCTGGATCTTCTCCAGCAGGTGAGCCTAAACACCACATGGTTATTTGGAACACTGCACAAATAGTTCCCAGGCTCCAGCCCCTAGGCCTTTTGAATTGGTTTCCACAGCATAATAGTTAGTTGAAGAAGTGCTTGGAGGTATCTGATTAGGCCAATACAAATTTTATTCTTGCAAAATAATATGGTACAGTCAGGTTGAAGTGTAGTTTAAGGGAGAAGGGAATGAAAATAGACTTTAGCTCTTCAGTTGGCATTATCTCCTGGTAAAGTTACTTTTTATCTTTATCTTTTTGCAGAGAATAAAACAGAGAAGTTTCCCTGAGAGGCAAGTATCCAATGTAGAGTGTGTGTGTGCTCTTGACTTTAAAAAGATAGTATAACGGAGTGAAACTAAGCTATTCTACCTGTAGGATTTTATGTCAGCCACTAAGATCTGTGTAGATTATTCTGACAGACAATTCCTGCATATAATGTACTGAAGATAAATCAGTACATAAAACAAAAATAAATAGACCTTATAGATTTAGATAGATGTTTGCATTGTTTGCAGATAAAATGAATTAATCACTATGTGATATGTATCTAATACGCACCTTCACTTATAAGAAATCGAGAAATTAAAATAGTTTGATTTTTAGAATTTATGGTAAACTATTAATTACCTCAAGAAAATATTTAATACAATCAAAGAACAACTTGAATTTTGAACTCTCACTTGGTATTCTGTAAAGTGCTAATATCTCTCAAACTAAATTACTAAAGCTCTAAGTTATATCCTCAACAAGAACTGAATATCAAATAAGAAAATCAAAAAACAAAATAAAGAGAAAAGGAAAACTACATTAGATTAAATGATTAAAGAAGAGAGACATTGTTGTCAAACTCTAAACTCACAAATTACATACATCTTATGGCATTTAGAAGTCTAAATCTGAAGATAATACTACAAAGAGAGACACAAATTTGGCCATACGAATTACTGACAGTACTTTACAATGCCTTTCGTATTTATCCCTTTTGTTTCTATTCCCTTTGCCAGTAACCTAGTCTGGGACCTTATTAATATACTCTGTGAAAAATGTCTAATCTGATCTCCCTGACAGATGTCCTTGCCTCTAACCTCTTCTCCTCCTTAACTTGCATAACTGCTGCTAGATTAATAAGTCTGAAATATTTCTTTTATTACATCGAGCCCTGTTCAATGGCTTTCAAAAGATTCCTACATCTTCCTCTTGCCGTTCTGAATATCCACCCCCGACCTTCTCTAGCCCACCTCCGTGTGCAGGAGGCTGAGTGGTAAGTACTGCATCACTGGCATCCCTTGCCTCTGGCTTCTGGTTACGGCCAGCCAGTGAGGAGGAAGAAATCAGAGAGAGAAGAGAATGCTGGCAGAAAATTTACACACACCTGCAGAGTCTTTAAGGCCTATTGGCCTTCCTCAGCTTCAGCTCAGTTCCTGCCAGGCCGTTCTTTCCAGAGGGCCTTATCTGTGGCTGGCTCCTGGTCTCCTCTCATCCCTTCTGGCCCCAAGGATAGTGTTAGCACCCCACTGTTACTGAAAATGTGGGGTACTGCACTCTCCCTTGCGGTTGCTCTTACACTCTTCACACAACTTCATAAATAATCCCTTTATTGAACTTTGCACCAGTTACCCCACTATGAGTGAGTCATCTGTTTCTTGCTAGAACCTTCACTGAGGCAGAAGCCGAACTAACTAATCCAGACCTTTCACCCCTTAACCTTTCCAACTTGGCCTCCCATTATTATTATCCATGATTCCACAGCTGCCACCATGCCTCTTCCTCACTGCATATCGACCACACCCTATTCATTCGGATTCTGACCCTAGCCTTTCCCTCTTGCTTGGAAGAATCTGCCTTTTCCACTCCATCTATCAAAATTCAACTCTCATTCAGGCTCCAGGTGGAATCCCACCTCACCAGGATGTCTTAATGGACTATTTGAGTTTACAGCAATCTCTTCCTGCTTTGAACTTTGTACTCTTTTTGGCACTTATATTTTTGTTGAACACTCCCTTGCTTTCTCCAGTTTTCCTGTAGGAGTATAAACTGCTCAAGGGCAGGAACTGTTTCATACTTTCCCACCTACTGTACAAAACTGAGCAAAATCCTCATATATTTTGTTAATCAACTATGTCTACCAAGCCACTCTTTTACAGATTTTAAAAAGAGATTGCCAGGAGAAATAATGTGACTAAGGAAAATCTTAGTACTAGAGTATTACCTTTGTTCACAAAACACAGACATATTGATTCTTCTCATTTAAATACAGGATAACACTTTACTAATGCTTCCACTTTTAAAAAAGAAAAAGAAGGCAACTCAGGGTCCATCCATAAAAAAAGAAATCAACAGAATGTACCAAATCTTGACAGAGAACCATTAAAAACTATAAGAAACAATTACCCAAGCCAGAAAGAAAAGGAAATAGAAGCATTTCATCTATTCCTGTACCTGCCAGCATTGCTGGAGAGAAAGAAAGGAACATGAAACAAACATTTTACATTAGCTATGGTTACCAAGTTGTTTTCAAAAACGAAAGAAAGAAAGAAAAAGAAAAGAAATTATCTTTTACTTTAATCCTTTCCAAGAAGACAAAACAAAATTTTCTCACCTGACTAACCCGTAAGTCTACCAATTTCAAATGACTTTGAAATAAAGCCAGTGGAAGAACTGAGTAGCTCAGCTTCCCAAATTACAGATCCTTGGTGATGGTACAGATTGCCAGTTTAATGGCAAATCACATCTTTTAGTAAAGGGTAAGAAAACATCATCACAGGGTCCTGCACAAAATAGACTGTTGACTTGTGACTAATGCGATAGCCAGCATTTTACTAGCTATTATTTTGGTTTTTTTTTTTTTTTTTTTTTTTTTTTACAGCAAGACACAGAAGGAGATGAGAGTGATATTAAGAGGAAGGAGATCTTACTATAAACAAAGATCTGTAAAGTAAAAAACAAATTGTCTAGGCTATGAGTGCTATAATGTTTGATATAATGAGAGTTGTTAAATATGGTCTCCATAAAAACCATTCATTAAGTACGTAGTATAATACCAGAAAAAAATAACAAGAATAGCTGATTTCAAATTCCACTATAGAGGCTAAATTTTTATCTGGCCTGTGTGTACAACTGTAGTCATCGATGTTTACAGTTAACATCTGTTCTGATTGACCAGAGCCTGTGGCAGGCTGATTGATAATATTTTATATATTACACATTAACAATATGGCAGAATTGTGTGTGGCAGAAATATGTAGGTGATACTATTGGCTATGACTAATTCTAGATAACTGTATTGTTAAACAGAACACCTAGCCATTCCCCTTGGCCTTCCCATCATCATGAGCCACAGAAAATTAGATCAAATATATCGGTCAAATGCTGCTATATTATACTAATGCAGACACAACGCTTTGGACCTAATAGCTTATAGTAACAAACCTTCCAGTGAGTTTCAGAAGATA
Organism: Rhinopithecus roxellana; assembly: GCF_007565055.1. Taxonomy (NCBI): domain Eukaryota; kingdom Metazoa; phylum Chordata; class Mammalia; order Primates; family Cercopithecidae; genus Rhinopithecus; species Rhinopithecus roxellana. The sequence goes on along the minus strand of NC_044552.1, from coordinate 88,090,747 downwards.
TTACTACCATTGTTACAGGACTTCTCCCTAATTCAGCTAAAAATGGGGTCCTTGTCTATCCCACAGCCATGAAAATTTAGGCTTGCAGATGGTTTGAAGGCTGAGTAAGGCAGGGTTTTATTGGGTGGAAAGGAAGAAAAGGGGGAAACAGGGACACTGGCCTAGCTAGACTGCTTCCCACCCACAGCTTGAATCCCAGGTTCCACACAGAAAGAGGAGGGACCAGGCTCCTCCTTGCTGCAAATGGCATGAACTTCCTGAGGCTCTACCCCAGTGGGCAGGCTGGTTGGAGTTTTTCCGGGGACCCCCTCCCCACTTGGCTCTTTCATTCCCCACTCTAAAGAAGTACGTCTAACCACTGGATTAAGAATAAAGACAAAGACAAAATCGCTTCCTGCTGACAGGGGCTGTTGTTTTGGGGAAACAGCAGTCAGAGCTCACTCAGAGGCCTATTTAAGGATTCCCAGCAGAAGGGGTCATTGTCTGAGGCTCTGGTTGCATGACTGTCTGGAGTCTGACGGCCCTTTTTGCCAGCATGTTGTGCTTCTGGCTTCCTTTCCCCTGAGCCCAATCCTAAGACAACCAGTTTAAGTTTGGGAAATTAACTCTTTCCAGTCTGGAGGATGCATCTGAGGGGAGCATAGTATGAAGACACAATTATGTATCAGTGAAGAGGGAACAGAGGAGGAGAAAGGCAAAATAAGGCATTTTTTAAAGGAGTCCCAGGGGTTCGGATGCATTTGAAAGGGATGCAGACTGAAGATGAATGGCTACACATCTAGAAAGAGGGGAGCAGGCATCCCTGGTTTCCTTCTCTTCCTAACATAACATATGCCCAGGGAGCATGAGAGAGAGAATTAACAGTGTCCTCTTTCCCTCTTCCATCCTTGCATCCCCAGATCCCAGTGACCTTGTCAATTCCCACCATGAATGCCAAAACAGCTTGCACCCATCAAGCAGGGAGGGCCTTAGAGAATGGAAATGATCTGCTCTCGCCTATGTCTCTATCCCTGCTACCGTCAGTAGCCTTGGAATTCCCTAGACCTCATTTATACCACAGACATTAACATGGCCTTTATCCACAAAACAGGAGGCTTGGGGTTGGCTAAATCAGCAGGAATCAGCCATGTTCAACTATGCTGTGCCTTTTAACCTCTGTTGTCATGTCTGGATCCCTCAGATCCAGTTTTCCTTCCTAGGGCTTTTACCTGCAGCTTGGAATTGAGTTTGGGACAAAAATATGTCTCGGGGGGTTCCATGGACTCGTTATCATAAGCTGAATGCTAAGGTGAAACTGGAACTGAGTCCTCCTGAAAGAGATCAAATGAAAAAAACTAAAAGATAGAAATGAAGTCCACAGGCAAGCAGCCCGGGCGGCACCCTGACAGCCCGGGCAGTGCCCTCAGCCTAGTTAAAGATCGACCCCGGACCCAACCGATTAGGTTAATTAGGTTATCTATAGACTCCGGACATTGTAAGGACAAACGTTGTGAAAGTCTCTGTCCTGCTCTAATTACCGGTGTCTGCCACATATCTTAGTCCTGGGCCCAGTACAAACACAATCCTCTATTTTGTCCCAACTTCCTGAGCCCAACACATCCCCCCCCCCACACACATCTCAGAAACACCACCTAGAGAGCCCCTGATAAGATCACAACCGTTTGTAGTTTTACTAAAAGCACGGGAACAAATGGAAAACTGTTAATTGTATTAACCAATTACCAGTTGTAATGCTGCAACCAAAAGAATTCCTTTGTACCTCTGTAACCTTGCATATCCTGTATGCATCGGGCTATAAAGAGCGGCCACATGCATCATTCGGGGCCCTCTTGTATGTTGTAAAACAGAGGGACCAAGTTCGAACTTGCATTAAAGATCCTTGCCGCTTGGCTTTGACTCTGGATTCTGGTGGACTTCTTCGGGGAATAAAGGGTCTGGGCATAACACTCCAACAAGGGAGAGAAAAGGATGTCTTGTGACACACCAAGTACTAGTAGCTATAGTTATGCTTGCTAGAATTTGGGTGCATGGTGCTTGGCTTTGTTTACTTCCCTTGGTCCTACTTCCCCAAAAAGGAAACCTCCATGTGATGGGCACCCTATTTATTCCCTATTTATTCCATCACCTGGCAGGATTTGCAGGATAATTGCTCAGAACTAGAACTCGATCCAGATTTCTACATTACCCATCCCTCTTGTTCTTTCTGAGTTGCAGCCAGAGATTGCTGGTTGGTTCACAGAAGAAGCAGGGTTAGTCTAAAATATAGGCAAAAACTTAAAAACAACTAATGAGTTTAGAATTTAATGACAAATGTATAAGTTTTGAAACATAATTTCCCTCTCTCCAGTCCTCATTTTTGTTAAAAACAAAATCATAATAGGACTGAGTTGTTTGCAAATAGACTTTGGTTTTATACTTGGCCTAATTATTTACATAAAGTGCAGCAATAATAATTATTTCTGCATAAGCCTTTCGGATTGGTTTTGATGGATGTCTGTTCCACAAGGAATCTCAGGTGAGACCTTTAAATGCTGACCCCAGCTATGGTTGTATCCTCAAATGCTTGTGAGGTGGGTGATCCCCTCCTCTTAAGGTCCTAAGATAAACTTGGAGCTCCTGGACCTGTTAGAAAGTGACATTCTTTACTGACCATAGGTCAAGGACCCTGTACAGGGCCTGCATAGACAAGGGTATGAAGCCAGTTTCCCCACTGGGAGGCTTTTATTGGTTCTGTAAGTCAAGATGGACTCCTTAAAAGGAGGCATACACTTTCAGTCAAAGCCTTGATAAAATACCCAATTTTTCCAATTGTGTCTTGTTGCAAAAGAAAAATGGAGTCTTATTGCACTGATGCAAACAACTATATTGCCATAAGTTAAGAATACTCACAGATAGTTTCCAAATTCTAAAGGAACCAGGCAGAGAGAAACAAACATGCTCCAAATTTTTATCCCAGGAGTATACATTACTTAATTTTTAAAAGCTATAAATAGTTCAAAATAAGTTTCCTTGACTCTGAAAAATAAAACAAGGATCAGCAATATTCCAAGAAAAAGTCAAAAGGTTGCTTCAGCTTTCTGAGTTCAGTCCATTTAGTTAACTCTGGTTTGGCTTGATATTCATGAGCATTTCAGCTCCTCATGAGTCCTGTACATTTTCCCTTATTCCAATGTTACAATCTCCAAAGTTATCAGAAGTCTGTATTTGAGAGCACCTGTTAAAGTCCTACAGCTTATTATGAAACATCTTTTGAAAAGGATAAAAACAAGACAGCAACTGTCTGTGAATAACAAAATGTCCAGCGTAGTTACAGATAGAAACAATTGACAAATTTGGTTATCTCTGTGGTTTACAATAAGTTAACATAACAACCTTAATTATGATTGATAGCATACTTTTAGACATTAGAATTTTCAAAATCCCACAGAATTTTGGAACACAGATCAGCATTATTTACCCAGATATGACCTAAAGAAGATTGAACATCACTTTGACAATCCCATGTACCTAAATACATCAAATAATCCTGTTTACCTCTTTTCTGGACATTCCAGGGGCTCTCTAGGCTATCCAAAAAGCCAGGTGTCAGGAAGAACAATTTTGAAACTGAAGTTTGATTTTGGGAAGCCTTTTAAATATGTTTAAAGCACTTGATATTATGAAATGTAATTCCAGATTGCCATAAATTATTTATTGTGCCAAAATGACGACTCGAAATCTTAAAGAAGCAAAAACCTTTTATAACCCTTTACAAATTTTGGCAAAGAGCAAATTAGGGCCTGAAGAAAATTTTGTTATGGTTTTATCTCAATGCTCAATTTACAGGAAAAACCGTATAATACCTTTTGTTTGAATTTAGTCAATATGTTCACACAAAGAACCTCTTCTGCAAGAGTAATTTCCACAATTCTTCCAGCACTTCTTTGAACCTTCAGCGTTTTTCCATCTAATTTAATACAATCCTTTAACCCTAGGCCAAAGTTTACATTTCCATGCCTTCTTATAACCTTTTACTATAAAAACACATTTTACTGTTCTTACACCCCTTGCATGTAAATCTGTTTGCAGTAGTTTCAATCACATGTTATATTGTTAACTCCCAACAATTTTTAACTTTAAGATAAAACCTGATAAGTTACTTTAATTGTGTGCTAACTGCAGCAGAGGTTTGCCTTTTTAGTTAAGGGTGTAATTAGTGCCATATGTCCCCAGGCGTTACCTATTGTGAAGCCAACAAGACAGTTCTCAAAACCCAAAAAGCAGTTTATAACCTCAAAACACTTAGCAAACCTTGCATCTGACCTGCATAGTTTAGTTCACCTATTTACATTTTAATGACACCTTCATTTTACCAATAATCTTTAAGGTTGTTTTTATTTCTTAAAGATTAAAGTCACATGCACTGAAAGGTACCACAGCTTTTAACTTTCCTTAAAAAAAATTAGATCCAAGTGCTTGTCTTTCTTCAGGCCAAATTAATGAGCGCTCTTTGACAGACATTACACACAGTACACACACAGACAGGCAGAAGAAACACCAGTCATTTAAGAGACTGATTTAGAAAAACATTCAAATATCAAACCAGAAAGGGCTCATCCCCTAAGGCAAGATTAGTAAACGAAGTCTTGCCGCTGTAATTACAAGCCACGCCCTCAAGATGTACAACAAGATGGAGGCTTGATTTCACAACCAAAACTTTGCAGAGAATACAGTGATAGTTGTTGGGGGTGGAGGTCTGGCCTGGTAAAGGGGAATAAGAACTTTAAAGGTTAACTGCAGAAGGGTTGGGGAAGAGTAAAGAAAAAAAAAAGTTTAAAAATGCCTCCAGAAGAACCTCTTATTCTTATGCAAGAGTTCCTCCACCAGGGAAGAAGTTTAATTACTGTCCGATGGAGCTGGACCCCTTGGCTGGGGAAGCAGAAGGCTGCTGCAGTGACACATGGCTGGGAACAAGCCAGCCAGCTGTGTAGGACCCTTAAGCGATGTGTCCCAGCCCCAGCAGGGAGGGAAGAGCAGTGGGGAGATGCTGCTCACGGCTCCTTTTTCAACCCCGAGAAAGGAAGGAAAGGGCCATGAAAATGCCCAGGAGTGATAGGGTATGGGGGCATGGTTTCCCCCACCCTCAGAAATCCGAGGATGAAAAGGCTTAGAAGCAACAATGAGAGGTTTTGAGTCCCCATTTCACTCACTACTTCTCGAGCCCCACGATGGGTGCCAAAAATGTTGCAGGACTTATCCTTAGTTTAGCTAAAGACAAGGTCCTTGTCCCTCCCACAGCCATGACAATTTAGGCTCTCAGATGGTTTGAAGGATGAGTAAAGCAGGGTTTTACTGGGTGGAAAGGAAGAAAAGTGGGAAAACAGGGACTCTTGCTAGCCCAGAGTCCCTGATAGAGTGCTTCCCGCACGCAGCTTGAATCTCAGGTTCCACACAGGAAGAGGAGGGGCCAGGCTCCTCCTCGCTGCAAACTGTGCAAACTTCCCAAGGCTCTATCCCATTGGGCAGGCCGGTTGGAGTTTTGTGGGGGACCCTCTCCCACCTGGCTCTCTCACCACTACTCCTTTCTAAGTAAAGCTTATTAGAATGGGCCAACATTATACACAAATAGCTCTAACACCATGACCTTGGATCTGCTCCTAGAATCTCTTCCACACCATCATTCCATGGCACTGAGAACCTACCACCAACTTCCTGGCTAGTTACCATTACAGGCAATGGCTGTGCCCAGAATACAGATTTAGTAAACCTGTATTACCCAGAAATCTACCTCTTTCCCATTACTGTAACCACAAGAGTTACTTTATTAGATAAGCTTAATGACTCTGAACGTGCAGGCTTGAGGGTCTGAGATTTTAACAAGAATATTTCAGTCACAGATCATGTCATCAATTGTCTCTGATGTCAAGAACACAGTGTAAGTGCAATGGAACTATAATATTAGGCCCCAAAGACCAGCTTTGCCTACCACAGAACCCCAGGACCACACAAAACCACTCCAGTGGAAAACACTGGAGTCAAATATAACCATTTTGGAGAGTTTTTTGAATTTTTCCTCAATGAGAATATATTCAAAAATTACTTCTGTAATTTAAAACCAGGTAAATCCAGTTTTAAAGTATGGTTTTCCTATAACTTTTAGGTCTACTCAGTATAAGAAATTTAAATGTATATTCTCTACTGTCATCAAGTTCTCTTTCACCACCTCTTCTTTCTTTTCTGTTGCACTAATAGAAAAGATGAAGTATCTACAGAGAAGACATTGGGAGAGCCTGGTGAAACCATTATGGTTTCAACAGGTAAGCCTAGATCTAATTTCTTTGCTTCTAAACTTTCATTCAAATCATGATAGCATGTAATTTATAAAATAATTTCTAATTGAAGATATTGTTTATAATGTACTTTCTCAAAGCTAGCTTATATTTCTAACCTTGTAAAATAATTTAAATTTATTGTATAAAACTTGGAAAATACAGAAAAGAATAAAGGTAAAACCAAACCACTCAATATCTCACAGTCTGGAAGCAACCATCATGAACATTTACTATTTTCTGCCTTCTTTCTTCTATTATATGCACATATTACTGAGACCGTTTTTACTTAGAGTTTGTGTCATTTTTTCCACTTAACCCGATGTAAAGGATATTTTATAGTTCCACTAAAATTTCTTCAAAATTATCATTTTAATGACTTGCAACATTCTATTGCATCCATACAGATGTCATCAACTTAACTATTGCATCATTGTAACTGACATTACAAATAGTGTTTTAATTAAGATATTTAAACATAAATCTTTGTCAAATCACTAATTTCTAAAAATAGGTTACTAAATCAAACACTATGGATTTTAAGGCTTTTAATAAATTTTGCCAAATTTGTTTTCCAGAAATTTTGTTACAATTTAAATATCCCACTGGCAGAAAAGACAAGAGCCTGTCTCATTACAACACTTATCAATATTGAATATTACTATTTATTCTAGAGTTTGCCAAAAGGCAGAGGAAAATCATTTCTCCTGTGTATATTAGATGTTTGAAATTTCTCTTTCATGTATATTTCTATTGCAGTCTTCCCACTTTCTCATATAATCTAAAAATACTTTTAAACATATACAATAAAACTATTCTCTGGGCATTGTATTCCCCAGTTCATTTGATTTTTAGTAATGTGAATAAGGTTTTAAGAAATTAATTTTTGAGAACTTAAAATGTAGAAATTGAGAAAACAGATATTTGTAAATAAATGGTAATATTAGTTTCCCATTTCTTTCTTTACTGACATTCAGAGTAAGCTGCTGTGCCTATATTTCAGTTTTCTCCTAAGTTCAGCTAATTTATCATTTCTAGACTGACTTGTAGATAATAATAGGACAAGCCTAGTTGAATTTTAATTATAAAATAGTTAGCAGTAAAATGCATTTTTAACAATAAAAAGAACTGCATAGTTAATTCCCACTTATAAACAGCTCAGATTTGACCTGTGACACCTAATATCAAGTCTTATTCAAAAAGGTATTATTTAGAGGAGGAGCATACAAACATGTAAAAAGAAGTTTTGTACTGACTTCATTTTAAATGGGAAAACAATCAAAATTAATAAGAGAATTGAAATTTGTATTTCTACTTTAAATTTGTAGTTAGTATACTTTAGCTGATAGAAACTTTTGTAATAACAAGATCAGATTTAGTAAGATAAGTTACAATAAGTTAAAATGACCTCTTTCTTATAAATTATTTTTCATTTTTTTAAATAAAAACTTTGAGGGACCAGTGGACAACTGATATAATATAATGTGATATATCACCACCATATATTTGAGTTCTAGCAACAAATGTTTTAGAATTATTTACCCAGTACTTCTGGACACCTGAGGTTGAAGTACACACACAGAACAGTCAAGATTAGATTTTGATTGGGAAATATTACTAGGTGCCTAGGTGTGAAGGAAGAGTGAGAAACTTCCAAAAGAGGCTGAATGCATTGGAAGGTAAACCCAGGCTACCTAATAATTGTTTTTAGTTGTAATTATGTGAATAATTTATATTTTCAAGGTAATAAAATGAAAGGATAGACAAATAAAAATTTGTTCTTCTAGGGTACTAGCTAAGCATTTTCTTATTGTAACAAAAATTGTAGCATAAACCAATTATTCATAGAATTACAAAATTTGAAGATGCCTTACATTGGCAATAGTCTGGTGAAGTCCAGAGCACAGAACACACCCATCCCAATTGCTCACAGCAGGATTCTTCAATGAGGGCAGAAGGGGAAGATGCCAGGGACCACACCCTTTGAGGTTCTGATATGCCACAGGGTATGTACTTTATTAGCCAAAAATCTATCTTGCCTAGATGATTCTGATACCCACTCTCATGCCCCCACTAGGAAGCACAATTTCACACCCAGTGCAATTACTTCACAGAGCCTCACAGTGACAAGTGACTACTTGTGACTGCCAGTTCCCAGGTACCACGTGCTCTTCAGGGAGTGAGGAAAGATCGAATCATTTTTCAGGATATCCTGTTTTCTAAAACACAAGAATAAACTAAGGCATTCTACGTTTTTGCCTAATTAAGGTTGAAATGGAAAGCTGTTTCTGGCTAAATATAAACCAATTAACAATAACACTATTTTATCTGAGCATTTTTTAAATAGTAATTTATTACAAAATAGAAATGCATTTGTATTACAATAATGCTTTTTTCTTTGCTTGAATAGAACCTAGACTTGCACTCTATGAAGATCTTTAAAAATATCAAAACATTTGCCACATATTTGAAATGGTCTGTGGTGATCTGTTCTAAAAGAAGTGAAATTCATAGCATCTTAATGTTCTTTCATCTCTTGGATTTTCTGATTAAAATATTATGCCTCAATGATTGCTAAAGCAATCTACATTTTAAAGACTTGGGTAGTATTCTAAGAAAACTCTCAGGAGAGCAAATTCAAGGTAAACATCTGCCTATGCGTCCTTTATATAGTGTCAAAAAGAAAAAATTAATCAGGTCTCATCTAGCAAAAGCATTTAACAATAACACATACAGGGGAGCACCAAACTTGGGTCTTTAATGGAAAGAATTAAGAATTTAGAACAGAGTATGAGTCATATTTTTTCAAGAACGCATTTATGTGATCTTAAAAAGATGAGTTCAGAAGGCACCTAACATCTGTAAATTTCAGAATGACAAAAAAGCATATTGAATTTTGACATCATTCTAATTTAAACTCCTCTGTTCTCATTTTTGTGTCCTTAATTTTTAAAATTTTCACAGATGTTGCCAGCGTCTCACTTGGGCCTTTGCCTGTCACTCCTGATGACACCCTCCTCAATGAAATTCTCGATAATGCACTCAATGATACCAAGATGCCTACAACAGTAAGAAGTTCCTAGAGTCGATCTAGCTCTTCATGTGTCTGTTTTTGTTCTTTACCAAAACAGGAAAAGAGAATGGATAAACCATCCATTCAATAATATTAGTGCTGTATTTTTGTCACTCGGTTAAGAGTCAGTGACTTTGTTCTATTCTTTATTCTGACTTCTTAGGTACTGAGGGGGGAAACACAGATTGAGACCTAGAATAAAGGGAGAGGAGTTACAAGAAACAATTTAATTATAAGCTGTGGAGCGCTGGAGCCCTTTTGCCCCAGTACCTAACAGAACTTAAATGTACTGGTGCTTACCAAGTGTTAGAATGAATCAATCAATCATGAAGCTCTTTCGCCACTGAAGTATAATTCTATGTTGACAGTAAGAGTGAAGGTTTTGTTCTCAGTCATGTCCAGGATGAATAGGTCAAATAGATATCAAAATGATCAAAATCCTGTGTGTAAAACTGGAGAAAAATAAACACAGAACACAGTGAACACCGTGTCCTAAGGCAAAGAGGAGCACTGGCCACCACTCTGACAGATGAGATGACTCATCTGTCATCTCTTTTCTCACAATCCCTATGTCCCATCTTCTTCAAAAACTAATACAAGTTGCTCTCTCTGATTAAATATCCCCAGAATATTTCATTTCACATTCATTTAAATGTTCCATGAAACTTCCAATTTGCCTGACAAAATGGTAAGCTTCTAAAGAATACTGCATGTCAGACTTTTTAGTGTCCTATTGATCCTAGCACCAAGCTACACCCATACAGATGCTCAATGTGTGTTTTTTGAATGAATGAAAATCTTTTAAACAAACATCAGAAGTCTTTTAAATGTGGATCCACATCCTCCTTGTGTCCTACTAAAGTTAGAGAGAGGCTGCAATATTGTCCACGCCCATGGCAGAGGGGAGTTTGTGACAAGAAATGAGGAGGAAATACATCTGCTACCATTTATCCTGTTGAGCTCTGTCCTTCAGGACAATTTCCATTGACTGTTCTCTTCTTTCAGCTTCAGTAACTCTAATTTCACTATTAGAGGCAATGTACGTAACCAGAGATATTCAACTTTCTGCAGATATATTTTTTACTTTTTTAAGAAAACTAACGGACCTTAGTATCTTCTGGGAATCCAAGGTTGAAAACTGTCAAACCCAAGTTTGAAACTGAGTTCTGGGCTCGCTCTGTGCCCTGGAAACCCATATGAATTCAGAGCAATGAGAGATCCCTGCTGGTTTCCAGACCAACAGGCAAGAAGGATGTCCCCTTGGCCCTTAGTGATGGAGCCGAGTCCAGATCCTCAGAACTGTGCCTCCGTTCTTAGTCACCTGCTTCCAAAGGTGGCCTAAATACATCATTCCTTCTGAGAGAAATTTCAAACTTTCTCTTGGCTTGATAGTACTTTCTAATTAGTTTCAATGTGAAATTTAAGCACAAATATTCTCATTAAACCAGTCTAGTCTCTTCTCTAAGTTCTAGTTAAAAGGATTTTGATTGCAAAACACTTAAGCCTTCATAATCCACTTCTTGAGACAGTATCAACATATATTATCTAAAATAACCATTTATTTGTAGTTTAGGTTAACAGAGTTCTTTTTTTTTTTTTTTTTTAACTCAGGAAAGAGAAACAGAACTCGCTGTGTCTGAGGAGCAGAGGGTGGAGCTCAGCATCTCTCTATTAAACCAGAGGTTCAAGGCAGAGCTCGCTGACTCTCAGTCACCATATTACCAGGAGCTAGCAGGAAAGTCCCAACTTCAGGTGAGTAGACCCAGCCCGTACAACCACACCCCAAGCTGTGACTGAGAGGTGGGAGCCGACAGCCCTTATGGTGAATAGGTCCAGCTTCTCATGTCATTCATATTCAACCATTTAAAAGAAAACCAAAATTACAATGGATCCTAACATGTCAGAACAAATGGATCTCCAGGAAAGTTTTTTATTCCGGCTTTTCTATTCTCGAAACCTGCAGTGGTCCCCACCTTCCCCCTCTATCCACAGTTTCGGTTACCCTGTCAACTATAGTCCAAAAATATTAAATTGAAAATTCCAGAAGTAAACAATTCATTAAGAAGGTCAATAGTCGCCTAACATATGTCACAATTTCTATACCATTTACCTTACTTCACCTCATCACATAGGCATTATACTGAGAGAGAGAGAGAGACCACATTCACATAACTTTTCTTGTAGTATGTTGTTACAATTGTTCTATTTCATTATTAGTTATTGTTGTAAATCTTTTACTGTACCTAATTTATAAATTAAACTTTATCATAGGTATGTATGTATGGAAAAAAATAGTATATATGGGATTAGGTACTCTCCACAATTTCAGACATCCATGGGGTCTTAGAATGTACTCTCCACAGAGGATAAAAAGGGACTACTGTGTTTACATTTATATTTTCTTTAAAAATTAGTAGGTTTTGCCAACCACGGTGGCTCATGCCTGTAATTCTAGCACTTTGGGCGGCCAAAGTGGGCAGATCAGGAATTCGAGGTCAGCAATTCAAGACCAGCCTGGCCAACGTGGCAACACCCCGTCTCTACTAAAAATACAAAAATTAGCTGGGTGTGGTGGTGGGTGCCTGTAATCCCAGATACTCGGGAGGCTGAGGCAGGAGAACTGCTTGAACCCAGGGGGCAGAGGTTGCAGTGAGCCAAGATCGTGCCACTTCACTCCAGCCTGGGTGAAAGAGTGAAACTTTGTCCCAAAAAATAAATGAATGAAATTTAAAATAAATAAATAAAAATTAGTAGGTTTTAAAATCTCATTTAACTGAAAGACATTATGCAGATGCTCTATAGCTAGACTACCATTATGGTGATGGTTTCACTGGTATATACTTATAGACAAATTCATCAAGATGTATATATTAAATATGGACAGCTTTTGATATGTCAATTATACCTCAATAAAGTAGATTTAAATAAAATAAAATGACTATTAGGCATCAAGTAGAGAAGATACTGGATTAAAATATAAATTCTTAATTCATAATACTTTGTCTTTACATAATATTTCTATTTTTACAGTTTGATGCAATTTAAAGACATAATATTTTTCATGGGTGATAAGAGGAAGGCAATTATATTGTCCATGTTATCAATTAATAAACTGAGGAGCTTTCCCAAGATGTCTCTTCCATCTCTGACCTTTGTTACATCTGTCTGTCCCTAATTAAATTCAAACGCTCTTCAATTCCCTGCAGGATAAATCCAGCTACTATGCTGAGTGTGGCATCTATATGCCATAATAAGATCTCTGCTTTTTTTGTTTTGTTTTGTTTTTGAGCCTCACCGTATACCAGTTCCTTATCATCCCCCTCCTTTTCACTCTAGTTTCCAGGAATGCAAACTATTTCCAACTTTTCCGACTGTTTAGCCTTTACATGTGCTGTCTGCTCTGTCTAGCATGCCCTTCCCCAAGTCTTGTTTTACATACTTCAACATGGAAAGTTTCCTCTACCCATTCTGCATCCAGTGTCTTTCCTGGGCTCACTCATTGCTTTCACAACACCCTTTCTTGATATTGCTTGCTTATGTATCTATGGCCTTTGTTGTCTCTATTCCTCCCTCTTCATTCACCCTACTCATCACCACCAGGCTATGAGCTTCTCCTAGAGAACAGGAGCTGTTCTTTCAATCTCTGATGCCTAACTTTCTAATACAGAGTTTGGGATGCAGTTAACTACTCAGTAATCATTTGTATAAATGCAACTGAAAATAGAAGCATCCATGAGATTACATAGCCAAGAACTACATTTGTGGACAACAGGAGTGCACATGAATCTTACTCAGCATGGCCAGGGAACAAACAGACCCCCTTCTCATGGTTGGAGAATTCAATACTTATCTCTTCTCACCCAGAGAGGAGACAAATAAGTGAAACATTCTTAACCTCCAGCCTCTCTCTGCATCAGCATTCAGTCAATAAAATGTAAAGAATTCTTTCTACAAACGTCAAAGTAAAAGAATCAGCATGGGGCATTTATGAACCGGAAAACTACTCAGACATGGATTATTAGACCAAATGAATTAAAAAATAGTTCGTTAACAAACTATTTTTCTTTGGAACATTCTTTTTGGCAATTCCTTAATATAGTCAGAATATCTTCAAAGCAGAGTAACTGGCCATAGGCTCTTCGATGATCTAGTGTCAATTTTCTAAACACCTATAACAATTTGATGTAGAGTAATGCAAATACATTGGGATTTTTTAAAAATCAGAGTTCTAGTCCTGGTTTTGCCAAAAAATTAGCTCTGAGAAATTGGAGAGTCCTAGCCTAACTTCCTCACTTAGAAGTTGTATAAGATGACTTCAGAGTTCCTTTCCAAGTCTAAACTGCTGTGTATAGACATAATAGCTAGTACTTTTCTTAATGCTTCACATGTACTAACTCATTTAACTTTTCATTCTATAAGTGAGTAAAATTATTTCCTCTTTTTATAATAGGGAACTGAGGAAAGGAGATTAATATGTCCAACGGTGTCACATTTATTATCTGGCAAAGCCAAGATTCCAACCCAAGCAGCCTGGCACCAGAACTCTTGCTCTTAACCACCATGCCATGCCTCCTATTTTTCCCAAATAAATATTTGTGGGAAAGGACTACTGTGTCATCATCAAACGGGCATGTCTTCTTTTTCTTTTCTTTTCTTTTTTTTTTTTTTTTTTTTTTTTTTTTGAGATGGAGTTCAACTCTTGTTGCCCAGGCTGGAGTGCGATGGTGAATCTCAGCTCACTGCAACCTCCACCTCCCGGGTTCAAGTGATTCTCCTGCCTCAGCCTCCCAAGTAGCTGAAATTACAGGCATGCACCACCACGGCCGGCTAATTTTGTAGTTTTAGTAGAGACAGGATTTCACCATGTTGATCAGGCTGGTCTCGAACTCCTGACCTCAGGTGATCCACCATCCTCGGCCTCCCAACGTGCTGGGATTACAGGCGTGAGCCACCACGCCCGGCCAAACAGGCATGTCTTGCTAGCCTCTGAAAAACTTATAAGCCAAAGAAGAGTATACCCTGCCCAATCTTGTTCCAGAGACCCCTGGCATCAGTCCTGATGGTTCCGTTTGCGCAGTCGTCACTGATTTCTCTAAGATGGAACCCCTCTGCTTACAACATCTGTTCCCTCACCAGGCTCCCCAGCAGGGCCCCAACCACCTCACAGCCTGCCATCAGATAACTAATCAGCCCCACCACAGCCCAATGCCTGCATTAGCACAGACATTCAGGCCTAATCAGGAATTAATGGACAGTGCTTTGCAGTAATTTAATTTCCACAATAAACCTAATGAGCAATTTAATACAAATGTCAAAAGGAATCATTTAGTTGTTGTCTGAATGCTTTCTCCTGTGCAAACATTCATGAGAACTCAACACGGCTGCCTTTTTATAGCCCAGTTAACATACATTCCAGCAGAATCAGGGAGGCTCCTGTGCATTCAGTATTATTAATAAGGTTAACTGGGCACTTAATTAGCAATTTAGTGGTTAGTGCTCCATGACTAGAAGGTCCCCAGAAGATTATTTAGCAGAATTAACTGAGGCTTTTGTCATCTCCTCCCTAGATGCCTTCCTCACACTCCTAAACAAAGTTGATTCTTAATCAATCCCAGACAGGTTCACAAAGAGGGCATGAACACAAACAATAAATCCCTTCCACCCAAGCCAGTGCCATGGAGCCCTCCTGGAGAGGAGGAGAGCTCTCCCCCGCAGTGCTCCCTGTTGCTGATGCTGCAGCTGCAGGCATCTACAGTGCCAGTCCCAGGGTCGATTGACTGTTTTCATGTATATAACAGCATCTCTGGTACCCTGGAGAAGAAAAATGGATGATTCAGGATCTGAATCTGTTGCTCCAGAAACTGCAGCTCAGATTTAAATGTTAAATCCCTGGAGCAGTTACTGAAATGGCATGGCAAATTCCCCGTGGTCCCAAAGCTGTTTGTCCTGGGAAGCCACAGCAGACACAAAGCGTGTACACAGACCTTCCTGCCTGCCCTCAGAGTAAAGACTAGCTTTGCAGAACCCAACTTCCTAGATTTCTGTTGAGCCCATGGCGGGGTGTGGGTGGAGACACAGAAACTTGTTCCCCAGGCCTTCTGCCACTGTCCTCTACAGGGACCCACCTCCTGTCCTTCCTCCCTCTGAGTTTCAAAAATGACTAACTAAAGACTTGCTCTGCTCTTTCCAGGCTCCATGCCGTGTGCTCACTTAGGGGAGTAAGAGAAAAGTGGTCTCTCAGGAGCTAGTAATCCAGTAGGAGAAGTAGAGAATAAGAAAGTAAATAATACAAATCACTAATTGCCCAGCTGTGTGCCAGGCACTTGTTACTTATTAGTCATCATTGTTATTCCTTTTTGGGTAAGGAGACCAAGATTCAGAGAGATTGAGCAATAAACTCAGGATCTTGCTGCTAGAAAGTAGCAGAACCAATATTTAAACCCCATCCTGTACAAATAGCTCCTGATCACTCAAAAGCTGAGCTACCTTCATCACTGTGGTTCCAATTATGTTCAGGGGATGAAACTGCCTTTAATATTGTCACAAAACATACATATAATTAGAAGGTAAATCAGTCTACTGGGGGAAGAGAAATCGTACTACAGTCTAAAGCCCAGTGTAAGTGATTTGGGGATTATCTGTGCATCACTGCTGTAGTCCTTCACATGAATAATGTAGAGTTGGCAGTAATTTTTGATACGGTGACAACACAGTGGAATGATAATGAATTTAGAGAATGAAGAGATGCACTCAACTCAATTAAACAAAATTTGCTGAGTCCCTACTATGTGTATGACAATCTGCTAAATAGAAGGAGGGAGGTAAAGAAAAGAATAAACAAGACATGGCTAAAGATCATGATCTCAGTGAGGGAAACTGACATGTACCTCACAGACTTTTATGGGGTATACTGCAATAAACTCTAGAATAGTAAAGAGAAGAAATAATTGAACCTGATTTTGGGGCTCTACAAACGCTTTTCAGTACAGAAGATGTCTGAGCTGGCTTTGAAAATGGGTGCAGTGTGGGGAGGAGGGAAAGTTAATAAGCAGAGGGTGGAAAAATTGAATAGAAAATAATTCATTGGAACCTGAAGAAACAGAAGTGCATATTGTGTGTGGGAAGGAACAAGGGTTAGTTTAGTGTCAGTAAAGGACAAGATATTGGCCAAGGGGATAATGATAGCAGGAAGTGAATGTTAAGGTACCTGAGGGTGGGGTGCAGCTCCTGGAGGGTCTTAAATGACATTCTAAACAGTTGGATCTTGTTCAGTGGGTCCAGCAAGGAATTGTTAGTGAAGATTCTTAATAAAAAGATTAACTTCGAAATAAATGTATTTCAAAGGAGTCAAGGAGATACCTTCTCCTTCCTCCTCTCCCAACACACCCAGAAACACACCCAGAAAACCATTTCTTCTCTGCCCACTCACACACGTAAACCCATTTTAGCAGTGCAGGAGTGGGGATAGGGAGGGTGTGCCACTCTGATTTAAAAGGTATGTTGGAGGAGAGGATGGTTACAGAATTTAATTGTGGAAGCAGGGAAACACTGTCCTCATTGTCGACAAAGAGTCAAACTCTGTAAAATATTTGAAGAGATTTATTCTGAGCCACATATGAGCGAACATGGCCCATGACACAGCCCTCCGGAGGTCCTGAGAGCATGTGTCCAAGGTGGTCAGGGTGCAGCTTGGCTTTATACATTTTAGGGAGGCATGAGACATCAATCAAATACATTTGAGAAGTGCATCGGTTTGGTACAGAAGGGCAGGACAATTTGAAGTGGGCAGGGCTTCCAGACTGTAGGTAAATTTAAACATTTTCTGGTTGACAATTGGTTCAGGGAGGGTGTGCCAGCCCTGTGAATAAGAACATGGGGAAAACAAAAGGCCTTGTGGAATTCAAACCAACCAGAGTCGGTGGCTGCGTGTGGGGGGTAGGAGGGAAGGTATCTAGGGATGCTGCACTTACTAGCATGGAAGATAATCAGGGTTCATGACCCCGTCTGAGGCAAAGAGGCTGAGGACAAAGGCAGATTTGGGAAGAAGAGAATGGCCCTGGTTTGGGCAGATTCACTCAGTGGCAAATGTTGGGATATTTATGTGGAGAACTCAAGGCCATGTATCACTGATCAATTAAGTCATTGGAGAAAATGAGATCCCCTCGGGACAAGGATAGGAGAGAGGGGACAGGGAAGAGAGGAAAGGGATGGGTGTTTGCTCACCTGTTCAGTCTCACCTTTCACCCTGCTTTCTCTCCCAAACTTCACTACTCAACCACTATCCATTCATCTTAGTCTTTCTTGCCTCTCAGTCTCCAACGGGAAAGCTGGATGGGGCAGTACTTGTCCATGTGACAGTGTCCTCAGAGCCTAGCACAGCATCTACAGTAGAGCTTCCAGAAGAAAGGAGAGAGTGTGTGAAGCAGGGAGGCTGAAGGTGAAAGCTCGATGGCTCCTTATGTTTAAAGTAGAAAGTAAATACAGGAATAGGATGGAGCAATTGTACGTCAATTATAAAATATTATGATAACAGGCCTCATTAGTAAGATCAAATTAATTAAGAAAATTTATTGTGAAGTCCATATGAATCTAAGAGGAAATCTAATCTATTAGATTAGAATCTATTTCTACCACTTTGTTTAGGTGCAGCAGCCATTTTGAATGTAATCATCCCTTTCACATTATATTTTCCAAGCCATATCATTAATTCAGAAAATATCATAATTAAAATATTATAGCTACCACTAGTTATAATTATAGTCAGAAAATATTACTCTATGTGTATAAGTAAAACTCCTATCAACAAAAAAGTTTCCTTCAAATATCACCTTAAAGCTATTTTATATTATATTTAAAGTAACCATAAGAGCAGATCAGAACTACCCAGTTACAGCTTTTAAATAAATAGGAAAATCTTCTGGTTTTGGAAATCACTAGGAACAAAGAGTTTGGCCTCCTTAGTTGTTTCAATTTTTCATTTTCATCTGATTAATTTGGAGAGATTTTTTTAAAAAGAAAAAATAATAATTTTCCATTTTCAGCTCTTCCCCTAACTCATCAAAAGTGTTTAGGTTTTTCAGTTAGGCAAGAACTGACCCAGTAGAACCAAAGAGTATTTTATAATGCTTTTCTCTCTGCAGATGCAAAAGATATTTAAGAAACTTCCAGGATTCAAAAAAATCCATGTGTTAGGATTTAGGTAAGTAAGAGAATCAAACTCTTCTCAATGTTTAAATTACTTTCTTCCTATCCTTTTTTAAAAGCAATGTCATGAGGATTATAAGGTCCTTTTTCCCCAGTTGTTTAGCTCTGCCAAATCCTGGAAACGGAATATGTTTCAGATAAAGGAACTGTCTAATTAGAACATGACTCCAGGTGATTCTTAAGGGGTAGCACAGGAGCTGTATTCCTTCCTTCTGGGAATCAGAAATACTGCTCTCTATAGAGAGCTCATCTGCTGTCCTTGGCCATGTGGTTATGAATGAGCTTCTTAGGAAACTACCTCAGTAGAGACAGATGAAAACAAAGTAGCAATTAATTGCCTTGGTGTCTGATTGCCTGGTTTCCTATGGGATACTAAATAGCATCACTATTTAAACAAACCATGCTGCCCAAGAGAGATAAGTGAACAATAAAAAGTCATCGCTATCAGGATAGGAGAGTTGGGAAAATGAGGTGGAAAGGAATAGGAGCATAAGCAAGACATTCTAAAATATACCTTTTATGTCATTTTGACATCTGACTCATAGTACTGTATTACCACTCAAAAATTATTAAATTAAAATTTTAAATAAAAACATAAGATCATAAGATAGTGCCACACTAAAAAGGGTTTAACCATGTTCCCACATCTTTGGCACAAGGAGGGCTGTATCCATCAGCATCACAACATTCTCATGTGGGTTCATGATTGGGAGAAATAATTTTTAAATCTTTTCTTTAAGTTCTCATTTTTCAAAACATCTACAGGTGAACTCATAATGTGCTATTTTTAAAATGTGCCACAGGGTAAGTGTCAGTCCTGGTGTGAGCAGAATGAGATTTCTTGCCCCAAACGAGCTTTGTAAACCAAGGAGAGTGGGCTTCCCTAGAAGTGTTCTGGCTCCTTCACTGCCTACTGTCTTTTGTTTTGTTTTGTTTTTTGTTTTTTGTTTTGGTTTTTTGTTTTTGTTTTTTTTTTTTTTGAGACAGAGTCTCGCTCTGTCGCCCAGGCTGGAGTGCAGTGGCGCGATCTCGGCTCACTGCAAGCTCCACCTCCCGGGTTCACGCCATTCTCCTGCCTCAGCCTCCTGAGTAGCTGGGACTACAGGCGCCCGCCACCTCGCCTGGCTAATTTTTTTGTATTTTTTAGTAGAGACAGGGTTTCACTGTGGTCTCGATCTCCTGACCTTGTGATCCGCCCGCCTCGGCCTCCCAAAGTGCTGGGATTACAGGCGTGAGCCACCGCGCCCAGCCTCACTGCCTACTGTCTTAAAGCAAGAAGATGCACAGAGCAAGGGCTCCACCGGCCCAGAAAAAGAAATAGCTTTGCAGGGAGCTCTCTTGGTTTATTTCTTCCAAAGCTATCAGGCCCTTATGATTTGTGTAACTCCAGAGAAAGGAAATACTGAAAAGTGAAAGTTATAAAAGATGAAACCCTTAATATCTACCAAAGCAGACTCATTTTTCTTTATTTCAAAATGCTGCTCTGTAGTATTTTCTGTGAAATCAGATGGATTAGAGAAAAATAAAAGTTGATAGAAAAATATTCTGCATAAATGCAGACGTTTTCTGAATAAACCACTGCAGTGGAAGAACAAATTTTTAATTTAAAGCTGAAGGAAATGATGGGAACAGTTCTTTTGGTGAATGTTAAAATGTTCATTATCCACTTCCCTTCAATAAATGAAAAACTAGTGTTTAAAAAATATGTTTTAGAAGTAAACCAAATGTTAGATGATGAAATTTTGCAAGGTAAATATTTTAAAGATATATAAAATATTTTGGCCCTTGAATACAATAAATAATATGGTCATGACAGTGACAAAATTGTAATCATTAATAATGATGCTCACAATATTATAAAGTAAACATATTATTAAGGAAATTGCTTTTTTGTGGGCCAGATCCCTGAAGAAGACCAAAGACCCTGTGAGTCTCCTGGTACTGACCTTCCTCCAGCTCATTTGTATAAAGGTTGCTTTACAATTTAACAAGTACTTTTTTATCAGTGACTTCACTGAATTCAACGTGACTGGGAAGTAGCTAGAATGTATCATTAACACAATTATGAGGATGAACAATGAAAATTCCACTTTAAATATTGCTTTATCTCTCAGCAAAGGCAGAAAACTATTAACAATCATGCAGTCCTGTTAGAGAGTATACTCCTTCAAATACTTGCGCACAAATGTTCAAAGCCACTTTATTCTTAATAGCCAAGACCTGGAAATAACCGAAATGTCTATCAACAGGGCAACAAATTGTCACATATTCTTACCATAGACAACTTCTCAACAAAGAAATGAACTGTTGGAATACACAACAACATGGGTGTATCTCAAAATAACTATGTTGAGTGAAAGAAGTCAAACAAAAGTACATCATTATTTTATTTATAATAGACTCTAGAAAATGCAAACCGATTTATAGTAACAGGAAACAGATCAGCAGTTGCTTAGGAAGGTGAGGCAGATAGGGATAGGAGGGGAAGAATGGCACAGTAGGATGACTAAGCTTTGCGGATGATTAATATGCTCACTATCTTGATTGTGGTAATGGTTTGATAGGTGTATGGCACCAAAATTCTTGGATTGTATACCAGAAATATGTCCTGTTTGTTTATCACAATGATACCTCAATGAAACAATTATTTGAAAATTAACAGGACTAGGGTCTTGACCCAGGAAGCCTGGCCTCTTTACAGAACCTCGTGGATTACAAACTATTGCTGAAAACAAGCAAGAGGCAGGATGAGTGTCTGGTTGGTAGAAAAGGAGGTCTCACCCCATACAGCAGCACTAGTTAGATAGTCATAGACTCTTCCTTGCCTCAGAAGGAGGGTTGTGGTATGCCTGTAGCAGGTACATTTCAGTCACATTACATCTGGGGATGAAAGTTCAATTAGTTCATATAGTCCAGGCAGAAAGGGCAACAACCCCAATCCTATCACATGTGTAGAGTGTCTTTGGCAGCAACTGCCATTTGAAATGTAAAAGGAGAAAGCTGGACATAACTACTAAACTGAATTCATACATATGTCCAAAGGAGTCCAAAATGTTTTCATCAGTTTGGTGAGTAAATGGTCTTTTTTCATGCACAAGCAGGTGGTAGCATGGAAAAATGAGCCAAGCTTGCGGTCAGGAAGGCCAGGGTTTCAACCCTGCAGTTCCCATTTGACACCTCCTTCTATGTGCCTGTTGCCTTTTCTGTGAAGCTGGGATTACATTGCTGAAAAGATTAAATGAGAATGCATGTAAACGTTCTGGTATAGACCACTCACCCAGTAAACAAGTTTTAGTTTTTCTTGCAAGCTGTCCCATGGTGAATTGGACCAATCCCTCAAAGCTTACTGATTACAACAATTCAAAAAATAATCAGTCAAGAAAACACTAGTTCCACGGTTTTGCCTCAGATAAATTATCTTCAAGAATCAACTAATCATTTAATGCCAGTAAGAACTGAGAAATCCATTTACAAAGTACTTTTTAAAAATGTTCCTGCACCAGCACCACCCAAAATGTAAAACATATAGGCTACATTTCCAGCTCTTTAGGTGGAATATGAAGACATTAAGGAATTTAAGAAGAAGACCAAAAGTACAGATAATCTTTGAACTAAGGCTCAAATCCTAATCAGAAACATATAATGATGTTTACTTCCTTAGATTCATATCGCTCTCAAAGTTTCCATTCAAATTCTGATGGCAGTTTATATGTTTCCTTCAAAGCTCTGGACAAACATAAGAGACAATGGAAGGAAATTTTTTTTCTTTTGTATATAAAATAATTCATTGAATGTCTCAATAAATGTCATTAAAATTTTTTCTCTTTTTCATGTTTCCATTGTGCATGATGAAATGAAGACCAAAGAAAGAAAAAGATGGGTAATTTGGACTTTTTTTATGTTTTGAAATATAGTACATTTCCCCCTCCCCCAAATTTATATACTGATTTTGCACAAATAATTTTTACATATAATGTCTGGGATAAGCCCATTACTTTTTGACGGTTTCTTATTTGAATGGAAGTAATTGAACAATTACCCAGTAGTTAAAGAAAAAAAAAAAACTCTCTAATCAAAGTCACTATGTGGTATATAGGTATACATTTCCTTGATCAACTGAACAGGATTTTGTCATACTCAAGGTATAGTTAGAAAATAAAAACACATATCTGTGCTGCAAGCATACTTTATTTCTTAAATGCCATTTGTATGGGGCAGTTGTCTATCTGAAAGCACACACATACATGAAATCAACCTAAGTCTGGAATAAAGCAGAGAAACTAATTTGCTCCTTTCCAAGGTCAATGTGAACTGAGAAAAGGACTCACTATACCTTGGAGAGCTCAGTAATAAGAACCCAACTTTGGCTCTGTAATTGACTAGTGAAATAACAAACAATAGACTCTAAATGATTGCATGCTCTGAAAAACCACCAGGAATACACGTGATCAGTTTCTGTGGCCTTAAAACACTTCTACATCACTCTGTATAGATTTATGACATGAACTAAAGGTAAAACCTGATTCCTGAAGGCAGAGATGTAGAGAATCCTGTTTCATTTTTGCATGCAAAAAAGCTTTGAGTTAATGAATAGGATAATAAATACAGCTACCTATGTACTGCTTATCTTTCTCTTTTCTCACACCTTCCTTCCAAGATGTTATTTTAAAAGCAGCTTGAGGGAAAAGAGTGTTATGTTTCATTTAAAGTTGTATTTTTTAAATAAAAAATACTTCTTAGAAAAAAAGTAGAAAAGAAATAGCCTTAAGAACTGAACCTTTGACTTGGTTACTTGGTTACAACATATATGTGGGTATATAGAAGGGTAATTTGGACTTTTTAACATACATATAGTGTGTATATATATACACACTATATATACAATAGTCTATATATAGTGTGTGTGTATATATATACATACTATTATCCTACTGCTATATCTTACATTGCTAATTCATAGACCTTCCTAAAGGAGGCTATTTGTAGAAGAAAGGATAATTTGTCCTTCTTCCTGACTGGTATGGCATGACTTACAAGATCACAAAAAATAGTGGTCAATACCAGCAACTTTTGACTAAAAACACTTTTTCAAAAAGACCTAGGTGGGCACAGTGGCTCAGTCCTGTAACCCCAGCACTTTGGGAGGCCACAGCAGGCAGATCAGTTGAGCCATGAGTTTGAAACCAGTCTGGACAACATGGCAAGACTCTGTCTCTACAAAAAACTTTAAAATTAGCCCACCTCCTTCCTGCATTCCCAGCTATGCTGGGGGATAAGGCAGAAGGATCCCCTGAGCCCCAGGACTTCGAGGCTACAGTGAGCCATGATCATGCCAATGCACTCCAGCCTGGGTAACAGAGTGAAACCCTGTCGAGAAAAAAAAAAACCTGAGGTAAAAATCTATAGTCGCTTGATTCAGTTAGTAATCCTTCTTTGTGGTGGACTGAACTCCCTCCTGCCATTCTATTTTAGAACCAAAATATGTGTTTGTTCTTTTTTCATATTTTAAGTTTCTGATAAATGTTGAAATGTTTTAAAGTGGGATATTCTCTCAGAGCCCATCAGGAAAGACGTGGAAGCTATCCTGAAGCTTTGTAGCAACCTAGTGACTCCCTTTACAAGGCATGTAACAATGGCTTTGGGTGGGGAATGTGTCTTCTGCTATCCACAGCTCAAGCTCCACAGAGATGCAACTTACAGCCATCTTTAAGAGACACAGTGCAGAAGCAAAAAGCCCTGCAAGTGACCTCCTGTCTTTTGATTCCAACAAAATTGAAAGTGAGGAAGTCTATCGTGGAACCATGGAGGAGGACAAGCAACCAGAGATCTATCTCACAGCTACAGACCTCAAAAGGCTGATCAGCAAAGCACTAGAGGAAGAGCAATCTTTGGATGTGGGGACAATTCAGTTCACTGATGGTCAGTTAGTGATTGCTTAGTTCTGAGTTTATTCTCATTTTGACAGAGACTAAGAATGTGAATGTCTCATGGAAACTGTCATTTTAACTTGGGTCTTCTAAAGTCAATCATTACTGTGACGGGAACATGTATGGTATCATTTCTAGCTTTTCTCACTCCTTCCTATGTCTCATTTGATGTCTTTGGTACCCACTTCTTACCAAGGGCAGTTCTAGGAGAATCCAAGGGTTTCAGTTCAGTTCTAAGTCAACTGCAGACAGCCAGTGGAACCAAGGCAGAGAAAAGAACTCACAGACAGTTCTGTTACCCTGGCACAATCTAAACAGATTCTCTCATCTAGTCAATTGGTCAAATCTCAGCAAGAAACAGATGGCACATTCAAATTAGTATAATTTGAGGAGAGTTTAATAAAGGGACCATTTGTAAAGGTTTGCTGGTACACAAAGGATTAGGAGAGTTCCCTGGGGCTAGAAGCAGCAAGCCTCATTACTATCTCCAGACTGGAAGTGTTGCCTAATGTTGTAAGCCATGCCAAAGACAGAGCACAAGGAACCATTGATATAGCCCATATTATTCAAACTTCTGGGGCAGAAAGTAGCAGGGAGAGGACGGGAGAGTGGATTTAAAGAAGTCAACAAGATCATCAGGCACACTCAGGATCCTCAGAGGGAAGTCCACAGTAGGTTCAGTAAATGGCAAAGTAGATGGATACTGGAAATGCCATTTAGTACAACACGACATGAAACTGTCATTTTCTGCCAGTTCTGTTTTCTGCCTAAGATAGGCACTCTTACCACTAGAAAATCTCATAAAAGTCTCTTAGGACAAGACGAAGGGCCAGGGAAATTCACAGGCAAGAAAAGGTCAACTTCAGAAGCTTCTCAGAGACAACCTGATACTCGGGGCTTCTCTCTTTTGAGCCCTCTTTGGCGTTCTGAGAATCAGGCTTTAGGCTGAAAGTTTGCCAAAAATGATCATTGGTTCCAGTATTTATTCTAATCATTTTGTTTATTACCAGCTTAGTCATATTTTTATCCCAATGGTCTAGATAATTAGTCAGCCTGCTTGGTCCAAATCTATAGAATAAAACTGAACACCCTAAAAATCCACCTTAATAACTATTCTTATCACATAAACATGCAAGATGCACCCTTTGCATCTGTCCTTCAATATATCATTCAGATTAATGACCTTTTTTTCTATGCCTCTGGTTTCTTAATGATTTGTTGTACTACTCCTTAAGGATTGGTTATTCTGCATATTTCAACCTGGACTGTTTTATTGCCCCAACCTCAAAAGAAAAAGGAAAGATACACTCAAATCTTGTGATTTTTTTACCCACAGAAATTGCTGGATCACTGCCAGCCTTTGGTCCTGATACCCAATCAGAGCTGCCCACATCTTTTGCTGATACAACAGAGGTGAGTTTGTTGTCCTTTTGTTCTTTAAATAGGAACAAAGTCTCAAAACCTTCCATCAAAGAACAAATCAGCTTAGGAACTGAACAGAGCAAAATCCCCTTTGCAATGCTAATTATATTCTTTTCTGTTTTTTACAAGCAGCACTTGCTTAACCCACTTTCAGTATCTGTATTAATAAAATATAATACAACTTGCATTTCAAATATCTCAAAGTTCAAAGTTTCCTTCAATTTAGTTAGATTTTTGTTTCAGTTAGAATCAGGATGGCCTCTGTTTTTAATGAAACAAACACATTTTCATGAACTGAAAAGAATAATTAAAGCAGAACATATTATTTAACTTTGACTTTCAGAAATATGTATAAACACGATCATACTTTATAAATTTGTTTTTATGTCATGTCTTAAGGATTTACCTATGTATTTATTTAAGGGGGTTTGATAAATGCAAATTAATGTCTTTAAAAGTGAATAATAAATTCAGTAATAATTTTTGGATTTAATTTAAACTTATGTTTATTTAATTTATGCCAGAAGTTGTCACTGGTGTGCTCATAAATAGAAGTGCTGAATTAAGCTTTATTCCCTCCTAAAATGAAATAATTCATAACATGATTGACATAAATCAAAGTATCTTAGCTGTTAGTTAAGTCTATTCAGGCAGATTCAGTTATCCAAGAAGCAATAGATCTTATTTTACCACTGTATCAATGGATATTACCCTTTTAGAATATATTTCTATATCAGAACCTTCCTCCATAGTAGATTCAAGTCAACTACAAAATAGTTTGCTTAAATTTAAAGGAAAATTTTAAAATATGGATATAGCCCTTCTTATATACATAGACATCCTTCTCAACATCTGTCTTGCAAAATTCATTCTTCAGGATGCTACTTTGAGTCCAACACTTCCTCTTGTTGAACCCCAGCTTGAGATAGTGGACGGAGCAGAGCATGATCTACCTGGTAAGTTTCTTCTCACAAAGTCTATGTTAGATGACAACATACTCTTCGATGAATCCCCTTATGACACTGCCTCAAAGACCAGTGACAAAGCCATCCTCAACTGAGGAAAAGGTTCACTGCCACCAGCATTTCCAACAGAAAAGCAGTCCATTGAACTACCCTTTCTGCAGAGGAGGACATCCACAGCATCTTCCCTTCAGCTCTAGTTCCCAGTCCCACAGCCAGCTCTGGCAGCCCTTTTCTAATGAACTGGTGAAGGAGGCTGAAAGCAAAACAGCACCAACTGCTACTCACCCAGAACAACAATCTCCTCTGGGCTTGGAAACTGAGAGTCCATGAGGACAAGGTAGGTCCTAAGGCCCAAGTCCATGACAAGCGGCCATGTCAACAGTGGACTGGGCCTTTACAATCACTATATGTATTCCTGTGCCTCTTACATGCCGACTATGGATACAGTCTGTTCTGCTACATGTGTTTCTTTAGCGTAAATTAGCACATGTGTAAGTAAGAAAGAATATCAGTCAACACTGAAGTCTTGGTGATTCACTTTTGAATCTCCAAGAAGGTTAATTTTGAGGCAATAGTATCAAACTTTTTCACAGTTAAAGAGAAATATTTAGCAACGTATGAAGACGTTAGGGAAGAAAACGACCAAAAATCTTGCAGAGAGCCTTTTTTTAGTGCAAAAAGTAGCTGATTTAGTGGCTCCAAGAACCCCTATTATTTTCATTCTATAGAGCTCTGTGGTAAAAGTACAAGTAAAAAACACAAGCCCCAGGATACAAGGCTGATAAGAATGTACTGTGATTATAAATGCAAATAGCATTGGAGATTTGCTATGACTGGTATATTTAATAAGATTATTATTGTTTTAGTTACAGGGCTCCACAAAATTCTACAAGTTTTGAGTGAACTACCTTAACTGTATTTTCCTCATAAACACTGTGCAATTATTATGCCATTTTACAGAATGCAAGGGAATACATATATGGCCTGATAGAAGAATTACTTACACAAATTGGATTTCATTTACATGATTATTGGTGAATAAATGTTAACTTCTTGACACGGTTATTTATTGCTGCATTACTAACCATCCCTAAAGTTAGTGGCCTAAAACAATAACCATTTATTTTGCCAATAAATCTGAAATTTGGGCAGGGATCAGCAGGGACAGCTTTTCTCTGCTCCATGTTGTGTCAGCTGGAAAATCTCAACTGGTGTTGAAGATCCATTTCCAAAACGGCTCACTCACTGGCTGGCAAATCAGTGCTCACCCAGAGCTGTTGGCTGGGGGCCTCATTTCTTCTCGCCACAGGTCTCTCCACAGGGTTGCTTGGGTTTCGCCACAGAATGGGAGCTGAGTTCAGAGTGTCAGTGTTCTAATATCATAAGGGCCTAAAAACAGCATCATTCCATCACATTCTAATTGCTAGGCAGCTGTAGAGCCCATCTAGATTCAAAGGGAGGGGACATAGACCTTCTCTCTTGATGGGAGAAATATCGAAGAATTTATGCCATTTATAATTTACCACAATCCACATCAACCACTATTTCGGCATCCAAATTATTTTAAGAGTTGGTTAGACAAAACAAAACAAAACTTTTCGTGAAATGATTGATCTTAAGCACTCACTGAATACTTTTCTTTCATTCTATCATAAAACTTCCTTATAAGATTAGCATTTCAGCTAGATTAATAAAAATAATAGTATATGATGAAAGCATTATCTTATTTTCAAATTGCTTTACTGTTTCCATTTTATTTATACATTTCTTTTACTCATGAATATACCATAGAACACTAAAGCTGGAAGAAATCTTAGAGATGATTTGGTTAAGCTTCTGTGTTTCACAAATGAGAAAACCAAGGCTAGAATGTGAAGTGCCTTGTTCAAGGTCATATCATAGCTTGTGGCACAGCCAGGATCGTTATTCAAGTTTTCTACATCTATTATACTATATTTGGCTTAAGTAGCTCCATCCTTTGCAAACAGTGTAACCTCAAACTTGCTTTGCCCTCAAACCACAGCCTCTTCTCTATTTCACTGCTCTGTCAATTTTTCCAAATTGTCTAGGCTTCTGAGTCTCTATTATGTCACCTCCTAATCACCACAGGGTTTCACCTCTAACCACACAAAGCAGGGATGTAACTTTCACAAAAGTCACAGATGACTTCCTAATTGATCAATTTAGCAGTCTCATTTCCATCTTCTTTTTATTTGACATTTCTGGCACGTGACTCTTGTTAACCACTCCGCTCTTGAAACTCCTACATCTGGGCTTCCACGAAGTGACTCCTTGGTTCTCCTCATATACCCTGCCTACTACTCCTCCATATCCTGCAGTGTGGCTTATTATTAAATTTTTTAAATTTTGCTTATTAAAATCCAACATCATTTAAAAAAGTTTTATAGTGATTTACAGACATGGATCAATACAAAAAGATTTTGTATTGATTTTATTTTAAAGAATGGACAGAAAAATGGAAGAGAAAATAAAACAAAGATTACTCCTTTAGTGAAATGGAAGTGTTTGGGAACTAGATTGATGTGATGATCACACAACATTGTGAACGTACCAAATGCCACTGAATCATTTACCTTAAAATAGTTAATTTTATGTGTTATAAGTTTCACATCAATACATTTAT
This sequence comes from Rhinopithecus roxellana, assembly GCF_007565055.1. Taxonomy (NCBI): domain Eukaryota; kingdom Metazoa; phylum Chordata; class Mammalia; order Primates; family Cercopithecidae; genus Rhinopithecus; species Rhinopithecus roxellana. Next base: position 88,061,204 of record NC_044552.1, on the reverse strand, counting down.
TAAAATAACTGTAGGAAAAATCATATACAAAATAAACATCACAGAGTTCTGTAGGTTTGCTTTAGGTGGTTCATGATTTGAGCTTCTTAACAGGCTGTGTAAAGAGGAAAATATAATCAGTCACCTAATATAGATCTGCATGCATACAGCATGGTAATTGCTTAGGAGAAAAATGTATCTGATGAATTCTCATAAGGACAGTCTGGGTTATAGTGCACCATGTCCTGTCCACGTGAACCTTCCTACTGTGTAAAACCAGTGTCAGGTGTTTCCTTTAAGGCCCCCCTGGACATGTTCAATGAATGCCAAAGCCCAGTTCATTACAGAACTTCCGGGAGGCACTAGGTGCTGACAGTCTGCCTTAATTCAAGAATTGATTTTGCATTATTTAGAGGAATAGCTGTGCTGTCTGACCTTCAGTCGATGCTCTATAAGTAAAAATTATATCTCATAATTGAACTTTTGATTTGTATTGAGCAAGAAGAGTTATATTTGCCGACCTGGATCTAGAGTGCAAATATTCCATATTGACAAGAGCAGATCCATATGCTTTCATAATCAGCCCAAATGGGAGGAGAAATGACATATCTCAATGAAAATTGGAAACCCTAACTGGGAAGCATTGCTGATAAAAAGACAGTTATACATGGAAAATAGAAAACAAACAAACAAAAAAAGAAGTGGAGGGGCACTCTGGACAAGAACAAGGCTTCCCTCTCTCATAAAACAATTCTGGCTTTTTTCCAAGTACAGGTAAAATGAAAATTAGGGCTCCAAAATCCTGCACCACAGTATCAGTGAGATAATTTTAGCCTGGAAAATTTTTGAGGTTAGTGTCACCAAACACCCACCAGGCCATTAAAATCTCAGTAAAGCACTCAAAGAAATCTTTCAGCTTCAGCAGTTTAACTTAGTAGTTAATTCTGAGATAAAGTACTTGCAAAATATGCATCTAGGACACTAAAAGAATTGGCATGTTATATAGAATTGTGGGGTCTTCTATTGTTACTGTTTTTTATAGTAGCTGAACCCAAGCCATTCTTTTCTGTAGGGCCAGTTATCTGTTAAGATCACTCCTATCGGCTGGGCGCAGCAGCTCATGCCTGTAATCCCAGCACTTTGGGAGGACGAGGCAGGCAGATCCCTTGAGGTCAGGAATTCGAGACCAGCCTGGCCAACGTGGTGAAACCCTGTCTCTACTAAAAATACAAAAATAAGTCGGGCGTAGTACTGCATGCCTGTAATCTCAGCTATTCAGAAGACTGAGGCAGGAGAATTGCTTGAACCAGGAGTCAGAGGTTGCAGTGAACCAAGATCGCACCACTGCACTCCAGCCTGGATGACAGAGCGAGACTTCATCTCAAAAAGATCACTCCTATTTCGTAAAAATGAGTCAGCCACATATAGGAGAAACTTGATATTCTGTCCTTCACACAACATGTATCCAACTTGTTCAAAAATAGTACCAATTCACAGGGTAAAAAAAATTTTGTGGTTTGGTTTGGTTTAGACGTGTGTAGGCGACAATACATTTCTCTTTTAGCTCATTAGAATGATCATCTAGTCTATCAGGAGAGAAGTTCTTTAGTGTCCTCCCTCCCAAATTACAGACTTTTTCACTTGCAACACATTCCATTTACGGTAGAAACCAGTCTCTTAATAAATTGCAGTATTTTAAGTGAAGAAGCAAGCTTTAAGCAGAGCTACTGTACTATTGGGCATTGTTTTGTCTTTTATTGCCCATCTAGGTAATATGCTGAAATTAACACACTTCCAACTTTTCTTTATCTCACCTCAGCCTTTGACTCTGTCAAAAGGAATCCGTGACATGAGCTAAATTGAATGAACTCAATATAAAACCAAGCTGCTAATGTTCCATGTGGTCAGGGACAGTCATCTGTCTCTATTCATTCCTATATTGGCAGTGTCCAGCCAGATGCTATATTAAAAATTAATACATGTTAAATGAATTAAAGCAGTGAATGAATGAATTTGTATTACAATATCTCCATGAAAGTCAGAGTTTATTGGAATAATCTAGTTCCCTTTTTAATCTGTCTAGTAAAAACCTTAGAACCAAATCAATGTTCTAAAAGCAGTATTTGGCTATCATTTCTGGTCACACCACTCACCATTGCCAAAATTTGTCATTCATTGTCATGCTCTTGTGCTTTTACCCAGTTATTTTTTCTTGTCCCTGTAATACTCTTCCATTCTTCCAGCTTGATGACCTCCAACTCATATTTTAGTTTCAGCTAACATGCTACCTTCTCTGTGAAGTTTTCCCCAACCACTCCCTGAAAAGGATTTATAATTACCATCTGTTCCCTGATTCCACAGCAAAAAGTCATCTAGACCTCCATCAAACATTGACCATACAGAATTGAATCTATTGCTATGCATGTCTGGAATCCCTCCAAGACTGAATTCCTGAAGTAAAAAGATATGCTCTTATTCCTTTTTAAAAAATTCCTGTGCTAAGCTCAGTGTCTGGCATATAATTGCAGTTTCATAACTATTTGTAACTGCTGTCGACCTTATTAGGCCTGTCAGTACTGTCATCTCAGACAGGAAATGCCTGGAGGATATGTGCCTTCCCTGTGCTGGTACCCACGTAGTTCCAGCCTCACGTGTAGGGCAATGTCCCTTATTGGTAAACACTTTCATCAAAATGAGAGTGCTGGAAAACTTGAATCAGCTCCACCTCATGTGATGTACCAACTACCACATTGATTACATGTAGGTATGCAGGGAAAGAAATTTGCAATAAGCCTCTCTCCTAGCCCAAAAATGGACACTTCTGAACTCAATCAGGAAGGCTTGGCAAAGATGTTATTTAAATTGCTCCACTTTAGGATGAAAGGATAACAGTAAGACTTGAAAAGAGTTGTAAGAACAACTCAGCTGAACTGAGTTTAGGCAACAGTGGTCAATATTTTTGCCTGTTCTTTCCTACCAGGGAGCAAGCTTTTCCTAACAGGAGTATATTGTTTATAAAAATTATTCTGAGAGGTCTATGAGAAAAATGTCATCCAAAGAAAAGAAAGAATGGCCATTCAACAAGACTTCCAATTGCACCCCATCCCTAGATACAATCTTTACAATGCCCAGGAAAAGATGAAAAGTAATTCGAAGTTCTTTCAACTTGGTACTTCTAGATTTAGCCTAGAAATGTCAGGTGACTTAATACGTCCTTCAATATTTCAGTTTGGGAAATTCAGTACCCTGCCTCAAATGTTGGCAATTCCCAAGAAAATTGTTTTGACTTTCTGCCCTCTAGTGAACTGATATTATTCCATCTCCCTTCCTGAATCTATTCCCTTCTTTCACCCCCTCTTCATTCTGGAGGTAGATATTTCTATGAGTGGATCAACTTTATTGTGAGTTGAGTTGATAAGAACAGGAGGAAGCCATAGTGCAGCACCACCCAGTCACCAACCTCAAGTTATTACATAGCTGTCCTGTCTTGACATGTCAGTCACATCCTTTGCTGGAAACTTCTCCCTGGCCAGTGCTATCTTGGTCATTCCCTGTTGCATCATGCTGTTAAGCCCTCATTCTCTCAAAGCCCTCTTCATGACCACCCTATTTCCAGGCTGCTCCCAACTCCTTTCCCAAGTCACAGTCCAATTTTTATGAAGAGTAGTGATCTGTTTAATCTCTTTCCAACATTAAACTGAACAGAGAGAAAACCAGCACACAGCAGCTGAGGCCAGGAATAGAGGCTTGCACCATGCCACAGAGCTCTGCAGCCCCTCACAGACTACCTGGAAGCTGGCTTGGTTCTGTTTCCTTTCATACTTGCTAGCACTGAAACAATTAGGATAAACCTATTGAGCGCTATTCCCTGATCATCCCTCAGTAGTAAACAGCTCTAATGACAAAGAGAACAGCCCTGCTTGAATGAACTTTTAAATGCTTTTCAAAATTAAGCCATTGTGACTATTGTAACAAAAATCTTAAATCTTAAAAATATATCACTCAGTTATCATATGTGTAAAATTAAGAACTTTTTTGAGAAAGGTTAATGAAGGCTTAAGGAAGAAAGACCTAAATCCTCACTGTGATGGTATTTGGAAGGTAATTAGGTCAAAGGTAAGAGTCTTTGGGAGGTAATCAGGTCATGAGGGCCAAGCCCTTATAAGAAGAGACAAAAGAGGGATGATTTCTCTCTCCCTTTCTCTCTCTCTCTCTCTCCTGTCTCTTCCTTTCTCTCCCTCTGTCTCCTTTTCTCTCTCTCCCTTTCTGCCATGTGGGGATACAACTAGAGGACAGCTGCCTACAAACTAAGAAGAGGATCTCTCTAGGCACTGGTTTTGCTGGTGCCTTGATCTTGGACTTCATGGCCTCCCGAGTTGTGAGAAATAAATGTCCATTGTTTGAGTTATCTGATCTATGGTATTCTGTTATGACAGCTGTCAAAGATGCAATCCCAATTTAAATAACAATGCCCCATTATATATGTCTTAGATGTTTCCAAGGCCTAAATTTGGGGGTAAATTGAAATGTCATATTGAGAACTATCAACAACTAATAGTTGTTAATAACTAATTAAAAACACCAGAACTTCAACATTCACTATTCTTTGTTCAACAAGCACAAAGTCTGGCTCTGAAAGGAAGATTAAGTTCACAAAAGACCTCAGTGCACTTCCCATCTACTTCCTTTATTCAAGACCTACACATATGAAATAGTGAACAATGTAAGATGTTATGTATAAAATATAAATACTACTTAAACTTTACGTAGACTAAACAGAGGTACATAATTATTTTAGTTCAGAAGAGAAGACAAGCATGAGAGGCAGAGATATCAAAGAAAGCACTCATGGAGCTTTACTTGGGTCGAGAAGGGTATAAAGGACTTTCATGAAGGGAGAGGAGATGACCCCCCAAGTATAACAAGTTTCATAAGCAAAGCTGCAGAGATTGGAGTTTCAGGGAAGAATGCTGAGAAATAAGTAGGGAAGCATATATATCAAGCAGGACCTTAAAAGTCAGAAAAAGGAGTTTCTTCTGGGTTTACAGAAAATGAGGGGGGTAATGAAAATGGGGCTTAGGGAAAGTTTGTCTGCCCACAGCTTGGTGGGTGAAAAGTAGGAAAGTGGAGGATTTTGTTCTGTATTTGGTGTGAAGCTTTGGGAGCATAGATGCAGGAGGAAGGAACATGATACAAGAGATATTTTATTTAAAAAGTAAAATAAACCCAGGACTACTTTGGATAATGGTGGATGGCGAAGGATAGGTCAAAGAGTCTGGATCACCATGAAATGAAACACCCCCATAGTCGTCTATATTATACATGAGACACCAAATTTCTTTTCATGCTGGAGTTGAAAATCTAATGGAACACAATGAGAGAGAGAGAGAGAGAGAGAGAGAGAGAGAGAGAGAGGGAGAGAGAGGGAGAGGGAGGTTTATTTAAGGAGTTGACTCATATTCTTGTGGAGGCTGGCAAGTTCAAAATCTGCAAGCTAGGTGACAGGCTGGAAAACCAGGGAAAGTTGCACTTTGATGCAGTTCTTGTTGCAGTCGATGGTCCGAAGGCCATCTGCTGGCAGAATTCCCTTTTCCTCTGCAGATATCAGTCTTTTTCCTATCAAGGCCTTTAGCTAATTGGATGAGGCCCACTCACATTATGTAGGGTAATCTGCTTTAGTCAGAGTCCACTGATTTAAATGTTAATCTCATCTTTTAAAATACCTTCACAGAAACATCTACAATAATATCTGGGTACTGTGGCCTAGCCAAGTTGACACATCAAATTAATCATCACAGTATGTCTTGAATGAGCTCAGCATAGTAGGAAAAAAACAAGGAGCCTTATATGTTATGTCAGCACCATAGATGCAAAGACAGAACTAGAACAGACAAAATCAAGTCACAATTCAACAATCCATCTGGTGCAAAGAGAAAGTGGGTTTGCTTGACAGGATGCACTTAATTATAATATAAAAGACGTGTTTGTCATTAATGGTAGTAGGTGTCCATTCCTGAGGAACTGGAAGGAGCTCGTAGCAGAAGAGAGGATAGGAAATATGCACTCAATAATGGAACGAGAATAGAGAGAAAGTTGCTCAGAAGGGGCTGGCGTAGGTTAGGTGGTCAAAGTGGCATCTAACCAGTTCCACAATTTTCTATTCTCCCACTAATCACTTCTCAAGTGATCAAGACATGGTGTTTTCATAGCTACAAAGTTTCTGTATCATATTCCCTTATCTGGACTCAAATGAGGTAACATCACAGTTAGGGTGAGAAGTCAGGTGTGTCTGCCTCTTTTGCCTTTTTTTTTTTTTTTTTTTTTTTCGAGATAGAGTCTTGCTCTCACCCAGGCTGGAGTACAATGGTGCAATCTTGACTCACTGCAACTTCTGCCTCCCGGGTTCAAGCTATTCTCCTACCTCAGCTTCTTGAGTAGCTGGGACTGCAGGCACGTGCCACCATGCCCAGCTAATTTTTTGTATTTTTAGTAGAAATGGGGTTTCACCGTGTTACCAGGATAGTCTCAATCTCCTGACCTCATGATCTGCCCACCTCGGCCTCCCAAGTGTTGGGATTACAGGCGTGAGCCACCATGCCTGGCCGCCCATTTTTACAGAAAGTGAGAAGCACCCTTCATGCTAATGGTTTGAGGCCAGAGAATAACCAAGTGCAGACAAAGCCACCTGTGAGACTATGAGGAAGGAATGTCACCTTGGGTTCCGTTGCAGGGAATTGCCTTAGTACAGGTATACAATGTGATCAGCATTTTAATCAAAGAAGTAGTTCTTGCATTGAGGGAAAATACATCTTCGAAGTCCTAAGGTAGAAATAAAAAGAATATATGTAATGGATTGGGGGGCATGGATAGACACTCCTGTGAATAATCTCCTTCAGTTTTCACATTTTAAGAAAATGAAACAGCATTTGTGAAGGTGTCAGTAGATTCCAAGTTGTGTCCAGTTGTCAGTTTATGGGAGGGGAGTCTACACAGGCAACTGAGCTACCTTCTGTAATTGTTATGCACTTCTGCTCAAAGTGAGAGGTCACATCATCCATCTGACCTTAAATATGTAAAAGGCAGGAATGAGATTTTGTGTGTGTGTGTGTGTGTGTGTGTGTGTGTGTGTGTAGATGTGGGGTCTCCTAATGTTGCTCAGGGTGTTCCCAGACTCCTGGGCTCAAGCAATCCTCCTGCCTCAGCCTCCCAAAATGTGGGGATTATAGACATGAACCACCACGACTGGCCTGGGAAAATGAGATTTCCATCTTTAAATAGGTCCCATTAATCTCAAAGGGAATTTAACATTTTGACTATTGAATAAACCAAACGATAAGAGGATTTTCAGCTTCTTCCTCTATTTTTCTTCCACGGCAATGAATGAGATAGAAAAATAACTCTTCTTTGCTAGTTGGCCCGTTCTCTGTATTGCCAGGTTAAGTAAAATCCTTGCCAGACAATGTGTTTGAGCAGGAGCTTTATGCTATTTGAAATGCTGGAACAAGTGCTAATCCACAGAATTTTAATAATATGCTTACTAAATATCATCCAAAGACAGCATTTCCAAAACTCGCCAAACTTCATTGATAGAGATGAAACAAATGAAAGCATTTTCAGAGAAGTAAATGAATACATCTATTTGTATTTGTAAGTTTGTTTATTTGCTTTGAATGACCATGTTTATTGTTTTTTGGTTTATTTCATAAATCATATATATTTAAGGTAACAACATAATGCATTAATATACATATATAATAAACTTATTACTATAGTCAAGCTAATTAACATTGTTTCTCTTCACATAGTTACCTGTTTTGGGTGTGTGCTAAGAACACAAGATCTACATATGTTTATTTTATTTTATTTTATTTTATTTTATTTTATTTTATTTTATTTTATTTTATTTTATTTTATTTTTGAGACCAAATCTCGCTGTGACACCCAGACTGGAGTGCAGTGGTGCAATCTCAGCTCACTACAGCCTCCACCTCATGGGTTCAAGAGATTCTCCTGCCTCAGCCTCCTTAGTAGCTGGGATTACAGGCACGTGCCACCACACCCAGCTCATTTTTGTGTTTTTTGTAAAGACAGGGTTTCACCATGTTGGCCAGGCTGGTCTCAAACTCCTGACCTCAAGTGATCTGCCCACCTCAGCCTCCCAAAGTGCTGGGGTTACAGGTGTGAGCCACCATGCCCAACCAAGATCTGCATATGCTTAGAGTTTAAGAAAATATATCTCTTTAGATCCTCAAACCAATCTTCACTCTATGGGATAGCAAGTTTGTCATTGATTTAAGGGCTTTTTATGAGAGTTTGCAATAATTTTGTCAGACTGTATATCTGGGACATTCTTGAATGATATTTTAGTAAATTTCTTCAACTTGGAAAGCCAGAGTATCTCAAGGGTACTAAGCAAATTATGTGCCTCCCTTTTTGTTTTAAGCATCTTATGTGTGTTAAATTTAAATAGACATAGTTGTACATGATGCTTACAGTATTAGCCAGGCACAGCAGCACATGTCTGTAATTACTACTCGGGGGGCTGAGGCAGGAATGCAGTGAGCTATGATTGTGCCATTGCACTCCAGCCTGGGCAACAGCATGAGACCTTGTTTCTAAAAAGGAAAAAAAAATGCCAGAAACGTTATAGCTGAGAGAACTGGCAGTGGTAAGGAGAAAGAAGACCAGAGGAAGGAAAAGTGAGATAGAACAAAACTGAAATAGCCAAAAGGGCCTTTTAATGGTGGGAAATCTTTGTTTCAATCATTGGATATGACAGAAGAGGGCTGAGCAAGGCTTAAGACCTTGGAGGTAGACCAGTAGTGGGTACTGAGCAAGACATCCATGGAAGACACAAACATCAATGCTGGGGACACAGTGGTTTCCTGGAAAGGAAACTGGAAATGCAACTTGGGCATTTCCCTGGGAGAACCAATTTAAAAGAGTAATGTTTCACGAAGAACCTGAGGTAGGAAAGAGGACCAGATAGTTCAGGGAAAGGAGGCAAGCAGAACTAGTTAAGGGAAGCAGGTTCATCTTTCAAGCTGGACAAAGCCAGACTGCTATTGTGCTGTGTACCTGTAATCTGCTAGCTTTCTTATAAGTTTCACTCATGATTTCCACATTGCTCTAAGGGGCTGAATATTTTCAGTGGTATCCCATAGAAATAAGAGTGAGAACACTTAAACAACAAGACTTGAGTGTCAGACTGAAGTTCAACGATCCTTCCCATCTTCCCCGGGGCAATGACAGAGGATGAAGAGTCATAGGAGGCCTTGGCTGAATTTCAGCTCAGGTGAATCTTTTCACTGAACACCCCTCCCAGGGAGTTTTTTTCTTTCTTAGGCTAAGAGGAATTTAGGCCTTACCAAAGAAACACAGGAAACTAGTACTGCAATACCTAGGCCTTAACTGCCCTATTCAATATGGAAAATGGAACCTGCTGCTTGGCGTGACTCAACTGTGAGTGCCCTTCATTCCAGGCTAAAAACAAAAGAAAAAACTGATTGTGAGAAAACTTTCCTGAGATGTAATTATAAGTTAAAAGTCTCATTTATGGTGCAATTTGATACATTGTTTCATTATACATGAAAGGTACAAAATTCTCCTGTTTCATTAGAATCATCTGAGGTTTTGTTGGTTTAACTGCCTGTTTTATTTGTTTTCTTTTTGCTTTTAAGTTTGCAGCCTTCACATGCAAACTAATGTATTTCTCATTTCATTTCTCCCCTAGGGAATCTCATTTTTTTCTCCTCATAGTTAACATATTCTGCTTCCTCCTATGCAGGCTGGGCAAGAGATCCAATTTGACACTTTATGCAGTTTATGGCAATATTCCAGTAATGATATATTTCAGCCTTCATTATTGATAACCACTTCACTTGATAAGGACGAGTTATATTACCAGCATCATTCTCCTCTACGGCCATTTTCCCAATTTCAAATTTTTCTCACAAATTCATGCTCAGCAATAAAGTATCTTTCTGCAGATCCTCTTCCAGATCTGAGCCTTCAGTGTCCTCCACCAATTCAAAGCCAATTTGCCCATGATTTGATGGACATGTTTTTCTCCCCTCAATCTTTATTATAATAATTATTAAGATCTTCAGTCCATACCGGGATTTTTTTTTAAATTCCTTAGAATCTTTTTTCATGAATTCCTACGAAGACTTGGCTGACTCTTTCTTATTCCTCTTCACCTAATCTCAATGCACCATGTGAGTAACGCGCACCGCCCAAGTAGAGCTGGGATTACAGTGTGGCGAGTGAGACGCTCGTGTCAGGTGCAACATTTAAAGGGAGCCAAAACCTCAGGAATCAAGATATTATGTAAATGTAATACTTCAAAAAATTAAAGTACCAAAGTACCAAAAAAAACCATGGTACATAGCTCATCATTTACCATGATGAACACATGTCAAAATTGTAAATAAGGATTGGCTGTTGTTTGTTTTATTGTGCTATTTTGTGACAGGAGCAGTCATTTCCAATCTGCCCATGGTTCCTGGCCTGTGAGGCTCTTTCATCCCTCTTCAGGTGGATTTATAAGGGTTGACATGGGCACCAACAGGTCAGGCAATGTGAGACTTCATATATTGTTATGTTTTCTTTTATTAACACATTAGCACTTTGATTAACTTTTTCATTTTGGTTCAAAATATGAGAGAATATTTTGATAAGTGCATAAAGAGGTGCACATTCTCCCTTTTGCCTCAGAATTCAATATGGCTCAGCACAAACAGAACAAAGTCTTACTAAAACTGGGTCCTGTAAAGGAACTGCTCTCCAAGCTTTGTCCAGTCTGGAGCCAGATAATGGAATAGTAGGATTGAAATAGTCCATAAAACAACAGAACCAATATACACAGAGTATTTATGAGGATAAGAAAAGGATTTGTTGGCCGGGCGCGGTGGCTCAAGCCTGTAATCCCCAGCACTTTGGGAGGCCGAGACGGGCGGATCACGAGGTCAGGAGATGGAGACCATCCTGGCTAACACGGTGAAACCCCGTCTCTACTAAAAATACAAAAAACTAGCCGGGCGAGGTGGCGGCGCCTGTAGTCCCAGCTACTCGGGAGGCTGAGGCAGGAGAATGGCGTGAACCCAGGAGGCGGAGCTTGCAGTGAGCTGAGATCTGGCCACTGCACTCCAGCCTGGGTGACAGAGCGAGACTCCGTCTCAAAAAAAAAAAAAAAAAAAAAAGAAAAGGATTTGTTTTATATCACTAAAGCATTCTCTTAGATGATAAATTTATTAATTTTTTTCATGTAGTAATTGAAATACAAATACTTTTTAGCAGGATTCTGCAATTGGCTTCTCTTTTTTTCTTCCCTAATGACTCAGCCAATCTGTTTAAAGTTATGATCTCTGATCTGGCCCCACCTGGAAAATGCTGGCTACCTGTGTATATTCCCTAGCCAGGCAGTTCTGCCTCTCTCTGCCTCTTTAACCATACAAGGGACACCCTGGTTATCTGCCTACTGCATCCTGTCTTCCAGGGCCAGCATTTTAAAGTCCCTTTTTGGTGGGAAGTTTCTCTTGCTTAGTTGATCCACATCATTCAGAATCTAACCAGAAAAACAAAACCACTTCAGACATTAGGTTAGCATATTCTGGGCCAAAATCACAAATATCAGGAATTTCAAATGGCTCAAACTATTGTTTACAAAAAAAATAAATTTATCTTTGTTTATATTTAAATGACAAAATTGTATATATTTATTGTGTGCAACATTGCGTTAGGCTGTTCTTGCATTACTATAAAGAAATACCTGAAGCTGGGTGATTTATGAAGAAAAGAGATTAAATTGGCTTGTTGTTCTGCAGGCTGTACAAATACGGCACCAACATCGGCTTGGCTTCTGGTGAGGGTCTCAGGAAGCTTGTAATCATGGTGGAAGGTGAGGTGGGAGCAAGCATGTCACATGGCAAGAGTGATAGCAAGGGTAGGGGAAGATGCCATGCTCTTTTAAACAGCTAGATCTCACACGAACTACCAGAGCAAGAACTCAGTCATAGCCAAGGGGATGGCACTAAGCCATTCATGAAGGATCTGCCCCCGCGATCCAAACACCTTCACCAGGCCCCAACTCCAACACTGGGGATTTACATTTCAACATAAGATTTGGAGGGGATAAATATCCAAACTATATCAAACATGATATTTTGAAATATGTACACATTCTGTAATACCTAAATCAAGCTAATTAGCATATGCATTATTTTGCATACTTATCATTTATTTGTAGTAAGAACACTCTCTACTTGTAGGAATTCAACTTTTTAAAAATTCCTCATACAGTGTAAGTGAGATCATATGGTATTTGTCTTTCTGTGCCTGGCTTATTTTCCTTAACATCATGTCCTTCAAGCTCATCCATGTTGTTACAAGTGATAACATTTTCTTCTTTTTTAAGACTGAATGGTTTTCCTTGTGTGGACAGTTTTGTTTATCCATCCATTTGTTAGTGGACACTTAGCTTGATTCCATATCTTGGCTTTTATTAATAATGCTGAAAAGAACATGGGAGTGCAAATATCTTTTCAAAATATTGATTGTATTTGCTTTGTATGTATACCCCCTAGTGGGATTGCTGAATAACAGAGTAGTTCTATTTTTAATTTTTTGAGGAACTTCCATACTGCTTTACTTAATGGTTACACTAATTTACATTCCCAAGAACAATGTGCAAATGTTCCCTTTTCTCCGCATCTCACTAGCACTTTTTATCCTTTGTCTTTTTGATAATAGCCATTCTAAGAGGTATGAGGTGATATACTGTTGTGGTTTTAATTTTCATTTCCCTGATGATTAATGACGTTGAGCAGTTGTTCATATACCTGTTGCCCATTCATGTGTCTTCTTTTGAGCAATAACTGTTTGTGTGCTTTGCCCACTTTTTAGTCAGGTTATTTGTTTTTTGCCATTGAGTTGTTTCAGTTTCTTATATATTTTAAATATTAATTGCCTATCAGATGTACGGTTTAAAAATATTTTCTCCCATTTCTTAGGTTTCTCTTCACTCTGTTTCCTTTGCTGTGCTAAAGGTTTTTAGTTTGATGTGATCTTGTTTGTCTATTTTCACTTTTGCTGCCTGTGCTTTTAGAGTTGTATCCAAAAAAATAATTGCCCAGACCATTGTCATGGAGATTTTTTCCCTTGTGTTCTTCTGGTAGATTTAGAGTTTCAGGTTTTATATTTAAGTCTTTAATCCATTTTGAGTTGATTTTTGTATATGATGTGAGATGAGGGTCTAATTTCATGCTTCTGCAGGTGGATAGCCAGTTGTCTCAAAACCATTTATTGAAGAGACTGTCCTTTCCCCATTCTGTGTTCTTGGCAACCTTATCAAAAATCGATTGGCCTTAAATGTGTGCATTTTATTTCTGGATGCTCTATTCTATTCCACTGGTCTGTATGTCTGTTTTTATGCCAATACCATGCTATTTTTATTACTATAGCACAAACACACAGGTCATTGTACTTCAAAACTGTCCCTCTATTAGCTGCACTTAATTAAAAGTAGAAGGCTCTCTCCCTATATATTAATTCTAAAATTGCTATAGGATTGCTTATGCATTATACTGCTTAGCATTTTATTGAAACTGATAGATTTGGGTGCACCAGGGATATATCTCCTTGTGCACCTAAATCTATCAGTTTCAATAAAATACTAAACAGCATGATCATTTAAGGTAGTTCTCATTTAGTGCTGACATCTTCTTGATGTGGTTATCCATTTTAGCTGCCCTTGAATTGCAGCAATTTCACTCTTTCTTTGTACACTAACTCTTATCCATTTCCTTGTTTTCCTCTGCCGCAGGGACATTCTCTAGATGAATGGATGACTGACTAAATGGATGGAGAGATGGATGACAGCAGATGAATGGATGTTAATGATAATGATGATGTCACTGGATTTTAAAGATGAGGGTGTTCCTCACCCTTTCTTTTGGTGACAGTACAGACTATATAAAATGCTATGGTTAATGCAGAATCATAGCTACAAAATGTGAACCTCCTCAATGTAACATTTTCTCTTCAAACCATAGTTAAAATATTACATTAAAAGTAAAAAGAGGTGATTTGCTCAGAAAAATAGTCATTATTTGGGCATTCTTTGTTGCAGGTGAGGAGAGTTGTTTGAATATATATATATAATTTTTTTTTGAGACAGAGTCTCGCTCTGTCACCCAGGCTGGAGTGCAGTGGCACTATCTCAGCTCACTGCAATCTCTGCCTCCCGGGTCAAGCAATTCTCCTACCTCAGCCTCCTGAGTAGCTGGGATTACAGGCGCATGCTACCATGCCAGGCTAATTTTTGCATTTTTAGTAGAGACAGGGTTTCACTATGCTGGCCAAGCTGGTCTCGAACTCCTGACCTTGTGATCCACCCGCCTTGGCCTCCCAAAGTGGAATATATTTTCTTAATTCTGATGGTAAATTACAGTCTGTTGCCTGAATTATTCAGATTTTCTTCTTAACATCCACATGACCTCAGCATTCAGGCTTTGCAGAGAATGCTATAAATTCTTCCCCCACCACCACCTTCATCCTACAATATATCATATAAAGCTGAATTTTTAATAGCTTAATGTTAATATATGATTAGGCTGTGATTTCTTCAAATTCAGTTTGCTTTCCTTAATCCTGAAAATTTCTCAAAATCTTCTGTAAAATAAAAGTGGAAGAAATATCATATTTTAAATACAATTGTCAATACCAAGGGTGTGAAATTAATCAGGCGTGTACTGCACTAAAGTACCTTTTATAAATCACTTGAGGATGAGTAATATTTAGAAATTTGAGTTTGAAATAGCTCCTTCTGGAACTACTAAAGTGTCCCCCAAAAAGTTGATGCTTCTAAACTATCTTTAAGAAACAGAAATTTAGAATTAGTCTCTCGCATTCTTTCCTTCTTTGCACTCAACAATTCCCTCTAGCTGATAGAATGTGATGTGCTGTAGTAACATCTTCAAAACATGTATTTACAGAACCAACTTCCAGAATGCTTTGAGGCAGGAAGCAATTATTTTAAGTGACTGAAATACAAATATCTTCTATTACTGTAACTTGGCAAAAGCACTAAAGACTATCTTACCAGTTCTCTTTTTATGAGGGATTTATAGTCCATTAAGATCTAAGCAAAGAAAGATGTTGACCAGCTTAGACTGACAACACCTGGAAATTCAAACATAGTTTTTCACATGTATTTGCTTTTTAACAAGTTCTTCAGCTACACAGCAGAAAAAGTCATTTATTTTTCCCGAATGACACTCCCTGATATAAAATGTATTTTAAATGTCAAATGGAAGAACGCCTCTAAAGAAACTTCAATGTGATCACATTATGGATTTTTTACTCATCAGAGTTCAAAGCTACTGACTAAAGTTGAATTTTCTTCCCTTTAATTAAATTAACTCTAAAGCAGCATTTCCTCTTTATGGACTTCATTAGATTTTGGTATTAAGCAAAGAATGTGCGGTTTTTCTTGACCTAAGACTTTACCAGCAGACTAGCTATAATGAAGAGACACCTGTGGATCATTAGGATGTAAGCGCTTGAGGGCAGAAAGAAATTGCTGTATTATATCCTCCACAGGGGCAGATCAGGACCAGGGCTTCATCACAGTGCTTCATCACTAAATTTCCCCATGACAAATTGTAGAACCTTTCCTCTACCAGTGTTCTCAAACTCTTCCATGAATCAGAATCCCACTAAAGGCTTCTTAAAACACTGACTACTGGGCCTCACCTTCAGTCTTACTGACTTAGTAGGTCTGGGGTCGGAGCAAATTTGCATTTCCAACACACAGGGTTCTCTAGAGAGACAGAACTAATAGGATATATGCATATATGAAAGGGAGTTTATTAAGGAGAATTGGCTCACATGATCACAAGGTGAAGTCCCACGACAGGCCATCTGCAAGTTGAGGAGCAAGGAATCCAGTCTGAGTCTCCAAACCTCAAAAGTAGGGAAGCCAATAGTACAGGCTTCAGTCTGTGGCCAAAGGCCTGAGAGCCACTGGTGTAAGTCCAAGAGTCCAAAACCTGAAGAACTTGGAGTCTGATGTTCAAAGGCGGGAAGCACCTAGTACAGGAGAAAGAGGAAGGCTAGAAGACTCAGCAAGTCAGCCTCTCCCACCTTCTTCTGCCTGCTTTATCTTCGCCACCCTGACAGTTTTTGGATGGTGCCCACCCAGATTGAGTGTGGGTCTGCCTTTCCCAGCCCACTGACTAAAATGTTAATCTCCTTTGGCAACATCCTCGCAGACACACCCAGAAACAATACTTTATGTCCTTCAATCCAGTCAAGTTGACAATATTAACTATCACACACCTACATTATGAATATCCTGCTCTCTTTCATGCCTTTGCACATACTGTTTTCTTTTCCTGATATACCTTAAAGGTTTAAAACTTCATGTTTAAGTTTTTTTAGAAAAATGTTTCATAAAGTTTAATACACAGTAAATCAGGATGGATTATCTTTTATATATATCTAATGTATATTGCCCTCTTTTTCATATTCATAAATCAAATTTCTCCTTCAAATTTGTACATTTTGTGGCACATCTTTTTAAATATTCTCCATTCCATAAGTGTGTGATCGTGTCTGAAACTATAGTTGACCAGGCACGTTGACCAGACCTACTCTTCAGGTGGTACCCGAGTAGCTAATCCCCCAATACAGTGTGGAATCAGATATTCATTTCTCATCCTTGATTCATTCCGCTTTTTCTTATTACAAATACTTTGACTCTTCAGACTTTCAGTTTCTCCATTTGCCTCATAAATTTCAGCATTAGCCTCACAAAGGCCTGTGGTTTAACAGGGTGAGTGACTCTTCTCAGACAAAGTTCATTGTTAATAAATACAGTTACTCTTTTGTTGTGAAATTGTATGAGGAATATAAATAAGGCTTTTGCTAAACTGGCAGAATTGCTATCATTAAAATATCTCTGATGTAATTTTCCTTAACTCAAAACTTCTACAGTCTGCGTTTTCATTGCAAAAAGGAATATCTGTACTCCTTGCTTGTTGTTTACTAAAATCTCAGCTTCTGGACTCTTCCCCAACCAGACTGGGGTGGGAAGGAGATTGTTAGTAGACTTGCTTTACTCAGCGCTTCAAGACTGTTATACCACTTGGGAAATGCGATAAAAGTGATTTGGAGATCCATTATTGACCATAGAAAATTGTCCTTTCTTTTATATAATGTATTAGGAAATCCACGTACCCATGACCAGCAGGGTCATTGTCCTGTGCAACAAGTGGCATTAATTCACAAAGGTTCAGCACTGCCACTTCATTGGATGTCCCCTCTCCCCACACCTTTTCCATCCAACTCTACACAACATATATTGGCTGCAGGACCTTGCCAAGCTACCAATTGTCCTTTGAGACTATGAATATATTGCCCCAATGTCAGCCTTATTGAGGACCTCATCGCTGATACTGTATTAAGAGTTTATTAATCTTGGTGGGGCACAGTGGCTCACGTCTGTAATCCCAGCACTTCAGGAGGCTGAGGTGGGCAGATTCCTTGAGCCCAGGTGTTTGAGACCAGCCTGGGCAACAGGGTGAAACCCTGTCTCTACAAAAAGTAGGAAAAAAAATAGGTAGGTATGGTGGCACACACCTGTAGTCATACCTGCCTGGGAGGCTGGGGTGGGAGAATGACCTGAGCCCAAGGAGGTGGAGGCTGCGGTGACTCATGATCATGTCACCGCATTCCAACCTAGGCAACAGACAGAGACCTTGTCCTCTCCTCCCCCCCAAAAAAGTGTTTATCTTTCTATGCCACAGTTTGTCTATCTGCAGACTGGGGATGATAATACCTTATAAACTGGCTGTGACATTTAGGTATGACATACACCAAAGGTGCTCAATAAATTGGAGTTATTGCAGTATTTTTAACTGTAATTTTTAACTACTGTAATCACCTGAGGAAGGGAATATATTTATCTTATTTATTGTTATTGCCCCAGTGACTCACAAGTACATGGAAGATAGTAGATATTCAATAATTTTTGTTTAATAAATACAAGAATCCATATATGAATGAATGAATGAAGCCCTGGCAAAGAGTAAAACAACAGCTTTTGGCTCTTTTGTGGAAATAAAAGGAGTATGTTAAGGAAACTGTACTTTAGTGCTGAACCTGCCACAGTTAGTTTCGAGTAGGACTTTTCATTTTTCTGAGCTTTAGATGCTTCATCTGCAAATGGGCTAACACTGCCTACCTTGCCTTTCTCAGAGGGGCATTAATAGATACAAATGAAATAAAGAGCATATAGAAAAGAAAACAATAGCAAAATATGTCAACAACAAAAGAGTGTGCTGGAACTTATTAAAAGGAAAGATAGAGAAAGCACAAAAATGCATAATCTTGTGTACAAAGACGCTCTAGTGCAGCAAAGTTGCAGCATGAAATGGGGCCAGACATACAATACACAAAGCGGAAGAGGGAGAACCAAGACAAAAAGCCAAAGAAAGGTTTTCGAGTATTAAGTAACTGACATTGAATCAAATAATGGGAAAAGTTCTGGTTTATTGTGGGAAATATAAATTTGTATATAATGTAAATATTTATAATATTTACTAAAACCTTTGGGGATCATAATGGATACCACAGCTCCCCCTATAATCCCAGCTACCCTCGAAGCTAAGGCGGGAGGACTGCTTGAGTACAGGAGTTGGAGACAGCAGTGAGCTATGATTGTGCCACTGACTGCACTTCAGTCTGGGCAACAGAGCAAGACCCCATCTCTAAGACATAGTAATAATGGACAAAATATATGGAAGCACTTTTTAAGGTATAAAATTTTATTATTTTTCAAAGAGTGAAATTACCTGGTGTTTTGTAGCTAAGGTATCACATTTAATGAGTGCACCACGAAGTCACTTCGGATAATTTAGAGTTCCTGCTTGGAAAAGACTCTCCAAGTCTTCCCATCCATAAACCACTCTGAGAAAATGGAAAACAGTAACATTTCAGTTTGTTGTTAGCACTGATAGGTCATTAGTCCATCTCAAATTTTTTATGGAATGAAATGTGGTTTAAATAAATAAAATGTATGCTTAAGTCTTTTTTTTTTTTTTTTTTTTTTTTTTTTTTTGAGGCAGAGTTTCGCTCTTGTTGCCCAGGCTGGAGTGCAATGGCGCAATCTCGGCTCACCACAACCTCCACCTCCTGGGTTCAAGCGATTCTCCTGCCTCAGCCTCCTGAGTAGCTGGGATTACAGACATGCATCACCAGGCCCAGCTAATTTTGTATTTTTAGCAGAGACAGGGTTTTTCTATATTGGTCAGGCTGATCGCGAATTTCCAACCTCAATTGATCCACCCACCTTGGCCTCCTAAAGTGCTGGGATTACAAGCGTGAGCCACTGCACCTGGCCGCTTAAATCTTTAGCAGCAATCTTAATCTGCCAAGTTCCTAGCAATTAGAAAGACTGTAAGAAAAGATTAATTAAAGCAATTTATAGTCTTCTCATTTATATAATTGGATCTTTCAATCATGCTTTAAACTTAAAAAACTACATACATTATTGATACTATCACAGGTGTCCTAGCTATTATTTATTGTATGTTTTATATCTTAAAGTAACAACTGGCCTTCAATATACCAAGAAAATATTTTAAATACCACTTCCTCAAATTTACCAGTATTCAATCATGACTACACATTAGAATCACCTAGAAAGTTTTTCAAACATACCCATTCAGGGCCCTCTCCTGAGGTCCTACTTTAATTTATTTGCAGAAGAGCCTAGGTATTGATGACATTCTGAAAACTCCTCAGGGTTCTTTTTTTTTTTTTTTTTTTTTTTTTTTTTTTTTTAAGATGGAGTCTCGCTCTGTTCAGCCCAGGCTGGAGTGTAGTGGCCGACCTTGGCTCACACTGCATGCTCCTCCTTCCTGTTCAGGCCATTCTCCCACCTCAGCCTCCTGAGTAACTGGGACTACAGGCGCCCGCCACCACGCCCGACTAATTCTTTGTATTTTTTAGTACAGACAGGGTTTCACCGTGTTAGCCAGGATGGTCTCCATCTCCTGACCTCGTGATCCACCCGCCTCAGCCTCCCAAAGTGCTGGGATTACAGGCGTGAGCCACTGCACCCGGCCAAGAATTCTAATATTCACTCAGGACAAAGCATCTCTCAGCCTTTTGTTGGTTTTGTTTTTTCGTTTTTGAGATGGAGTCTCGCTCTGTCGCCCAGGCTGGAGTGCAGTGGCACACTCTCAGCTCACTGCAACCTCCGCCTCGGGGTTCAAGTGATTCTTCTGCCTCAGCTTCCCAAGTAGCTGGGATTACAGACATGCGCAACCACACCTGGCTAATCTTTGTATTTTTAGTAGAGACATGGTTTCCCCATTTTGCTCAGGCTGGTCTCGAACTCCTGAACTCAAAGTGGCCCACCTTGGTCTCCCAAAGTGCTGGGATTACAAGTGTGAGCCATCATGCCCAGCCTCTCTCAGCCTTTTGATTCATGGTCTCCAAATACCTCAGTTGAATTCCATTAACTACCTTTGGCAAATGTTAAGAAATAACTTTTAAGGGGTGAAATAACGACTCTCATTTAAATGTAAAATGAACATATATTGAAGATTTTATTTACCTCATTAGTTAATGATGAAACGAATAAGATGTTATTATTGGTTCAAAAAATAATCCAAAGAACAGACCAAATATAACCCAGGAACCAGCACAATACAGCCCTGAAAACCAAATCCAACCTACCACTTGTACAGCCCACAAGCTAGGCATGTTTTTTACTTTTCTAAGTGGTCCCAAAAAATCAAAAGTATTATAATATTTTTTGATATATGAAAATTTTATTTAATTCAACTTCGGTGCTCATAAGTGAACTTTTATTGGAACACAGCCATGCCTATTCACTTACGTATAGCCTATGGCTACTTTAGAGCTACAGCAGCATAATTGAGTAGTTGCAATAGAGAGCACATGGCCTACACAGCCAAAAATATTTATCATTTGGCCCTTGTCAGAAAACGTTTGCCAACTTCTGATATAAGCAATCAGGAATGGTGACACAAATTTGAAAATCCATGCAAAACTGGTCAAAATCCACCCAGCAATAAAATGTAAGGTTGAAATAGTCTCTTACACAGAAGGAAAACTGATGGCATCTCCATCAGACAAAATTCACTTGCACTGAATTATTTGCATTACCATTAGCTTTTTATACTTTGTGGAGTCGTAAAATAGCTCCCCCCACTCCACAATAGGACCCGGTGTGTGATGACCCCCTTCCTGTGTCCATGTCCCTACAAAGGACACGAACTCATCCTTTTTTACTGGGGATATACCCAAAGGATTATAAGTCATGCTGCTATAAAGACACATGCACACGTATGTTTATTGTGGCACTATTCACAATAGCAAAGACTTGGAATCAACCCAAATGTCCATCAGTGACAGACTGGATTAAGAAAATGTGGCACATATACACCATGGAATACTGTGCAGCCATAAAAAAGGATGAGTTCGTGTCCTTTGTAGGGACATGGATGCAGCTGGAAACCATCATTCTCAGCAAACAATCGCAAGAACAGAAAACCAAATACCGCATGTTCTCACTCATAGGTGGGAATTGAACAATGAGATCACTTGGACACAGGAAGGGGAACATCACACACCGGGTCCTGTTGTGGGGAGGGGGTAGTGGGGAGGGATAGCATTAGGAGATATACCTAATGTAAATGATGAGTTAATGGGTGCAGCACACCAACATGGCACATGTATACATATGTAACAAACCTGTACGTTGTGCACATGTACCCTAGAACTTAAAGTATAATAAAAAATAAATAAAAATAAAAAGTAAAATTACAGCTGTCATACAATTATAAGATCAATAGATGCCAAAGGTTACATTTAATAAACTAATTAATGAGGAACCAAGTAAGATGTTACAACCATTTCAAAGGACAATTCAAACATACAATCAGCAAAAAGAAATGAGGAAATAAATATACAAGCAGATTCAAAGCTCATCAGTATCCACAGGGGAATAATCAATTACATTCCACCTGATGAAATTCCTTTGCAATTCCATGGACAAGAATAATTTGCATTACTATAAATATTTTACCACTCAGAGGTTGCAATGACAATATGGAAGGCAGAGGTCCCTTTGAATCAGATAGCCTGGAAGGTGCACTAGATAGGACACTTTAGTTTTTCGCATTTTTTCCTGACACTCCTTTTTGCACATACATGTAATTTGTAAAGTATATTTCTCAAAATTTATATAAACCTGAATTTTCTAGGAATGCAATGAATGTGTAAATTAAGGGGAGGTTAAATTTTGTTTTGAACTACTAAGAGTTAACCATCATTTCAGAAAATCACTTCTCTTAGGAAAGTAGAGATGATATTGATGTTGCCAGTACAATATCTGAATCAGTTTGCATTCATAACTATGGAATCCACAGTGATATTTTTAGATATTAACAGAAAAGTATAAGCATCTAACTACTTTACTATGTCCTGTGTTGTAATGCCTTTTGAAGTACATATTCTGCTATTAAAAATTATTTTCCTTTTATTTCTCCTTTGTTATAGTTGAAACAATGTATTACTATTTTGAAAATGTGTATTAGCTAGGTTATATTCTTGATTAAGCTCATTTCAGGATCATAAAGGAGTCATTTCAAAACATTTGTTATAAGAAGGGGATACTGAGGTGCCTGGGTTGGGAACCCCTGGCATGGAGATTGCCTGTTACAACCTAGATTAGGTACATGGAAGTCAGAGTGGCAAAACCACTATTAGAAACCACATTCCTGAATGCACAACTCAGGTCTGTCTCTTTGCCCTTATTTCGACCCACTCTTCTCCTTCTTACCATCAATACAAACACACACCCTGTTCTGAAAACTTTCCTGTAAATGGGAGGTTGACTTCTAATGTCCCCAATGAAGATCAGGATACTGATAACAACATTCATTTCAGCTTATTTTATGTAAGTTATAATGCCTTCTTGTAAAATAAAGATATGTTTTAAAATAACTTTTCTACACCAAAGCCAGATGCTTTATGATAATCTATTAAAAGCCAGAGTCAGAGACTGGCAGACTGAAAACCTTGTAATGTTAGGTCTTTTGGGGTCATTTTGGGGTCATTTTATGTGCAGCAGAAACTCTTTAAGAGTTTCTATGTGTATTGGATATCTATTACTACACATAAAATGACCCCAAAACTCAGTAGCTTAAAGCAAGAATAAACATTTATTATATCTCCCAGTTTCTGTAAGTCATAAATCTAGGCGTGATTTAGCTGGGGAGTTCTGGCTTAGAGTCTCTCAAGAGGTTATGGTCACCATATCAGTCAAGGCTACAGTGTTCTTTAGACTTGACAGGGTCTGATGAATTCACTTCCAAGATGACTTACTCACATAGATGGCAAGTTGATTAAAAGAAGGCCTCAGTCCTTCCTCTTGTCAGCCTCTTCACGTGGCTGCTTGGGTGTTCTCACAACATGCCAGCTGGTTTCCACTAGAACAATTGATCCAAAAGAGCAAGGTGGAACTGCAAGACCTAGAGAGAGAACTTTAACTGACCCCACACCCTCTTACTCTAATAGGAAGATCATAAGGGTGTCTGGGCCCTTTCTATCAGTAACATATCCAACTCTGCATCCAGCAACTTCTAAAAGACCTGAGTAGTCCTTTCCCTAGGGGTATAGTTCCTCAAATAAACGACCATAGATTCCTTTGAAGGACATGGGGAAATCACTACGGTATGTACATGTTATGGTGCTATATAGATTGAAGTAATATCTTTTATGACCTTGCTTCAGGAACATATATCATCCCTTTCATAGCAATCTGTGGAAGTCAGCCGTAGGCAATTAAGGAAGATCTATACAGGGACATGAATGATAGGAAGTAAGGACCACCAATGATCATCTTAGAAGCTGACTGCTATATCCTATAATGTTAGAGTGTCTTACACAGTCCCAAATTTATATTTTATTTAATCTTAATCTTTATGATTATCTCAGGTACATATGAAGTTATTAATAGATAGAAGAATGTGTTGATTATTTTGCTTTGCAAATCAGAGCTGGAAAAACACAACCTTTTCAATAGCATTGGAATAAATAATTCAGATGCCATCCAGAATTAAACTTTGGTCATACTATTAAAAATTACATTGTTGCATGTCAAATCCATGTCACAATTAGTTCATTTGTCCCAGAATTTTCATTTCTCCAGAGAAGGCAATTACAAATTTTATTAAGGCCACCAGTAAAACAAGGAAATGACATAAATGGACTCTTTTCCAAATACATACTCGCACTTTCTTCATATAGGGGCTGATTCTAAACTGAAAGCAATTAGTGATTATGTTTTTCAAAATGAAGGCAGAAAGTAACAAGGTATGATATGGGACTGAGCTCTTTAGTTTTTATGTTATATGAAATAATGTTTAAGTCTAATAAGATTTCACAGATTCAGCATGTTTGTTTAGTGAGGGAAAGTGTAATAAATTAGACTAGAAAAATGTGCCTTTACTGCTTTAAGAAGGGAAATGCAGCATATTAAAAAAAAAAAAAGAAGAAGAAGTTTGTATTTCATTTTAATGATGACCACTGGTCAAGGCAACACCCATTTTTGTAGCCTTGGACTGCCTCTCTTAATTACCCATTTTAATCACTTAGAAAAGGCATCACTAAAAGATACTTCAAGGACTCCAAAAATTAACATCAAGTAGTAAGTGCAGAGTATACAATCAGGAGTTTATAAAATGGCTTGGGGAAAATGGAGAATTTTTTAAAAATATCCTTTGCGCAGTGTCTAGAACATAAAGGTGCCAAATAAATAATAGTTTACTATCCTATCCTTCTATCCCATCCTCAATTCTGCCTCCCAAGATTCTAAGAGTGGATTTTAAGACTGTAACTTCATAGAAACATCTAACTAAAATAAGAAGAAAACACAATGAAGCTTCCCAGGGCTTAGAAATTAAATTTATTACCAGTTTCAGTTTTACTCCAGATGTTTTTTAATGCTATTAATAATAATAATAAGATAGTGGTAAAACATTTTTCTTCTATGGTGGTTCTGCCTAAGACCTTTTCTTAGAATATAGGTATATTTGAAATTTCACATTTTTCCCAAGTAACCAAGAAGTTTTTGTGCTGTTTGTTTGTTTGTTTATTTTTTGAGACGGAGTCTCACTCTGTCACCCAGGCTGGAGTACAATGGTGTGATCTCGGCTCACTGCAGCCTCTGTCTCACCAGTTCCAGCTATTCTCCTGCCTCAACCTCCTGAGTAGCTGGGACTACAGGCGTGCACCACCACACCCAGCTAATTTTGTATTTTTAGTAGAGATGGGGTTTCGCCACGTTGGCCAGGCTAGTCTCAAACTCCTCACCTCAAGTAATCGTTCCACCTCAGCCTCCAAAAGTGCTAGGATTACAGGCACGAGACACCATGTCCAGCCTCAAAGAACTATTTTTAATTAATAAATAAAACTTATATATGTTTATCACATACATGATATTTTGAAATATGTACACATATTTCAATTTTTGAAAGGCTCATTCAAGCTAATAATGGATGCATTATCTCACATACTTACCATTTTTGTGGTGAGAGAATTCAAATTCCACTCTCAGCAATTTTTAAAATACAATATGTTGTTATTAACTATAGTCATCATGTTATACAGGTGATCTCTTGAACTTATTCCTCCTATCTAACTGAAATTTTGTATCCTTTGACCCACATCTCTCCAAACCCCAGCCCCTGCCTCTGGCCTCTAGTAATCACCATTTTACTATCTACTTGCATGAGTCTGACTTTTATAGATTCCACATATGAGTGAGATCATGCGGTATTTGTCTTACTATGCCTGGCTTATTCACTTAACGATTCATTCATGTTGTCAAAAATAACAGAATTTTCTTCTTTTTAAAGCATTTCATTATGTATATATACCACATTTTCTTTAGTCATTCATCAATGAACAGTTGGTTTGATTTCATATCACAGACTGGGTAATTTATAAAGAAAATAAATGTATTGCTTGCAGTTCTGGAGACTGGAAAGTCCAAGGTCGAGGGTCCTGTATCTGGTGAGGGCCTTTGGGCTGCATCATCTCATAGTGGAAGGCAGAAGAGAAAGAGAGGGTGAGAGCAAGAAAGCAATAAATAATGCTGCAATAAACTTGGATGGGAGTGTCGAAGTTTACAAAAAATCTAAAAATAATATCTATGAAGAAAACTTAATATATTGAGAGGCTAAATAATAAGCCTTTTAAAAAAAATTAGTATTATTTTCCCTAAAAGTGAAAAATAGTAAATGATGGAGAAAGTAAAAAAATAGGCCGGGTGCGGTGGCTCAAGCCTGTAATCCCAGCACTTTGGGAGGCCGAGACGGGCGGATCACGAGGTCAGGAGATCGAGACCATCCTGGCTAACACGGGGAAACCCCGTCTCTACTAAAAAATACAAAAAAACTAGCCGGGCGGGGTGGCGGGCGCCTGTAGTCCCAGCTACTTGGGAAGCTGAGGCAGGAGAATGGCGTAAACCCGGGAGGCGGAGCTTGCAGTGAGCTGAGATCCGGCCACTGCACTCCAGCCCGGGCGACAGAGCGAGACTCCGTCTCCAAAAAAAAAAAAAAAAAAAAGAAAGAAAGAAAGTAAAAAAATAAGGCTAAAATTTTGCTATTCAGAAATAACAAAATGATATCTATCATTTTAGATATCTTACAATCTAAAAAGACAGAAGTATTTAGCATTTAAGAGATAAAAGTATAGATAGAACTACCTTTACAAAAATAGAAATTTTCTATATTGCTATTCTAATAACATTTACTAAATTTAATTTCACTTGACTTTAACAGAATAAAAAAGGAACTGAAATTACACTAAAGAAATTGCTGAATTCCAGATAAGTATTTTCTTATATCATAAGGTATTTATTCTTAAAAGACCTCTAGCAGTTAAGAAAAACCACCTAAAATATTTAGTGTAATTATTATTTACACTGCACATTTTAACAATAGACAGAATGTTTTAATGTAATACAATGAAAGATAAAATTATCAGAACACTGGTAGTCTACCCACCTTCACTCCTCCGCTCTCCAAGTTTTGGTAATTAGGTTTGTATTTTACCACTGTCAAGGTTTACAAATTTAGAATTGCTTCTACAACTCCCACAGTTTCTTGGACAGATTTTCATATTTAAATAGATTAGGTCTCACCCTCAAACCTTCTACCCCACAGTGTCTCCATTCCTGAGTTCTGTTTGATTTATCTTTTGGTTCGCTGGACTATACCAGCAGGCAATTGTTTCAAAAAGGGTTCATGGGTTCCATAGCTCCTGAGGGCTCAACTACTTACTGCCTGTAACTTCCAAATGTGAAGGACAATGTGGCCAAATATCAAATTCTTGAACAACTCTTTCTTTCACTTACGACTTTGCTCCCTTGTCTTCAGCTATGTGATCAGCTGCAATAAACATGACACTAGCATGATTTTTCTGGCAATTTCTATATGGCTTCCTTTTCCTAACTAGATACCCACGTTTTGTTTTGTTTTGTTTTGTTTTGTTTTGTTTGTTTAGCTTTGCTTTGTTTCAATCCTTGAGATTCAAGACTTTTTTTTCTTGAGGGATGTCTTAGTTCATTTGGCCTGCTATAACTAAATACTTTATACTGGGTGATTATACACAAGTTTATTTCTCACAGTTCTGAAAGCATGGGAGTCCAAAATCAAGGAGCGGACATTGTGCCTGATGACGTGTCTGTTGAGGACCCATGCCTCACAGACGGCACCTTTTTACTGTGCCCTCCTGTGGTGGAAGAGATTAGCTAGCTCTCTGGAGTCTCTTTTATAAGAACGCTAATCCTAATCACACCCTTCTCACCCCCAACCCACTAAAGACCCAAACTCTTAATCATAATCTTGGGGATTAGGATTTCAACATATACATTTTGGGAGGATACAAACATTCAGACCATAGCAAGGGATAACTTGCCATGGATAATTCCATTTTGAATCATTTCTTGATATTGTTTGGGCCTCTACATTCAATTTTTTTTTTTTTTTTTTTTTTTGATAAGAAGTCTCGCTCTTGTCACCCAGGCTGGAGTGCAATGGCATAATCTCAGTTCACTACAACCTCCACCTCCCAGGTTCAAGTGATTCTCCTGCCTCAGCCTCCCAAATAGTTGGGATAACAGGCATGCACCACCACATCCTGCTAATTTTTTGTATTTTTAGTAGAGATGGGGTTTCACCATGTTGACCAGGCTAGTCTCGAACTCCTGACCTCAGATGATCTGCCCACCTCGGCCTCCCAAAGTGCTGGGATTACAAGGGTGAGCCACCATGCCCAGACTTGTTTGTTTTAACATATCAGAAAAATTTTTCTCCTGTCATAGGTTTGAGGACTTTTCCTAATTCACTTGTTATGTTGTTGTCTTATTGAAGGACACAAATTACATAAATGTAGGCTTTCTTTTGTCTTTCTTCTACATTTTATTCCCTCCTCTGTGATCAGTTTCTGAACTTTGTTCTTTTTCATATCATTTTCAATGATTTCTTAAAGCCTGTCAGTATTGACCTGACTCTCTTCAAATAGTTTTATTCCATTCTGTGTTACTGTCACAAAATACCACAGACTGGGTAATTTATAAAGAAAATAAATGTATTGCTTACAGTTCTGGAGGCTGGAAAGTCCAAGGTCGAGGGTCCTGCATCTGGTGAGGGCCTTTGGGCTGTATAATTTCATGGTGGAAGGCAGAAGAGCAAGAGAGGGTGAGAGCAAGAAAGCGAGAGAGGGTCAAACTGTCTTTTATAACAACCCGATTGCATGATCATGGCATTAATTCATTCATGACACCGGAGTCCTCATGGCCTAATCACCTCTAAATACTGCCACAATAACAATTAAATTTCAACATGAGTCTTAGAGGGGACATTCAAATAATAGTACACATTTAGTCTATATTTTTAATTGTTTTTTAATAAAATAAGGACATCATTTTAAAAGTCAAGTAGATTTCCAACCCCAGGAAGATGAAATGAATGTACTTTTCCTCCTGCTAAGCGCATCTAAATACCCTGATATTATACACGAAACAAATATGAGAAGTCTCTGAAAGGTAAAGAGAAGAAGACGGACTAACTAGGAACCTTATGGCCTAAAATACAACATGATAGTGAGTTTACTGAGTTCTGTTTTTGTCTCGTATATCCTAGACAGAACAAAGTACTTGAATAAATAATGGCTCTGCAAAGGATGCTGTTACGAGGATGAGAAGAAAAGATACAGACTAGCGAAAATCTTTGAAACATGTATCTGGTAAAGAACAACTATGTAGAAAATACAAACAATTCTCATAACAATTAAAAATTCCAATAGAAAGTGAGCAAAATACAAGAAGGGACATTTTACCAAATAGGTAAAATTTTACCTCTTATACATGAAATGATGTTCAGATGATTATTTATTAGGGAAGTACAAATTAAAACCGCAATGAGATATCATTAACACTGATCAGAATAGCAAAAATTTAAAAAAAAAAAAAGTCACAACAAATGCTGGAAAATGCATTTGGATCTGTATCACTTGTACATTGCTGGTGGTGGAAATGTAAAACAGTACAGCCTCTCTGTGAAATAGCTTGACAATTTCTCCAAAAATTAAACATACAACTACCATGCAAGCTATTTCACTCTTGAGCATTTATTATAGAGAAAGAAAACGTATGCTCACATAAAAACCTGTACATGCACATTTATAGCAGCTTTATTCATAATAACCCAAAACTAGAAAGAACCCAGATGTCCTTCAAGAGTAAATGGTTAAACCATCTGTGGTACATCTATATAGTGTAATACTACTCAGCAATAAAAAGGAACAAATTCTTGATACACAGAATTTGGATGAATCTCCAGAGTTATACTGAGTAAGAAAAGCCAATCCCAAAAAGTTACATACTGTAATTTTCCATTTATACAACATCCTTGAAATGACAAAATTATAGAAATAGAAAACATATTAGTGTTTGCCAGATGTTAAGGGTGTGGGTGGGAGAGTGGAGGTGACTGCAAAAGGGCAACATGAGGGAATCTTTGTAATGATGGGAATTGTCTCTAGATTATCAATGTCAACATTGTTTGATATTATGCTATACTTTTGCAGGATGTTATTGGGGTAATGAGTATGCAAATTCTCTCTATATTATTTTTTATTTTCTTTTTTTTTTTTTTTTTGAAACTAGTCTCACTCTGTCACCCAGACTGGAGTGCAGTGGCACCATCTCAACTCAGTGCAACGTCCGCCTCCAGGGTTCAAGCAAATCTCATGCCTCAGCTTCCTGAGTAGCTGGGATTACAGGCACCTGCCACCACACCTGACTAATCTTTGTATTTTTGCTAGAGACAGGGTTTCACCATGTTAGCCAGGCTGGTCTTGAACTCCTGACCTCATGATCTGCCTGCCTCTGCCTCCCAAAGTGCTGGGATTGCAGGTGTGAGCCACTGTGCCCAGCCTATTTTTTCTTTATGGATATAAAATTCACATAACATAAAATTCACCGTCTTAATCATTGTAAGTAGACAATTCAGTGGTTTCTAGTGTGTTTACAATGTTATGAAGCCCCTCAGCACTAACTAATTCCATAAATGTTTCATCATCTCCAAAAGAAACCCCATAACCAGAAAGCAGCCACTTCCCTATTAGCCTTCTCTTCATGCTTTTGCAGAACTCTGAAGGTCAGACAGAGATAAGAGTTTAATGCCCAGAACTGTATGCATTCTCAGGTCCTTACTGAGCATGCATACAGCCCTGGGCATTAAAGTGTCCCTCTAGATTCCCAAAAATATGTCAGAGCTTTTGAAAGTGCTTTTTCCCCAAAGCATCTCATTCCCCAGCCTTTCCTCCCAAGTGTTTGCTTAGTCTATTGTATGCCCAGCTGTTATCCATTGCCTCCCACAGTAGCAATTAGTGCATTTGCCTAGGTGTTTTTGGCAAACTTTCTCCAGGTAACCGTTTTAGCATCGGGAGAGTTCCTAGTTAGGAAAAATAAAGGCAAGCCTTTTGAGTTGGTATTCCAGGGAGTCAGGTTAAAACAAATAATTAAAACTCTTTGTCAATGAGGTCCATTCTGCTCCCTGAGGTACTGGTACTGGAAATGAGGGCTGTTATTTTCAAGGCTATCACTGAGCTGGGAGTGGGGGATAAGAACAGGGTAAGTTAAGAATGCCACAAAGTTCACTGTTCTTACTGAGATTCAGCAGTTGTTCTTAATTAAGCATTCCCTTGTTTGCTGCAAGCTTTTGGTTAGTTTCCAGGTTTCTGAAAAAGTCAATTCTGACAGTTTTCACCAGGTTTTTATTGAAAGGACAGACTTTTGGAGCTTCTAACTCTGCAATTTTCATGGATGTTACTCTCTGTATTATTTCTTTTTTTTTTATTATTATACTTTAAGTTCTGGGTACATGTGCATAACGTGCAGGTTTGTTACATATGTATATGTGTGCCATGTTGGTGTGCTGCACCCATCAACTCGTCAGCACCCATCAATTCATCATTTATATCATGTATAACTCCCAATGCAATCCCTCCCCCCTCCCCCCTCCCCATGATAGGCCCCAGTGTGTGATGTTCCCCTTCCCGAGTCCAAGTGATCTCATTGTTCAGTTCCCTCCTATGAGTGAGAACATGCGGTGTTTGGTTTTCTCTTCTTGTGACAGTTTGCTAAGGATGATGGTTTCCAGCTGCATCCATGTCCCTACAAAGGACGCAAACTCATCCATTTTTATGGCTGCATAGTATTCCATGGTGTATATGTGCCACATTTTCTTAATCCAGTCTGTCACAGATGGACATTTGGGTTGATTCCAAGTCTTTGTTATTGTGAATAGTGCTGCAATAAACATACGTGTGCATGTGTCTTTGTAGTAGAATAATTTATAATCCTTTGGGTATATACCCAGTAGTGGGATGGCTGGGTCATATGGTACATATAGTTCTAGAACCTTGAGGAATTGCCATACTGTTTTCATAATGGTTGAACTAGTTTACAATCCCACCAACAGTGTAAAAGTGTTCCTATTTCTCCACATCCTCTCCAACACCTGTTGTTTCCTGATTTTTTAATGATTGCCATTCTAACTGGTGTGAGATGGTATCTCATTGTGGTTTTGATTTGCATTTCTCTGATGGCGAGTGATGATGAGCATTTTTTCATGTGTCTGTTGGCTGTATGAATGTCTTCTTTTGAGAAATGTCTGTTCATATCCTTTGCCCACTTTTTGATGGGGTTGTTTGTTTTTTTCTTGTATATTTGTTTGAGTTCTTTATAGATTCTGGATATTAGCCCTTTGTCAGATGAGTAGATTGCAAAAATTTTCTCCCATTCTGTAGGTTGCCTGTTCACTCTGATGGTAGTTTCTTTTGCTGTGCAGAAGCTCTTTAGTTTAATTAGATCCCATTTGTCAATTTTGGCTTTTGCTGCCGTTGCTTTTGGTGTTTTAGACATGAAGTCCTTGCCCATGTCTATGTCCTGAATGGTACTACCTAGGTTTTCTTCTAGGGTTTTTATGGTATTAGGTCTAACATTTAAGTCTCTAATCCATCTTGAATTAATCTTCATGTAAGGAGTAAGGAAAGGATCCAGTTTCAGCTTTCTACTTATGGCTAGCCAATTTTCCCAGCACCATTTATTAAATAGGGAATCCTTTCCCCATTTCTTGTTTCTCTCAGGTTTGTCAAAGATCAGATGGCTGTAGATGTGTGGTATTATTTCTGAGGACTCTGTTCTGTTCCATTGGTCTATATCTCTGTTTTGGTACCAGTATCATGCTGTTTTGGTTACTGTAGCCTTGTAGTATAGTTTGAAGTCAGGTAGCGTGACGCCTCCAGCTTCGTCCTTTTGACTTAGGATTGTCTTGGCAATGCGGGCTCTTTTTTGGTTCCATATGAACTTTAAAGAAGTTTTTTCCAATTCTGTGAAGAAACTCATTGGTAGCTTGATGGGGATGGCATTGAATCTATAAATAACCTTGGGCAGTATGGCCATTTTCACAATATTGATTCTTCCTATCCATGAGCATGGTATGTTCTTCCATTTGTTTGTGTCCTCTTTGATTTCACTGAGCAGTGGTTTGTAGTTCTCCTTGAAGAGGTCCTTTACATCCCTTGTAAGTTGGATTCCTAGGTATTTTATTCTCTTTGAAGCAATTGTGAATGAAGTTCATTCCTGATTTGGCTCTCTGCTTGTCTGTTACTGGTGTATAAGAATGCTTGTGATTTTTGCACATTAATTTTGTATCCTGAGACTTTGCTGAAGTTGCTTATCAGCTTAAGGAGATTTTGGGCTGAGACGATGGGGTTTTCTAAATATACAATCATGTCATCTGCAAACAGGGACAATTTGACTTCTTCTTTTCCTAAATGAATACCCTTGATTTCTTTCTCTTGCCTGATTGCCCTAGCCAGAACTTCCAACACTATGTTGAATAGGAGTGGTGAGAGAGGGCATCCCTGTCTTGTACCAGTTTTCAAAGGAAATTTTTCCAGTTTTTGCCCATTCAGTATGATATTAGCGGTGGGTTTGTCATAAATAGCTCTTATTATTTTGAGGTACGTTCCATCAATACCAAATTTATTGAGCGTTTTTAGCATGAAGGGCTGTTGAATTTTGTCAAAAGCCTTTTCTGCATCTATTGAGATAATCATGTGGTTCTTGACTTTGGTTCTGTTTATATGCTGGATTACGTTTATTGATTTGCGAATGTTGAACCAGCCTTGCATCCCAGGGATGAAGCCCACTTGATCATGGTGGATAAGCTTTTGGATGTGCTGCTGAATCCGGTTTGCCAGTATTTTATTGAGGATTTTTGCATCGATGTTCCTCAGGGATATTGGTCTAAAATTCTCTTTTTTTGTTGTGTCTCTGCCAGGCTTTGGTATCAGGATGATGTTGGCCTCATAAAATGAGTTAGGGAGGATTCCCTCTTTTTCTATTGATTGGAATAGTTTCAGAAGGAATGGTACCAGCTCCTCCTTGTACCTCTGGTAGAATTCAGCTGTGAATCCATCTGGTCCTGGACTTTTTTTGGTGGGTAGGCTATTAATTGTTGCCTCAATTTCAGAGCCTGCTATTGGTCTATTCAGGGATTCAACTTCTTCCTGGTTTAGTCTTGGGAGAGTGTAAGTGTCCAGGAAATTATCCATTTCTTCTAGATTTTCTAGTTGATTTGCGTAGAGGTGTTTATAGTATTCTCTGATGGTAGTTTGTATTTCTGTGGGGTCGGTGGTGATATCCCCTTTATCATTTTTTATTGCATCTATTTGATTCCTCTCTCTTTTCTTCTTTATTAGTCTTGCTAGTGGTCTGTCAATTTTGTTGATCTTTTCAAAAAACCAACTCCTGGATTCATTGACTTTTTGGAGGGTTTTTTGTGTCTCTGTCTCCTTCAGTTCGGCTCTGATCTTAGTTATTTCTTGCCTTCTGCTAGCTTTTGAATGTGTTTGCTCTTGCCTCTCTAGTTCTTTTAATTGTGATGTTAGAGTGTCCATTTTAGATCTTTCCTGCTTTCTCTTGTGGGCATTTAGTGCTATAAATTTCCCTCTACACACTGCTTTAAATGTGTCCCAGAGATTCTGGTATGTTGTATCTTTGTTCTCATTGGTTTCAAAGAACATCTTTATTTCTGCCTTCATTTCGTTATGTACCCAGTAGTCATTCAGGAGCAGGTTGTTCAGTTTCCATGTAGTTGAGCGGTTTTGATTGTGTTTCTTAGTCCTGAGTTCTAGTTTGATTGCACTGTGGTCTGAGAGACAGTTTGTTATAATTTCTGTTCTTTTACATTTGCTGAGGAGTGCTTTACTTCCAATTATGTGGTCAATTTTGGAATAAGTGCGATGCGGTGCTGAGAAGAATGTATATTCTGTTGATTTGGGGTGGAGAGTTCTATAGATGTCTATTAGGTCCGCTTGGTGCAGAGATGAGTTCAATTCCTGGATATCCTTGTTAACTTTCTGTCTCGTTGATCTGTCTAATGTTGACAGTGGAGTGTTGAAGTCTCCCATTATTATTGTATGGGAGTCTAAGTCTCTTTGTAAGTCTCTAAGGACTTGCTTTATGAATCTGGGTGCTCCTGTATTGGGTGCATATATATTTAGGATAGTTAGCTCTTCCTGTTGAATTGATCCCTTTACCATTATGTAATGGCCTTCTTTGTCTCTTTTGATCTTTGATGGTTTAAAGTCTGTTTTATCAGAGACTAGGATTGCAACCCCTGCTTTTTTTTTTTTGTTCTCCATTTGCTTGGTAGATCTTCCTCCATCCCTTTATTTTGAGCCTATGTATGTCTCTGCATGTGAGATGGGTCTCCTGAATACAGCAGACTGATGGGTCTTGACTCTTGATCCAGTTTGCCAGTCTGTGTCTTTTAATTGGAGCATTTAGTCCATTTACATTTAAGGTTAATATTGTTATGTGTGAACTTGATCCTGCCATTATGATATTAACTGGTTATTTTGCTCATTAGTTGATGCAGTTTCTTCCTAGCCTCGATGGTCTTTACATTTTGGCATGTTTTTGCAATGGCTGGTACCGGTTGTTCCTTTCCATGTTTAGGGCTTCCTTCAGGGTCTCTTGTAAGGCAGGCCTGGTGGTGACAAAATCTCTAAGCATTTGCTTATCTGTAAAGGATTTTATTTCTCCTTCACTTATGAAACTTAGTTTGGCTGGATATGAAATTCTGGGTTGAAAATTCTTTTCTTTAAGAACGTTGAATATTGGCCCCCACTCTCTTCTGGCTTGTAGAGTTTCTGCCGAGAGATCTGCTGTTAGTCTGATGGGCTTCCCTTTGTGGGTAACCCGACCTTTCTCTCTGGCTGCCCTTAAGATTTTTTCCTTCATTTCAACTTTGGTGAATCTGGCAATTATGTGTCTTGGAGTTGCTCTTCTGGAGGAGTATCTTTGTGGCGTTCTCTGTATTTCCTGAATTTGAATGTTGGCCTGCCCTACTAGGTTGGGGAAGTTCTCCTGGATGATATCCTGAAGAACATTTTCCAACTTGGTTCCATTTTCCCCCTCACTTTCAGGCACCCCAATCAGACGTAGATTTGGTCTTTTTACATAATCCCATACTTCTTGTAGGCTTTGTTCATTTCTTTTTCTTCTTTTTTCTTTTGGTTTCTCTTCTCACTTCATTTCATTCATTTGATCCTCAATTGCTGATACTCTTTCTTCCAGTTGATCGAGTCGGTTACTGAAGCTTGTGCATTTGTCACGTATTTCTCGTGTCATGGTTTTCATCTCTGTCATTTCATATATGACCTTCTCTGCATTAATTAGTCTAGCTGTCAATTCTTCCAGTCTTTTTTCAAGATTTTTAGTTTCTTTGCGCTGGGTACGTAATTCCTCCTTTAGCTCTGAGAAGTTTGATGGACTGAAGCCTTCTTCTCTCATCTCGTCAAAGTCATTCTCTGACCAGCTTCGATCCGTTGCTGGCGATGGGCTGCGCTCCTTTGCAGGGGGAGATGCGCTCTTATTTTTTGAATTTCCAGCTTTTCTGCCCTGCTTTTTCCCCATCTTTGTGGTTTTATCTGTCTCTGGTCTTTGATGATGGTGACGTACTGATGGGGTTTTGGTATAGGTGTCCTTCCTGTTTGATAGTTTTCCTTCTGACAGTCAGGACCCTCAGCTATAGGTCTGTTGGAGATTGCTTGAGGTCCACTCCAGACCCTGTTTGCCTGGGTATCAGCAGCAGAGGTTGCAGAAGATAGAATATTGCTGAACAGCGAGTGTACCTGTCTGATCCTTACTTTGGAAGCTTCCTCTCAGGGGTGTACTCCACCCTGTGAGGTGTGGAGTGTCAGACTGCCCCTAGTGGGGGATGTCTCCCATGAGGCTACTCAGGGGTCAGTGACCCACTTGAGCAGGCAGTTTGTCTGTTCTCAGATCTCAACCTCCATGTTGGGAGATCCACTGCTCTCTTCAAAGCTGTCAGACCGTGTCGTTCGCGTCTGCTCAGGCCTCTCCTGCTTCCCCTGTTGTTTTTTTAGCTGAGCCCTGCCCCCAGAGGTGGAGTCTATAGAGACAGGCAGGTTTCCTTGAGCTGCTGTGAGCTCCACCCAGTTTGAGTTTCCCAGAGGCTTTGTTTACCTACTTAAGCCTCAGCAATGGCGGGAACCTCTCCCCCAGCCTCGCTGCTGCCTCACGGTTAGATCGCCGCAGACTGCTGTGTTAACAATGAGGGAGGCTCCGTGGGCATGGGACCCTCCCGGCCAGGTGAGGGATATATTCTTCTGGTGTTCCCGTTTGCTTAAAGTGTGGTATTGGGGTGGGAGTTACCCGATTTTCCAGGTGTTGTGTGTCTCAGTTCCCCTGGCTAGGAAAAGGGATTCCCTTCCCCCTTGCGCTTTCCAGGTGAGGCGATGCCTCGCCCTGCTTCAGCTCTCGCTGGTCAGGCTGTAGCAGCTGACCAGCACCGATTGTCCGGCACTCCCTAGTGAGATGACCCCAGTACCTCAGTTGAAAATGCAGAAATCACCGGTCTTCTGTGTCGCTCGCGCTGGGAGTTGGAGACTGGAGCTGTTCCTATTTGGCCATCTTGCTCCGCCCCTCTGTTTTATTTCTTATAACTGCATTTGAATCTACAATTATCTCAAAATAAGAAGTTTAATTTTTTAAAGTCAAATCATATCGAAGTGTTCTGACAAATACAGCATTTTAGTATCTCACACCTCTTTACTGTGCAGTAACACTCACCAAAAACTGTCCCTTTTAACTCAGCTGTTTTGTCTGGCATTTATTTTTCCCCATATTTTTAAATAATATGCATTTTTGGGTCATCGTTTCAAGTATTATTTCTTGACGTTCCATTATTGTAGGTAAAGATTTAAGTTTCTTACAATGCCATCCCCTCTTTCTCCCTTTAACCTTTCCAATATAGTGATATTGTATTATTAAATTAGTATTCGGTATTTATAGTAAATAGTCTCAGCTGGTCTATCTGCTGTGTTTCCTTTCTGTTTTCCTAGAGTTAATGTTTTCTTTGATTTTTTTTTTTTTTTTTTTCTGGAGACAGAGAGTCACTCTGTAGCCTAGGCTAGAGTACAGTGAGGCAATCTTGGCTCACTGCAGCCTCTACCTCCCGGGTTCAAGTGATTCTCCTGCCTCAGCCTCCCAAGTAGCTGGGACTACAGGCACGCACCACCACGCCTGGCTAATTTTTGTATTTTTAGTAGAGACAGGGTTTCACCATGTCGGCCAGGCTGGTCTCAAACTCCTGACCTCAGATGATCCACCTACCTCAGCCTCCCATAGTGCTGGGATTACCGGCGTGAGCCACTGCACCAGGCCGATTTATTTTTATTATTATTATTCACTTAGATTTCTTTGTATTTATTGCTAATTCTTCTCAAACTTTCCATTGCAATTTTAGTATACCACCTCTTTCTCTCTGGACTGCTGCTCTCTAGGACTTTGGATTGCTGTCGGGGTGGGTCTTCCCTTTGCTATCTGTTTTGCTATCTTGGATTTTCCTTGGCCTTTTTTCCAGTTTGGATTCCTTGATCCCTTCTCCCTCTGGGTTTATTCTCCCAACACTTTGGGAGGCTGAGGCAGGAGGATCATTTGAGCCCAAGAGTTTCAGACCAGACTGGGTAGCATCAAGAGACCCCCATTTCTCCAAAAAAAAAAAAAAAAATTAAAAATTGCTGGGTGTGGTGGTGCATGCACATGGTCCCAGCTACTCAAGAGGATGAGGTGGAAGGATTGCTTGAGACAGGGAGTTTGAGGCTGCAGTGAGCCATGACTATGCCACTGCACTCCAGCCTGGGTAACAAACTAAGAAGCTGTCTCAAAAAAAAGGGGGGGGGGGGCAAAGGAATCTTTTAAAAATTGGTACAATTAAAGAAGGCTTGGTGAAAGATGCATTCAATGTACCTGTCTCTTGAGATGAATCCAGTTTTTAACTGGTTGCCTTTTACACCTGGGTAACTGGGTATTTCAAAGGCCCCTTTACCATCTTCCTGGAGATTTCCCTTTCCCTGAACTTTTTTCAGTATCCCATTTCTTTCTTTTTCTTGGTTTACTACCTCATTTTAGGTAAACGCAAGCTAAGAAAAGGTGCCTGGGAGGAATTTTTAAGACGGTGTGTTTGAAAATGCCTTCAGCCACCCTGACACTTGATTGATAGTATAGAATTCCATTGTGGCCATGCTGTTCTCCCAGCTAGCTGCTCCCTGAGCATGACAGACACCCTTCTTCTTTTGGCCTTCTCATTTGCATTTGCTGAATGGCTAACTCATCTCCTTCAGGTCTATTCTCAAATATGATATTCTCAATGACAACTCTGTACAGAACTGGAAACCCTGTACTTCCATCCCCTTTTCTGCTTCATTTTGTTTCCATAGCACTTATCACCACCTGGTGTACTATATATTTTTCTTGGTATTGTTTTGTTTTTTGTTTTGTTTTTTGTCCTCCTCCACTAGACAGTAAGCTCTTCGGGGCCAGAAATTTTATCTTTGCTCACTTATATATTCTAACACCTGGAATAATGCTGGCACATACTAGGCTATCAATATCTATTTGTTGAATGAATGGATAATCAACATTTTCTATCTCTATAATATTCCAAAAAGGAAGATGATAACTTTCTTGTTATTATAAATAAGAATGGATTTGTTTGACATAAAATTAAGAATTTGCTGGTTATGCCCCTTAAAGATATAAAGGAGTTGGATGGAATCTCTTCTTTTGAGAGTTTTTGACATGAATAAGCAACCACTTGATGCTTATGGTTTAGCATATATACGTGACCCTTTCTAGCAGCATTTAAAATAGCCTTTCATCTGTACTTGTTCCCTATACACTGTTCATCTTCTGCTTTGTCTTCTTCTGGCTACTAATGGGGCTTCTGGCATCTCCCACCCGCGTACTGCACTTTGGGCTTCAGCTGGACCTCAGTTCATCTACTTTGGGTTGGACTATATCATTTGTGGCCTTGCCTTTGGACAGACATCCTACCTAGAAAGTGAGCACAATAGCTACATATTCTACATTTGGCAGCTGGACTTAGAAATATTGCGCCTGCCACATACACATACACGTAAACACACTCCATACCTTCACAGACCAACACACACTCAGCATAACAGTTATTTTAAATCTTTTCATTTTGCATAGTTCAGAGTGAATTGAATGGCCTCGGCTTTTAGTGTTTGACTTTCCTATTGTAGTGCAAAAATACAACGTTGGAGTGGTCTGTGTCGCTACTATGTCTAATTTTTTCATATGAATTATATGAAAACATGATTATTTAAACTATACTTACAATAGTGATAAGGTTTGGGTAATATTTTTTCCAAAGGAATTGACTATAACCTTAGTAGCATCAATCTCAAAACAAAAGAGATTTGGAGTCTTTTATTATTTTTTTTTTTTTTTTGAGACGGAGTCTCGCTCTGTCGCCCGGGCTGGAGTGCAGTGGCCAGATCTCAGCTCACTGCAAGCTCCGCCTCCCGGGTGTAAGCCATTCTCCTGCCTCAGCCTCCCAAGTAGCTGGGACTACAGGCGCCCGCCACCTCGCCCGGCTAGTTTTTTGTATTTTTTTAGTAGAGACGGGGTTTCACCATGTTGGCCAGGATGGTCTCGATCTCCTGACCTCGTGATCCGCCTGCCTCGGCCTCCCAAAGTGCTGGGATTACAGGTGTGAGCCACCGCGCCCGGCCTGGAGTCTTTTAAAATCACATTTAAATAGGGTTGCTGGACTCAGCAAAGAAAAATACAAGATGTCCAGTAAAATTTAAATTTCAGATAAAAAATAATAATTTTCAGTAAAAGTATGTTCCAATGAGCATCCTGTATTTTATCAAGCAACCCTATAATTAAATAGCAAATTGTTCCATTAATGAAATAACTTGTTTAGGTTTATTGTGAATGTGAGGGATTAATATTAAGATGTCACAAAAACATCTTTTTTATTGGCCGGCAAGATGACCTAATAGGAACAGCTTCAGTCTGCAGCTCCCAGCAAGATCAATGCAGAAGGTGGGTGATTTCTGCATTTCCAACTGAGGTACCCAGCTCATCTCATTGAGACTGGTTAGACAGTGGGTGCAACCCACGGAGGGTGAGCTGAAGCAGGGTGGGGTGGGGTATCACCTCACCCAGGAAGCACAAGAAGTCTGGCAACTACCACCCCTAGCCAAGGGAAGCCATGAGGGACTCTGCCATGAGGAATGGTGCATTCCAGCCCAGATACTATGCTTTTCTCATGGTCTTTGCAACCCACAGACCAGGAGATTCCCTCAGGTGCCTACACCACCAGGGCCCTGAGTTTCAAGCAAAAAACTGGGTGGCCGTTTGGGCAGACACTGAGCTACCTGCAGGAGTTTGTTTTTCATGCCACAGTGGCGCCTGGAACATCAATGAGACAGAACCATTCACTCCACTGGAAAAGGGGCTGAAGCCCTGGAACCAAGAGGTCTATCTCAGCGGATCCCACCCCCCATGGAGCCCAGCAAGCTAAGATCCACTGGCTTGAAAATCTCACTGCCAGCACAGCAGTCTGAAGTTGAACTGGGATGCTCAAGTTTGGTGCAGGAAGGGGTGTCCGCCATTACTTAGGCATGAGTAGGCAGTTTTCCCCTCACAGTGTAAACAAAACCACCAAGAAGTTCAAACTGGGTGGAGCACACTGCAGCTTGGCAAAGCCACTGTAGCCAGATTGCCTCTCTAGATTCCTTGTCTCTGGGCAGGGCATCTCTGAAAGAAAGGCAGCAGCCCCAGTCAGGGGCTAATAGATCAAACTCATATCTCTCTGGGACAGAGTACCTAGGGGAAGGTGCGGCTGTGGGTGCAGCTTCAGCAGACTTAAACGTTTCTCCTGCCAGCTCTGAAGAGAGCAGCAGATCTCACAGCACAGCACTTGAGCTCTGATAAGGGACAGACTGCCTCCTCAAGTGGGTCCCTGATCCCCGTGCCTCCTGACTGGGAGACACCTCCCAGCAGGGTTCGACAGACAACTCATAGGAGAGCTCTGGCTGGCATCTGGCAAGTGCCCCTCTGCGACAAAGCTTCCAGATGAAGAAATAGGCAGCAATCTTTGCTGTTCTGGAGCCTACACTGGTAATACCCAGGCAAACAGGGTCTGCAGTGGACCTCCAGCAAACTCCAGCAGACCTGCAGCAGAGGGACCTGACTGTTAGAAGGAAAACTAACAAACAGAAAGGAATAGCATCAACAACAACAAAAAGGACGTCCACACAAAAACCCCATCTGAATGTCACCAGCATCAAAGACCAAGGGTAGATAAATCCATGAAGATGAGGAAAAACCAGCTCAAAAAGGCTGAAAATTCCAAAAATCAGAACACCTGTTCTCTTCCAAAGGATCACAACTCGTCATCACCAAGAAAACAAAACTGGATGGAGAATGAGTTTGACAAATTGACACAAGTGGGCTTCAGAAGGTGGGTAATAACAAACTCCTCCGAGCTAAAGGAGCATGTTCTAACCCAATGCAAGGAAGCTAAGAACCTTGAAAAAAGGTTAGAGGAATTGCTAACTAGAATAACCAGTTTAGAGAAGAACATAAATAACCTAATGGAGCCGAAAAACACAGCACGAAAACTTCGTGAGGCATACACGAGTATCAATGGGCAAATCAATCAAGCAGAAGAAGGGATGTCAGAGATTGAAGATCAACTCAATGAAATAAAAGATTAGAGAAAAAAGAATGAAAAGGAATAAACATAGTCCCAAGAAATATGGGACTATGTGAAAAGACCAAACCTACATTTGATTGGTGTACCTGGAAGTGACGTTGTGGGGAGAATGGAACCAAGTTGGAAAACACTCTTCAGGATATTATCCAGGAGAACTTCCCCAACCCAACAAGACAAGCCAACATTCAAATTCAGGAAACATAGAGAACACCACAAAGATACTCCCTGAGAAAAGCAACCCCAAGACACATAATCATCAGATTCACCAAAGTTGAAATGAACAGAAAAATGTTAAAGGCAGCCAGAGAGAAAGATCGGGTTATCCACAAAGGGAAGCCCATCAGATTGACAGCAGGTCTCTCTGCAGAAACCTTACAAGCCAGAAGAGAGTGGGGACCAATATTCAACATTCTTAAAAGAATTTTCAACCAGAATTTCATATCCAGCCAAACTAAGCTTCATAAGCAAAGGAGAAATAAAATCCTTTACAGACAAGCAAATTTTGAGAGATTTTGTCACCACCAGGCCTCCTTACAAAAGCTCCTGAAGGAAGCACTAAATATGAAAAGGAACAACCAGTATTAGCCACTGCAAAAACATACCAAATTATAAAGACCATCGACAGTATGAAGAAACTGCATCAACTAACGGAGCAAAATAACCAGCTAACATCATAATGACAGGATCAAATTCACACCAATATTAACCTTAAATGTAACCAGGCTAAATGCCCCAATTAAAAGACACAGACTGACCAATTGGATAGAGTCAAGACCCACTGGTGTGCTGTATGCAGGAGACCCAATTCACGTGCAAAGACACACATAGGCTCAAAATAAAGGGATGGGGGAATATTTACCAAGGAAATGGAAAGCAAAAAAAAAAAAAGCAGAGGTTGCAATTCTAGTTGCTGATAAAACAGACTTTAAACCAACAAATATCAAGAAAAGACAAAGAAGGGCATTACATAATGGTAAAGGGATCAGTGCAACAAGAAGAGCTAACTATCCTAAATATATATGCACCCAATACAGGAGCAACCAAATTTATAGAGCAGGTTCTTAGAGACCTACAAAGAGACTTAGACTCCCACACAATAATAATGGGAGACTTAACACCCCACTGTCAATATTAGATGGATCAACAGAAATTGATCCAATATTAGATGGATCAAGACAGAAAATTAACAAGGATATTCAGGACTTGAACTCAGCTCTGGGTCAAACATACCTAATAGACATCTACAGAACTCTGCACCCCAAATCAACAGAATATACATTCTTCTCAGCACCACGTAGCACTTATTCTAAAACTGATCACGTAATTGGAAGTAAAACACTCATCAGCAAATGCAAAAGAATGGAAATCATAACAAACAGTCTCTGAGACCACAACGCAATCAACTTAGAACTCAGGATTACAGTGACTCATGCTTGTAATCCTTGCACTTTGGGAGACCAAGGCAAGTGGATCACGAGGTCAGGAGTTCAAGACCAGTCTGGCCAAGATGGTGAAACCCCATTTCTACTAAAAATATAAAAATTTGCTGGGCATGGTGGCCGACTCCTGTCATCTCAGCTACTCAGGAGTCTGAGACGGAGAATTGCTTGAACCTGGGAGGCAGAGGTTGCAGTGAGCCAAGATCATGCCACTGCACTCCAGCCTGGATTACAAAGCAAGACTCCATCTCAAAAAAAAAAAAAAAAAGAAAGAAAGAAAGAAAAAGAGAAACTCACTCAAAACGATACAAGTACATGGAAACTGCACAACCTGCTCCTTGAAAGACTACTAGGTAAATAACAAAATTAATGCAGAAATAAACAAGTTCTTTGAAACCAATGAGAACAAACACACAATATACCAGAATCTCTGGGACATAGGTAAAGCAGTGTTTACAGGGTAATTTATACCACTAAATGCCC
Source organism: Rhinopithecus roxellana (assembly GCF_007565055.1). Taxonomy (NCBI): domain Eukaryota; kingdom Metazoa; phylum Chordata; class Mammalia; order Primates; family Cercopithecidae; genus Rhinopithecus; species Rhinopithecus roxellana. Next base: position 88,016,560 of record NC_044552.1, on the reverse strand, counting down.
ACCAAAGAAAGTGAGAAAGATCTAAAATTGACACCCTAACATCAAAATTAAAAGAAATAGAAAAGCAAGAGCAAACAAAATCAAAAGCTAGCAGAAAACAAGAAATAACTAAAATCAGTGCAGGACTGAAGAAGATAGAGACATGAAAAACACTTCAAAAAAATCAATGAATACAGGAGCTGATTTTTGAAAAGATTAACAAGATAGACCATTAACCAGACTACTAAAGAAGAAAAGAGAGAAGAAATCAAATAGACACAGTAAAAAATGCTAAAGGGGATGTCATCAATGATCCCACAGAAATACAAACTACCATCAGAGAATACTGTAAATACCTCTATGCAAATAAACTAGAATATCTAGACAAAATGGATACATTCCTGGACACATACACTCTCCCAAGACTAAACCAGGAAGAAGTATAATCCTTGAATAGATGAATAACAAGTTCTGAAATTTAGGCATTAATTAATATCTTACCAACCAAAAAAAGCCCAGGACCGGAAGGATTCACAACCGAATTCTACCAGAGGTACAGAGAGGAGCTGGTACCATTCCTTCTGAAACTATTCCAAACAATAGAAAAAGAGGGGATCCTCCCTAATTCATTTTATGAGGCCAGCATCATCATGGTACCAAAACCTGGCAGAGACACAATAAAAAAAATTTCAGGCCAATATCCCTGGTGAACATTGATGCAAAAATCCTCAATAAAATACTGGCTAACTGAATCCAGCAGCACATCAAAAAGCTCATCCACCATGATCAAGTCGACTTCATCCCTGGGTTGCAAGGCTGATTCAGCATACATAAATCAATAAATGTAATCCATCACATAAACAGAACCAATGACAAAAGCTATATGATTATCTCAATAGATGCAGAAAATGCCTTCCATAAAATTCAACAGCCCTTCATGCTAAAAACTCTCAATAAACTAGGTATTAATGGAACCTATCTCAAAATAATAAGAGCTATTAATGACAAACCCACAGCCAATGTAATACTGAATAGGCAAAAGATGGAAGATTTCCCTTTGAAAACTGGCACAAGATAAGGATGCCCTCTCCCACCATTCCTATTCAACACAGTGTTGAAAGTTCTGGCCAGGGCAATTAGGCAAGAGAAAAAATTAAAGGGTATTCAAATAGGAAGAGAGGAAGTCAAATTGTCTCTGTTTGCAGATGACATGATTATATATTTAGAAAATCCCATCATCCCAGCCCAAAATCTCCTTAAGCTGATAAGTGTCAGGATACAAAACCAATGTGCAAAAATCACAAGCATTCCTATACACCAATAATAGACGACAGAGAGCCAAATCATGAGTGAACTCGCATTCACAACTGCTACAAAGAGAATAAAATACCTAGGCATACAATTTACAAAGGATGTAGAGGACCTCTTCAAGGTGAACTATAAACCACTGGTCAAGGAAATAAGAGAGGACACAAAAAATGGAAAAACATTCCATTCTCATGGATAGGAAGAATCAATATCATGAAAATGGCCATACTGCCCAAAGTAATTTGTAGATTAAATGCTATCCCCATCAAGCTACCACTGACTTTCTTCACAGAATTAGAAAAAACTACTTCAAATTTCATATGGAACCGAAAAAGAGCCTGTATGGCCAAGACAATCCTAAGCAAAAAGAATGAAGCTGGAAGCATCATGCTACCTGACTTCAAACTATACTACAAGCCTACAGTAACAAAAACAGCATGGTACTGGTACCAAAACAGATATATGGACCAATGGAACAGAACAGAGGCCTCAGAAATAATGCCACACATCTACAACCCTCTGATCTTTGACAAACTTGACACAAGCAAGCAATGGGGAAATGATTTCTTGTTTAATAAATGCTGTTGGGAAAACTGGCTAGCCATATGCAGAAAACTGAACTGGACTCCTTTCTTATACCTTATACAAAAATTAACACACGATGGATTACAGACTTAAGTGTAAGAACTAAAACCATAAAAACCCTAGAAGAAAACCTAGGCAATGCCATTCAGGACATAGGCATGGGCAAAGACTTCATGACTAAACTACCAAAAGCAATTGCAACAAAAGCCAAAATTGACAAATGGGATCTAATTAAACTAAGGAGCTTCTGCAAGCAAAAGAAACTATCAGCAGAGTGAACAGGCAACCTATAGAACAGGAAAAATTTTTGGCAATCTATCCACCTGAAAAAGACTAATATCAAGAATCTACAAGAAACTTAAACAAATTTACAAGGAAGAAACAAACAGCCCCATCAAAAAGTGGGCAAAGGATGTGAACAGACACTTCTCAAAAGGAGACATTTATGCGGCCAACAAACATATGAAAAAAAGTTCATCATCACTGGTCATTAGAAAAATGCAAATCAAAACCACAGTGAGATAGCATCTCATGCTAGTTAGAACGATGATCATTAAAAAGTCAGGAAACAACAGATGCTGGAGAGGATGTGGAGAAATAGAAATGCTTTTACACTATTGGTGGGAGTGTAAATTAGTTAAACATTGTGGAAGACAGTTTGGCAGTTCCTCAAGGATCTAGAATCAGAAATGCCATTTGACCCAGCAATCCCATTACTGGGTATATACCTAAAGGATTATAAATTATTCTACTATAAAGACATATGCACACGTATGTTTATTGTGGCAATGTTCACAATAGCAAAGATTTGGAACCAACCGAAATGCCCATCAGTGATAGACTGGGTAAAGAAAATGTGGCACATATGTACCATGGAATACTATGCAGCCATAACAAAGGATGAGTTCATGTCCTTTGTAGGGACATGGATGAAGCTGGAAATCATCATTCTCAGCAAACTAACACAAGAACAGAAAACCAAACACCACATGTTCTCACTCATAAGTGGGAGATGAACAATGAGAACACATGGACACAGAGACGGGAACATCACACACCAGGGCCTGTCACGGGGTAGGGGGTTAGGGGAGGGGTACCATTAGGAGAAATACCTAATGTAGATGACGTGTTGATGGGTGCAGCAAACCACCATGGCATGTGTATACCTATGTAACACACCTACATGTTCTGCACATGTATCCTCAAACTTAAAGTATAAAAAAAAAAAAAAAAAGATGTCACAAAGGGAAATGGCCAGAAATTTATTTTTGTTGGTTGATGACATAATGCAGAAACCTATTTTAAGTAGGTTAAAGTCTATGTAGTAAGAAAGATGTGAGTAATGAAATGCTGGCAAAAGAGCAAAATGCAGACATCTATCATTGTGCTTCTTGCCAACTCTTATCACCTGCAGGAGCAGAGATCACATCATAGGAACACAGATTCAAATGCATTTCCCATGGCACAAAAAAAGTCAAATCAAATCCTTTCAATTTATCATCCCAGATCTGTTTGTGGGTATCTTAGTCAACTCAGACTTCCGTAATGAAATATCATAGACCGGGTGTCTTAAACAATAGAAATTTATTTCTCATGGTTCTGATGACCAGGAAATGGCAGATCAGCGTGTTTGCAGATTTTATTCCTGACAAGGGCTCTCCTCCTAGTTTAGAGTTTGTTACTTTCTTGCTATATTCTCACATGGCAGAAAGAGAGATCATCTCTCTTAAGTCTCTTCTTACAAGACCACTAATTCCATTCATAAGGACTCCACTCTCATGACCTAATTACCTCCCAAAGATCAAGTCCAGATATCATCACACTGGGGACTGGAGCCTGAACATACAAGTTTTGCATGGACAGAAACATTCAGCTCATAGCAATGGAGATTTTAATAAAACTTTAAGTGTATTTCCAGAGAGATCTTAGATATTAGGTAATATTATTTCTCACAATTGAGTGAATTATAAGTAGATGCACGCAGGTACCCTCCCCAAGTGAGAGAAAAGAGGGTACTTCTCTAAAATCGGACATAACTCACCAACAGACAAGTTTTATTTTAAGAAAGTAATAAAACTAATATGATTCCAACTTTCAGAGCTGTTTATCACTTGGAGTTTCAGTTTTGGTAATTTCACTGTAGTAAATTAGCTGACTGAGAGCCCAAAGATTATATCTGCATCTAGACAGTCCATTTATCATGCTTAGAATTTGGATTTCAATAGAGTTTTCCTGCATATTTGCCAACAGGCCACTGAAGAAATCACAAAAAGCTCCCTGTTTTTTTTCACTTAATGTCTTAAATATCATCAATGGCTCTGGATTTAGGTTTAATGGAATATTTTAATAATTCAACAATCTGTTTATCTGAAAGTTTCCACCACTTTCTTAGTTTAGAAATATTTATTTTCATTTTGTACCAAAAAAAGAGATAGACTTTGGTAGTTCAATGTGTACTTACCCAAGATAGCAATGCAAAATGGTGATAGAAATTGCCAGAGTATAATAATGTAACTGTGGCAAAGGTTTTTACTTTGTTTTATTATTATTATTATTATTATTATTATTATTATTATTATTATTATTTTAAGACAGAGTCTCACTCTGTCACCCAGGCTGGAATGCAGTGGCATGATCTTGGCTCACTGCTACCTCTGCCTCCCAAGTTTAAGAGATTCTCAGGCCTCAGTCACCTGAGTAGCTGGAATTATAGGCGTGTACTACTATACCCAGCTAATTGAGAGGTTTTAAATATTAATAAATAGCAAATTTTATGGTCAATGTAACATTCAAATTATATGTTCACCAACACCTTTATACTCCCAGTATCATTTTGCAAATTGACAAGCTATTCAATTAGATTACTCAATTTTGGAAAAGCATAATTTAAATTTTAAGTGGTAAAAATACCAAAACATCATTATAGTAACCAAAAAAATCCAACTGCATAAAATGCAGGCTTGCATTATTGGAAAGTGAATAAAATTTCTGGGCCAAAACTGCACACCTAGTTGTCTGGGAGTTCTATATGGGGATGAGGGATCTAAATCTGTTCCAATGCCAGCGGCAGTTTGGCACCAATTGGTGACTCAGTCAGTTTCTACTACTTGGTTCCCAGATATATCATGTCTGGCTAGGCAGTAATTCCAGAAATTCTAGTTAACTGGCGCTCTTTTAGCCTCATATATCAAGAACTGCTGGGCCTGAATAAAATGGGTGCAAGGATCCACTGTTTGTCTCCCTAGGCTGGGACATAGGGCTGCCTGCCCTTTCTGTTCCAATTTCTCTTCTTTTAAAAAAATGACTATTGAAATGATCTATGCAAATGCTATGTATTTTCTTAAGTTAAGCTTAATTTTGAATTTTCTTTTTTTCACTTTCTATTCTTTGGGGAATACTTGGACATAATGAAATTGATTTCAATAACAAAATTGTACTTCCTCCACAGACATTTCTTGGTCTCCACCCGCTATGGCCTCTACCTCCCTGTCAGAAACTCCACCTTTCTTTACGGCATCAAGTATCATCTCTCTGACTGATCAAGGCACCACAGATATAATGGCCATTGACCAGACAGTGCTAGTACCAGGGCTCACCATCCCCACCAGTGATTATTCTGCAATCAGCCAACTGACTCTGGGAATTTCACATCCACCTGCATCTTCAGATGACAGCAGGTCAAGTGCAGGTGGCGAAGATATGGTCAGAGACCTAGATGAAATGGATCTGTCTGAGACTCCTGCCCCATCTGAGGTAGCAGAACTCAGCGAATATGTTTCTGTCCCGGATCATTTCTTGGAGGATACCACTCCTGTCTCAGCTTTACAGTATATCACCACTAGTTCTATGACCATTGCCCCCAAGGGCCGAGAGCTGGTAGTGTTCTTCAGTCTGCGTGTTGCTAACATGGCCTTCTCCAACGACCTGTTCAACAAGAACTCTCTGGAGTACCGAGCTCTGGAGCAACAATTCACACAGCTGGTGAGTGGGCACTGCTCACGATTCTCAATTCTGTGTCTCTTCTTTCCTTGTTGTTGTTATTTTATAATATAATCGTTAGCTGTCTTGAGCAATGAGGGTTAGCAGAAACAAATCGCTAAAACAGCTGTTGCTGAAGACATTCAACTAGAATTTTGAGATCAATTTGGATCCAGTTGGGGAAGTGAGTTCTGTGATAGACAAACGAGAAGACACCACCACCCAACCTTGTGGGAATAAATTTATTCTTAAAATCTCTTCATTATAATTCTTCCTAACTTAGTTAATCCAGGAATAATACGTAATACTCAAGCACTGAATGTGGAATCTAAAAATAGTGAGAGTGAACATTTTCTAAATTGTATCAATCTCATGGAAGGGTACAAAGCTAGAATTGTCCAGCACAGATGAGGCTGAGAGTTCAGGAGTAAGGGTTCCTTTCTTAGTTCCCCTCAAGTTCTTGTTAACCTAAAAAATGACTAAATGGCTTATCATTCCTAGTCCCTAATAAAGAAAGTGAAAAGATAATTATTATGACATATATCTTTGAAAATAAGATACTCCCAAACTCACATGATTATTTTGTTTCTACATGTACAATGAGAAATACATATACCATAAGAAATGTTGAACTATGTAATATCTCTACACATTCATGGCTAATTAAAATAAATTATACAATGCATATCACACAGATTGCAGAATGTCTGACAATAGTAAAAAATTTGTATGCTTCATATAAGTTAAATCATTACACAGATTAAAATCCACATGAAACCCAATTTCTCAAATGAACATTTGCTTTAAAGTAAGATTTTATCTGTGCCATCTCCCCACCCCACACCATTTATAATGAGGTAAGTAGATATTGGGAGAGTCTCAGGGAACAGAGTCCCAGTGAACCTGTTACAGAAAAGGGTCCTAATCCAGACCCCAAGAAAAGGTTCTTGGATCTCGTGCAAGAAAGAATTCAGGGCAAGTCCACAGTACAAAATGAAAGCAAGTTTGTTAAGAAAGTAAAGGAATAAAAAAAAATGGCTACGCCACAGACAGAGCAGCCCCAAGGGCTGCTGGTTGCCCATTTTTATGGTCATTTCTTGATGCTATGCTAAACAAAGGGTGGATTATTTATGCTTCCCCTTTTTAGACCATATAGTGTAACTTCCTGACATTGCCATGGCATTTGTAAACTGTCATGGTGCTGATGAGAGTGCAGTAGTGACCAGAGGTCACTCTCGTGGCCATCTTGGTTTTGGTAGGATTTAGCCAGCTTCTTTACTGCAACCTGTTTTATCAGCAAGGTCTTTATCACCTGTGTCTTGTGCTGACCTCCTCTCTCATGCTGTGACTTAGAATGCCTTAACTGTCTGGGAATGCAGCCCAGTGGGTTTCAGCCTCATTTTACCCAGCCCCTATTCAAGATGGAGTTGTTCTAGTTCACATGCCTCTGACAAACTAACCGTGGTATGTTAATTAGGGTTCATGCTAAGCTGCCATAATGAAGAGGTAAAGATATAGTGACTTTCATTCAATACAAGTTTATTTCTCTTTCACTTGATGGGTAGGACAGCTTTGCTCTGCGATGTCATTCAGGCACCCACACTTCCTCCATCTTATAGCTCTGCCAACCCCACAGGCATTTCCTCATTCACATGGCCAAAGCTGGGTCATTGGTACATCCCTGTTTCCACTTGTGAGAAGCAGAGAGGAAGCTGAGGGAAAGCAATTTTCTCCTAAGCAAAAGACACCAAAGTTGCCCACATCATATTACTGGGAACTAGTCACATGGCCATCCTTGCCACAAGGGAGGCTGGAAAATGTGCTCTCTGGATCAGCAGCCTCTTTCTATGGAAAAGAGGAAAATGGATTTGGGAGAAGCAGTACCCAGCTATCTGCACACTAGGTGAAGACAGAGAATCTCTTCCCCAGGCCAAAGCAATGCTAAGACACCAAGAATGAGGCTAGTCAAAGTAAGTAGGTGACATCAGGAGATAGTAGCTTGAAAAGGGAAGCTCCACAGTTTGTTTAAAATTTCATTTTACTCACACAAAAACCTTGTGAGGAAAATACTAGAATGTGGGGCTGGGTCAGAGTCAAAATTTTGGTGGGGTGGGGATAAGGGCAAACAGAAATCAGGTCTGGGTCACGCCTAGGAGGTTGACACTTGCATCTCTGTGCTGTCTGGGTTCATAGTACAATTCATGAAAGAGGGGGCTCACTTTCAGAGCCAAGGACAAGGTAGACATCACTGAGTTTCAAACATTTCTGAAAAATGATCTCTAGGATGGCTGTGGCTCCCAGGAGGCAGATGTGGGACTCTGAAACACAATGCCATGGGGCATACTGTTGAGATTATGATAGTTTGGAAAGGGCTCGCTAGGGGATCACTTTTTGTTCTTCCTCACAACTCAGATAAGGGCACTGAGGTACAACACAGTGGTTACAGGGCTTGATGAAGGTCACAGCTAGTTAGGAACAGTTCCAGGACTGGCACCCAAGTCTCGTAACTGCCAGTTTCCTGCTGTTTCCACTGCCCCACATTTATGTTGGCCAGGAACCGTTTACTGCGTGGAGAGACATGCTGATGTTTAAGCTGATGCTTATTTTAATAGGCCATTTCAAATTGGATGCATCCAGATAGATGTCCCATTTACATAGACATCAGTCAGTCTGCTCCTGGGCTCAGTTTGGAACATGTCTTTATTTACTTGGTTTTTTTTTCTTTCTTTTAATAACTGAACTTGGCATTCCTGCTTTGCTAATAGCATTGGCTCGGGTTTTTAAAAATCATCTGTTCTCACAATTCACCATGAAAAAAATCACAGCCATCCATCTCAATACATAGACAGAAAGGTGGAAATATGGAACATAATCACTGCAAATCAACCAGTAAGTAGTGGTGTTCTGCTCTCACATTAAATCCAAAAACAAAAATCAAAACAATAAAAAGGAACTAAAATACATGCCTCAGTTAATGAAAAGTGAGTGTAAGTGGAATTAGCAGCAGCTGAGCACTTGTAACACAGTTAAGAGTAAACCATCTTTTATTTTGCAGCTGGTTCCATATCTACGATCCAATCTTACAGGATTTAAGCAACTTGAAATACTTAACTTCAGAAACGGGAGTGTGATTGTGAATAGCAAAATGAAGTTTGCTAAGTCGGTGCCGTATAACCTCACCAAGGCCGTGCATGGAGTCTTGGAGGATTTTCGTTCTGCTGCAGCCCAGCAACTCCATCTAGAAATAGACAGCTACTCCCTCAACATTGAACCAGGTAAGAGAATCCAACCCAGAAAGTGAAGGAGATGTTTTGTTCATGTTGTTTTATTTTGTTCTGTTTTTAAGCATATATTTCAACCTTTAGGCCACAAAAATCAAACTGAAATGACACTAGATAAAACAACCTTTTGGACACTGTGGAGCACATCATTAGAAAGGTAGAGTCCAAAGACATGCAAGTTAACATTTTCCTGTATCAAAAAGCAATGAACAAGCACACCTCTTGTTGCACAATCTGAGGGCTTTAATTTTAAGTTTAAACAGAGCAAAACTTTTGCTGTGTTTAAGATATTTTTTTTAATGTAGCCCACAGCCAAGCTAATTTACATTCTGCTAGAAGTCAAAAGCACTTTCTCAGTGCTTTGCAACAACCTCGGGGCTTCCTACCTAAGCAGTCTTTCAATCACAGTTCATTATCAGAATAGCTACTTCAACACGTAATTCAGGATCAGAGACAGCATTCTAAGGAAAGAAAAATAATCATTAGATAGAAATTCAAACTTGGAGAAAGTCACTTTGCCATCACCAAAAAAAAAGAAGAAAATAAATTTGCTTTTTGGTTGTATACTACAGATCAGCTTCCATGTGAAGATTAAAGCAAAGAGTTAGACAAGGAGAAAACTTTTAAAGACATGGGAGCTTAGCCCAAAGTCACATAAGAGAAAGCAAACATTTGCTCTGATAATAAAGCAAAGTGTGTGCACCATTGTAACCAGCTGTGACCAAACTGGGAACTGTTTTTACCATTAGTTTCAAAATTCTGTTTTCTAACCAATTGAAAGAAGTCCTTTATTCCCTGGAGTGCAAGGCAGGGAGGGCTCCCGATTTCTGCCAAAGCTACCTCCCAGTCAAATTCAAAACAAAGCTTCCTAATTGGCTATGAATTAGTGGAGTGAATCTTTAACACCCTCTCTGGCTCTCTGTGGACTAACAATGAAAGCAGAAGGAAGAGGCCTTGGGCAAAATGCAAACCAAAAAGGCTCAGTGGGAGATATTTATATTTGATAGAGCAGGGCTTTGAGCAACTTTAAGCAAATTGCCTCAGTACCTTAGTAAACAGGATCCTTAAAAAGTCAGACCGCCTGTAGGCACCGAGCCTGGGAGCACTTACCTCCAAACAGGAGCAGCTAAGTAAGCCCTGTGGATCCCCTAAGAAATCAAACACCTCCTAAATGCAAGTAAGACACTGCCTCTTCCCCGGAAAACTACTTCAGAACTGAGAAGGAACCAGGGGTCTTTGCCAGTTAGGATCAGGAGGCTAATTTCTTCAACCAATTGATTAAGCTAGCAGGAAGTATATGGGGAGAACTTGGAAAGCACTGAAGAAGTCATAGCACAATCCCCTGCCTTCCTTCCTCCCTCAGGGAGCTGACAGCTTACTTAGGGACCCATCCACCAGCACAAGAAGGTCAACGTCAGGAGCCAAATTGAGGCAAGGGAGAACCCAGGTGTGCGGCTGTGGGGAGCAGCTTCTCAATGTAGATGCCGCTTAAGTAGTGCCTTAGAAAGAGGGTGGGAAGCTGTTAGTGAACTGCCAGGGTGTATAAGGGACACTGTTGATATTGGAAGCAAGCACAGCATAGTAATGGTCTTGGGGATCCACAGCCCTAAATGTGAATCTTGTGTGCTAACTGCAGCACTCAATTTCTGCAAATGGAAAATGGAGAAATTTTGGGCAGGTGTGGTGGCTCACGCCCATAATCCCAGCACTTTGGGAGGCCAAAGCAGATGGATCACTTGAGGTCAGGAGTTCGAGATCAGCCTGGCCAAAATGGCAAAACCCTGTCTCTACTAAAAATACAAAAATTAGCCTGGCATGATGGTGGGCGCCTGTAGTCCCAGCTACTCGGGAGGCTGATGCAGGAGAATCCCTTGAACCCAGAAGGCGGAGGTTGCAGTGAGCTGAGATTGCCCCACTGCACTCCAGCCTGGGCGACAGAGCGAGACTCCTCTCAAAAAACAAAAGAAACAAAAAAAAAAAAAAAAGGAAAGAAAAGAAAATGGAGATAGTAACATTATGAGGACTAACTGAAAGAAATTTACAATACTTAGCATAGCATTTGACAAATTGTAGTTACTTAATAACCATTAGTAGTTACTATTGCAACATTGTCATAATTAACTTGACTATCAATTTGTGACCTGCATAAGGTACCAGCGAAAACAATAAAAAGTAGCATGACAAGGTATTTGTGGAGGGGGTGGAACTGAAATTATTTTCACTAATTTCTTGTGAATAGTTCTGCTATGCAGCTTTTCTTCCAAGAAGCCAAAGGTGGTAAGCATGAGATGGTGCTAACATCAGTTTCACTCCCTGCAGGGTCATATTTATGCTGAGCTACCTAAGAATGCCTCCAACCTACCCAGTGAACTATGGCATACATGCCCAATTCTTATTTTTAGTGGTGGAAAAGTAGGGGAAAGCCAGTGCCTGCTGGACAACCTGGGAAGTTACTTGCTTGCTTTCCAGAGGTAGCTCAACCCTGAGCCAGCACCAACTCAAATACTTTTGAAGAAATTAACATGTAAAGCCAGGAGAAGCAGTGAATCCGAATAAAAGCTGTTGAATGATTGAATGACCACTCATGGTAAATACAAGGAAGATACTTTGCAGAAGCCACTGAATGTTACACTAAGCACCTCAGTGAACTTGTAGTTCATACTCTATTCCTTACCAGATACCTGGAGAGTGACAAAATCTGAATTTTATGTATATTGAAAATATATAAAATAATAAATCTATGCAAAAGATCTGCCAAAAATTGACTGTGTTGCACCAGTTAGGATATAGTGATGCTTGTCTTAATTGATGCTTAGAATATCATTAAGCATCAGCCAAATGGTGATGGTTCAATCAAAGCGCTTGGGGACAGCAGAATTAGAAAGTCAAACATGGATTTTATAAAGTTAAAAATCATCAATGAACTGTGTGGGTTCATCTGCATAAATCCAAATGGGTAAATCCAATATCCAAAATGGTTCCTAATTATACTACACTATGCATAGCTAGAAGCCACCGTGGTAAACTGCCCTCAAAGGTTTTCCTTCCAGTCAACAGTGAGGGGAAGCAGGAAGGTACCAGCAGGCAGGGAGGAGCGGGCAAGGAACAGAGAGGGGCACAGGGAATAGGCACTGACTCTGTGGACTCCTTCATGCACAGCTGGGGATTCTGGTTTAGATACTTCACCAAAGGCGAAGGCTGGGTTCACCCATGTAATCAGGAAGTGGGCGCTGGACTGATGATCAGGACATTGACCATCTTCTACACGCTTAATCCAGAACAGCATTCATCCACCACCATACAACATGTTAATGCATGAAAATCCATCCCTGCCCAAAGGAATTTGCACTGCAGTAGAAAAGGGACATCTTAGAACTACGCTGGGATCAAAACTACATCTTTTTCATTCCAACAGACTTTTTAAGGACAAGTTTCTTTTGTGCCAGACTTCCTGTAAATTCCTGTGGGCCTGGACATCACTAAGGGATGGTCCCATAATGAAGAGAGCACTGAGTTTTCTTTAAGTCTCATTTTGTTAAGCCTGAACAGAAGAGAGAAAGTAGGAGTAGAAATAAATGAAAATAACTCTAGTCCCTCCAGGCTGGTCAATGAGACGGTCTTCGATGGCCAGGAATAGCAAGGACTAAGCAGCCAGCTGCAGTCACTAAGGTCCAGGGCTGGGGAGACAGAATACCAGCTGTCTTACTCTGTTTGTATTGCTATGAAGGAATACCTGAGGCTGGATAATTTGTAAAGAAAAGAGTTGGCTCATCTTTCCGCAGGCACCAGCATCTGTTTCTGGTGAGGGCCTGAGGCTGTTTCCACTCATGGCAAAAGACAAAGGGGAGCCAGCATGTGCAGAGATCACACAGTAAGAGAGGAAGCAGAGGAGAGGGCGATGCCAGGCTCTTTTTGCTGGTGGGAGCTCACCAAGTGAGAACTCACTCACCCCTCCTTCCCAGGGAGGACATTAATCTACTCACGTCATGAGGGATCTGCCCCTGTGACCCAAACGCCTCCCATTAGGCCCACACTTCCAGCACTGGAGAGCAGATTTTTAATACGAGATTCAGAGGGGACCACTAACCATGCAGGGCACACAGCAGTACGAGCTCCCATTGGAGGGTGAGGCTGCTGAGGAGGAGGAGATAGCGACCCCAAAGTGTGTGGTAGTCAGGTGCACAAACAGATTCACAGACACCACCCTCACTCACATCTCCTTTTTCCATTCAAAGCCTTGTTCCAATCCAGGGAGGAGACAGTACTAAAACCCAAAATTTCTCACCACCATTGCTTTTGAGTAGAGTTAATTAACTTCTTAATTCTCTGAATCTGCATAACTTATAAAACTTTGTGAATAAAATACTGTTCTTTTAAAAAGCCTGTACAGTTACAGAAAAGTGTTTCTAGCATCAGTACTCCTATACAATTTTAGTCTGGGGAAATACATACAAAATTATTATAAGAGAAATGCATATCTAAATTTTAAAGGGGAATTTTAAGGGAAAATGTGCAGATGATTTTCAATCATTTTCTTCTTCTGTTTTAAATCTAGCAATATGACAGCTATTTTGCTCCTAGTTTTTCAGTGTGACTGGCTGATCCAGGTTTTCTCCTTTTGGTGGTATATTTGAGTGTAAGCTATCACGGTGACTGACAGGTGAGCTGATTAAAATGTCCCTAATACAACCAACCAGCGCAACCAGCAGATTGTGCTGTTTCTCAAGACCCTGGATCCGGAGTGAAGATAATTACTTCAGATTCCTAGAAAACAAGAACTCAAATTCCAATTTACCCAGCTCTTGGCTCTATTGCTGGTGTGGACTTTTCAGTTACGGAAGGCATGGGCTGATACACAGCAGTGCCCATCCTCCAGCATGTAGTAAGAGAGACCCAAGAGACACTGATGCCCAAAATCCCTGATGATAAGAGGAGGTCACTTAAGCAAATTCAGGAATGGCCCTGATTGAGGTTTTGATCTTTCAAGTATTTACTTGAAGTCAACGATGATGGTCCAATCTGCTGAGAAAATTCTTCTTGAAAGAGAATTAAAAGGGAGAAATCTTTAACAAGAAAAAAAGGCAGCTGCTGGAAATTCTGTATGTCAAAAATAAGTACTTAGCTTTGTGTCTAGGAGAGAATCTCAAGAATCTATCCTTGGAAAATAGAGAGGGGATCCTATCATTTCAATGTTTTTCCAGCCAGGACAGTTGAATATAGCAAAACTGCATTACTGTTTTTCTTACCCTTTCACCCTTCCCTGACCACCTTCGTGGTAGACATAGATTAGAGCTAGTGGTCCGCAACACTGAAGGGTAAGCAGGTCCTCCCACCTCACGTCCAGAGTCCCCCCAGCCTCCAAAACCACCAGCCCTACCCATCCCTGCCTCCCCTAACCCTTATCAAAGAATCACCCTCAAAATGTCATAAAGTAGATACTGAGCATATGTCAAAGTCCTATTTAATTTTGAAATAAGGGAATTGGTAGGATGACAAAGCTGGTTTAAAGAGAATATGAAAATTGGAATTTTAGGTAGCCAGAGGACAAAAGAGAATGATGAAATAAGATTGGTAAATATAAAACAGAAACTACAATCATTGCACCAAAATTAGAAAAAAATTTTCTAATTTTACAGAGTTGTAAAATGCCTGGACCATAATCCGCAGAAAATAGTGAGTCAAACAAAGTTACTGCTTTCCATGCATCAGCAAACTTTTTCTTAAAAAGCCAAACAGTAAAATTTTAGGCATTGAAAGCCAAAAGGCAAAAATTATATAGGTATTTATGTAACTAATTAAAAGTTAACCATTTAAAATTTTAAAAATCATTCTTAGCGTGCATATTGTACAAAAGCAGGCAACTTGTCGGATTGGCCCACAGGTGGTCTCTGTTTACTGGGTGGGATTGTTGTATTCTAACATGACATTGAAGAGGTCACACAGTCAACTTTTCTCCTTATTTCCAAATATTGAATCATTTTTCTTAAATCATCAACAATTGCTCAAGCCTATGCCTCTCTCTGGCCTTTATCTTTGCTGTTACAGAGAAGTTAGACAAGTAAATGATAATGTAATCATGATTTGGGTGCCTGTTCACTCATACATGCAGTGAACATTTATGGATTATCTGCCATGAGTCAGACACTATGATAGCCACAAGGACCAAAAGATGAATCGACCCCATCTCTGCCCCCTGCCAAGGAGCTAAATAACTAATGAGAAAAATGGAAGCATATACAAAAAGACATAATAGAGTCTGTTAAATACAGAATCAGGATGTGAGCAGAAAGAAATCTTAAGAAGTAATGAGGAGAGAGCAATTAATTCTACAGAGGCAAAGGGATATCATGGCAGGCTTCGTATACAGACAGTGATATTGAGTTGGGTCTTGCTGTATGATGGCGGTGGGCCCAGGAAGAGAAAGGGGGGTGAGGGACTATTCCAGAAAATGCAGAAGGAAAATGTAGACATTTCTGGGAGTGCCAGGTTTCTTCGGTTACTCCACAGTGATGACAGCTTTGTTTACAGAACAGGGGTGAAGGGAGCGAAGGGAGCTCCGATTGGAAGGAAGGGAAAGCCAGATTGAGCCAGTTCACTTAAAGCCAGGCTGTCTAAAAATGCCTGTCAAATCTATTTGCTTCGACTTTGGGTGTCCTATTTTTCTTTTTCTTTTGTTTCCTATGACTTATGGTCTTTTAAAATTAAACTTTAATAAAATTTTGGAAAGCTCAAAAAGTTTTCCAAGTAAGTGCTAGACAGTCCTTAAAGTGGTCTCAAGTAAAATAAAAATAAAACAGTTTATCGATAATGATAACGATAAACTGTTTGGAAAAACTTGAGAAAAATATAAGATAGGTACAAAAGGTGTGCACATATTAATTTGTTTTTAAATTTTAAATGCAATAAATAAGGCAAAAATTAATAAGATCCTTTAAATATTTTTAAAAGACTCCAAAAATATTTGAGAGAAAACCAGTTCTAAGGAAATGGACAAGATAGATTGACTCTAGCCTATAAAGTAGGAATCTGGAGGCCAAGGGAAAGCCAGGGCTGAAAGTATACATTTGGGGAACTTCAGCTGAAGCCAGAGAACAGATTTTTTTAAATGGCCTGGGGCAATGTGTAGGACAGGAGGAAATGGCCTGGGGCAATGTGTAGGACGGGAGGAAGAGCTGTGAATGGAACTCTGAGTACCCCAACAGGTAATGGGGAAATAGAAAAATTACAGTAAAGGGAGTCAAGAAATAGCAGTCAGCGAGGTGGGAGACAATGTTGCAGAAAGCCGCAAAACAGAAGAGCAGAAGAGAGAGAGGCCCATAATTTTAGCAGCTGTGAGTGAACAGAGTAGAGGGCACTTAAGTGGACAGTTCAAAGGTCATCAGAACGCTTTACAAAAGCAATCTAGTGGAATAGCAAGGGCAGAGAGGCCAGACTTCAATGAGGCTGGAATGAAATGGAAATAGAGAATGTCAACACAGGCTGTCTACCTCTTGTCTTACAACTTAGAGCAAGGTGCCCTCCAATGTTAGGCTCCTACCTTTCCACAGAGACCAGGAGAAAGTTGCTAACTTCCTTGAGGATTACATTTTAAAGGATGGCACCCAGGCCCTGGAGCATAACATTCCTGAGTTGTAAAGGTGGCAAGAGGGTTTTTAAAAGATTTACATCTCAAAGGAACATGGAATTTGCAATTAAAAGTTTTAACTAACTGCTCTAAGAAAAAGGAAGTTGAGAGCCTTGTGGAAAAAGTTTGTCTTAAGTTTAGTGAAAGCTGGGAGTGGTGGCTCACGCCTGTAATCCCAGCACTGTGGGAGGCTGAGGCAGGTGGATTGCTTGAGTCCAGGAATTCAAGACCAGCCTGGGCAACATGATGAAACCTCTGTCTCTACACACACAAAGCAAAAGCTAGCTGGGTGCAATGGCACATGCCTGTAGTCCCAGTTACTCTCATCACTGCACTCCAGTCTAGGTGACAGGGTGAGACCCTGTCTTGTGGGGAGAAAAAAGTTTAGTGAAGTTGAGGGGAATGTTAAGGCTGCTTGGTCAGAATAGTTTTTTGTTTGTTTGTTTTTTGTTTGTTTGTTTGTTTTGAGATGGAGTCTGGCTCTGTCATCCAGGCTGGAGTGCAATGGCGCCATCTCAGCTCACTGCAATCTCCACCTCCCAGGTTCCAGTGATTCTCCTGTCTCAGCCTCCTGAGTAGTTGGGATTACAGGGGTGTGTCACCATGCCCGGCTAATTTTTGTATTTTTAGTGGAGACGGGGTTTCACCATGTTGGCCAGTCTGGTCTCAAACTCACGGCCTCAAGTGATCCACCTGCCTCGGCCTCCCAAAGTGCTGGGATTACAGGTATGAGCCACTACATCCGGCCCAGAATAGTATTTCTTGTCTATGCCCCAATTTTATTGTATTTACAGGCAATGCCCAGATAATTTATTTAGTATCATTTGCAAGATTCAAAACAAATTCCAATTAAGTCTTTCTCTTTTCTTTTGCTTAATGTCAGGGTAGAAAGCAGTTTGTGGTCGCAATGCTGGGAGATAGATAACATTATTCCACAATCACTTTTGAACTAAGGAGAAGAGAGAATTTGAAAACTCTCATAAGATTTTTAATTAATATCATTCCACATTCAGATCAGCATGTGAACTCCTGGATGCATCCTCTAAATGAGGATTAGCAATCCATTAGGCCAAATAACATCTGCAAAGGTGCAGGCATGTAGGAGAAGCGACATGCTGTTCTTACTGCGTTAGGTGTGCCATTCCCCTTTTGAAAAACCCCTGGATAAATGAATCTGTGATATAAAAAGTATAAACCAGTGTTAGAACTTCCTGTGATTTATCAACTGAAAACCCGAATAAATCACAGCTTGTTCAGTATTCTGCCAGCATCTCCAGCAACTAGAGTCGTCTTTCATTTAGGCTGCTGTGAAAATTCTTCAGAAGCATGTAGGGCTTTTATGCCAGTTAGTTGTGCAGGCTGAAGATTTCAAAAATGCAAAATCACATATAACTTATTCTCTCCTTGAATTCCTAAGAAGCCTCCTCAAAAATGGACAGCCCTCAAGGCTGATAAATGGTAAACATTGAAATTAATTACAGTCTGACAGCCAGGATGTGTTCATGAAAATGTGGATCAACAAGCTTGTTTTCCCTGGAAAAGGCATAATTTGTAAGACCTTCGACAGCTCTGAAAAAGTGGTATATGTCACTCATCACAATAATGACAAAGTTACTCTTAACTAATGACAATAATAGTTACTATTGACACAAATTTTAATCTTAATAAATATGCAAAGTAGATATTATTTTCCCCCATTATACAGTTGCAGAAATTGTGTTTCAGAGAAGAATAAGTAATTTGTCTTTTGCTGGTCAAACAATTACCAAACACTGCAGATGGAATTCAAAGCCAGATTTGTGTGCCATCTTCAACTCTACCCTATAACCTCTTTACAAAAAGGAAACTTATAAGCCCTTCTAACTGGGTTACAGAAGCTGTTTATTTAGAAAAAAGTGATAACACACTTCAGTTTAATTAATCCTAAAT
Organism: Rhinopithecus roxellana; assembly: GCF_007565055.1. Classification (NCBI taxonomy): domain Eukaryota; kingdom Metazoa; phylum Chordata; class Mammalia; order Primates; family Cercopithecidae; genus Rhinopithecus; species Rhinopithecus roxellana. Next base: position 87,997,876 of record NC_044552.1, on the reverse strand, counting down.
GAATTCTGTTAGTTTCTACACTTCACCAAATGAAATTTGTCATATTTTGTCATAGTCTCAGAATGCAAAAAAAAAAAAAAAAAGTGTTTATTCTCAGAAACAAAAGTCCTTAGTGCCCAAGAGTCCCCTTTATATGCACTGCTAAGAGTGTCCCTTCCCAGCTGGAGCAGTCATAGGAATTCTTCCAGGTGATTCTCCTCAGCCTCTTCCCTCTTCATTTGCCCCCTCATCTCCTCAGTCCCTGGCCCTCTCTCCTGGGGTCATGCTACTGGCCCTTTGCCTCCTGGGATGCGCAGCACTGCAGATTTTCTGTTTGACACTTGCCTTCACTAGAGGCCCCAACACTGGCTAGACTGCCACATTTCACCTCTCTCCAGGGTTTCAATCTGTGCCCTCATTCCACATTCCAACCACCGCATGGAGCTTCCTTAAGAGGCTCCTGGAGCTCTCTGGCCAACCCATTAATGCAAACCCCTCTACACAAGTCTGGGCCTTAGCCCAGCTGCGGAGCCTCCTCCCAGCTCCCTCGTTTTCAGAATTCTCCCTCCACCCACAGATCCTGGGTCACTTAGGCCACCACCCTAGCACCAATCCATCCAGAACACTGCTGTTTGGCAGATAATAATAATGACTGAAAGCTGAGACAATTCTTCAACCTCACATCCAGGGCAAGATGTGTGTGGGTATTCACATATCCACTCACACAAAAAAGGATTATTGAAACTCTGCTATAAACAGCTGTGGTGGTGGTTCTTGAGAGTGGTGGCGAACTGAAATGAAACCTAAAGTCTATCACATTACTTGCCACTTTCAACCGGAAAGAACTCCTGTTTTGTTTTGTTTTTTTTTTTTGTTGTTGTTGTTGTTGTTTGTTTGTTTGTTTTGGTGTTGTTTTATAATTTAATGAATATCCTTAATGCCTTTTTTAATGGAAGACAGTTGAATTCTCAGATCTGTGTCTGCATTCAACTTTTGTAATACTATAGGTCATGTAATCTCTGACTAAGACGTGATTTGCCTTATTCATGCCCATTGTCTCACAAGTATATCAAGAACTCCTGTTAACTTAATTCCACAAATGTGTATTAAGCTCCAAACATGTGCATGGTGCTGTGCTATGTTCTATTTGTCATTGAATATTCTCACTCTAACCTACCTTTCAGCAATAAGCCATAAGCCAAACATTTTATAACAATAAAGTAATGAAGGGATCAATAATAACTTAAACATATATATTTTAAGATTTCTTTGAATCGCTGAATTGCATTAGTATTTCTGGAGGTATCATGAGCCACCTCCGTTGGCTGTATGCCGTAGAACATGCAGAATGGCAGACGTATATTTGAGTTGGAGGGACATTAGTGATCACTTAATTTAAACACTCCATTTTATGGAAGAGAAAAGTGAGAGCCAGAGATGCTAACCTATGTTCCCAAGACCACAGACTATTTCTGGGAGCCAGGCCTTCCCCAGTAGGGCCCTCTCCTGAGGCTTCTTCATTGGTAGAAAAGATGAGCAGATCCATTCTCTCTGAACGTACAACTCATCCTACAACCTTCTCAGGATTTGGTGGAAGCTGTGAGGTCCCTGTGTTACATCTCAGATGAACCCTCCGTACAGGGACATATTTATTCAGATTACTAAACGCAAAGACCCAAGCACTATGTAAAAGTGATGTTCACGCCTTGAGAAGAGAACTGTCAGACTACCAGGGCCTCATTAAGACTTCCTGGGCTCTAGGCCCTTTGCCTTCATGACTATTAATAAAGAATATTAAAATTATACCTTAACTTCGTGAGCACAAAAATGAATATAATCCAGTATGGGTTGCATTATTTTTTTCTTCTGATTTTAAGGAAAATGTTTTCGTGGGCTCCTAAAAGCATGGCGGGCCCTCAAGCTGTGCCTCCTGCAGTTTGCTATTGATTGTGATGCGTAAGTTTGCCTTTCTCTGATGCCCCAGGTAAAGGAATGACTCCTTCACCTCCTCGCCACCAACAAAACCATGACCACAAAGCCTTGGTGATAAGTGGGGAAGGGGAGGGCGAGGAGGCCAGCAGGAGCAGCCAGCAAGAGCGAGCGTGCAGCGGGGTTGACCCCCCACCCCCACCCCGCGCCGACGCAACCAAAAATCTGTCACTTTGTTCAGGCGTGAAGTTTTGTCACGCTGGGCGCCAGGGCGTGGCAGCGCGGGAAGCGTCTGGATTCCAGAGTCTTAGCTCTGCCTTTTTGAAATGGGAAAAGAGGATCCAGGAGTTTCCACCACATTACCCCCGCCAGGCAGGCCCGATCTGCCGCTGTAATCACGGTCCCCTGGAGCTGTCCGCTCTATCAGCGGTCCCCTGGAGCTGCTCCTGCTACCGCGTGAATTCCTTGCAGACCTCGCCTCTCTCCACCAACACGCAAGGCGCAGTGGTTTTTAAGAAGTCAGAAATCAGCTGGGGTGCTTAAAATGTCATTCCCGAAGTCTACCCTTGCTTCTTTTGCTATGGAGCGCCATCTAGCGAGACTTAGGTTTCATCGCATTGAAAAAAACGTCCACGAAAGAGACCCAGCTGGACCTCAGCCCCGCCAGTCAAGGTGAAGCCTGAATTTTATAGGCAAGCTGAGCTGAAACCTTGCCCTTGGACAGGATCCAATCAAAGGAGATGTATCGCTTTCTGTCCAACACGTGAGTAAAATGGGACAGCGCAAAAGAAGGAGATGATGATATGATAAATGTTAGGGAGATGAAGGCACTCAGCACACAGCCAGTAGGACAGGCGGCAAGAACAGGTCAAGGTTGAGGGGCGGGGCCGGAGCGGGGGTGTCTCGGAGGGCACGATCTTGAGTTGGAGAAAAGGGAGTGAGACTCTCTGAGGTCTGGCAGACAGGGAAAGCCTATTTTCCGGCCTGACAAACATAAGTGTACTTGGGACCAGAAACAAGAGGCTTGAAAAAGAGACAGTCTTGGACCACCAGGGACCTATGATCTCCATGAATTTATAAACTTTTTGGTGACGAGGACCACGATCTTTTTAACTTTGACTGTAAAATGCCTCAAGGTGTTCCCTGCAGGCAGGGGACATCATTTAAATGCTTTTTGATCACTTGATGGAGAGCTGGGAAACAAACTTTCTCAGTCACCAACTGGGATTGCTTTTCAGTACCTTTGAAATGCACACAGAAGACATTATATAAGTAAATCCAGGGGAGAAACTGTTACATCCAATGCTCTTACACTGGAAATCTCAGAATGATACAAATATTTCGAAGCCCTACATGGCAGCTCACTTATTTCAAGACACATTCATTGCTGTCATATTTAAACAACAGGAAAAAAGTTGGAACCACTGTAGTATCAGACTGTACTTTCTACAAGCAACACTCTGCCTCATGAAAGGGTGGAGCAGACAATGGATTTGAGCTTTTGTTTAGTTAGGGGAGCCTTTAGTTAAAGGAAAGCATTCATGGAGTCTGATACGTCTGCAAGTGAGAATGGCAATGCCGGTGTTGGGGCGGGGGCCTCTCATTCTTTTTCCCTCATCCCTTATGAGCCCCTTGGAGTCCTGAGGTGTCTCCTGGAAACCCCATATTTGAAAACCTCTAGAATGATTTAAAAAGCCAAACATTGTAAACAGATATGAATGTTAATCTTGGATAATACTTACTAGCCAAAATGGGCTTCCGTTTTCTCACCGATGAAAATGATGTCAGCAATATCCATATGGATTTGAGAGGCTGCTGTGAATATGATTGAAGACACATGTTGAAAGTGCCCAGCACTGTGCCAAACAAATAATGGCCCTTGATAAGTGTGGGCTCCCTGTTTATAACAGTTAAATAACTGCCCTTTCCACTGAAGCTGGAGGTTCAGGGTCATGATCCCCAGGGACACTCCAGGGACAAGGCCTGAAATGTAATGACATGTCTCTTCTGAATACAGCCAGAATCTACTGGGATGCTAGTAGACTAGGCCCGGACCTCTGGCCCGGCTGGATCTGGATCTTCCCACCAACTGCCAAGGAGCAGCCACTGACACAGATCTGCTTGCTGAGGTCAACTGCCCTGGACTGCCTCTATGGAGAGACTGTCAAATATGCTGTGTAGAAGAGCTATCCGCATGGCTTAAGAATAGAAAGCTAAGTCATTTTGCCAACAAACCATTATAGTAAGCCCAGAGAATGCCTCAAACCATACTATGTATTTATTAAACGTGGTACAGGATCATGGTGGAATCTCTCTATAGTACCAACAGTAAAAATAAATGGTTTAGGCCAGACGCAGTGGCTCACGCCTGTAATCCCTGCACTTTGGGAAGCTGAGGCGGGCGGATCACCTGAGGTCGGGAGCTCAAGACCAGCCATAACCAACACGGAGAAACCCCGTCTCTACTAAAAACACAAAATTAGCCAGGCGTGGTGGCACATGCCTGTAATCCCAGCTACTACAGATGCTGAGGCAGGAGAATCACTTGAACCTGGGAGGCAGAGGTTGCAGTGAGCCAAGATTGTGCCATTGCATTCCAGCCTGGATAACAAGAGTGAAACTCCATCTCAAAAATATAAATAAATAAATAAATAGTTTGAAGGGAATTCAAACAAATCCAGGCAGCGAAGGCAATTATAGACCAATTTGTCTACACACCAATCATGAGGATTTCACTTCCTTGGACCCAAACACAATTTGATCATGACTTGAAAATATTCTAGACAATGGCATCTACTTTTTTCTCCCAAATCTACTATTGAGCTCTAGTCTCTTTGCCCGCTTCTTTCCAAGCTTTCGACCACGTTCAGAACAAAACATTTCCAGTTGTTGCAGCATAGCATATAGATTATTATTATTATTGATCAAATCAATAGCAAAGAGTAGGAAGTTCAAACTAATTTGTCTTGTACACATGCTCTGGGATGTATTAAGGAAGAGACAAGAGACCAGGCGTAGTGGCTCATGCCTGTAATCCCAGCACTTTGGGAGGCCAAGACAGGCGGATCACCTGAAGTCAGAAGTTTGAGACCAGCCTGGCCAACATGGTGAAACCCCGTCTCTACTAAAAATACAAAAATTAGCTGGATGTGGTGGAGGGCACCTGTAGGCCCAGCTACTCGGGAGGCTGAGGCAGGAGAATCGCTTGAACCTGGGAGGCAGAGATTGTAGTGAGCCGAGATGATGCCACTGCACTCCACCCTAGGGAACAAGAGCGAGACTCCATCTCAAAACAAAAGGAAGAAACAAATATTGGTATGGCCTACCCATGAATAAGTTCATTATTCTAAGGAAAAATGTCTTTGGGATATGGCAAATAAAGACAATGATAACAACATAGGGAAAAGTTTGCTTACAAAAGTTGTGCTAGTTAAACTTCCATTCATCTATCATAGAGCCAATCTTTTCTATCCCTTCCATGGCTCTGTCTCCCCAAAATCAGCCCACATCCAGTTTTCTGTCTTTGCCTAAAGCCTAAAGTTTTAGGTGTCCCTTGAAAAATGACATGAAAGTAAAGAGGATCATGAAAATACCTAGGGAAAATATGTTTAAGGTAACAAGAGTGGAAGCAGTGTGAGTTGCTCTACAAATTACTGTAATAGTCTCTCGTTTTGACTCTAATTCTAATTGCCTTCACTTGCCATATTAGCAAAGAAGGCCAATGTGTTAGCAAAGTGGTCCACAGCTCCCCCTTGGGGCTCTGCCCTTCCCTGGAACTTGTCACACAGTCCACGAAGGGATGGGGGTGAGACCAGTCAGATGACTCCAGCACAAACAGGCATGACCTTGGTAACATCACTGATTCTCAGCTTCCTCATCTGTAAAGTGAAACAATTAGTCGAGAAGGTCTCTAAAATACCTTCTAGCTCCAAAATTCTACCTGAAATGTAAAATTTTATATATTGATAAAAATAAACATCAAAACAATCAGTTGGTTTGAAATTCTTAGAGCTGAAGGTTTTGAAAGTCTAAGTCGGTATTTGTTGAATGAATGAAGGTTGTCTTAGCTGCCTTGTACCCAGGAAGGCATACACAGCAAACAAAACCTAAGCTTGGCGATTTAAAGTTTCCTACTACTTCTCTGTAGACAGGTCCTGAATAAATAACATGGAGAAAGCAAGCAATTTATAAACTGGGTTGAATTTGTTCTTCAATTATACCCAATTCAGGGCCCCCAGATTTGGAAAAATTTGTTTTTCCAGTGTTGCCTACTATGCGCTTTACTGATGCATAGGTCATTCCTTGCTGAGCTAAAGGAAATTATGGCAAAGTAGCTGATTACGTTCTCCACTCAAAGATTCACAATAGACATTAGCTTATTAACAACTCTAAGAAGTTTAAAAGTAAAAAGAGAAAGGGCTAGGGTTGGAAGAAGAAAGAGCAAGATAAAAGAGGAAAAATTGGGGGCGGAGCAAGATGGCCAAATAGGAACAGCTCCAGTCTCCAACTCCCAGCGCGAGCGACACAGAAGACCGGTGATTTCTGCATCTTCAACTGAGGTACTGGGGTCATCTCACTAGGGAGTGCCGGACAATCAGTGCTGGTCAGCTGCTGCAGCCTGACCAGCGAGAGCTGAAGCAGGGCGAGGCATCGCCTCACCTGGGAAGCGCAAGGGGGAAGGGTATCCCTTTTCCTAGCCAGGGGAACTGAGACACACAACACCTGGAAAATCGGATAACTCCCACCCCAATACCGCGCTCTAAGCAAACGGGCACACCAGAAGAATATATCCCTCACCTGGCCGGGAGGGTCCCACGCCCACGGAGCCTCCCTCATTGTTAACACAGCAGTCTGCGGCATCTAACCGCGAGGCAGCAGCGAGGCTGGGGAGGGGCGCCCGCCATTGCTGAGGCTTAAGTAGGTAAACAAACCCGCTGGGAAGCTCGAACTGGGTGGAGCTCACAGCAGCTCAAGGAAACCTGCCTGTCTCTATAGACTCCACCTCTGGGGGCAGGGCTCAGCTAAAAAAACAACAGGGGAAGCAACAGAGGCCTGAGCAGATGCGAAGGACTCTGTCTGACAGCTTTGAAGAGAGCAGTGGATCTCCCAACACGGAGGTTGAGATCTGAGAACGGACAGACTGACTGCTCAAGTGGGTCACTGACCCCTGAGTAGCCTCACTGGGAGACATCCCCCACTAGGGGCAGTCTGACACCCCACACCTCACAGGGTGGAGTACACCCCTGAGAGGAAGCTTCCAAAGTAAGGATCAGACAGGTACACTCGCTGTTCAGCAATATTCTATCTTCTGCAACCTCTGCTGCTGATAACCCAGGCAACCAGGGTCTGGAGTGGACCTCAAGCAATCTCCAACAGACCTACAGCTGAGGGTCCTGACTGTCAGAAGGAAAACTATCAAACAGGAAGGACACCTATACCAAAACCCCATCAGTACGTCACCATCATCAAAGACCAGAGACAGATAAAACCACAAAGATGGGGAAAAAGCAGGGCAGAAAAGCTGGAAATTCAAAAAATAAGAGCGCATCTCCCCCTGCAAAGGAGCGCAGCCCATCGCCAGCAACGGATCGAAGCTGGTCAGAGAATGACTTTGACGAGATGAGAGAAGAAGGCTTCAGTCCATCAATCTTCTCAGAGCTAAAGGAGGAATTACGTACCCAGCGCAAAGAAACTAAAAATCTTGAAAAAAGACTGGAAGAATTGACAGCTAGACTAATTAACGCAGAGAAGGTCATAAATGAAATGACAGAGATGAAAACCATGACACGAGAAATATGTGACAAATGCACAAGCTTCAGTAACCGACTCGATCAACTGGAAGAAAGAGTATCAGCGATTGAGGATCAAATGAATGAAATGAAGTGAGAAGAGAAACCAAAAGAAAAAAGAAGAAAAAGAAATGAACAAAGCCTACAAGAAGTATGGGATTATGTAAAAAGACCAAATCTACGTCTGATTAGGGTGCCTGAAAGTGAGGGGGAAAATGGAACCAAGTTGGAAAATGTTCTTCAGGATATCATGCAGGAGAACTTCCCCAACCTAGTAGGGCAGGCCAACATTCAAATTCAGGAAATACAGAGAACGCCACAAAGATACTCCTCCAGAAGAGCAACTCCAAGACACATAATTGCCAGATTCACCAAAGTTGAAATGAAGGAAAAAATCTTAAGGGCAGCCAGAGAGAAAGGTCGGGTTACCCACAAAGGGAAGCCCATCAGACGAACAGCAGATCTCTCGGCAGAAACTCTACAAGCCAGAAGAGAGTGGGGGCCAATATTCAACGTTCTTAAAGAAAAGAATTTTCAACCCAGAATTTCATATCCAGCCAAACTAAGTTTCATAAGTGAAGGAGAAATAAAATCCTTTACAGATAAGCAAATGCTTAGAGATTTTGTCACCACCAGGCCTGCCTTACAAGAGACCCTGAAGGAAGCCCTAAACATGGAAAGGAACAACTGGCACCAGCCATTGCAAAAACATGCCAAAATGTAAAGACCATCGAGGCTAGGAAGAAACTGCATCAACTAACGAGCAAAATAACTGGTTAATATCATAATGGCAGGATCAAGTTCACACATAACAATATTAACCTTAAATGTAAAAGGACTAAATGCTCCAATTAAAAGACACAGACTGGCAAACTGGATAAAGAGTCAAGACCCATCAGTCTGCTGTATTCAGGAGACCCATCTCACATGCAGAGACATACATAGGCTCAAAATAAAGGGATGGAGGAAGATCTACCAAGCAAATGGAGAACAAAAAAAAAGCAGGGGTTGCAATCCTAGTCTCTGAATAAACAGACTTTAAACCATCAAAGATCAAAAGAGACAAAGAAGGCCATTACATAATGGTAAAGGGATCAATTCAACAGGAAGAGCTAACTATCCTAAATATATATGCACCCAATACAGGAGCACCCAGATTCATAAAGCAAGTCCTTAGAGACTTACAAAGAGACTTAGACTCCCATACAATAATAATGGGAGACTTCAACACTCCACTGTCAACATTAGACAGTTCAACGAGACAGAAAGTTAACAAGGATATCCAGGAATTGAACTCATCTCTGCACCAAGCGGACCTAATAGACATCTATAGAACTCTCCACCCCAAATCAACAGAATATACATTCTTCTCAGCACCACATCGCACTTATTCCAAAATTGACCACATAATTGGAAGTAAAGCACTCCTCAGCAAATGTAAAAGAACAGAAATTATAACAAACTGTCTCTCAGACCACAGTGCAATCAAACTAGAACTCAGGACTAAGAAACTCAATCAAAACCGCTCAACTACATGGAAACTGAACAAGCTGCTCCTGAATGACTACTGGGTACATAACGAAATGAAGGCAGAAATAAAGATGTTCTTTGAAACCAATGAGAACAAAGATACAACATTCCAGAATCTCTGGGACACATTTAAAGCAGTGTGTAGAGGGAAATTTATAGCACTAAATGCCCACAAGAGAAAGCAGGAAAGATCTAAAATTGACACTCTAACATCACAATTAAAAGAACTAGAGAGGCAAGAGCAAACACATTCAAAAGCTAGCAGAAGGCAAGAAATAACTAAGATCAGAGCAGAAGTGAAGGAGATAGAAACACAAAAAAACCCTCCAAAAAATCAATGAATCCAGGAGTTGGTTTTTTGAAAAGATCAACAAAATTGACAGACCACTAGCAAGACTAATAAAGAAGGAAAGAGAGAGGAATCAAATAGATGCAATAAAAAATGATAAAGGGGATATCACCACCGACCCCACAGAAATACAAACTACCATCAGAGAATACTATAAACACCTCTACGCAAATCAACTAGAAAATCTAGAAGAAACGGATAATTTCCTGGACACTTACACTCTCCCAAGACTAAACCAGGAAGAAGTTGAATCCCTGAATAGACCAATAGCAGGCTCTGAAATTGAGGCAACAATTAATAGCCTACCCACCAAAAAAAGTCCAGGACCAGATGGATTCACAGCTGAATTCTACCAGAGGTACAAGGAGGAGCTGGTACCATTCCTTCTGAAACTATTCCAATCAATAGAAAAAGAGGGAATCCTCCCTAACTCATTTTATGAGGCCAACATCATCCTGATACCAAAGCCTGGCAGAGACACAACAAAAAAAGAGAATTTTAGACCAATATCCCTGATGAACATCGATGCAAAAATCCTCAATAAAATACTGGCAAACCGGATTCAGCAGCACATCCAAAAGCTTATCCACCATGATCAAGTGGGCTTCATCCCTGGGATGCAAGGCTGGTTCAACATTCGCAAATCAATAAACATAATCCAGCATATAAACAGAACCAAAGTCAAGAACCACATGATTATCTCAATAGATGCAGAAAAGGCTTTTGACAAAATTCAACAGCCCTTCATGCTAAAAACGCTCAATAAATTCGGTATTGATGGAACGTACCTCAAAATACTAAGAGCTATTTATGACAAACCCACAGCTAATATCATACTGAATGGGCAAAAACTGGAAAAATTCCCTTTGAAAACCGGCACAAGACAGGGATGCCCTCTCTCACCACTCCTATTCAACACAGTGTTGGAAGTTCTGGCTAGGGCAATCAGGCAAGAGAAAGAAATCAAGGGTATTCAGTTAGGAAAAGAAGAAGTCAAATTGTCCCTGTTTGCAGATGACATGATTGTATATTTAGAAAACCCCATCATCTCAGCCCAAAATCTCCTTAAGCTGATAAGCAACTTCAGCAAAGTCTCAGGATACAAAATTAATGTGCAAAAATCACAAGCATTCTTATACACCAGTAACAGACAAGCAGAGAGCCAAGTCAGGAATGAACTTCCATTCACAATTGCTTCAAAGAGAATAAAATACCTAGGAATCCAACTTACAAGGGATGTCAAGGACCTCTTCAAGGAGAACTACAAACCACTGCTCAGTGAAATCAAAGAGGACACAAACAAATGGAAGAACATACCATGCTCATGGATAGGAAGAATCAATATTGTGAAAATGGCCATACTGCCCAAGGTTATTTATAGATTCAATGCCATCCCCATCAAGCTACCAATGACTTTCTTCACAGAATTGGAAAAAACTGCTTTAAAGTTCACATGGAACCAAAAAAGAGCCCGCATTGCCAAGACAATCCTAAGTCAAAAGAACAAAGCTGGAGGCATCACGCTACCTGACTTCAAACTATACTACAAGGCTACAGTAACCAAAACAGCATGGTAGTGGTACCAAAACAGAGATATAGACCAATGGAACAGAACAGAGTCCTCAGAAATAATACCACACATCTACAGCCATCTGATCTTTGACAAACCTGAGAGAAACAAGAAATGGGGAAAGGATTCCCTATTTAATAAATGGTGCTGGGAAAATTGGCTAGCCATAAGTAGAAAGCTGAAACTGGATCCTTTCCTTACTCCTTATACGAAGATTAATTCAAGATGGATTAGAGACTTAAATGTTAGACCTAATACCATAAGAACCCTAGAAGAAAATCTAGGTAGTACCATTCAGGACACAGGCATGGGCAAGGACTTCATGTCTAAAACAGCAAAAGCAACAGCAGGAAAAGCCAAAATTGACAAATGGGATCTAATTAAACTAAAGAGCTTCTGCACAGCAAAAGAAACTACCATCAGAGTGAACAGGCAACCTACAGAATGGGAGAAAATTTTTGCAATCTACTCATCTGACAAAGGGCTAATATCCAGAATCTACAAAGAACTCAAACAAATATACAAGAAAAAAACAAACAACCCCATCAAAAAGTGGGCAAAGGATATGAACAGACATTTCTCAAAAGAAGACATTCATACAGCCAACAGACACATGAAAAAATGCTCATCATCACTCGCCATCAGAGAAATGCAAATCAAAACCACAATGAGATACCATCTCACACCAGCTAGAATGGCAATCATTAAAAAGTCAGGAAACAACAGGTGTTGGAGAGGATGTGGAGAAATAGGAACACTTTTACACTGTTGGTGGGATTGTAAACTAGTTCAACCATTATGGAAAACAGTATGGCAATTCCTCAAGGATCTAGAACTAGATGTACCATATGACCCAGCCATCCCACTACTGGGTATATACCCAAAGGATTATAAATTATTCTACTACAAAGACACATGCACACGTATGTTTATTGAGGCACTATTCACAATAGCAAAGACTTGGAATCAACCCAAATGTCCATCTGTGACAGACTGGATTAAGAAAATGTGGCACATATACACCATGGAATACTATGCAGCCATAAAAAAGGATGAGTTTGCGTCCTTTGTAGGGACATGGATGCAGCTGGAAACCATCATTCTTAGCAAACTATCACAAGAAAAGAAAACCAAACACCGCATGTTCTCACTCATAGGTGGGAACTGAACAATGAGGAAACTTGGACTCCGGAAGGGGAACATCACACACCGGGGCCTATCATGGGGAGGGGGGCGGGGGGAGGGATTGCCTTGGGGAGTTATACATGATATAAATGATGAATTGATGGGTGCTGACGAGTTGATGGGTGCAGCACACCAACATGGCACAAATATACATATGTAACAAACCTGCACATTATGCACATGTACCCTAGAACTTAAAGTATAATAAAAAAAAAAAGAGGAAAAATCTATTATATTTATTTCACATAGCATTTTTAAAAACTTAGTCACTGAACTTCTTTTTAGTGTAAAACCTATCAAATCCAGCTGAATTAAGTTCAGCAAATGTTCCCACTTGGGAAATATTGGACCAGATGATCTCCGGTCATCCTAATTCTAAAAATTCTTTCTATTTATGTATCTTGTAAAGCACAGTTCTGATCATATGCTTCCCTTGCTCAAAAATCCTCCATGGCTCCCACCTGACTATAAAGTCCAAATTCCTTAGCACTGCATTTAGATATTTGCCTTAACTTACCTTTCCAGTCTTAGTTCCCTTCTTTTCCGTCCACAAGTCTCTGCTCCTTCCTAACTGGGTTCCCTCTGCTCTCTCTTCCCATTTCTGTTGCTTTCCCATTTCTGTGGCTCTGCTCATGCTGCTGCCTCCAGTTGGAATGTCTTTCCTAGTCTTTGTATGGACAAATGCAACTCACTTTAAATTCTCACGTCAAAGCGATCCCCTCCATGATGCTCTCTTCTCCAAACGTATCTTCCCTAGAGCTTATTTAAAGCTCTGTACTGGTGGCCAGGTGCAGTGGCTCACGCCTGTAATCCCAGCACTTTGGGAGGCCGAGAGGGGCGGGTCTCCTGAGATCAGGAGTTTCAGACCAGCCTGGCAAAATTCCATCTCTACTAAAAATACAAAAATTAGCCGGGCATGGTGGCGGGCACCTGTAATCCCAGCTACTTGGGAGGCTGGGCCAGGAGAATCACTTGAACTCAGGAGACCAAGGTTGCAGTGAGCCGAGATGGTGCCACTGCCCTCTAGCCTGGGTGACAGGGTGAAATTCCATCTCAAAAAATAAAATAAAATGAAGATCTGTACTCTACAAGATATTGGGCTTCTTGTATAGCATTATTTGTATGCATTACTTACTTCCCCTAAATTTCTTGGAAGAATGGCTTTACTGTTGCCTGTTCCCTAGTTCTTTGCACATAATAGGTATTTGGTTAAAGAATAACCTGAAAAGTAAGTGGCTGACGTGATTAAACAGGAAACCTTCCAGGGCAGAAACAACAGTGGTCTGATGACAAGAGGCATGTTCTGGTTCTGCCATCAGCCCTTGGGGACTCCGGCCAGTTGCTTCTCTACTGAGAGCTCAATGTGCGGAGTCCCCAAGCTTTATAAGGATAAGGAAGGGCAGACAGGGGCCTCTGGCCTTCCAGAGCTAAATATCTGAGATTCTCTTGATTTCTAATCCACTTTCCAAACAATTGGAGACAACTCTGAGAATTAGGAATAGAGTAAAATAGAACAATTAATGACAAGAAAGAAGAGAGTCTAAATGTTAATAGGGAAGAAATAATTCATCCAAAAGAATGACTCTCTAACATTAGGGCCTTAGCAAGAGACCAAGATAAATTTATATTTGAAATCAGGAAATCATCCTGAGTTCTCAAGGCCGTGAACATAAATGATGACTTTACTGCTTTATAAATGCTTACTTAAAACAAAAAAACTAAGTAACAAAACATTCCTAATTCTCTAATGCAGCGGTTTTCAAAATGTGCTCCCCAGACCAGATGCATCAGCATTACCTGGAACTGTTTTAGAGCCAGAATTCAGTCCCCATTCCACGCTGCCTGCACAGGAACTCTGAGTGTGGGGCTCAGGAATATGTTTTAACAAGGCCTCCAGATGATTCAGATGCACACTGAAGGTTGTAAATAATTATATTTGGAGCTAAATATAATATCACTTGTATCTGTAAATTCATTTTTCAAAGATACAGAGTGTGGTTCTCTTTTCCCTCCAGTCTGATACCACAACTGTGCAACCCACTCCAAAATGAGGTAATAGCAAATATATTTGGTCTCTTGCCTTTGACTGCTGCCAGTTCCATTGCTGAGAGAGTCATACATTCGCTAACATCTGCCCCATTTCTTACAGCTGATCAAGCAGATCCCTGCAAGTTCCTGGCCTGCGGCGAATTTGCCCAGTGTGTAAAGAACGAATGGACTGAGGAAGCGGAGTGTCGCTGCAAACCAGGATATGAGAGCCAGGGGGGCCTGGACGGTCTAGAACCGGGCCTCTGTGGCCCTGGCAGAAAGGAATGCGAGGTCCTCCAGGGAAAGGGAGCTCCATGCAGGTGGGTCAAGCATGCTAACTTCATAGACCCAAGAACTCATTACTCATCCTTCTGAGAAACCCATCATTAGAGTAAATTCATACAGTCCTTTCAACCCATGGTTTTTAAACTTTAGTGAGCATAGGAATCACCCAGAAAAGGGCCTGTTAAAACAACATGGCTGCGCCTTACTATGCCCTGTTTCTGATTCAGTAGGTCTGGATGGGGCTCAGGTACAGCTGATGCTGCCGCTCCTAGGACCCCACTTTGAGAACCCTGCTCCAGGCATCCCGGCAAGAGTTCCTAAAGACCAATAGGGAAGGTAGAAAGAACCTGTATCAGCTTTAAAAGACTGAATACTTGGTCTACTACCTTAATTGGGGATGTATTTGTGCATAAAATTTGATGTTTGAAAGCAAACATAATAGCTTTCATCATAAGAAAGCTGGAAATATAGAAAATTATGACAAAAAAATAAAAATCCCGTTAATTCAACACATTATCTTTTGGTGTTCATGTTCACATAAAATTGATTTATATGGAATTTTCTAAAGCACAATAGATTCAGACTTTCTTGTTTTATAGTCCTCTTTTTTAAACTTAGAATGTTTCCCCATATCATGAAATATTTTTGTAGCATCATTTTTACTGATTACATAATGGTCCGTTTTCTAGATGTGTTACGATGTGTTTAATCATTCCTTCATTTCCAGACAGAAAGGTTAAGAGAAGCTTTTTAGAAGGAGGAAAAGGAGGCAAGATACAAATGGCTTTCTATTCAGGAACCAGACTTTAGGTGTTATGAAGGTGGCCTTATGAGCAAAAAGGGAGCAGGAAAGTTTCCATATAATGCAACCTATATTACAGACAAAGGATGAACATGTATTAATAAAGACAAACATCCTAATAATAAAATAAGCAAAAAATACAGAGGTGTGATTCATAGAAGAAACCCACATGACCAGTAAAATACAGAAGATTCTGGATCTCACTATAATCAGGGAAATGCAAAAACAATAAGGAGATACCATTTGAATTTGGCACAAGAAGATTGATGATACTCAGTGTGGGAATATGGAGGAAAGCAAGTTCCATCAAGCGTTGCTGGTGGATATACAAATTGGAAAAGCCTTTTTTCAAAATAAATTTGTCATTATCTATAAAATTTTAAATTTGACTCAGGTACTCTACTTTTAGACAACTATTTCTACAGAAATAGTTGCACCTGTGCACCGAGTTATGCTTACAAGAATGTTCACAGCATTAATGCTTTGAGTCATGAAACAATTGTATAGCCCATCAATAGGGAAATGGTTAACCTAGAGTGCAGTACATTACTGTGAAACAGCAGCTAAAGGCAGCAATACATATAACGCTACTGGAGCTGCCATAGAGGGAAAAATAACATATCATTAAATGAGAAAGCAAATTGCAGCATAAAAGATCCTGTACATGTAATAAATTAATAATAATACTGTACTTTAAGTATATTAGGTTCAACCATATGGCACTGCCATTTTGTCAGTCACAAATCATCAAATATTGGCAGTTTTGCATGGTTCAATCTAACGTGTAAGTGAATTCATAGCAAAAATGTGGAATAGGTACACAACTATCATTCCAGTTAACAATGAAATGGAGTGAAATTGAGGTCCGGGGTTTTTAATAATGAGAATCTGTTCATGTATCACTTGTGTAAATTTTGTTTTAGGCTAGTCAAGTGCAGTAGTAAGAAGAGGGAAAGAAATAGAACAAGCATTTCCATTTGCAATTGACCGTAAACAATCAGCTGAGAGAACTCACTATGTTCGGAACCAGCCCACATGTGTAATTTGAAAGAAGGGTTGGGCTGGGAGCTGTAATCCCAGCACTTTTGGAGGCTGAGGTGGGCAGATTGCCTAAGGTCAGGAGTTGGAGACCAGCCTGGCCAACATGGTGAAACCCCGTCTCTACAGACACACAAAAATTAGCCGGGCATGATGGCACATGCCTGTAATCCAACCTATTCAGGAGGCCGAGGCAGGAGAATCGCTTGAACCTAGGAGGTGGAGGTTGCAGTGAGCCAACATCGCACCATGCAATCCAGCCTGGGCGACAGAGCAAGACTCCATCTAAAAAAAGAAAGGTTGAGGGGTGGAAAGAAAGGGTCAATGAACAAGGCTGGATTAAAGTGAATAAGAAGAGGGTTGTATACTGCTTTTGTGAACAGGAATGTATTCAGTTTTTATTTTAATCGGCCCTATTTGGTATTTCAGATGGCTGTAAAATTCATAATTTTAAACATTTCTCTTTCTTTAATGAGAAAGATTGCTTTACTTCTAGGTTGTCATAAGTGAGATCAGTAAAGCAAGGCATAAGGTGATCTGGAAATAGACACCTCTCGAAAAGGTTGGTGGTGCTCTACTTCCTCCACCTGTGCCTGTCTCTGGGGCATAACATGGGATTCAACTACATCAGAAAATTGATGCTCCTTAGACTAATGGAATGAAATGAACACTTTTGATCACCATGTGCCCGGCACCCTGCTAGATGTTGGGCAATAGATGAGAGGAAGCGGGGAAGGAAGAAAGGGAGGGAGGGAGGGAGGGAAAAATGCTTAATTTCTTCAGGAAGAAGGGAGAAATTCCCATATCACCCCAATTTTGCCCTTTTCCACTTCCTGAATATTCCTTTTTAAATGTTAAGTATTAACCCCTGATATCCTCAGCATGAGGACAAACCCCTGTTGCCCCTACGAGCTACTTCAAACAGATTCTCATGAAGAAACAGGACCACAGCAGTGCTCTGAGTATCCCTTGTGCATCTCCGTGACCTGCTCCTCCTCCCGTCAGTTCTTTCTGTTCGTCCCAAGATGCCATCATTTATGTGATTAAATTTATTTATATAAGGATTAGCTGACAAATTAAAACCCAATCAACCATAGGTAAGACACTGGTTACAATTAGAGGCTTTAAAGTTTGACCCAAATTTCAGTTAAGAGCTCTGCCTCCAACGAGGTGTGACTTTAAGCCACTTCCCCACCCCCTGCCTTTAAGCTCCAAATTTCTCATCTATCTAATGGGAATAACAGGAATAAATTCATGGGTTTTGGTAAGGAATAAATTAGATGCCTTTCAGTGTAAGTTACTCACTACTAGCATTATTGGAGCTGTTTCTGTCAACAAAGGGTAGCCCTGTAAGGAAAAACTAAGATTCCCTACCTGGCACTTAAACTCAGAAGCAAATCCATGAGAACACCAAGTGCTGCAACTTTGAAAACAGCGTTCTCTAAAGAACTGTAAATTTAGCTGCTGTTTTTGTTATTCTACCTGAAAGTGATGAGATGGGGAAATGATACTGAGGGCAAGTGCCCTCCGGAGAAGACTACCATTGACACACAAAGAGCAGTTTCCATTACTTCAGTTACTTGTCATTGTTTCTCATTACATTTTCACCTTTATTTTTCCTTCTATTCTTTTCCTCCATCCAATATTTATAACTATACTCCGTACATTTTTACCCTTCCCTCAATTTTGGATGTCATATACATACATTCTGTCATACTAGGAACTTACTTGAAACTTCCTTTTTTTGGTATAATGAGTTAGGCTCTTATTAATCACAATTATCAGTATGCATATACAAAAACAAAGTGCAGATCTAAATCTAACAGAGTAGATTCTGACTTTTCCTTTTCAGGTCTTAACATTCTCACTTTTGTCCTTTAATTTAATAGGCCTAATATGCTCTCTGTGACATTACTTGTACTAATGAAAATTGTTTCTAAATATAGGGGACAGTTTCAGTAAATGATGGTACAAAGTGACATTCATGAGGATGTTTTAATCATATGGAAGTGCTTGTTGTAATCACAGCAAAGTCACAGGTTCACTCACATGCTACACCTCAAATGGAGAAAAGGAGGTCTAGTTTTTTTCCCTCTCAATAGTTGTTACCAACTCCCTTTTGAGCTCTTTCTCCACTGAATAGTGGGCAGGTTTGGTTAGTGAGTGGGTTTGTGGGAGGAAAAGGTTGAGATTTTATATAGTCCAATTTAAAGTAGTCCAAACTTCATCTGATTAATTATTTGAGCAATCACTTTAGACAACTCAGTTTGCTTGGAACATATAGTGAGGTATGGCTCTCCTGGTCTTGACAGTTCTTCTGGAAGTTTTCTAGTTCCATATTCCCCTGACCTGTGATCTCTTAGTTCTGATCCCAGGCATCTGCCCCCTCCCTGGCATTCTCAAAGCCTCCAAGTCTCCCAACCAGGACAAATTGGAACCAAAAATGCTGCCTTAGGTGGTGGGACGGGGAACAAGGAAATTGTTAATCAACTTCCTTTAAAAAAATAAATACAGGCCTGGCACGGTGGCTCACGCCTGTAATCCCAGCTCTTTCGGAGGCCAAGGTGGGTGGATCACCTGAGGTCAGGAGTTCGAGACCATCCTGGCCAACATGGTGAAACCCTGTCTCTACTAAAAATACAAAAATTAGCTGGGTGTGGTTGTGTGTGCCTGTAATCCCAGCTACTGGGGAGGCTGAGGCAGGAGAATCGCTTGTACCTGAGAGACGGAGGTTGCAGTGAGTTGAGATGCCACTGCACTCCACTGGGTGACTGACAGAGCAAGACTCTGTCTCAAAAAAAAAAAAAAAAAAAGTACAGATAGGGTCTCACTATGTTGCCCAGGCTGGTCTCGAACTCCTTGGCTCAATCCTCCCACCTCAGTCTACCAAAGTGCTGGGATTATAGGTATGAGTCACTGCACCTGGTCTCAACCTCCTTAAACTGTATTTTTCCTCCTCTCTCCTCTGCCTTCTTCTCGTCGAGCACTAGGACTGGAATTTTCCGTCCTTCTCCCATTCCCTGAAATTGTAATAAACAGATGTTGAGAGAAAGAAAAAAGTTTAATAAGGGAATATATATAGGAAGATAGCTCCTAAATATTATGCCCATTTTATAATGCAAAGAAGAAAAACACAAAATGTAAAATGCATATACACTATCAATAGAAATTATGTATATAGAAAAGTCTAAAAATGTTTATTTTTCTTTAAAAAATTTAACTGACACACAATTGTACATACAGATGGGGTACAATGTGGTATTTCAATACATGTATACATTGTGTAATGATCAAATCAGGGTAATTAGCATTCCCATCATCTCAAACATTTATCCTTTCTTTGTAGTAAGAACATTTAAAATCCTCTCTTATAGCTATTTTGAAATATACATCAACTACAGTCATCCTACTGTGCAGTAGGACACCAGAATTTATTCCACCTACCTAATTGTAACTTTGTACCCATTGACCAATCTCTCTCCATGATACCCTCCTCCCTCCCCTCCCCAGTCTCTGGTAACTACTGTTCTATTTTGTGTTTCTATGAGATCAGCTTTTTAAATTCCACATGAGTGAGAGCTTGTAGTATTTGTTTGTGTCTGGCTTATTTCACTTAATATAATGTCTTCTGGGTTCATCCATGTTGTGACAAATAACAGGATTTCATCCTTTTAATGACTTAATAGTATTCTATTATATATAGTATATATTATATATAATTACATATAAATCATATATATTATATATACTATATAATTTATATGTAATTTTATAATTATATATGTAATACATATATATCACACTTTATTGATGAACACAGGTTGACTCCAAATCTTGCGTATTATGAATACTGCTGCAATATACATGGGACTGCAGGTATCTCTTTGATATACTGATTTCATCTTCTTTGGCTAGATATCCAGTAGTGGGATTGCTCGATCATATGGTAGTCCTATTTTTAATTTTTTTAGGAACCTACAGACGGTTTTCCATAATGACTGTACTAATTTATATTCCCACCAACAGGGTATAAGGGTTCCCTTTTCTCTGCATCCTCGATAACACTTGTTATCTTTTGGATTTTTGATAATAGCCATTCTAACTGAAATAAGGTGACATTTTATTGTGGTTTAAATTCTATTAGCAATATGCTATTATAGAGTTGTTTTTCAGCAACTACAACTCAGAACTTGAATTGAGAAATAAATCTATGTTTTGTAATCCTTCAGTCCTTCTGAGACCACTGCCTAAGAAATAGTAAGCCAACTAAAAGACAAAACTCGGGGCAAATGCTGAAAGCACACTTCTTCCAACTCAAATGGAAGACACCTGCAAAAATATGTTATCTATTTTCACTTGTCATGATATTAAAACTAAAATAGTAGAAAGATGTAGTTACTATTAATGTTGATAAGCCCAAGAAACAAGATACTATGTTTTTGCTTTCTTTTGTAGGTTGCCAGATCACTCTGAAAATCAAGCATACAAAACTAGTGTTAAAAAGTTCCAAAATCAACAAAATAACAAGGTAAAATCATGCTTTCTTTTATAAGTTGGTTGTAATTACTAAACTTGACTTTTGAAGGAAATTAAAAACATTTCTGTCCTTCTTGTTTTAAATAGAAATAAGCAAGATACTTTCTAATTTACTGTTTTAAGGGGAGGATATTTTCTAGTGCAAAAGGATATTTCTAGTGCAAGGGGATATTTTCTAGAGTCAGAAGGCTGGGACTAACCGAAATGTGTAGATAAAACAACAGAATAACAAAACCAATCCAAGTATCTTATAATATTCCCAACCTTTTCTTATAAAAATATACATGTAATTTATCAAGTATATTTTAAGGTTGAAATCTTTACAATAATAACTTATATTCCTGGCATTGAATAATTTTATATACTTTCAATTTCAAATAATAATCAGCTAAAGGAAAAATATGTAGAAAATATGAAGAAACAAGATTTGTGAACGAGTAACTTCAAAAAATTCGTAAAAGTTCATCTTCAGATATTTTTCAGTGTCCTAGACGTCTCTTTTAAAATATTCACTTAATCGACTTATTTTACTAAAATAATTTTATTTTACAAAGGAAAATAACTTGTCTATAAGCAATTTATATATAGTTGACATGGTTTTTAAAAATAACTTTGGGGAAAAAAGCCTTGGACAATCTTTAGCCTAAAACTACCCATTTTCAAAAATTATAGTCTTTGATAGAAACAACCGGTGATAATCAGCCAATGTCTACTAAAGTCTACAGTGCTGGATAAAAACAAATGCCTCAAAGTTTGCACCTACAAAAGTTATCACAGTCAATACATGATCAAGGATACTGGGGTAATCACACCAAATGCTAATAATAATTTTGTGTATCCAAGTGCACACTGGGAATGTGTGCCACTTTAGTTTCCTGAAACAAAGAAAATTGGAAAAACAGAAAAAGTTTAGACTAGGGCCATAAAATGCCAATAGGACACAGGATCTGATATTGACAAAACGTCCAACTAAATCCTGAAGTACCAGATAGAATTATGGATCACATTTCAAATAAATAAAAGGAAGTGATAATTTTCACAGTAGGAAGTAAACTTGAAGAACTACATCTTACTTTAAGGCCTGAACAAGTGTCAGTGCTGATTATTCCTGGCTACGTGGATTTCTGTGTTGACGGACATTCAGAGGAGACATGAGTTCCCTGAGGAAGCATGCTGTAATACATTAACGGTGTCTACTATGGTTGGATAGGAATATGGTGACTCATTCACAGACTATCTGCCACTCCTGCTCCATGAGATGGGTCAGCCTGAGAATTCACGCTTAAGAGGGCATGGAGTACATTTCTAGTCAGTTATAAAGTTAAGCATATTTTGAGGCCATCTTCAACATTTCAAAGAAGATGTCATAAATGGCAAGCACATCCTCTTATCTACCAGTGGCAGTAATATTGGAATGAACCATTGGTTTGACCTTGGGTGGCATTTCTTAAGTTCTTAAAACTATTTCTTTTTCAGGTAATCAGTTAAAGAAATTCTGAATTACTGACCATAGAATATGAAGAATTTAACCATCAAGACTGGGAAGGAAATTAAAAACTGAAAATGTACAATTATAATTTAAGCTATCTCAAGAGAGATGATTTGCTTTCTCAAGGAAAATGAGAGGTTGGCATATTCACTGGTCATCAAAATCCAGGCATACAGTCAACACTTGAGAATCAGCACACACCATATTTCAAGTATAGAAGAGTAATATACTTGACAACCAGTAAATTCTGAAGAAAAAGACACTTATATTAAAACCCCAAATGCAATCAGTGAAATACATTTTTACTAGTCTTGGATGATAGTCAAAGTGATCGTAAACCAGGTTTGCTTCCAGCTTCCCTGAAAATTTTACTCACAGATCATTTGCAACAAGCACAGCTTACTTATTGTTTAGGGACTGAACAATTTATTGGGAAGCAAACTCTTTATATGCTAGAATGTACATTTAAAAGAGGACTATGTATCCAGAGAGATGAAGGTCTCTCTAAATGCATGAATGTATGTAGTGTGTAGGCGCTGTAGTGAGTGTATATATGCTCCACACTACAATGTCTGATAAACACAAACCTCAGTATGCAGTTATTAGGCACACTAGTTTTATACGCAACTACTGCTTACATAGTAGACTGTTTTGTTGCCAATAATCTTTGAATTATTCTTTAAAAGAAACTGAGGTTCAGATATACATACCATGGAAAATCTTTTCTTGTTACTACACAAAGCTATTTTTAAAGAAGATGGTATATTGGGAGAAGGGTGAAGTCGTACTATATGACATAGTCAATTCCTGTCTTCTACCACAGATGACCGATGTCTTCTATAATGACCAGAATACTTCCTCGCACCAGTTTTGGTGTGTGTATACCTAGACTGGCATCAGTGTAATCCAATTCAGTCCATTTTTAATGTGCTGCTTAATGAAAAATGAATGTCTGTATCTCTTTCAAATGTTCTAATATATTTGCAAAACCTTAATTTCAATAAAGCAAAAGCGCTATACTCATAGATTTTTAATGAGCCTATGTTTTAGTAGATATTCTCTAGATTTGCTTTATGTATTCAATAAATGATTTTAAGCATGAAAATTTGACATGAAAAGCATGCCAAAAGACAACAAAGTAGCAAACCCAAAAAGCAACATTTAACAGTAAGCTTCAAAAATAAAAACAGGCCAAGCACAGTGGCTCACGCCTATAATCTCAGCACTTTGGGAGGCCAAGGCAGGTGGATCACTTGAGGTCAAGAGTTTGAGACCAGCCTGGGCAACATGGTGAAACCCCCGTCTCTACTAAAAATACAAAACTTAGCTGGGTGTGGTAGCACGTGACTGTAGTCCCAGTTACTCAGGATGCTGAGGCAGGAGAATCACTTGAACCCAGGAGGTGGAGGTTGCAGTGAGCCAAGATCACACAGCACTCCAGCCTGGGCAACAGAGTGACTGTGTCTCAAACACACACACACACACACACAAATAAAAACAAAATGTTCTTAATAATGGAGACAATTTTTTGGGAAGTGGTAGTGCCCCATAAGGGTTACAAACCCTCACAAACACCTAGCTTTCATCAACATTCCCATACCAATCCTGTCTTCCACCACAGATGAACGATGTCGTCCTATAATAACTTCACTGACTACTTCCTCACACTAACTTTGGTGTGTGTGTACCAAAGTGAAGATCTATAATGTGGGACAAGGACTTCAAGGTGAAATATGATGACAAGGTGCCACAGAACAAAGAATGGTGGCAAGAGTTGGTGGCAAGAGGTGTACCTACCCACTTCCATATCCCTGGAACTTCACAGAGGAAAACAAATGATAGAAGCATGATAGGCTGACCAAAAGTACAGGAAAGCATTTCATCAGGAGAAAAAAGGATCTATCACTATCACTCCTGTATAATGTATTCCTCATTCCCTATACTGCTTGTGCTCTAACTAGTATAGGAAATGTAGTTTTCTATGGAGAAAGAGAAGTAGGTTAAAGCCCTATATTCTGTGGGGAGGGTCCCATTTTGTGGTGTCTCTCACTCTTTGGATCACCCCTCTTTTGAGTTGGTCTTTTCCAACCAGCCAGGGAAGAGCTGATGAGGTGAGATAGCCAAAGTCTCCTTCCACTCTCACGGGACCCACCAGGATCATGATAGGTTCTTGACACAGGGAATGGACCAGCTATATTCAAGGCCTTAGGGAGAAGGAGCCTTCTTTGGGTCCCCATTTTTTACATCCTGTGTCTTCTCACAGATTAGTAAGGGCCTGGAGAAAGGCAGCCAAAATTTGGTGTGTCTCTAATCTCAGCAAAATAAGTAGCTGTCACTCACACAGAGGCCTGCCTGTTTCCTGGATGGAGATCACATAGGAAATTTGGGGCCAATGTTCAAAGAAGTTTCAATTGCCTTGAGTTCCTTGCTTCTTCCTGCAGCCACCTAACACAGTGCTTCCAGCCCTGGCGACTGGATCAAGCTTCAGGAGCCTAGAATTCTCTAACTTACTCCATCTGAAACATGGCAATAAGTGCACCATTTGCAACCTGTTCATGACACCCTGTAACCATATTGAAAGCACAAGATGCAAATGGAAATTCTACACAGGGAGCATTTATTTATTTGTATTTCCAGTACATCAGTTTTTAGAGAAAGCATTAGATATACACTTTTAATGAAATGAGGAAAAACTGACAGTTTGACTAGATGAATTTTCGTTAAGTAAAAAGAAAACAACCAACTTATAAAACTGTGATTTAAAGGTAAGATGCTACTTGGTACAAATCAGGATTAAATGTGTAGATATGGACATATAGAGAGTAGAATAACCGACATCGGAGACTCCAGAGAGTGGGAGGGTGAGAAAAGCTTTAGGAATGAAAAATTACCTATTGGGCACAATGTATGCTTATCTGAGTGTTAGGTACACTAAAAGCCCAGATTTTACCACTATGCAATATACTCATGTAACAAAACTGCACTGGTACCCCCTAAATCTTTTTTTGTTTTTTGTTTTGTTTTTTTTTTGAGATGGACTTTCGCTCTTGTCACCCAGGCTGGAGTGCAATGGCGCCATCTCGGCTCACTGCAACATCTGCCTCCTGCATTCAAGCGCTTCTCCTGCCTCAGTCTCCCGAGTAGTTGGGATTACAAGTACCCACTACCACACCTGGCTAATGTTTTGTATTTTTAGTAGAGACGGGGTGAAACAGGCTGGTCTCGAAGTCCTGACCTCGTGATCCACCCGCCTCAGCCTCCCAAAGTGCTGGGATTACAGGTGTGAGCCACCACGCCCGGCCCTAAATCTATTTTTAAAAAAACAAATTAGTATTGAAGATTCTCCTTTTGAATGTGCATTAATTTTTCCTGATTATCTCTTGAAAAACTTCTGAGACAGCTAAGCTTGTTTCATATATTAGGTTAGCAATGGGGAAAGAATACACTGATTTGAATTGAACTAAAGCGTACTCAAAGATGCGGTCCTAGCAGAGCAGGCGCTACCTCTGCCAGTCTCTCCATCTTACCCTTCCCTGAGGCTTATGTACTGAATGCCTATTTACTGCTGACCTTCTCCAGTGTGGCAGTGCCATTCCTATATGCTAAGAATGTATACACTGAGCATATTTTGATCCAAGTTTTAATAACCATAGGTTCTGATCCTATAAATTACACATTATTCATTCTAAAACTTAGTAGAGATCTACGAGTGCTCTATGTCCTAAAATGTATCAGTGGTTCCAAACTGGGGGTGCAGAATCTTTAGGGGCACATAACCTGTCTCTTCCGCTGCTGCTCTTTTCTTTCCTTATTGTTACAACTGTTCCCCCCACTCCAACATGTCCTTATTCTCATGTTTAGGTATCCTCTATCCTTCCGTCCTTGTTAGTTTATCTTCTGGGAGAAATTTTAAAACTCTCAATACTTGTTATTATTGGTAATGATAAATAGGGAAGACCTGTCACACCTTCTCAATTTGTGGAATGACAGAGAGGCAACCCTTTGTAAATCCACAGAAGCTACTAAAAAGTGTTTCTTTTGGTTCTTTTTGTTAACATATGATTGGAGCAAAGGCTTTGATATATTTTTCAGTCTAGAACTAAATTACTTGACCGCTCTGGATCTGTTACCTCTTCCATAAAAGGAGGCAGGTCTATCACTAACATGATATTAATTGGCTGGCTGATTGACTCAATAAATATTTATTCTACTGATCCAAGTACTCTTAAGCTACTTCAGGTAAAAAAAAAAAAAAAAAAAAAAAAAAAAATGATCTTCATGTTTGGATACCCTGAGAACTACAGTAATAACCTGTGAATACAAATGTCTTTAAAAAAATATCCAATTAATAAAGCTCTACAAACAATACCATTGTTCTTGCCTGTGGATTGCTATTCTCTAAGTGTTCACAACCACCACTGATATTCCACTTAAGATGATCTTTCCTCGGTTGCTTGCAAAACAAAATGGTTCACAAGAATGACCTATGAAAAGTCATTACAGAAGCAGAATGAGCGTAACAACAGACTGCCTTTGTGTGGCCCTGTGCTCCTACAGGCACTATTTTGTTTCTTCCTCATATTTTCACCTTTCTCTGAGAAGGTGCCATCTCCCCAACTTCATAACTAAGAAAACTCAGTATTCTCTTAACGTACGCAAATTAGAGTAACTTCCTTTTCCCAATGAGTTCCCATAACCCATAATACGTATCTCAACTGTGTTACCAGAATTAGGAATTACATTATAATTGAATCAAATGTGAACACATTCTGTCCTCTCATTTTAAATATTTTATGCATGCTGCCTTTGCAAAGCATATGCTATGGAAGGAACTGGTATTAAGAAAAGATTAGTTCTTTATATACAGCGGTTTAAACTTCTAATTTTAAATCTCAGTTAAAATGACTGATTAAAATATGAGTGAATTTACTTTTGACTTCCACAGTTTTAACCTAGCATGCATGGGCTTGACTGTGAACATGGTAAAGCAGCTGCATGAACACCATTTAGGACACCATTCCTGCTACTTCCTTTAAAAGGCTGACAGGGTCCTAAGTTTCTCCAGCAAAGGGGCATCTCTGCGCATGTGCATCTAGTGTATGTAGGTTACTGTAAGTCTATCTGTATTAGGGCAGTTGCCCTGCTGGCCAAAATTAACTCAGGAAACTATTTTAAATAGATAAGTTCTAGGACAGCTGTGTGACATGATTAGAAACATTATGGCTTAAAATTAACTATAATTGTATTAACTATTAGAGTCAAAAACTAACCACTTATAACAATGCTTTGCTGTGATACGTTTCTTACAAATTTCTACATTAGATTCTCTCATTTAAATAAGTTTAACTCTTTAATTTTCCATCTAGTGCCTATTAATGTATCTAAAAGATACACAAAACTATTTCTGAAAAACGTACTAAAGAGACACGTCATTAAAAACCAATTTGGCTACTAAATTTTGTTCAAGAACTTTACTCACTACTGGTTAGGAACAAAGCTTATATCCTACATACATAAAAACACCAATTAAAGGCAAGAGATGGAAGAGAGAGAATAGGTCATTTATTTCAGTAGCTACACCTTCTGTCACCAATCACAGGGACTAAATGACCCCAGGGTGGGTGAATCTATGCAGTAATACAGGCTTCAAAAGATAATCACATTTGCATTCTCAATTAATAGCACAGACACGACCATTTAACTCAAGACAATCATTTGCATGTATCATAATAAATAAACATTTCTATACTAAGACATTATGAGAGAATCAATTCTGAAGACAGTGTCTGTGGCTCACAAACACTAGTCAGCTGGGAAATACTTCCCTAACTGAGGTAATCTTTCTAGGGAAAAAAGAAATCACTGGAATTTCATTTCAAAGGTTAGGGTCTGTAAAAACTGGAGAAAAAAGCAGTACAGAGAATAATTTTACTTTATAATTTTATTCTAAAATACAACAAAACTCCTTAGAATTATGTCAGCATAACTCCTTTATGTATTTTTGTCTTTAAATTCCTAATATGAAAGTCATAAATATTAGGCTTAAAGCTGCTGACATTTGAATCAATACTAACAGCACACAAAGAAAA
The DNA here is from genome assembly GCF_007565055.1 of Rhinopithecus roxellana. Taxonomy (NCBI): domain Eukaryota; kingdom Metazoa; phylum Chordata; class Mammalia; order Primates; family Cercopithecidae; genus Rhinopithecus; species Rhinopithecus roxellana. The sequence continues at coordinate 87,969,278 of NC_044552.1, read as the reverse complement.
CATTTTAAAATTATCAGTTATGTAAAACAAGCACTTACTAAATACAAGGACTTCTGAATTACAAAGCTTATGAAACAGGTCTACAGTTACCAAAACCTCAAAGGCCAAAAAAGACACTAGGAATTTCTTAAAAAGAAAGATGTAGGAAGCAGAACACTTGCTAAATCAATGAACAACTTGGACAAGATTCTTATACAAAAATCGCTATTGAGATGAAGTTGAAAGAATATTTGAATTCAGTCCAGTTAAGCCACTATGCCACCTAAAATCTATTTCCTTTCCTAAGTGAAACAAAACTTATCTCAAAACTTTTAGGCATTTAAACAATCTGAATTTCCTTTATTTTTCCATGGAATATAAAAAGAATATTCTGACAGCAACACACATTTTGCTAGCAAAGAAAAGCAAATCTGTGCTGGATACTATTTAGTACCTCTTATCACAGAATACATCAAATACATTAAGGCTCTTTCTAGAATTGTAGAACTTAGAAGTGTTTCACTCAAACTAAGACACTGCAAAGGTGGAAAATAATAGATTTTCCATCTTTAATGGAAATTTCCAAAAATTTCTGAAAATGTCCATAAAGAAAGTACACAGCTTTTCAGACCAAAACATTAGTGCCTGGATCATTTTAAGTGGCTTAGTTATTGTAAGACTGTAAGCTCATGTTTTATTACTCCAGTTATATGGTACTGTGCCATCCTTAAAAAGTATTTTGAATATTGAAAAAAGTTCTCTTTTCCTAGAGAACAATGATGATGGATGTAAGGTAGTCTTCTGGCAAAGGATGAGAAACATGAGAATGTGCCCAAGTGTAATAGTTAGAGAATAATGAGAGTTTTAGGAGTTACAGCGGGATACAGAAAAATAATTTTTAGGTCCGAAATTTGCTACCATAATTAACCTTAAACAAATTCACCAAAAGCCATGATTAATAAAATCTGTTCACTTTATAGAAGTAACTCTAACATGATTATGGAATGGTTAAATCTGGGGGCACACACCCTACCTAAGTACCATGGCAAATGTTCCCAGCTGTAAGGCTGGTGTGCAACATCTACTTTAACAGATTCTGCAGCATGGCAGTTGCATAGGTGGGCCGAGCCTGTCTGCTCTCAATCGCATTCTGAAGGTACTGGATGCCTCCACAGCGTTCCCAGATTTCTTCAAACTGTCTTGGCAAGATCTCAGCACCACGCTTCCGAGTCAGGCCAGTCTCCTCAAGATTCAGCTCACACATCTCCATGTCATCCTTACCTGTATCCGTGAGATATCAGAAAATTACCATCTCTCTCTTCAGGACCATTTCTTACCAATTTTATTCCTGAAATACCTATTAATTCTCATAGATTTGAAATCTTCCTAAGACTTTATTTTTCTCTAAGATGGAAATCTGCTTAACAAAATCACCAGAAACAACTAAAATTTGTCCCCCATCAAGGACCCTTTCAATTTTAATAAACACTGCTATTGATCAAACAAATTATCAGAGTTAATAAAAATGCTACATTTCCTCAAGCCATTACAAATCAATGGATATGATGAAACACAAATGGAAAGGTTTTTAGGATACAGACAAGTTTCTATGTGCTAAGAACATAATTTAATCCAAGCAATTTCACATTTATAAATGAGTTAATCCTCAATGAACTGGAAATATGACTTAACCACAAGACTCCATGCCTCAACCCTGAAATTTAATAAATTATTATATTATACATTAGAATGTTTCAGTCAGAGAGTTTATGATCTTTTTTGTTTAATAATTTGTTTTTCATGTGAATCATACACACCAGCCACAAGTAGGATGGGTGGCTTGTCAGGATGGAGTTCCATTTGCCGGGCAATCCATGGTCCATCAAAATGGGCATACCACCAGCCTTTTTTCTTATTCTGAGGGTCTTTGTACTGGTCAGCAGGGCGGATGAATGGGATGCGGAAGAAGCGTTGCTGTCGGTTCATTTCAATCTCCTGCTGCCTGGCAGGAATCTGAGCTGCTGGGTTCTGCTGAGCTATTACACAGAACAAGGAAAGTTATACCAGCAGCTCAAGGGAAAAGAAAAGAGCCTTTAATCCTAAAATATACCCCCAATAATTTTTTTAAAAGGAGAAAGGTCCCTAATAGTAAATTTAAAACAAAATGCAAATATTTATTGCCTACAAATTAATAAAATTCAGAGTGTTACTTCTTAGAATTGTCTTTCCCTTAAGAAGTTTCTTAGCATTGTAAACACACACACACACACACACACACACACACCCCACCACCACCATCAGCAACAAACCCCTGTCAGATTCCCACAGATCACTGTAACAGTAACCTAAAATAAACTCACATAGCAGGAAAACAAACTACTATTATTTACTAAATTTATATTCTTCCTCCAAAGAGTTCAAATTTGTAAAGTAACTTTTATTAGACTATTTATGATAGAACAAAATAAACACTAATTTCAAAAATCTGAAGGATGTAGACATTTGTCAATTTAATCACTATTTCCACAAAAAGTAGAAGTCATATAAAATTTTTTTCTTTTGCCAACAAATTTTAGGATTTAAAATGACCAAATAACACAGATATTAACAATATTTAGACAACCATATGACAAAAAAAAAAAACTACCTTATAACAGTAAGCATAAACTTTCCCTTAAAGATACTTACTTACTCTGAAATCAGATTTCTTTTGGAATAAAATCCAATGAAGTAAGCGCAAAGTATGTAACATTTGATTCTCCTTGTCAATAGAAAAGAAAAATCCTTGCTTTTCTACTAGTACTGGGCATTTCATTCATATCAATCATTCATTCCTAGCTCAATTTTCATTACTTAACAAGTAGGTTTTTATTTTATCTGCAAATGTAAAGATTTCCCTGGGGCAATGACTTTACATCTTTAGCAGTATAATAAGTTTGGTTAGCCTGTTTAATATGTTTCATACTCACAGAACTTCAAAAGTGGACCAACCATTTACAGCAGCTCAATTAAGAGTCTCATTATGAAAATCTAAGTGTGTCAAAGAAATACTGTAAAATATACATATGATATAAAGTCGAGAACAGCCACATGGCTTTTGTAAGAATTTGCAAATACTGAAAGGATGAAAATACTCTTATTCTACTTTTTATGCCAACAAATAGCAAAAGCTTTATAGCAGTTGAATTTATTTCTTTGCAAACCAGAGAAAGCAAAAAGCAGTTAGCAAAGCTAAATATGCCTATGAAGGAACGAGAGGCCCGGTTTTGTTAGTAACTTTAAAAGTTGCATCACATATTAACAGACATCTGCTTATCTATTCTTTCGCTCCTGTTTTCCCAGAGCTACTTAAGAGTTCAGTGTTTCTACTTTAAGTTTTTAAAACTCCCTACATTGTGGAAAATGTACTAATTCAAAAGCAAGAATTTTAAAACCTTCCCTCCATCTTAAGTAATGAATTAGAATTTAATGTCCAGTTTACGAGAAATTTACCATGATACTGATAGTCATTCATTAATTAATGAATGACTTTTTAATTTGAAGTAAGTCTCCTGTAAGTTAAGATACTGGATAAAATTAAGAAACTAAATAGAAAGTCTTTGATAGCTTTTCTTACTAATGGGAGAACTGAAATTTTGTTGGGGAAGACTAGAAAGGAATACTTATCTGGAAAAACACAAAGATACAGACATTAAAAGATTGAAACTAATATTCTAAACAACTTTCCCTCATATTCAATTGTGTAATCTTCAAATGCAGCCCTATAAATTATAAGTAGCACTTCAAAACATCAGGTCCAACCAGTTGGAAAATGAATGTGACATTATATCCAAATCATTACTGCCCAACTAATTCTACAAGAGATTCACTGTACACTAAGGTGACTCAAAGCTTTTAAATTACCAAAGAATGTGTATCATAAGAAGCTATAAACGTAACAATAATCTCCTCTTTCTATTTAAGGAGGTATCATTATTAAACCTGCATACACTATCACATTATCTATAAAACTAAAATACCTTTGGACAGAAATGCAGACACCATCAGTGTTTGAAAATACAGTGACCAAAAACCAGCACCTAAAAGTTAGTCTTTATTCTAAAAGGTCAGCTGCTATGTTAAGAGTTTTGCTACAATAAGAATTATATACTCTCTCAGTTTAAAATGCTAGTCATTTTCTTAATGTAAGTAATTTGATAAAACATTAACTTCATTAGATTTTTTGTAATACATATACATATTGGAGTGATCCAAATAAAGCATCATCTCAAATTAAAATATATCTTAGTATGGATATAACAACTTTAACACACTACAATTCCACTTAAAATTGTAGCAAAACAACGTTTAATAGAAGTTAGTATTTTGTAAAGTATTTTAACCCATCTTCCAGTTAGCTCATGAGTTACCACCCATTGACTTACGTGAACTGTTCAAAAATGGTGCAAAATCTGTGAACAAATATTTTATGTTGAAGAAAAGATAAAAATGCCAAAACTGTTAAATGAGCAGTTTTCTAATTTATAAAAGTCTTCCCATCAATTGAGGTGGTGACTGAAAAGTAAATATCCTATCCACAAGCCAAATATTCTCAGAATTACCTAAAAGCAGGTGCTGCTTTCTGATTTTTTTAAAAGGCTATTTTGACTGATTAGGCTTAGGAAATTTCTGATTGAAGCACATATAAAGAGAACCAAAATTTAAAAATCACACTTCATCTGTGATTTTTGGGACATATATCCAAACAAAAACAATGACTTAAGAGAGATTATAGCACCTTTCATACATTACTAGAATTTTCATAGAAAATAATGAGAATTCTTCAGAAAATTATATATATTACAGGAGTAAAAACATTACTACTTGTTGATAACAGTACGTTTTGCTTTCTTTAAACTGTCTAAATCTTAAACTCATGCCATTTTTATTTTAGAAACTATAATAAAACTACTTTCAAAAATCATTGTTTTAAACAATTACTGTAAATATTTACTAGGTGATTTGCTACTGCCCAAAAAATTATTTCTAAAAATCTCCCTCTGCAGTAAATGAGATGAGAGCATGCTCATCCAGGACTGTACCAGGAAGAGGGTCTGAGGCTCCTTACATATTATTTTAAGAGTTTACCATTAGCTGTCAACGTATTACTCTTTAAGTCAACAATACGAAGCTACATTTTTGTTAATCATAAGTTGTCATCATTTTTTCTCAAATTAATGAACTGTTCCTTCTAAATATTAGACTACACAGCACTTCCTTTTAAAGGGTGTTTGGCTGCCACATTAGGAAATCATCTAAGTATAGAATTTTCTCAACTGAGCTTCTTGGTGCTCTTTAACCTTTGCTTTTAGCTATGCTCCTGTGTCAGGATGAATTTTATATAAGAACATAAAGAGAAAGAGAAAAGCAAAAAAAGTACTTTTCAGAGCAGAAGTTACATTTGATAAAATATATCCTGAAAGCGACTCATAATCAAGTTCTCTGAAGGCTTAATATGTATGTGTGGGATTGTGTTCACATAAATTCCTAAATTAGTTCATAAACCTTGATAGAACCCTTAGGAAATTTTCCTAATCTACTCTTTTGTTTTCCCAAATAATATAGTACAAACAGAAATAGTAGTTGAACCGGCAAGGTGAGCCACATATTATTTGCATCTTTTTTGGGTAAAGCTAGATGAATAAGGTATCAAAGTTTGACTCACAAATACAATAAATATGTGTATATTAATTTAAAATGTGTGTGCCAAATATTACAAGAACCTCTCTTTGTTTTAAGAAGTGTGATCACTCAGATGTATTAATTTTGAAATACAATATAATGAAAGTCTGTCAAGCTAAAGGTAGTAATTATAACATTTACAGCTAAAAAGAACAGTCCATTGTCATTTTTTGCAAAACAAAGGTAATCTGTGGTCAGAACTCAGTACACAGACAGTGAACAGCTAATGTAATCGTTTGGTTGTGTTCAATTCGAAGAGGAAAAAAATGAAACTGGAGAAGAGAGTGGTGTCACAGTGTTTAGTGTGGCTTCCACCTGCCACTTCTTGGTTACAAGTGACCTCCCACTGCCCTTGCATAGTCCTATATTCTGACTGCCATCTCTTGAGCAATCACTGGCACTAATATTACCCTTATTAATAATAATATTGCCCTCACTCAATCTGTTCTTTGCAACAACTTAGAAACACTAAAATTCCACTATTAAATTGACTTTATTTAAACATTGCTTTTATTTACTTGGAAGGTAGTGAGGAAGCAAAACATAACCAAGAACTCATTTTTTAAGTCAACTTGGGTCCTGCATTGCTAAACTATGCTATCAACTGTTGGGAATATACCCCTTGGGGGAAAAAAAACACAAAATATTAAATCTGTTGTCACCTTGATGTTAACCAGAATTAAGCTAATAAATTGTGCCAACTTAAACATAGTAAGTCCAATTATTGCTTTAAAGACTGAAATTACAACTCACATATCACACATATTCTCAGTTAATGTTAAAGTTCATGCATGCTTTTACTAGGTTGTATCTCTCCTACTCTACTTTCCAATTTCAAGTATACACCTTGGCATTTTGCATAACAAAATAACAAAATCCATGTTCAGGATCCCAATGAAAAATCAAATCCTGATCTAGGCAAACTGTAGTCAGAAGCAAGGTAGTATTTCTCACTTTCATATATTTGCAGTATTATAAAATAATGTTTGCAGTACAATTCTTTTTGAAACAAAGGAATTAAGAGTGTAAATGGACAATGCATGAATCAATTCCTTTCTTTTTCCAGGCTATAACCCTATTCTGGGAGCAACAGAAAAGTACTTATACCGACATATAAAAAAGATAACAATATTGGGTATTTCAGGGAACTATTTCTAAAAACTGAGCTACATTCAATTTTAAAAATTAGAAAAAGGCCGGGCGCGGTGGCTCAAGCCTGTAATCCCAGCACTTTGGGAGGCCGAGACGGGCGGATCACGAGGTCAGGAGATCGAGACCATCCTGGCGAACATGGTAAAACCTCGTCTCTACTAAAAAATACAAAAAACTAGCCGGGCGAGGTGGCGGGCGCCTGTAGTCCCAGCTACTCGGGAGGCTGAGGCGGGAGAATGGCGTAAACCCGGGGGGCGGAGCTTGCAGTGAGCTGAGATCCGGCCACTGCACTCCAGCCTGGGCGACAGAACGAGACTCCGTCTCAAAAAAAAAAAAAAAAAAAAAAAAAAAAAAATTAGAAAAAGGGGTGGGAGCAGTAGCTCATGCCTATAATCTCAGCACTTTGGGAGGCCAAGGCAGGAGGACTGCTTGAGCCCAGCAGTTTGAGACCAGCCTGGACAAAATAGCAAGACCTCATCTCTATTTATTTAAAAAACAAAAATTATAGAAAATTTAAAAATAAAAACTAACCATCATCCTTTTTAGCAACTCATTTTCATATGTAAAATTCATTTCACATTTAAATTAAAAGATGCATGGCAATCCTGACGTTTTCACATTTAATCTTGTGAGTGTGTGCATGTGTGTGTGTGGGTGTGTATGTGTGAAAATTATACATGCACACCCTCTTCAATACAGACAAGAAAATTATTGTCTGAATTATAGTAAATTCAATATATCTTAACAAGAAAGAGTTTAAAGACATACTCATAAAAATAATGCTATAAAAGGCCATCAAGGCTGTGTTAGATTCAATGGCTCACAGTTCTACAGCAGGAGAAAATTTATAGGGGACATTTTACCCAAATGTCTTAAGTACAGATACATGCATTTATATGTACATATTTTAAAACATTCAAAAGTACAGATCTGTTTTTACCATAATCAGTAACAGACTTTGGAGCACGTTGCTCTGTTTCAGTATTTCTCTTCTTGTTCTTAGATTTCCAAGCATGGTACACCTTTAGTCTCCTATGAAATTCTTCTCTGCAAGCTGCCAGTAGCTCAATATCTATTGATTACATAGATAGAGCAAAAAAAAAAAAAAAAAAAAAAAAAAAAAGACATGTTAATTTATTCATCTAACGTAATAATATAATTATTCCGTGGCATAAGGAGATTTTTTATTTTTAAATTAATGATACAAAATCAAAAGTAAGCTAGTTATTCATAAAGATAAGCATTTTATAATATTGTTCAAATTTACAGATCATTTCCTTATGTCATTATATCTTATATCATTTGCTCCACAAAACTCTGAACTAAACAGGTCTTCTATATATGAAGGAATTGAATCAGAAATGTTAAACAACTTGTCGAAGCCCACAAGTCTTGACAATAGAGTAAAAAGTCACTGTGATAAAATACAAACTAGATTTACAAGCAAGACTTTTCTAATTATGCAGATATACTAAATGGAGGGAAAGAATATAGTGAGAAATTATGTACAATTATGATACTTTTGTTTCTAGTCACAGTTTTCTGAATTCATCGTTCCTACTCATAGTTTTCTGAATTCAAACACTGTGATTTAAATAACACAACTATGTGGGATCCTCTGGATATAGTATTTTACCCTAATTGTTCTGTGGGAAGAAAAATAGCCTTAACAAGAAACACTGGATTGTTATTTGTTACTTTGCATTCACAGACCGAAGATTCAGATAATATAGGTATTATATATACATACATATATTTATACACACATATATTTATATATACATATATACATATACACACACACACACACATATATGCGCACGCACACACACACACACCTCACCCCAATCTATGTATTTATCACCTATCACTATGAACATTTTATATTACTGATCTTCTCCAAACACTTACCACAAGAAGTATTGATGGTATCACGTAGTTCTGCATATTTCCATTTACTAAGATCATACTTCTTGGTACCAGCAGCTGCTTTGGTAGCTTGTACAGCAGGACCTCTGTAATTATTACACATTTTTGCATGTTTAAACCAGAAACATGAAGAAAACATTGACTAAAGAGGCAAGAAAGCATGCATAAGTTTGAAAACTGGAAACAGCTACTAGAAAAATATAATTTTTGTTTCTTTGACAGATGAGATTAAGAATGGCATACTAAAAGACAGCCAAATAAATTAAAATTTTCCAGCATGCCACTTGATAGTCATATTAGATTTTAAATCCAAACATTTGATTCTAATATTCTAGTTCCACAAACCTCCCCCAGACTTCAGTTTCAATGTTTTTACTAACGTATATATGAACTAAATTTAAAGTTTAAAAATATACTGATGTATATTCCTCAAAATCAGAAAAGAAATCCTCAACACACTTGAAAGATCATTAAAAGCATATCAAAGTTTTGTTTATGAGCCATGAGGCTGCACAGTGCGACCACCTGAAGAGACTGCTGAAAGCTACAGACGGCCAAACTCCATTCACACACAGTGGCTCAGAATATCCCTGGGCCTCTGGATGTTTACGGAGTATATAGGTAAGAGCCAGACCTGCAACCCACCACATGAGAGTCATTAAAGTCAGCTAAAAGAATGGATGGAATCTGGAAACTCTTACTTTCTAGGCTTCACTGCTATAAGAACACTTAGAAAAGTTCTATAAGCAGACAAAATCCATACCCTCATAATAAGAAAAGTAGTAAATTCAAGAGATTTTAGCTCATGAGGTAAATAACAGAGACTTCAAAGGGCACACGTGTTGTATTATGACCCATTCAGTGGGAACATTTGTATGAGGAAAGAGAAAAGAAATAAAATCCAAAGCACTCAATTAAATGAAATAAATTCAACTTTTTCAAAACAGGGCTACTCAGTGCTTTAAGGCCTGCTTTTTTGTTTTTTTGTTGTTTGTTTAGTTTTTTGTTTTGTTTTGTTTTGTTTTGTTGAGAAAGGGTCTGGCTCTGTCACCCAGGCTGGAGTGCAGTGGTACAATCTTGGCTCACTGAAACCTCCACCACCGGGCTCAAGCAATTCTCCTGTTACATGAGTAGCCTGCTGTACTCTCTCAGCCACCTAAATAGCTGGGACTACAGGTACCCACCAACCAGCCAGGCTAATTTTTGTATTTTTTGTAGAGATGTGGTCTCGCCATGTTGCCCAGGCTGGTCTCAAACTCCTGAGCTCAAGTGATCCGCCCATCTCGGTCTCTCAAAGTGCTGGGATTACAGGCGTGAGCCACCACACCTGGTCTTTAAGACTTTTATGCATATAATTTGAGATCATTAATCAGAAAATATGCGAACAATTTCTTTTCTGTAATAATACACTTATTTTTCAGCAAAAGATTACACTTGCAAATAGCAGACACGCAGAATAAGCTTCAAGACTTTAAGCTCAATGTAACAAAGAGTTTAAATACATCACATTTCAAGACATGAAAAGAAGGTGGCACAAAATATTAAAATAAGTATTAAAGAACAAAAGCATTGCTTCTTATATATCATACAAGGAAATTCTCCATTATCATCTACTACCTGGAAGATACTTCCTCTTAAAGAGGGTTGATCAAAATATAATACCTGAAAATAAACATGTATTTCCTCAGTCTTTTACATTTTGAAAGATAACAGCCATCCTGGCAAGCAGTGAAGACACATATTTAATTGAAAAATGATGTCTGAGAATATGTTACTTTCTTCCTGAAGTAAAGGAAATTATTCTTTCAATATTAAGCTTAACAATGAAATAAATAAGGTGCCCTCACTTCTTTAAAAGGCCTGCATACGCTTTCTTTCTAGAGAATAAAAAATAGCATTCTTCATCCTACATACTTAAAATTGTTTGACGTAGTGATTGTTAGTTACATATAAGACTAGCTAAAGAATAATGTGTGGCCATTAGTCCTTCCTGTATTTTTATGATTAAAATCTGTTTTAGCTTTGTTGCAGAATCTATACTTTTCATAAGCGGTGTAAGTGGCAATTTTCCATGTAGCTTTTTGGTCTTAATTGCTTTGCTCAAAAACGGCCAGCTGTGTATCAGCAAGGTCTCTCATTTCCTTAACAATAAATCATGCTTTTACATTAATTCAAATATTCTTTGTCTTTTCTACATCCTTAAACTACCAATCAATAAACCAAAAAAAAAAAAAAAATCCTTTTATTTTTAAGCTGTTCTGGGACTCTTTTCTAGGAGGACAGCTGAAAATTATTATGTTTTGTTCTTGTTTTCTTCTGAAAGAAGAGGTAAACTGACTTACAGTGTTATAGATTGTCAATGTATATAAGGTATTAGAATATATGTAAAATGTGTTTTGATACTTTTAAAAATTACGTTAAATTCAAATGATTATTGCTTAAACTATGGTTTTAATAACACTAACTTTTCATTCCTATTAACTGAAACAAAAGTACATCTACTAAAAAACAGCATCCAAAGAAGTACATCAATGCAACACATTTAAATGTTTCCCCACCTCCATTTCTGGAGTTACTAAAATAGTAAAGGGATAATTTGCTGATTATTCAGACTTGCTATAAAGACAATCATGTAAAGAATACAACAGTAGCACACTGATTTTTAAAAATATATTAACACTGTTAATTATCTTTATAACTTCAAAATTAAGAATTAACATGTTAGTGAATCATATCCATTTATAAAAGTAACAGACCAGATCCTGTTGGTGGCTCAATTTACACCAGTGGTTTTCAAACCATGTGCCATAGTGCAGAGCCCCTCAAGAGCCATGCTCTTCCTCTACCTCCTCTTCAACGAGGCACAAATTAGGGGGAGCACCACCCCAGGGAGAGCTGCGAAATACTCATTTTGTCATGACGAGGGGAAGAAATCTCCTACTGAGACTAAGTTGGTGGCGGCCAGAGATAAGCAGTAGAGTTCCACTGCCAAGGGAACTGTCCCATTCAAAATACCAATGGTATCCCCACGACCTTGAAGGAATACTGCTTTTTAACTTTTTCTTTGTTGGGTAGTGTGAGGGAGAAGTGATATTTCTTGTACAGAAATAAATATCACTTTACATAGAAAAAGCAGGCTACTCATGTAACAGGTTCTGGTCCAAATAATCAAAAGTAATTTAAAAATATGATTTTGAGGTGAACACTCATTTCCCCCAATTACACTGCACTAACCTACTCAAAAATTCTGACATTTCTTTGGCCATTTGTTCCCTACAAGAAAAATAACACAATATGGTTACATAAAAGGCATACTACATAAATTAATTAAAAGATCTAAAAGTATAATTAAAATATATTTTTTCAATATTATTTAACAACTGTTTATAACTGTTTTACTTTGTTAATGCCTACGATATAGTTTTCAACAAATCTAGCCATAACACACAGCAATATTTTCGTTTAAATCCAGTTAAAGTTATCTGAATGCCTCTCCATTTTTGCAGTAGCAACTTTTAGATAAAATCTCAGGAAAGCTTTTATGGTATTCTTTTACATACAGAATACAAATAACATGGTCTAAATCCATACAGGAAACTTGGCAAGATATAGATTCCATGTGAGGATTTTTGCACCAGAGTTGTTTAGTAAATATTAGTTAGATAAGGCACAATGGTGGAAAACCACAAGCTGATGTATTTGACAGTGTCAGAGTTTAAAAAAGAATCTGATGTGTTCAAAGCTCTAAAATTCCAAATCGAAGCATGCTCTTAAGAAAAAGAATATCAAAACAGGGACTAATGAAAGATCTGAGGCATTCTGACCTTCCAAGAATAAACATTTGCCAAAGACAAAAAACTTACCTTGCTTTTGTTACCCAAAACAGTATAACTTTTCTCAAAATGTGTTTAATTCTTTAAAAGGGAATGAAGTTTCCTAGTGTTCATCAACACTTCTTTATTTCCCTGCGTTTTGCTCTTTTCCTTCATAATTATTTTCTCATTCATTCTACTCATCAAACTCTAGTAACCTCAAACCCTTCCAAATCAGTAAAATCATAAGAAAAGAGGATGGGTATATTTGCTTTGAGGCGCAATTTCCTGAATGCCTGCCAAGAGCTGGGACCCTGACTAAAGGAGCAGAAGACTCCTGTATTCCTCTTTTCTCATCATGAACACTGTCTACAATTATGTACGGATGGAGGTGTAAGAAAGCACAGTCAGAGAACAAGATATCCTTCAAAGCTGACAGTGAAGGACAGCAAAAACAAAATATAACACAAATACAATCTAATAAAAATTATCTTTTGAGCAATACATTTATCAATCTCTCTCTAAGCTAGTAGTTTCTCAGAATCTTCTCACTTTCAAATGCAGCATGATTTTGATAGGTATGTTTAATTCTATTATCACTCCACCTCAAGGTTTTTGTCTCAGGATTCAAGAGCATCTGTTTTTACCATCTTTTCCTCCTAAAGCTTCCTCCATTTCTTTTCCCATGTTAGGTTTTAAGGGAGTCCATGGACTTTCAAATCTCTTTACCACTGGGTCTGTTGATCGTACAGGTGTTTTTCTGTGTGTTTTGACAGTACAATGAATGGCAGTCTCTACTGATGCATTATCCTCCTTGACCCTACATCAAGATACACCTGACCTAGACCAATACACTACAACAAATTCACCAGACAGAAATGGTTCCTGCACCCAGGCGCTTTCTTCCTTCTGATTTTACCACACTATATGCAAATACAATTTCACCTTAGACATTGACTGCAGGACTTATTTAATTCAAGCTCAAATGGTTAACTATAAAGCAGTTACGGCAATGGAGGGCAAGAGTACCCACTCAGAGGTATTTTCAAAATTTGGGGCAGTATTGTGGTAACAACGATGTGTGCGTATACTCCTGTCATCTGCTGATGTAAGGGGAAAGGAATGCCAAATGTCCTACCCAAGGAAGAACTGCTCCATGCCCCATTTAACTTTAACATGTCCGTCAGACATACAGAGGTGAAAAACACATACAAACACCTATTTTACATGTAAACAAAGTTTTACATGTAAACAACGTATTTTCTGCATGCCTTTAATATTCACAGAATTTTTTTAGGGCTTACACAAATACTGTGCAATTGAGAGAATATTGTACTTCGCTCTGTTCAGAACTTCACAAAGGACTGTTCACAATTTCATGGCATGTGAATGCCCAACACAACATTCCTATATCAATTTGTATTTGTAGCTACAGCATTCGTGGTGATTCTATACATAAGCAAAAACATCTGATCACTTATCATGTCTTCTACTGCAGTTATGCACAAGCACTTTCATATTAAATAAGTATGTCTTATTATAAATGACTATCCTTGTATTTCCACTTTATGTATATTGTTTGGAGAGTTATTTACACAGGTTGCATCGTTTATTAAAAAATTGTCATTGGGGCTGGAGTCTGATAGAGTTGAGAACCATCAACATAAATGTTAAGTTGGAGTCCTTAAAGCTATTTAAGATTTTATATATGTTCCAAAATCCTTATATGTAGTATACATAACATACATACAAAATATGTTTTATATTTTATATAAACAAAATTTATACTCCAAATGTTACCTGGATTCTTTGTGGGTAGATTTTCATAAGAAAAAGATACATTAGCATCGAAGTTAGCATTACATATATAATTTCAGATGATGAATTATTTTAGATGTAGCAGAATGAACTATCGTATATACTGAAAATCAAATATTTTATTATTATTTATGCCTCCACACCTGCTTCTATAAAGAAGGTAAGGGGCAGTTTAAAAAAATACATAAAACACGCCAGGTGCGGTGACTCATGCTTATAATCCCAGTACTTTGGGAGGCCGAGGCGGGTGGATCACGAGGTCAAGAGATTGAGACCATCCTGGCCAACATGGTGAAACCCCGTCTCTACCAAAAATACAAAATTAGCCAGGCGTGGTGGTGTGTGTGCCTGTAGTCCCAGCTACTTGGGAGGCCGAGGCAGGAAAATCGCTTGAACCCAAGAGGCAGAGGTTGCAGTGAGCCGAGATCAGACCACTGAACTCTAGCCTGGGCAACAAGAGCAAAACTCTGTCTCAAAAAAAAAAAAAAAAGAAAACACAAAACAAAATGGGTGTTACATTATGGTTTAAGCAGATGATACAAAGAAGGAAACCAAATCATGAGCTACTGTGATTGAGCACCAAACAAGAGCATTAAACATTGTTCCTAGAGAAGAAAAAGATGAAAAAGGTTATCTCATTATCTTTCAATAGAAGAAAATAATTTAAAATTTACTCCAATGAGAAAAACTACTCCCGAAAAGTATCTACAACCTATTTTTAAAAAGGTAAAGGTAAGTGACATACGGTGTCATTTTGGGTCTTGCTCCATCATTTCTGTGAAAAGAATATATTTTAGTTAATATCGTAACCAATTGTGAACTGTGAAAATCTGGATTGTGCAAATTTGTGTTTCAATTACTTTATCATTGATTTTAAAAACTCAATTGTTTCTAATCAACGCATGAGATCACTCAGAATTTTAATATATTTTTAAGTATTCATTAAAAATGATTGGAAAATAAGGCATGCAGTGAAAATTAAAGAGCCAATACATTACATCTAGATTAGAAAATTCATACATTGTGAGGTTTGTTTTTAATAGAATCTGGATATTATTTTACAATGTTAGGTAATGTGAAACCATCTCTTTGCATCAAGGATCATATGTATAACTGATTGAAATTATATTTTAGAACGTATGACATACATCGAAAACAATTCTTACTTAGAAGTTACTGGATATGAATCCAAGCTGGAAAAGTAACTTAAAATTGCTTATTGAAGCAGAATCAATCTATAATATATATATTTTTTAACACAGCACAGAACCCAACAACATCATGCTATAGATTAAGAAGAGTTTACTTGGTTCTTACTCATAAATTTGTTATAGAAAAAACTCAGTGCTAACAAAGGTAAAATAAACATTCAAAAACATTTAGCTACAGCCCATGGAGTAAGATTACACTATCAAACATGCGATATCTGTACAGAATATCATTCATAATGAAGTGCTAATGCTTGTAGTTCAGACTATAAAATCACCACGATGTCCAGAAGGGAAGGAGCTCATGAGGACCTGAGGGTCAGGGAAAGCTTCCCGGAGAGCTGACAGAAAGGATTTGGAGGTCATTCCTCATACCATCCCTAGGTCTGAACCACAGAACTAAAACTAGCTCTTCTGCCTTTCAAGTCATAATGGTTTGAATACCTCCTCTTTACTTAATATGGTCCCATTACCTAGCTAATTCTGCTTAATTTAAATTACAGGTAATTTGTTTATATCAAAGGTCCTAAATGGTCCACTCTTTCTCAGAGACTACTCAACCTGGAAGAAGTGTACCTGTCTGAAGATGGGAAGGGTCCACATATGAGCCAGTATCTTGTATACAGTATATGGAATGGCACTGGATATAGCTTGATATTTCAAGTGCATAAACATAAAGCTTGATGATAAGTACCAATAATGACTACATTAACGAGTCCCTGAGAAACTGACTTCTGCCATAATAAAATCAACTCTGTCAACCGCAGTACTTCCTCACAGACATCAGGGATAGCAGCTGTAAAAGTCTGGTTCATTTAAGAGCCTGCCCTAGGTGGCTAGTCAGCTACACATAAAGGCTCCCAATCATTCTGACATAACACAGGTGGAATGAATACAACAGCAGCTGAGCTGAGTCTGCATTTATAAAAGCCCTATCTGGGCTAAAATATTTTAATTATAGTGAAATCTTTAAAAGCCCAAACATTGGACTCAAACCCAAGAGCTTAATAATTATAACATCTTTTGTTCATATAGCCATATTCAGCTTATTCACAGTATAATGTACGTTAATATACAAGCAGTCCCAGAGCTCCCCAATACAATCACATACTATTTGGTTGATGCAAAAGTTACTGCAGCTTTACACATGCCAAAAACCGCAATTACTTTCGCACCAACCTAATAGAAAAAACGTGAGGGCAACTCAATACGCCCCTTTCTTTCCCTGTCTTTTGTTTTTTTGCTAAATATTCCATTACATTGCAATTTGATCCTTTCACAAGGAAACATCGCCATCTAGTGGTTGTACTCTGTATTTCGTCATAAACTGCTTTTAAGTTCTGAAAAGCATGGTTACATGTGTCTATGTGCCTCTCAATATATACACAACATATATATACCTACATACAAAGGAACCTCACAAAATAGTTTTGTTATTATAAATAATCAAAATAATTAATGCTTCTACATACTAATTTTTTAAAAAAATGAATCTATTAAACCTTTCTGCAAATTTTAATAAGAGCTTCCAAATTCCTACACACTCCACTATAGTGGAGTGGAGTGCTTAGAGAGAATTCAGAAACCCAAGAAGCCAAAATATTTCAATGAATTTAACTCTCCCTTCTTGGAAAGGGAAACTCATTTATGCTGAGGCACTGCAGAGTACATTTCTCATTTCAACTAACAGGATGTTTAACATATTGAATTTTTTTGCATTCGATTTTTCTAATGCAAAATCTCAACTACAAATACATTAAACTGCATTATATAACACCGTCAACTTATTTCGATGCCAGTGTTTGATGACAGGTATTTAGAAATTAGGTGCCTACCTAATATACTACACTCTTAAACAATTTCAGGGTAAAAGTTAATATGTTTTCTTAACAGAGTACTCATTAGTGAAATTTTAGTCTTATTTTTCAATAGTTTATTAATTTGATGAAAAGTCAATTATTTCATTCACTTGAGTATGAAAGCTGATACAAGTAATTTTAAAATTATTTTAGCTCAAATATACCAGGGCCTTCAGAATATGATTTTCTCCTATTCCCTTTTGCATGGAAATGAGAGGCAGAGATAGAAAAAGCAAAGGAGAGCGCGCTATACCCCACCCAGGGGCCCCAGTACCTCCGCAGTGCCAGGTCAGCCTGGGCCTCATCACTGATGAGCTCGGCTTCACTCTGGGCAATCCTCAGGGCCAGCTCCCGGTCCCTGCGCTCCTGCTCCAGAACCGCTTGCTGCTGGGATTCCTCCTCCTTCTGTCGGGCCAGCTGTGCCTCCACTTCAGCCTGACAAGGGCAGAAAGCCATTTCACCAAGAGTTCTTCACTTGTTTACTTGATCGCTCCCCTTATTACTTCAAATAAAAGGGAAGGCATAACTGCCCCCATACAAGTTCTTTACTAAGGAATTGCTTAAGCACTGATCTCTTCAGTCTATTTTCTTCTCTATTATAATTAATGCTTCAAACACATCCCCATTTTGCCTCTTTCCCAAGACCAAGAGAAGGCAGAAGAACCACAGCGCCACAATTCTATGACTATAAATATTAGTGTCCCAAACATCATATGAGTATCTTAGGCATCCCATTAACACTAGCACCTAGAGAGCAGATGTCAGGAATTTAAAGTTTGAGTTATGCTTAGGATATATTATGAAAGCCATGACAAACAGAAAGTCAAATACATGAGCAATTTATTCTTAACATGGGACTTTTTAAAAACGAGGGGTGGAGAGAGAATCTTAATCCTAATTTATTAATACCAGTATCTACAAAGTTGTATGATATCTTAAAACTTAACATTTTAAGTGAATTTTCATTTGACTCTCCCCTAGGTACAATAACAATTATTAATATTTATTGAGGTACACAGTGTTCAAAATGCTTTAACATGTATTAACTATCAAATGCTTGCAACTATTATCTATCCACATTCTACAAAGAGAAAACTGTGACCCAAGTTACTCACTATAATCTATACAATGTTACAATTTCTGTCAGTGACTGATCCTGGATTTGAACCCATTTCCCTAGTTCCAAAGTCCATTCCCATAACCACTTCAAAAACTGGCCTTTGGTCTCTGGGATAAACTAGTGACAGCTTATCTAGCAAATCAAGATCTCATTTTCACTTCCTTTGTAGGTTCCATTTTATTTTATTTTATTTTATTTTATTTTATTTTATTTATTTATTTATTTTTGAGACAGAGTCTCACTCTGTTGCCCAGGCTGGAGTGCAGTGGTGCCATCTCGGCTCACTGCAAGCTCCGCCTCCCAGGTTCACATCGTTCTCCTGCCTCAACCTCCCAATTAGCTGGGACTACAGGTGCCCGTCACCACACCCAGCTAATTTGTTATTTTTAGTAGAGATGGGGTTTCACTGCATTAGCCAGGATGGTCTCGATCTCCTGATCTCGTGATCCGCCCGCCTCGGCCTCCCAAAGAGCTGGGATTACAGGCATGAGCCACAGCGCCTGGCCTGTAGGTTTCATTTTAATAGAAATTCAATCCAGTAAGTACGTACTTGAATGCGTTTTTCATCATCTTCTCTTTTCTTTCTCTCTTCTTCTTCTTGTTTTCTCTTTGCTTCCATCTCAAGTTTCCTAATAAAAAATAGAAAACTCTTCAAAAATTTAACAGAAAATAAGGAATCCTTCAGAAGACAATTTAACTATTATTTAATAATAAAGGCAACAGATTGGGAATGCAAATTAACCTCCTGGTCACATATATCAACTTATTTTGAACAAAATAAAATTTAACTCTATTGACAATAATTCTTAAATAAAACAAATGTAATTGTATTCTATAACTTTTAACATCTCTAGATTAATGTGATTACAAAGCCTGGCTGTAAGGTCCTGATTAAAGGTGCTTCCCTCTACTCCCTCTCCAACTCAACAACTCATCCATTCTCTTGACCCTATCATGGCAATCTTTCAAAACGTTATTAGTTTTAAAACTGCAGAAAAGTAGAAATGTCATTTACCTAGCTTAGAAAACAATAAACAAATCATAGCTTTAAAAAGAAGAAAATCTTCAGGTATAAGAGTCTAACTAAAATTCAGATTATAGTTAAAATTATTTTATGTTATCATTATTATAAAATGAGCTTATTTTCTCAATTTTCAAACTTATTACAAAATTGGTTCATTAAAATAAGAACACCGTTTTAAGAATTGTCAACTTGGCACAGTTGCTCACGCCTGTAATCCCAGCACTTTGGGAGGCTGAGGCGGGCGGATCCCCTGAGGTCAGGAGTTTGAGACCAGCCTAGCCAACACAGTGAAACCCCGTCCCTAATACAAATACAAAAATTAGCCAGGCATGTTGGTGTGTGCCTGTAGTCCCAGCTACTCAGGAGGCGAGGCAGGAGAATCAATTGAACCCGAGAGGCAGAGTGCAGTAAGCCGAGATCACGCCACTGCACTCCAGCCTGGGTGACAGAGTGAGACGCTGTCTCAAAAACAAAACAAAAAAAGGAACTATCATTAACCACTGTGAATACCAATAATTCACTATTTAAGTCTCTTATTCAAAATAATATAAATGCCTCACATCCGCCTTTCCTCCTCCTCCTTTCTTCGACGTTTTTCATCTTCTTCACGTCTTTTTCTTTCCTTTTCCATTTCTTCTTGAATACGCCTCAGCCTTTCTGCTTCCTCTTCCTGCTGTTTTTTTTTCTGTAATGCACTGAGGAGTTGCTCTGAGCTTTTAACCAGTGCATCATATTCTTTCTGTATTTGTTCCCGCGTCATCATAGTGGACTTTAAAAAATAAAATAATAGGTACGTAAAAGCTTATTTCTTCTATTGCACAACCATGTGAATATACTTAACAATACTGAACTATAAACTTAAAAATGGTTAAGATAAATTTTACGTTTGTATTGTTTTTTTACTACGATTTAAAATAAAAAACTACTCCAGTATGCAAATACAGCAAAAACTAGGTAAGATGGTAAGCAATATGTCCGTTATCTTTGCTATACTGTTTGTACATTAAATACTATTCAAAAAATGTTTTATGTTATCTCTGCACACAAGTATTAGACATCAGACAGGTGTACTGTGGATAAGGTAATATATTGCAGTGAAAAATTATTTCTACGCCCGGTATGGTGGCTCATGCCTGTAATCCCAGCCCTTTGGGAGCCGAGGTGGGCAGATCACCTGAGGTCAGGAGTTCGAGACCAGCCTGGCCAACATAGTGAAATCCCGTCTCTAACAAAAAAAAATACAAAAATTAGCCAGGCATGGTGGTACACACCTGTAGTCCCAGCTACTCGGGAGGCTGAGGCAGGAGAATTGCTTGAACCCGGGAGGCAGAGGTTACAGTGAACCGAGATCACGCCACTGCACTCCAGCCTGCGCAACAGAGCAAGACTCTTGTCTCAAAAAGAAAAAACTATTTCTTAAGTAATGATCAGCTAATTTAGCAAGAGTTTACTACTACTTTATAATAATGTTCAAATAGTACCTAGAGAATACTTTAAAAATTACTAAATATATCCAAAATTATTGGATGATTTCGCCTTCAAAAAATGTGGGTGGGTTAATTTATAATACCACATAAACAAGGATGGCCCTTGACAGATTTATAAAATCAGTTGAGTCTATTTATAGCATTTTCATTTTCCTCCAGATCTTTTTTTTCCTTTCTACCTCCAAGATTGCCATTGTTTACATAAAGTATCTGCAGAAAATATAAAATGCTCACATTAAGACATTTATTATATCCCACATACTTGCACTGACCTATGAAACTGAGAAAAAGCATTAAAACTCTAAAATAAAATTGAGGAAAAGATACAAAATGTAATTAATGAAATATGAAATATAATTAACAAACACAGAAGAGTCTTCAATTCCACTAGTAATCAAATAAAAATCAAAACAAAAAAAGGGGTCCCATTTTTTTCCCACAAAATTGGAGAGGAAATTGCTATTTTCACAAAATTAAGTAAATTACATTATCATATCTATGAAAATAATGTATTAACATGGACGAGTATATATCATAATGGTAGAGATAGAAATTGAAATGTGTATTATGATAAGAACTATGTAAACATTTATGCATAAAAGAGCGTAAGGTAAAGTAAAAACAAGTAAAATTATACTGTAAAGATAAAAGTAAAAATATACTGTGATATACAACAGTATATTAACTGAATTTGTTAACGTGGAGGTATTAAGAGGTTTTTGGTGGTTTCTCCAATTTTTGTTGTTGTTGTTGTTTTAAGCCACGGGTCTGTCACCCAGGTTGGAGTGCAGTGGTGCAATCTCTGCTCACTGCAACCTCCACCTCCCGGGCTCAAGCAATCCTCTAACCTCAGCCTCCTTGGGACCACAGGCTCATGCCACCTTGCCCAACTAATTTTTTGTATTTTTGGTGGAGACAGGTTTTCGCCATGTTGACCAGGCTGCTCTCTAACTCCTGAGCTCAGGGGATCCATCTGCCTGGGCCTCCCAAAGTACTGGGAATACAGGCATGAGCCATCACATCTGGCCTCCAAATTTGTTATAATATTACTTTTATCATTTATTTATTTAATTATTTTTAGACACAGTCTCGCTCTGTCACCCAGGCTGGAGTGCAGTGGCACAATCTTGGCTCACTGCAACTTCTGCCTCCTGGGTTCAAGCAATTCTCCTGCCTCAGCCTCCCAAGTAGCTGCAACTACAGGCGCGTGTGACCACACCCGACTAACTTTTGTATTTTTAGTAGAGACGGGATTTCACCATGTTGGCCAGGCTGGTCTCAACCTCCTGACCTCAAGTAATCCACCCACCTCGGCCTCCCAAAGTTCTGGGATTACAGGCGGGAGCCACCGTGCCCCACCACTTTTATAATGTAAAAATTAGTTTCTCAAAGTAGAAAAGCATGAAACAAATTAAATTATTTGCATTCATCCTCTCTAAGTCATGATTATGCAAAAGCTCACCAATAAAGTATGGTATTTTAGTTGTTCTTTTGTGGAAGGAACATCTTTTTTTTTTTTAATATATGTGTTTTGTGTTTTCTTTTTGCTTCAATTTTTTTTGTTTGTTTGTTTTGAGATGGAGTCTCACTCTGTCGCCAGGCTGGAATGCAGTGGTGTGATCTTGGCTCACTGCAATCTCTACCTCCTGGGTTCAAGCGATTCTCCTGCCTCAGTCTCCCCAATAGCTGGAATTACAAGTGCACACCACCATGCCCAGCTAGTTTTTGTATTTTTAGTAGAGACAGGGTTTCACCATGTTGGCCAGGAAGGTCTTGATCTCCTGACCTCGTAATCCCAAAGTGCTGGGATTACAGGCATGAGCCACCACACACAGCCTTCAACTTTTATTTTAATTTCAGGGATGCATGTGCAGGATGTGCAGGTTTGTTACACAGGTAAACGTGTGCCATGGTGGGTTTGATGCACAGATCATCCCATCACCTAGGTATAAAGCTGTGGGGAATATCTTTCTTAGCAACAGAAGAAATGGCATAAAAATTATCTTCTTTAACTTTTTGCTATGAAATTTTTCAAACATAAAGTGTAGAGGTAATATGATGAGCATCTACTTGCCATCATTGGATCTCAACACATTTTGTAATTTTGAAAAACTAAGGACCTTTTCTATACAATTTCAATATCAGTAACAAAATATATTAAATTATGTAAAAAGTCAAAGTCATCTGGGTTAAAATTACATACCTTAATTTTGGCCATCAAAGCATCAATAGAAATTTCCAGATCCTTGATCTGTTTATTCATCTCTGGTTTTCCATCTTTCAACACACTGACTACCTCATTAAATTTATCAAGTCGTTTTTTCAGTGTGCCCACCTTAACCAGGCCATCAATGCTGTAAAAATAATACTTCATTAGAGCCTAATTTCATCGTATAGTACTTTTGGCAGATTTTTCATTTATAAAATGCTAAACAGGGTATTTCACTTCCGTTTTCAATATTATCTAGTATTCTCTTTTTCAGATCTTTTGTTGAAGGCTTAAAAAATCAAATATGAGTGTGAATGACACTGATGCCTGTCAACAGGATTAAAGCCTTCTACAACTTTGAGAATACAAATCACAGAGGACCTTAAAGGAGTTATCTAAGTCTCTTTGAAAAGGTGTGATGGATCAATAGATATTCAGACTTACAGTTCTTAAGTCTAAATTAAAAATGAAAGATTCAAATAAGAAATAAAGACTAATTTATAATGGGGCAATGTAATTCCTACAGATAATCTTGAAAATTTTGGTAAACATATTAGTGAGTTTTTTTTAAAAATGTCACCTTGATATTATCAAGAAACTCAAATAACTAAAATAATCGGAATAAAAGAGCTTCTCTCAACACTTATTTCTTGTTTTATAATCTTTATACATTTTCGTATGGCACTTCAAATCCTTTCATAGAATGAGGCAAGTAATAAGGTAATAAATGAATTAACTAATTTCAAATAAATATTACAAATAGAAGACTAATATATCATCTTACCAAGAACGTGAGAAAACTCCTTGAGTATCCAAACTGCTTTTTATTATGACTTTATTGTCATTTTGTATTACAGTAACTAGGTTTTGTAGAGTTCTTTTTAGGGACTATTCATCTTACCGAGGTTTGTGTCTCCTCTTGCAAAGCCACATTCGAATAGTTTTTTGCATTTTAATGCAGGCTTCAGCTCGATATTTTATTTTGTTTTTCACTACATGTAAGAGTAAAATAAAATGATAGAAAATTATTCAGTTTAAATCTAACATATATTTTAAAAAACTCATTTTCACAAAGTAATTCTCAAGAAACATGAAATCTTGTATTATGTATCAGATATCAAAAACAGAAAGTTTTAACATTTCTTTTTTGTTTGTTTGTTTTCGTTTTGACAGAGTCTCAACCCAGGCTGAAGTGCAATGGCATGATCTTGGCTCACTGCAACCTCCACCCCCCCGGGTTCAAGCGATTCTCATGCCTCAGCCTCCTGAGTAGGTGGCACTACAGGCACATGCCACGCCAGGCTAATTTTTGGATTTTTATTTGAACCAGGGTTTTGCCATGTTGGCCAGGTTGGTCTCAAATTCGTGACCTCAAGTGATTCTCCCACCTCAGCCTCCCAAAAGGCTAGGATCACAGGTGTGAGCCACCATGCCCAACCAGTTTTAACATTTCTATAATTTCTTATTCTTCTTAAAATAAAAAGATACTGAAACCACCTGCGCAAAATTTACAACGAAGGAAATTATGTAAAAGAAATCTGACCTAACCAAGTCCATCTTGCTCCTAACCTCTAAGCTGTCCTTGTTCATTCCTGGGTGTGGGCCGAACTAGTCTTGGGAAGGAATTTAGTTTATATAGTTTAACTTTGAAACAAACACGTTAATAGCCCTTTCCCTAAATAAACCCCCTTCTTGCCTGGGGAACCAGTCAGCCTTTGCAGGACTAACAAATTGGCTCCAAGATTAGAAATTACTGTTTAGGAGCCACACAGCCACCTCCCCAAATTGCTCCCGTATACAACATCACATTTGTAAAACCTAACATCAGTGCTTGAGATATTCTGCAGACCTGCCAATGCACCAGCTGATGTCACCTAGATAGGTAATCTGGCCCGGCCAGTTCTATGATCCCACTCAGGAACAGAATAAAGCAAGAAAAACTCAACTTTGACCCCCTATGATTTCATCTCCAACCCAAGCCCCTACCTACCAAATTATCCTTAAAAACTCAGATCTCCGAGTTTTCAGAGAGACTGATTTGAGTAATCATAAAACTCCAGTCTCCCATACAGCCGGCTCTACGTGAATTACTCTTTCTGTACTGCAATTCCCGTCTTGATAAATCAGTTCTGTCTAGGTAGTGGGCAAGGAGAACCCACTGCATAGTTATAATATCATGTACCTGGTTAGGCTTACATTTTAAATGCATTATTTCCTTATTATGCTACACTGCTACCTCCCAAACTGTCTTAGGCAACATACTGAACAGGTATGTCCTGAAAAAAGGATTTACCTGTCAAATGAGTGTATGAAAAGCTGTACACTACACTTCTGTTTGGAGGTTCACAATGAACACAGAGTGAAGCCTCTGAGAATCCTACAGCAAAGAAATCTACTTAACTTCAGTTACTTAGAGTTTCCTAGGATGATCTGGCCTTGAACATTTTTTTTCAGAGCTTCCTATTAACATTCTGAAAGATCCCTGCCCGGTTACTGACTTCAGTACCACTGTAGAACACAGTCCACAAATGAACGGTGTAACAGATAATTTTATTATAATGTGTTTTCTATCATAATGCAATGTATAAAGCTGAACGTATTAAACTACAGTAATATATTTATATTTTATTTGTAAAATGATGGGAAAAAGAGATTCTGCTTTTTTCTTTTTATATTAATAGTTCTCTTTTTATCTATATTCACAATTGTCTAACAAAATATCTCAAAAATAATCTGTTTGCATGATTCTTTTTCATTAGGCCAAAAGAATTTTCCTCTCCTACTAATAAGGAAAAATTTACTGAATCCTTTTCAAGTGCCTAGCACTATTTCAGGTACTCTGATGAGTATGAGAGGCAACTGTAAATGTAATCAAGTTACTGATTCCCACACAGTTCCCAACGATTAAAGGTTTGCCACAGATCCTTAGGCAACCCCAAAATGTTCTGTCCCTCACTTTTGTTTTGGGCCAGCTATGTAACTGCTATGACCTGGCCAAACCACACATAAAAGCAGCTTAGCCCAGTATGTCAAAGGGGTTTGAAATCCTAATCCCAAAATCCATAATCCCAAATGTTGAAATCCCAAAAGATCAAAATTCCTCGATTAAAATCCCTAACATCTAAAATCTCAAAAATCACAATCACAGGGATCATAGAAGAATTTCAAAAGGAGCAATCTCATGAAGAAAATGAATATGAACATATTCTCCAAGAAGAACCATGTCCTAAAAGAAAAAAAAGCACCTATTATTCATGGTACAAGATTTCAAAATATAGTTAATGACTGAGAAAGACAGCCAGCTCTTATGGACTACCTCCATGCAACTGTCTATAATCTATCCCTGTAATACACTTTTTTGTATGTCAAACTTTCTTTTTAGTTTTGGGTTTTTTTTTTTTCTTTTCTTTGCTTTTATTTTCACTATCTTGAATTGTTAGCATTTTTTAATTATGTAGAAATTTTTAGAGAGTTCTAATTTACTGTATTCATATTTTGCAAATTTAACTCCACAAAAATGCATTATCACAACATTTACTTTCTGGGTAAACACTGTGTGTGTATACAAAAACACTGAAACTTCCTCAATCAGTGAACAGATGTCCTTTATCACACATCTGCACTTGTAAAAGATAAAATTTCTCAAGATCACAGTTCTCTGGGCAACTACAAATGCAGTGGTGACTCACCATCATTTTTGACTGATCTCATCAAAAGACAGCTTGTTCATCACAGTATTTCAGATGAATGCAGTAACAAAGCTGGGTGCACAATTACCAACCACAATAATATGTGTTTATGCATTTCACCTTTTGCCCTGCTTCTTTATGAACATGGTTTGTCTGCTCCTATTATACCCATGCAACTATTGTTAGTATATGTGTTTATACTTTCAAAAATATATATGTTGTTATTTCCTATTTTATTGTGTAAAGTGGCCTATGAAGAGTTCTGTCATGTTTTTACATGTTTCTCAAATCCCCTTTTAAAAATGTAAATAAATATCTTTTAAAGAATATTTCTATTATTTTTTACAGAATCCTGGTTTTGGGACTTTCATCTCTTGAGATTTCCACATTTGGGATTATGGTGTTCAAGACTGTGTCTTTCAGGATTATGATAGACTTCCTTTCAAAGAACAGGAGTTAAGGGGGATGGTAGGGGAAGAGACTGAAACAAAAAACTGACACACCATTTCACATGATTTTGAAAGACATTCAAATAATTCAGACTTCACCTTTTATGAAAGGAAAGTCATAAAAGGCTTCTAGTTTAGAGAGAGATCTCTAAGAAATCAGGAAAACCAGTCTGGAAGCTAATGAAATTATTATGCAAAAGGCGGAAAAGGACTTCACTAAGGCACTGGCAAGAAAAAGAAAGGAATGTACAGTATTTGGAGGAGGAATCAACAGGATCTGGTGACTGACAGTATTTCAGGGATAAGAAAGGAAAGTCAATCACATTTGGAATTTTGGGGGTATGTGTATTGTAGATGCCATGCAGGCAGAAAGAAAAGTTCTGGTTTAAGTCTGAGAGATCAGGGGATGGTGAGGGTTGCGGGGACGAGAGAAAAGAATCAAGACAGTGAATTCCATTTTGTTAGGACACTATGAAACTGACACTCTTATAACACATTTGAGTAAAGAAAATAAGTATCATATACTCAAAAAATAAAAAAAGAAAGAACATCTACAAATAGGAACCTGGGACCCAGTGCGAACAAGTCTCAGTCTCTGTTGCCCAGCATCACCTCTGAGACAGCTTTACAACACTCCACAAACCATCTTAAAACAATGAAAGACCCTATAGGTGTGAAGGAAAACACCTACATTTGATGACTGAGAGTGAGCACCACTGAACTTTCTTCCAGCGACTGCATGTGAGCCAGTGATTGACTCTTTTAACCAACTCTGCTAAGTGGTCAGGGTCAGACTTCATGATCTGATCAAATTCTGCAAACTAGGAAGTGAAATAATTTAATATCAGTATTAAAATATAAATGCATTTAAACACACAAAAGACATAAAATAGAATTCAAATCCAAAATCTAACTGTCGGAAAATGGTCACATGTTAATTACATAAGCCTTGGCGGAGAATACAACAAACCCAAACATACTTGGCCACATTTTGCTTCCTTTCTTTCTTCAGGAGTTTTTTTGGAGGTAAGGGAGGTTACTTAATGCTAGGCAGCATATTCAATAACAAAAGTGAGGGGGAAATGACTTTTAAATTACAGGTGGCTGGCAAGAAGACTTTATTGAGAAAAGAATGAAAAAGGACTACTGTATCTCTGAATTGGCTCACCCACATTCTCACATATCCTTACGGAGCTTTTGATAAGTGCATATTAGCTATATACTACCAGGTACCACCAAAATTATTCTGTCTCTCCTAACTCCCATTACCCACCCCCAACCTGTTTTGCAGTGGCACAATCTTGGTTTGCTGCAGCCTCAACTTCCCAGGCTCAAGCAATCCTCCCACCTCAGCCTCCCAAGTAGCTGGGATAACAGGCACGTACCACCACACCTAGCTAATTTTTGTATTTTTTTTGTAGAGATGAGGTTTTGCCATGTTGCCCAAGCTGGTCTCAAACTCCTAGAACCAAGCAATCCCACTGCTTCAGCCTCCCAAAGTGCTGGGAGTATAGGCATGAGCCACAGCGCCCAACCCCCATTTCCATTTTGAACAGAGATGAGAAATTGCTACTAAGTGACAGACAACACAAATAAAATAGCTAATAGCTTCTGAACTAATAAAATACATTATTTCCACTATATACCACAAAATTCCATCATGATTTCAATCCTTTACCAAATATCCCACTACAATATTAAGAATGTCAAAAACCCATCAACCAATATAATGGCTTCTTATAGTCAAAATTAAATTAAAGGTAACATAACGAGAGTAAAGATATTTAAATCTTTGTCTTAAGCTTTCAATAAATATTTCTAATTTTTCTGTAGTTTAAACAAGAAAAAGTGCTTTCTCTATGAGACTATTAGTTCTCAAATAGTTATTAAAGCCCTAAAACAAGACTGTCCAAGCTGCAGTCCATGGGCCACATGTGGCGCAGAACAGCTTTGAATGAGGCCCAACACAAACTCATAAACTTTCTTAAAACATTATGAGATTTTTATAGCAATTGTTCTATTTTTTTAGCTCATCAGCTATCATCAGTGTTAGTGTATTTTATGTGAGGCCCAGGACAATTGTTCTTCTTCCAATGTGGCTCAGGGAAGCCAAAAGACTGGACAGCTGTGCTCTAAAAATAAATGTGGAGTTTAGAATAAATATGTATGATTAAAGCTAAACAAATTATGAACATTATATTTTATCTTCAACTTTTTTTTCTTTTCTGGGAAATGGTATGGGAAATGGCAATTCATGTTGTTAGTGACCATATGATTCAAGAATAATACAAATTATTAAATACTTTAAGATATTCACTAACCCCAACTATTTGTTTTCATGAAGTTACAGCTTAAAGTAAAAATGCATATTTACCTTGCCAGGTCTAAAAAATACTTTGGTTAACCCAAACTTGTAGTCATTCTCATTTAAGCCCAAAGCTTTAAACAAAGCCTGAAAAATAAAAGTTAAAAAGTTAGTCAATTATTAATAGAAAAGACAAGTTTATAGCTAAGAAATTTCAATTTGGGTTGCATTTATACCTTACAAAATAGTCTTGGATCCAATCTTGCAAGTTTATCTGGCATATACTTTTTGTACATGTTGTAGAGTTCATGAAATGAAGCTCGTGATGGGAAACCACCCTGCATCAAGTCCAAAACAGACACCATCCCTAGATTCAAGAACAAACACAAAGCACTGTCAATCACTGTTCGAAGTCCAAAGTAACTTGTGAATGATCAATTTTATAAGTTATTATTTAGAAATGGACAATTTATGAGAGTTATCAGCAATTAAATATTATATAGGAAATATATTTATAGTCATTATGTCCCAACTTATCCACCACCTAAAACTACTGTAGTCAAATTTCCTCTAAACCCAGTAAGACTCTTTTCTAGAGGCAAATTATTAGTCTCTAGACAGATCTAACTGGGCACAGTGGCTCATGCCTATAATCCCAGCACTTTGGGAGGCCATGCCAGGCAAACTGCTCGAGCCCAAGAGTTAGAGACTAGCCTGGGAAACATGGCAAAACCCCATCTCTACAAAAAAAGAAAAAAATAGAAAAATTAGCCAAGCAAGGTGGTGCGTGCCTGTAGTCTCAGCTACTCAGGGGGCTGAGACAGGAGGATCTGAGCCAAAGGAGGTGGATGCTGAAGTGAGCCTTGCAGGACACTGTATTCTAGCCTGGGTGACAAAGTGGACACTGTATCAAAACAAAACTAAGGAAAGATCAAGTCTAGTTTGTATGTTTTTTCTGTTAGAAGACTCTGTGTCACAAATGCAGTATATAAGGCAAAGCCCTGCATTAAACCACTTTCAAAGGCCTGAAGTTAATTTTAGAACAAAATTCCTGAAAGAACCTCCAAAAAGTAGACACATTCCCAAGTTATCACCAGTGCATAAGGCAAATGGAAAAGAAAGAAGAGCTCACTGTTTCACTATAAAGACTGCCTTTCACTCACCTGTCAAAGCAACTAGACTACTGGGATGATTAATCTATTGGATAAAAGTGGTTAATCTGAGTCCGCAGTCAATGCGAGATTTTCAGGTCAGAAAGAGTGTGAAATAGGCAGGGAATGGCTGAACAGCTACAAGTGATGCCAAGACTTTTATTTACAAGACCTAGATTTCAGTCTCTGGGACTATTCAAATCAATGGAGAAAATAAGATTATTCAATAAACAGTACTATAACAAACGGCAAGCCATGTGGAAAACAAAAACAACATTAGATCCTTGTCTCACTTCTTACACCAAAATAAATTACTGCTGGCCAAAAATTTAAATTAAAACAAACTCTAAGGCTTTTTCAACCAGTTAATTTTTATTTTAAAGTAATCTCACAGGAAAGATGGCCTTTCCAGGCAGTCAGATTGAATTTTAACCCATTTGACTGGCAAAGGTATAAGATATCAATTAGTACTCAGAGCTGACGACAGTGTAGGAAAACACACAGATGCATTCTTAGCAGCAAAGTAAGCCAGTGTAACAATTTTGGATGGCAATTTGGAAATATCCCTTTGGCTCAGTAAATCTGTTCTATGATTTTTCACACTGTGGGCAAAGATATGCATGTGGACAATGTCCAGATGTCCTCTGGGTCATTGTTGGCAATAGAAAAAAAATCAGAAAAAAACTAAAATATCAATTGATTATGTTACAACCATATGATGGGATGTGAAATATTGATTTAAAAGAATAGAGCAGAGCTTAATCTAACCAGTATAAAAAAATATATCCAAGATGTAGAGTTAAGTGGTCACCCCTAAGAGCTGAGCTTTTTTGTTACTTATATTATTCTGTACTGTTTAATTTGTTACTGTGAATTTTCAATATTAATTAATGAAACACATACAAGAAATCAATCCTATGGGGGAAAAAAAAAATCTCCAAAACTAGATTTAGCTCTAGACTTTGCTTTGAGACAGAAAAGTAAGGTTTGGTTAGTATCATCACAGTTTTTGGCCATTTGTATCAAATAAACAAGTACCTTTGGAAATATACACATCTAAGTCTCCTGGCTTGCCCTGTAGCGGCAAAGTATAAACTGGCTCACAGTTCATTAAGAATTTCATGGTGCTTCATTCAAAAGCTAGCAGAAGGCAAGAAATAACTAAGATCAGAGCAGAAATGAAGGAGATAGAGACACAAAAAACCCTCCAAAAAATCAATGAATCCAGGAGTTGGTTTTTTGAAAAGATCAACAAAATTGACAGACCGCTAGCAAGGCTAATAAAGAAGAAAAGAGAGAAGAATCAAATAGACGCAATAAAAAATGATAAAGGGGATATCACCACCGACTCCACAGAAATACAAACTACCATCAGAGAATACTATAAACACCTCTACGCAAATCAACTAGAAAATCTAGAAGAAATGGATAATTTCCTGGACACTTACACTCTCCCAAGACTAAACCAGGAAGAAGTTGAATCCCTGAATAGACCAATAGCAGGCTCTGAAATTGAGGCAACAATTAATAGCCTACCCACCAAAAAAAGTCCAGGACCAGATGGATTCACAGCTGAATTCTACCAGAGGTACAAGGAGGAGCTGGTACCATTCCTTCTGAAACTATTCCAATCAATAGAAAAAGAGGGAATCCTCCCTAACTCATTTTATGAGGCCAACATCATCCTGATACCAAAGCCTGGCAGAGACACAACAAAAAAAGAGAATTTTAGACCAATATCCCTGATGAACAGCGATGCAAAAATTCTCAATAAAATACTGGCAAACCGGATTCAGCAGCACATCAAAAAGCTTATCCACCATGATCAAGTGGGCTTCATCCCTGGGATGCAAGGCTGGTTCAACATTCGCAAATCAATAAACGTAATCCAGCATATAAACAGAACCAAAGACAAGAACCACATGATTATCTCAATAGATGCAGAAAAGGCTTTTGACAAAATTCAACAGCCCTTCATGCTAAAAACGCTCAATAAATTCGGTATTGATGGAACGTACCTCAAAATAGTAAGAGCTATTTTATGACAAACCCACAGCCAATATCATACTGAATGGGCAAAAACTGGAAAAATTCCCTTTGAAAACTGGCACAAGACAGGGATGCCCTCTCTCACCACTCCTATTCAACATAGTGTTGGAAGTTCTGGCTAGGGCAATTAGGCAAGAGAAAGAAATCAAGGGTATTCAGTTAGGAAAAGAAGAAGTCAAACTGTCCCTGTTTGCAGATGACATGATTGCATATTTAGAAAACCCCATTGTCTCAGCCCAAAATCTCCTTAAGCTGATAAGCAACTTCAGCAAAGTCTCAGGATACAAAATTAATGTGCAAAAATCACAAGCATTCTTATACACCAGTAACAGACAGAGAGCCAAATCATGAATGAACTTCCATTCACAATTGCTTCAAAGAGAATAAAATACCTAGGAATCCAACTTACAAGGGATGTCAAGGACCTCTTCAAGGAGAACTACAAACCACTGCTCAGTGAAATCAAAGAGGACACAAACAAATGGAAGAACATACCATGCTCATGGATAGGAAGAATCAATATCGTGAAAATGGCCATACTGCCCAAGGTTATTTATAGATTCAATGCCATCCCCATCAAGCTACCAATGAGTTTCTTCACAGAATTGGAAAAAACTGCTTTAAAGTTCATATGGAACCAAAAAAGAGCCCGCATTGCCAAGACAATCCTAAGTCAAAAGAACAAAGCTGCAGGCATCACGCTACCTGACTTCAAACTATACTACAAGGCTACAGTAACCAAACAGCATGATACTGGTACCAAAACAGAGATATAGACCAATGGAACAGAACAGAGTCCTCAGAAATAATACCACACATCTACAGCCATCTGATCTTTGACAAACCTGAGAGAAACAAGAAATGGGGAAAGGATTCCCTATTTAATAAATGGTGCTGGGAAAATTGGCTAGCCATAAGTAGAAAGCTGAAACTGGATCCTTTCCTTACTCCTTATACGAAAATTAATTCAAGATGGATTAGAGACTTAAATGTTAGACCTAATACCATAAAAACCCTAAAAGAAAACCTAGGTAGTACCATTCAGGACACAGGCATGGGCAAGGACTTCATGTCTAAAACACCAAAAGCAACGGCAGCAAAAGCCAAAATTGACAAACGGGATCTCATTAAACTAAAGAGCTTCTGCACAGCAAAAGAAACTACCATCAGAGTGAACAGGCAACCTACAGAATGGGAGAAAATTTTTGCAATCTACTCATCTGACAAAGGGCTAATATCCAGAATCTACAAAGAACTCAAACAAATTTACAAGAAAAAAACAAACAACCCCATCAAAAAGTGGGCAAAGGATATGAACAGACATTTCTCAAAAGAAGACATTCATACAGCCAACAGACACATGAAAAAATGCTCATCATCACTCGCCATCAGAGAAATGCAAATCAAAACCACAATGAGATACCATCTCATACCAGTTAGAATGGCAATCATGAAAAAGTCAGGAAACAACAGGTGCTGGAGAGGATGTGGAGAAATAGGAACACTTTTACACTGTTGGTGGGATTGTAAACTAGTTCAACCATTATGGAAAACAGTATGGCAATTCCTCAAGGATCTAGAACTAGATGTACCATATGACCCAGCCATCCCACTACTGGGTATATACCCAAAGGATTATAAATCATGCTGCTATAAAGACACATGCACACGTATGTTTATTGTGGCACTATTCACAATAGCAAAGACTTGGAATCAACCCAAATGTCCATCTGTGACAGACTGGATTAAGAAAATGTGGCACATATACACCATGGAATACTATGCAGCCATAAAAAAGGATGAGTTTGCGTCCTTTGTAGGGACATGGATGCAGCTGGAAACCATCATTCTTAGCAAACTATCACAAGAACAGAAAACCAAACACCGCATGTTCTCACTCATAGGTGGGAACTGAACAATGAGATCACTTGGACTCGGGAAAGGGAACATCACACACCGGGGCCTATCATGGGGAGGGGGGAGGGGGGAGAGATTGCATTGGGAGTTATACCTGATATAAATGACGAATTGATGGGTGCTGACGAGTTGATGAGTGCAGCACACCAACATGGCACAAGTATACATATGTAACAAACCTGCACGTTATGCACATGTACCCTAGAACTTAAAGTATAATAATAAAATAAAAAAATAAATAAAAATAAAAATAAAAGAATTTCATGGTGCTTAACAAATTACCAAGCCTACAACTGCTTTCTCAGCACTTGAAACTAGTTTACTCTTAAGATGTTTTGAGGCTTAATTTTTTTTTAACCACTAAGGCAAATACTCTGCCTTCTAAACATTTCCATGAACTGGCTTTTACTCTTGCAGTTTGGTGAGTGGCTTCTTGGTGCAGAGCTGGCACCCCTCTTTGCTACAAGACAGGCAGCACAGCCCCAAGGTTACAGAAGAAGAAAACTTGACTTCTCTCAACCTCCCCTACTTTGCCCTGGTGTTTGCCAATCAGAAGATAGTAATTTTAGGCCAGGCATGGTGGCTCATGCCTGCAATCCCAGCACCTCAGGAGGCCGAGGCAGACAGATCACTTGAGGTCAGGAGTTCGACACCAGCCTGGCCAACATGGTGAAACTCAGTCTCTGCTAAAAATACAAAAACTAGTTGTGCATGGTGGTGGGCGCCTGTAATCCCACCTATTTAAGAGGCTGAGGCAGGAGAATCACTTGAATCTGGTTGGCAGAGGTTGCAGTGAGCCAAGACTGTACCACTGCACTTCAGCCTGGGTGACAGAGTGAGACTCTATCTCAAAAAAAAAAAAAAAAAGTAATAGTAATTTTAGTAAAAGGTGCCTTAAATTTATTAACTCTCTTTAAAACGAAAAAAAAAATGAAAATGGAAAGTTAAAATACAATCCAAATCTTAAATATCTTTATTTTAGAAAGCTTAATAAATATTTTTATTTCTACAACTTATTGATAATTTTTGCATTTTCTCATCACCTAGCTACATGAGTGGAACAAATTCTATATCATTATTACTATTACAATATCTATTATTGGTACTTAAAAAATTAAAGTATAATGAATTGATACTATCTGTTAAAGTGCCAACATATCTTAAGATGTTGAAATATACTGCTTATTGAAAGAGGAATCCTAGCTAAAGGATTCATCAGTAGCCCACACTCTCTCCGCTAATCTAATAGCATATACAGCTAAACCTAAACAGGTGCAACTTGCCAGGACACTAGGTGTTCACTTAGGAAATAAAGAGGAATCCAAATGGGAAAAAAAATCGACTTGAAGAAAGTATTACAAAAACACATCTCTACTTTATGGAAGAACACAACAGACATGAATTACTTAATTTTCCAGTATTCGTTAGAATTAGTCACAAATAAATCTTCATATTTTCTACACTGTTCATTCCATTCAACAAATATATACTGAGTCTAGTATATGCCAGGGAAGTAGAAATGTATGTGTAAGCCAAAACAGATGCAGTTCCTGCCCTTACGGATTAAAGGAGGGGAAAAATTAATGGATTAAAGGAGGGGCTTATGAATTAAAGGAGGGGAAAAATAAATAATTATACAAATATGTACAAAATTTGTAACTACAACTGTGAAATAAAGGCACTTGAGCTCAGCACCCCAAACTCAGGTTCCCCTCCAAGTCAGGAATATCACGAAAAGCTCTCATAGGAAGTGATGACACAGCTGAGATGTGAAAGATAAAGGAAACGGCATGGCAAGAACATCCCAAACAAAGGAGGCAGCATGTGCACAGGCCGTGTGCTGGGAGGAAATATGCAGCATTTAGGGAACTAAAATGAAAGTCAGGGTGATTTGAGGACAGAGGGGAGAGAGAGAGAGTGGAAAGAAATGAAGCTAGGGACACAAGGGCCAGGCTCTATGGGACCTCTTCACCCTAATACTAATCTGAAGCCATCAGAGCATTTTAAGCAATAAAAGGACATGATGATTAGAGATGAGTTGTGGAGTGATAATTCTGGATGTATGTGAAAAACAGAATGAAGAGATAGGAGAATACTTAGGAAGTTACAGCAAAAATCCAGGTAAGAGATGGTGACAGCTTGGATTAGAGACTATCAGGACTCACTGTTTAGGAGGTTACATCAGCAGGACTGGGGAGCCTACCTAAGGGAACATACATCTCTGCTGTTCAACTTGGCAGTCACTAGCCACATGACTACTTAAATTTAAATCTTTTAAAAACAAAATTAAGGCCAGGCATGGAGGCTCACACCTATAATCCCATCGCTTTGGGATTTGAGCCCAGGAGCTTGAGACCAGCCTGGGCAACATAGTGAGATCCTGTCCCTACAAAAAAAAATTTTTTTAATTAGCTGGACATGGTGGCACATGCCTCTAGTTCCAGCTACTTGAGAGGCTGAAGCAGGAAGATCATTTGAGCCCAGGAGGTTGAGGCTGCAGTGAGCCATAATTGTGTCACTGCACTCCGGCTTGGGTAACAGAGTAAACCCTGCTCCTCCCAACCAAAAAAAAAAATTAAAATTAAACAAAATTTAAAATTTAGTAACTAACTCATTCCTAGCCACATTTCAAGTACTTAGGAGTCAAATGTGTCTCATGGCTACTAAATTGACAGATATGGAATATTTCCATCATCATGTAAAGGTCTTCTGGACAGTACTGACATAGAATGAGAAGAAAAACAGGTCTAACTTAAATCCTAAAAGATGGTAACAAATATCCAGGTAGAAGAAAATGAGCCTGCAGGGGAATCAGGAATCGTCAGAGAATTCAAAAGAAAACCATGGGCATAGGCCATGTCAGGAACAAAGAAAGAGTCAAATGTGGCTATGAAGTCCACTAAAATAAGGACTGCAAAAGGGACATTTGCTTCAGAACAAGGCAATCACTGGCGACCTCATCAACGTGGGAGCTAAATTATCCTGGGGTTAAAGAGTAAGTGGAACGCATGAAGCTGAAAAAGCAAGAATAACCTATTCTTGGAGAGAAAAGAAAAACAGTAAGGAGGAGGAGGTAGCTGTAAGGGAACATGGCTCAGAGAAGAGATTTCAGCATGTTTAAATGGTAATGGGAAAGATCCATCTGAAAGGGAATAGTATGACAAACATAAAAAATGCTGAAGATTCATGAAAAAGGAGGAAGCGATGGCTTTCAAGGAACTATAAGCCTCAACCAGGAAGAGAGGCAACCCCTACTTTCTTAACAGAAGGGACGGTTAAGTGGCAGGCAGAAGTGCTGGGCAGCAGACAAGAGAAGCTTTAGGATATTTAGTTAAGGAGGTAAGTCCATCTGCTAGCACAAGGGCAGAGATCTGAGGAAAGCAGGATGGGTCTGACCAATCTCTGATGAGAAACAGAACATGCTGACCAGGAAAACTTGACAGGACAGGTTTGAGAGCCCTTTAAAGATCAGTGATGATGAATTTAACTGATGCCATCCTGTCTTGTCTATCAACCCTATGCAGATAAGAAGAAAATACAGAATTAGATTCATCAATAGCTATGGTTTTGTGAGAAAGGTCAAGGGTAGATCCAGATTTGTGAGGTGGGGGCTGAAGCTTATACAGCTGGGGAGACGCCTTTAGGGAAGCAGAAAATCACATGCAGGGCACTTTGGAAGGGGTCTATTTACATGAAGGACCCTGAAGCTTAAGTAACCTTAACTTCGTAGTAAATCTACCTCTCAAAGCAGCAAAATAAGGAATAAGAGAAGAAGTGTAAGTAAGTATCAGGAAGCTGAGCTGGATTAAAAGGTAAAGAAGAAAGGAGAAGGCTGATACCTTGGGAAAAATTAGGGGTAGTGTTGGTGAGGAGGGAGGATGGGCATGACATAAAGCAAACAGGGCAAGCCTAGTGCCTGAGCAAGGTCAGACACGGCAGGGTGAGGGGTAGGAAGTGATAGTTTAAGCAAATGCATGAAGTGTCACAGAGACAGAGGGAATTGTGTTTTCTTTTTTTTTTTTTTTTTTAACAAGTGGTGGAATGGGAAAAAAGGACAACAAAACCTACCTTCTGACCGTCATGTGTGGAATGAGAAATGAACTACTGCTGGATTGAGAAAGCTGCCTACTTAAGAAAGATCCAGTTTTGTCGTTAGAGAGTTTTCATAAATGTTTAATGTGAAATTGTTTATTTCACAATATACAATATCTCAATATTGCTCAAATAATTTGCCATCCATGCTTTTCTTTTCTTTTCTAAAATAGATCTTGCTATGTTGCCCAGGCTGGCCTTGAACTCAGGCTGAAACAGTCCTCTTGCCTCAGCCACCCAAGTAGCTGGGACTAAAGGTGTAGGCCACCCACATGTAGCTCTATACTTTTCTTATAATTAAAGAAAATAGATGAAAATTTTATTGCACTGTAAAATAATCAAGATAATGGTGAATCATAAAATATCCAACCTATTAAATTGTATTTGGGCTACGACTACTAACACACAGTGACAGAGATTATGAAAATACCTGAACACTGAAGCTGAGACAGAATTTGAGCACCTTCAAAGTGGTGACTTGTCATCTTTAAGTTAGGTTTGATGCAACGAATGAAGCTCGCTCCCTAGGAAAATAGAGGTACTTTTTGTTACAATACATACAGCATCCTTATTTTTCTGTTTCTATGAATACCTGCAACTTTCAAAGCATATTAATATTAACATATGAACCTGTAAAAGTAATTACTAAAGAACTCAAAGCTGGATGCAATGGCTCATGCTTGTAATCCAGCATTTTGGGAGGCTGAGATGAGCAGATCACCTAAGGTCAGGAATTCAAGACCAGCCTGGCCAACATGGTGAAACCCCGTCTCTACTAAAAATACAAAACTTTGCCAGGCATGGTGGTGGGCGCCCATAACCCCAGCGACCTGGGAGGCTGAGGTAGGAGAAATGCTTGAACCCGGGAGGTGGAAGTTGCAGTGAGCTGACATCACGCCACTGCACTTTAGCCTGGGTGACAGAGGATCTCAAAAATATATATATAATAACTCAAAATTTTGGCCGGGCGCGGTGGCTCAAGCCTGTAATCCCAGCACTTTGGGAGGCCGAGACGGGCGGATCACGAGGTCAGGAGATCGAGACCATCCTGGCTAACACGGTGAAACCCCGTCTCTACTAAAAACTACAAAAAAAACTAGCCGGGCGAGGTGGCGGCACCTGTAATCCCAGCTACCCGGGAGGCTGAGGCAGGAGAATGGCGTGAACCTGGGAGGCGGAGCTTGCAGTGAGCTGAGATCCGGCCACTGCACTCCAGCCTGGGTGACAGAGCGAGGCTCCGTCTCAAAAAAATAAAAAAAATAAAAAAAAAAAAATAACTCAAAATTTTATAAGCATACTTTTTCTGATTTAAAGTTTACAATGACTCTTTGCATTATTAATTAATGTTACAAAAATATTACATTTTAGATTTGAATGTCAAAAACTGTAAAAAGAAAAGTCTTTCACTGTAAAGTTTAACACATTGTTTAACATATTTAAACAATACATTTTGCAGGATGAAGTACATGTGATCTTTTCTATATTTAAATGTATTTATGTATGACATATTTCTATAAGAAAATTTCCCTATGACAAAAGGAGTAAATACAATTATGCCCCTTAAGATTTAAGCCATTGTGTAAAAGAAAATGAAACAATATTTTCAATCATTCTATTTCAAAAATACACAGTAGGTCTCTAAGCCGCACTGTTGTACATTTTAACATTTTGTTAAACAATATTTTTAAAAGCTTAAAGGCATTCATTTGGAATCCATATCATATTATGCTGAATGAGGTAAAAAGAATACTGATTATGTATACAATGAAATGTACTGTTGACTACTGAAATAATTAGACATCCAAATAACTGTTTCTCTTCAAAGTAGTTACCCTGCAAAACAGAAGAATTATTTCAACAATGATGCCCCCTACAAACACATTTATTTATTTATTTGTTCATTTATTTATTTATTTTTATTTTTATTTTTGAGAGCGAGTCTTGTTCTGTCATCCAGGTTGGAGTGCACTGACACGATCTTGGCTTACTGCAACCTCCGCCTCCTGGGTTCAAGTGATTCTTCTGCCTCAGCCTCCTAAGTAGCTAGGATTACAAGTGTGCCCCACCATGCCCGGCTAATTTTTGTATTTTTTAGCAGAGACGAGGTTTCACCATATTGGCCAGGCTGGTCTCAAACTCCTGACCTCAAGTGATCCACCCGCCTCAGCCTTCCCAAAGTGCTGGAGATTATAAATGTAAGCCATGGCACTCAGCCCACAAACACTTTTAGAACATGTTTTAGAAATCCTTTTTTTCTATAAATCACAAAGTAATCTCAAAATTTTAGAGCAGCACCCTATGTAAGAAATAAAAATAAAATACTATCTTCATCAGTCTTGGATTTTAAAGATACATGGCCTTAAGAGATAGATATTTGCAGCCAAAGAGGATATTAAAAAGATTTTTAATGGTTCCAAAAATAAATCTGACAGTAAGTTAAGCAACAATAATACTGATATAATAAATGTCTGGCTATTCAAAACGACTATTTGAAAAAGCATACGCAAGTTCTAACCAGGTGCCATGGCTCATGCCTGAAATGCCAGCACTTTGGGAGGTCAAGTCAGGCAGATCACTTGAGTCCAGGGGTTCAAGACCAGCCTGGCAAACATAGCGAAACCTCACATCTACAAAAAATACAAAAATGAGCCAGGACCGGTGGTATATGTCCATAGTCCCAGCTACTTGGGAGGCTGAGGTGGGAGGACCACTTGAACCCGAGAGGCGGAGGTTGCAGTGAGTTGTGATTACACCACTGCACTCCAGCCTGGGCGAGAGAATTGAGACTTTGTCTCAAAAACAAAAACAAAATTTCAAGTTCTGTGGATTTGTGTAAAAAATAAGTCTTACTTTAGAATTATGCTTCATTTATATAAACCACATAAGAAATTTCTTTCTATGATGTTTTTCTCATTTAAGAAAATGGGGTGAATTACTAAAATGTATAGTTAAAAAACAGGCTTCTAATAAATTTTGCCTCCACAGCAGGGCGCAAAAATATTTTGTCCATTTTTTCCACATCAACATTGCCATGTCTGGAGAATGTTATTGTAAGAGTAATAAAATGAGATTGAATTTCATGCCTAATCTTTAATTCTAAAAAAAAATTCTTCTCCACAATTACTACTTATTTTCACCTTCCTGAAACTGTAAGATAATCTTAATTTTCAAAGTCAAGAATTCTATATATTTATAAAATAATCTGATTTCACATATGTATTTGACATTTCCTCAGAAAAACCTAATCAAAACTATAACCATTTTTAAAACTAATTTTTTAAAATAAGGGAATAAAGTTTTAAATGTATTTTTAGTTAGTACAGGGTTACTATGCCTACTTGCATGATTACTATTAATAGTTTTAGATGATCAATAAAAAAAAAACCTGTTTTTTTAACCGTACTCACAGTACTTCGAAGTTTA
This sequence comes from Rhinopithecus roxellana, assembly GCF_007565055.1. Taxonomy (NCBI): domain Eukaryota; kingdom Metazoa; phylum Chordata; class Mammalia; order Primates; family Cercopithecidae; genus Rhinopithecus; species Rhinopithecus roxellana. The sequence continues at coordinate 87,926,885 of NC_044552.1, read as the reverse complement.
TCCAGAAGCAAATTTAACTGTGTCTGTGAAAGAAAGGAAATCAGTTTATTATTTCAAAAAGCCAAAGTACACAGTGTCATGAGTTAATATTAGCTTTCCAGTACTGGGATAAAATAACATGCAAGAACATCCAAAATCAACACATTTCAGTTTAACAACCTCCTGGTACACAAATTCTTTAACAGACAGCATCATGCAAAATGACTAATGTAAAGCAAGGACAATAACTTACACAGAAGCTGTATAATTAAAAGACTGAAAATTAGCAGTATTTAAAAACATACACTCATATTTGCAGATGGGATGAATGAGGAAAAAATGTACAGGCAATGAAGGAAGTAAATGAAAATACTGAGGATGCACTTAATAAGAGATCAATAGCACAGTATTTGAATGTGGCAAACTGCAGTTTGTGTCACACACATTAAGAATGAAGACATGTTTAAAATATACACTAAAAGTATATATTAGGATTGTTTTATGGAACACTTAGCGTAAACAAAATTGTCCTGCCTAGCTACAGATATCCTCTTTAATGTTTTAAAACATTTTACATTTCAGTTATTTTTAAACGCTTGGACAATTTTCTCAAAAAAAATTGACAATGAACATTACAAGTTACTACGCTTTCTTGTTTTTATAACATCGATTATAATGTGGTATGGTGCAGTGTATTAAAATTATTTATTTGCCTTACTACTCTGCAAAATAAGTTATAATGCAAAATTTTTCTATCTGGATTTTATACTGAGATATTTATTATGCTACTTACAAAAGACAAACTAATATGTTATTTTTTAAACTAATATATTCATCATAGCTATAATTAATAATAAGTATAGTTTACCGAACATCATTTATAAGTCAGGTACTCCTCAAAGCTTTTCATAGGCGTTACTATGTTTAATCTAATTAAGGATAGAACATGACAATCCTAATTAAGGACCTCATTTTATAGGTGAAAGCATTGAGATTCAAGGAAATAAATAACTTGCCTGAGATTACAGAGCTAATAATGGCAAACATGATTCCAACATCAGCCTGACACCAAATTTCATTCTCCTATGAGTGATACTATTACAGTATACATCACATAAACTGAGAGGCTTAAGTTATTAAAATGGAATGGATTTGTCATTGAATTACAGAAATACAGTTGTATCTCACTTATCTGGTTGACAGAGTTTTGACAACCTTAATCAATCTGAACCACCATGCCTAAGAAGTATTAAAGTGACTAATTTGTAAAGAAAACAACTGTCACAAAGTCTGGACTAAAGCACAGTATTCTCCCAAAAAAAAAAAAAAAGAAGATAAAATCAGAATAGAAGCATCAAAATAAACTTTTAGCAGTTGAGAAGAGAGGGAAGAAAGTCAACTATCAAAGAACAGTCAAGGACCATAAGGCTTAAGAGTAAAAAGCCTCAGGCAACTCATGCTTTATTTGTATTTTATTTTTATTAGAAAACATACCAATATTCGTATAATAGAATTTGTTTCCATAAAAAAGGATGACTTTTTCTAAAACACTGACAGTAAAGCATTTATGTTTCAATAACCTGAAAAAGGCACTTCACAGTAGAAAATTTCCAGTTTCCAGTGATGCTAGATAACTGAAGTACTGCTGTAAACGATAGCCTGTCTTGTGTTTGCCTTATATACTTTGATTTTAATTTAATGAGCTATTCTACTATATTTAAAATTAAGAATCTATTACTATTTTATTTCAAGGTATCTCAGAGGAAAACGTGAAATATTTTATTATTAGTATTCAGCTATAACTTCCAGAGGCTTAATGTAAAAAAAGTGTATTAAATACAAGCAATTATAAGAAGTTTCAAGGCTCAACATAAAAGATTATGTAATACAAAGAAAAACTGTAAGAATTTATTTCTATTGTCTAAAATTTCAAGTATGTTCTTATCAGCAATACTACAATAACACTAGAGTAGGAAAATAGTGAGTGACATCCATTTCTTATAGACAAATATACTATTTTTAAACCAGCCTATCAAATGTCGATTCAGAAATAGAATATTCAAATAAGAAAAAAAGATTGTTCACTGAGAGAATCAGGAACTCATAATTAATGAATATAACTTATAACAAAATTCAAGGCTTTTTATTCAGTTACCTAAAAATGTATTATGAGGTTTTCCCTATATTCATGTTTAAGCTTTAAAAAAAAACCTAGCTCTTATAAATATTTTATCAATTTAGTTATTTAGAGTCCATTTCAATCCAAAACAAATCTGGGGAGGCTTATACTATCAGCACCATAACATTCTGACACTTAAATCTTTTTCCTAATTACATTATTTTAAATATTTAAAGTACATATAATGAAAAGCAAATGTAGAGTTTTATTATAAATATAACAATAATACTTTGTGGAAATATATAATAAATTAATTCTCATATATATTTTTGTTCTACATATTACTTTGTCATTCATTAAACTCATAACATCACAAATTTTAACATTATTTTTTCTACACTAAATACTCAACAACTAGAACCAATCAGTAGTGTTTCTAAGACAAATCCTGTGCTATTCCTTGTCAGATCTTACAGAATAAATTCCTGATACAAAATTAATAAAACAAATGAAATATTCTTCCATGTTAAATAAGCAATTAGAAGAGTTTGCCACACCTAAGTGCTTATCTTTAACAGAAATTATTAAAAGCTTTAATCAAATTTTAGTGTAATATGCACACCCAAAATGCCACTGTGAGAGAAACACATTGAAAATGAATTACAAACTGAATCATTAACTTGAGATGGGCTCTTTTTCAACATGGCAGCCACTTTATAAATAGGAGTCCATGAAGGCGATCGTTTACCTGAAGCCCCTGGCTGTGGCTGCTTTCCTCTCTCAACTCAACTAGTCCTTTCTAGCCATCCCGAGCTGGACTACTCCAGCTAAAACAAAACTGCTGAATAAGGAAGGAAACAGAAAACACATGGGAAAGAGAAGGTTTGAAGGTCAACCAGACAGTATGCAGAAGCAAGAACATTAGGAGAAGCAATCAGATATGTTAAGAACCAAGAATGAACACATTCAGAAAATTACAAGCATTTCTGTATGTTCAATTGCTAGGCCTACATTATGATATTTTACATACAAATATCAACAATGCAAGGTCTGCTCTTGAACTTCACTGTGAGATTTCTGACAGTGATCTACATTATCCACTTTAAAATATAAAACAATAATTTCATTTTAAATGTAGTAAAAAAATAAATAAATAACCCAAATACCTTAAACTTGTTTCCCACGCTGATGAAGCTAAGTTTTCCTGCTTTTTGTTTAGTATCTTTGTTGTTATTTGTGGATGATTCAAATAATTCCCGTATAAACTTATCTCTGGATTCACATATTAAGGATTCAAGAGACATATGTAAAGCATCATTATTTTTCTCCACAAACTGGGTCTGAAAAATAAATCAAACAGGAATGTTTCTGTCCATCTTGTGATAACATCACTTAACATAGCTCTGTCCAAAGGATCTTTCTGTTATGACAGAAATGTTCTATATCTGCACTGTCCAACGCAGTCACCACTAGTCAGTGTGGATGCTGGGCACCTGAAGTGTGGCTAGTGTACTGAGGAACTGAAATTTTACTTAATTTAAATAACCACATGTGAAAAAATAAATAACCACATGTGACTAGAATCTATCATACTGTACAGTGCAGCTTCAACATGAAATGGTTTTCTCCTTGTAAAAGTTATACTCACTGTTTCGTAGCACACTGCCCCCGCAAAATGCCTGATAATGAAGCCTTCATCATCTCTGATGTTTCTATGAACTGCCAGCTTAGATTTTCTGGGAATCTGAAAAACAATACATATATGAGTTATTAAATGATCAAAAATATATTACATAATCATTCTTTAGAAAACAACTGAGATGTAAAACACTTGAAATTATACAGGAAATTTTCACACTTTTCACAATTATACTGCTTTTATGCATTGAGTATGCCTTAAAGTATCAATAAAATCTAGCAAATATTTGGTATAATCTCTTAGAAAAGAAAATAGGAGTAAGACACACACTCACACACACACACACAGAGACAGAGACAGAGACAAAGAGAGAGACCCTCCAAAAAAAAAACACAATTTAAAAGTACATGCTTATAATAAAAAAAATTTTTTTAAAGCACATGCAAAACACAGTTGGCATTTTACAAAGTTAACCACCTATTTCTAAAGCAGTGGTTCTCAACCTTGGTGCTCTATTAGAATTACCTGGAGAACTTTTAAAACTCTATCTCTTTCACATCAGATGAGTAACGTGCCAATACATTAACAAGGCTGAGGGAGGAACATCTCACACATGAGCATGAAAATCCAGTCATCAGGCTTATGAACTACAAAAGGATCAACCTAGAGAACTTTTAAACATCCCAAAGCCCATAACCATTTATATCAAATGATTTCCATGTGCAGCCAGTCAAAGAAACACCTGACATCAGCACAGGGACTCTCCTACTGTTTCAAATAATATAGCCTAACATATTTACACAAGGAGCCTGAATCTATTTCAAGAAAACTAAATCAGTTTAGGGTTGTACCATTTAATCATAATATCTCATATTTAGATCATAAAGTTTCTAAAATGTTTTCACTTACAAGATCACATCTGACCCTTGAAATAACCTAAGGTTAAGAAAAGTGATGTTGGGCTAGGTGCGGTGGCTCACACCTATAATCCTAGCACTTCAGGAGGCTGAGGCAGGTGGCATGCTTGAGCTCAGGAGTTTGAGACCAGTCTGAGCAACATGGCAAAACCCCATCTCTATAAAAAATATGCAAAATTAGCCAGGCGTGGTGGAGCAGGCCTGTAGTCCCAACTACTCAAGAGGCTAAGGTGGGAGGATGGTTTGAGCCCGGGAGGCAGCGGTTACAGTGAGCCAAGAAAGTACCACTGCACTCCATCCAGGGCAACAGAGCCAGGCCCTGTCTCAAAAAAAAAAAAAAAGATATCATTTAAGATTGAGAGTCTACCGCCATACTACCCTGAATGCGCCTGATCTCATGTGATCTCAAAAGCTACGCAGGGTCAGGCCCAGTTAGTACTGTCCAGGCACGGTGGCTCCCGCCTGTAATTCCAGCACTTTGGGAGGCTGAAGCAGGTGGGTCACTTGAGCTCAGTTCAAGACTAGCCTGGGCAACATGGCAAAATTCTGTCTCTACAAAAAAATGAAAAACAAAAATCTAAAAAAATGAAACTGAAAAAACTGACTTGGGAACCTTAGAGCCTTGCTCAAGGTTGAAGAGGCAGCAGAACAGAGAGGCTCTTCCCTGTGGGAGGCAATACAACAGGACAAGTAAGAGTGCAGGCTCTGCAGCCAAAGTGCCTAGCCTGACTCCCAACCTACCATTTCTTCATGTGCTATATTAGGCATGTCACTTAACCTCTCCTTGTATGTCTCCTCATCTGTAGCATACACATCTAACAGGATTAAATAATTCAGTAAAAACATTAGAATAGTGCCTGCCACATCTAAGTGTTTGACAAATGATTATTTTCAAAAAATACAACAAAAGGAATAACCTATATAAAGTAGGATTTACTGCCTTATTCCTGTTCTTGGTTGACAAAAGCAGCCAAGGCCCATTCTTGATGCTTCCGTTTACTGTCCTTTAAGTCACATGTCTCTGAGACCCTCGTGAAAATTCTGTTGACTAGCAATCAGTGGCCCCGGTAAGTCACCTGCTTGTGACTCTAGGTGCCAACTCCTGGTAAAGGTAAGCACGCATCCACAGGCTGGTCATACAAAGACCAGTGAGCTATGAATGAATAGGATTGGATACGTATCTTCAATTTTAGCAAAAGTTTTGTTGAGGATACATATTGTTTTATTTCTATCTCCACTGAAGTAACAGAAATAGGTTCCACATTACAAGAAATATTTAGGGATACAGAAGAATTGCAAGTCAATGGAGCAGGTGGTTGTGAGATTTTAGACTCTAGTGAAGGTTAACACAATTATATCCGCTTTTCAGGTAAATTCATTTAACCTATTTACCACTGATTTTGTTAATAATGAATGGAAACAAAACTACTTGTTACCATTCACTTAAGTTTCTGGATTCATCAAAGCAATAATCATTATACTATGTTACAATCTCAAAATAATACACAGTTTGTTTGGGAGGCAATTTTGCCTATTAGTTTCCTAATTCCACTAAGCAACTCTAAACAGCTTTTCTTTCTCACTCTCCTGTTTGTTGTTGTTGTTAATGATGTTATCTATGAAATGAGGCAGCACCTATCTTTGTGGTTGAAACTGACATCCATTTGTGTGGCTAGCACATTGTCTGTACTAGCCAAGCTCTTTCTGGGTACAAGGATGGAGTTGTGCTTTTATTACTCAGGTGATGATGACTGAATGAAAAGACAGGCTCAGAAGAGGTGAACACAGGAAACATCTCAATAGCCACACAGTCCACCCTCATGGAGAATGGCTCTACTTTTCATTGCCACAAAGACTCAAGCACAGCTCTAGGACCTAACAGCCGTTCAGAAACCAGGTGTTCTGGGCCAGGCGAAGTGGCTCATGCCTGTAATCCCAGCACTTTGGGAGGTCAAGGTAGGGGGTTCATAAGGTCAAGAGATTGAGATAATCCTGGCCAACATGGTGAAACCCCCGTCTCTACTAAAAATACAAAAATTAGCTGGGCGTGGTGGCGCATGCCTGTAATCCCAGCTGTTCAGGAGGCTGAGGTAGGAGAATCACTTGACCCCGAGAGGCAAAGGTTGCAGTGAGCCGAGATAGCACCATTGCACTCCAGCCTGGGTGACAAGAGCGAAACTCTGTCTCAAAAAAAAGAAAAAGAAAAAAAAAAAAAAAAACAGGTCTTCCGGCCCTTTTAGAGTGCACCTCTCATTTATTTCTACTGCTGTCTGTGTCTGCTCTTCTCTTTACCTAATCTCTCTATTGCTTCAGATTCAATTTCCCTCTCTGAGTATATTTTCCATTCAAAACTCCTTAGGAAAGAGGGTCAAAATGAATTGGCTGATCATTATCTAATATGTATTGCCTGCACCAGTCAAGAGTTCTAAGCCACAACCTTAACTGCTGGTCTTACAAATGAGCAGACAGATGGCTGCTTGTGACTCCTGGAATGTGATATCCACTTAGCTCAGAAGGGAGACCATGAAGACAGCAGGTAATCCTCACTGTACTTTTAATTTTTTGACACAGGATCTTGCTCTTTTGCCCAGACTGGAGTGCAGTGGCATGCTAACAACTCACTGTAGCCTCGACTCCCAGGCTCAAGCTATCCTCCCACCTCAGCCTCCCTAGTAGCTCAGACTGCAGGCACATTGTATATATTAGACAGGTGAAATGTACTTTTCATCAGAGAAAAATTCCCTTGATTACATAAAAATCATATATAAATACCCATCTAAGGAAGATACTGTGCTGGATATAATATAGTTGCTCTATACACGCCATAATTTTTATTCTAATTATTTAATAATATCTAATAGCTAATGCACCCTTTTAATAATGTCTTGTCCCACCATAGAGTCTCAGTTTCAGAATGGCAAACTCACAGTGAGTCGAAAATGATCCTTGTGCTTTTGGTGAACTGCAGATGTAAAGTGTTGATCACTTGGCTGGGGAAGGCGATTTTCTTCATCTAAAATATCCAGTATTCCCACTAATTTGGCTTCAATTAAATCTATTTCAAAAAATGAAACACTCACAATAGTGTAAAAACATAACATTTTAAAGATATGTGAACAATTCACTGATCACAGATTTCAAGGACTGATCAGAAACAAGATAGCACGTTGATTCTATACGTGTTCTCTCAAAAGTTACAGAGAGCTGATGGATTTTTATTTCAAATCTGGCCATTTATAAAGAAGTAACAGTATATAATTAATATAGGTTTTAGAAAAACTATTACATAAAGATAGCAAATGACTATAATAACCATGCCATTTGTAAACCAGGAGAAGAGGCTAAGGAACTGGAAATTCCTCCTTTTCCAAATGATAGCTATATTCAAAGTAAAGTAAAACTACAGAAACTTCTGCATGCATAGCTTCTTAATAATACTTTTAGAAACTGATGTAAATGCTTTCAAACAAAATCTGTAACAACACATTTTTACACTCTTTCCATTCGTTTGAATTTCCTTCCCGTTCAAACTAACTATAAAATGTAAACTGCTTGAATACAGTATGTAACAATTATTGAGTGGAACAAAGCTATAAGACATAGGAAGAGAAAGAGTCTAACTACATTGTGAGAAAATGATGCTTCTTGGGTAACTAGTGGTAGTGCAGGAGGGGCATGCTGAACTAAGCTACGAATGCGAGTATTTTGATAGATGTAGTAGGAGGTGAAAGTGGGCCAAAAGACAAATTGAAGGGAAAGAGTTCCAGCCATATCAAACCACAAAGTCAAAGACACAGAGGTTAGAAAGGGTCAGTGTGTTAAGGAAATGTGGAGTGGACCAGATGAAATGTGAAAATGCTTTGAAAATTTATACTGATGTAAAGTAATATTATTATTATACCATTTTTTTTTTCAAATCTAGCCCATCAGTTACTAACAGGATTGTCAAATTGTGTTTTAAAAACAAGGCTTGCCCAACGGTCTATTTTAGAGATGGGGTGGGAAAGAAACGAAAGACTGAAAACCAGCTGTGGGGCTACAGGGAAAGGTTTCTTTACCACTAAAATGAAAGCAGAGCCTCTATTCTCATGCTGCACAGTGTTATCTGGCTGTGACACATGAAGTCAACTCACAACCAGTTAGAGGGTGCTGTCAATGCACAGAGTACAGCAGAACCAAGAGAGTCACAGAAAAGCAGGGCAGACCCTGACAAACTTGCCTGGAGCCTGGCCTAACTACGGACTTCCTCTGGTGAATAAATCTCTTTGCTGACTAGACAATTAAGTTTCCCCCTTAACCAATTCACATGCTAACTATTTAAGTAGGAAAACATCCTTCAAAATAGAAAAGATTATAGAAAACTTCCAACAAAGGTACCTTTGATGTCTTGGTAGGAAAAAATAACTTCCAAGCAGTAATAGAGAAGTAACCTTCTCTCAAATACCAGTTTCAAGTCATATAACAAGTCATGTCAATTACAAAGCACAGAAAAAGTACTGAACACATTCACTTCATCTTCCCATATTTTTCAAAGGTGGAGTTAAAAAACACATACCTATACAGTCCTGATTATCCACATAATGTACTTCATTAACACCTAAACCTTCTTTTTGATAGAGTTCTTGTTCCTAAAAATGAAATAATCATAATCATAGATATGGAAATACAGAGCAATAGTGAATTTTGTGCTGTTTCTGAACATAACATTTACTAATTAGAATGCAAAGGTTTATACAAACTGGTATAGCCTTAAATGTTTTCCAAAAACATAACAGATTTTGAACAATTGCAGACAGGCACTAAAGGCAAGGAAATAGCAATTAACTGCAAATGGACTCTAATATCAACACAGTGATATAATATATACGAGGCATACACCACTTGGGGAAAATAAGCGTAATTTGGAAGAACAATATATGATCAAATTTGAGTCCTCAACTATGTCTTGTGTCTTCTTAAAATTTTTAAAGGGATTTTATCATAGATGGGTAAACTATGCAATGAATTTAAGTAAATATGTTTTAACACTGTTTCCTGAAATGTTTAAATATTTCCTCCCATAAAAGACACTAGAAAAGGTTTCCGACATTCTAGAAGGCACTGTCCACTTTAACACATCTCAATTTGAAATTCACATTTATTTTAAAGGATATTTAAAAAGTGAACATAAATCAAAATACAGTCTCCTTTTTATAATGTTTCTAGATAAAGTTTTTTGGCAGGTTGGTGTAGAAGGGAAGGATTAGCTTATGTTAAATTAGAGGCATGAAAGTAAAACTTCACATGGTAATAGAACTAATGTGACTGGATAAACATTTTCAGAAAAAATACCTTACTGGTAAATACTTGTTTTACCTGTTTGTTTATGCCAGAATTCATTTAACTATAGAATGTAAGTAAAATTTACAAAAGCTAGAAGGTGCTGGGAAGCCCATAAAAACATAAACATAATAAAAATGTGGGAAAGATAGAAAGGATGGGAATAGGAAATAAAATACTGCACATTTCAGCCCAGATACAGTAGAGGCAGCTGACAGTCCACAAGCTGGCGTGACAAGGAAAGTACTGCCCAGAGGCACTCCAGGACAATCGATGCATCAAATCTGCTGACTTGGTGGCTTTGCTGCCAGACAGCGAAAGGTGAGCAGGCAGCAGAGTAGGCAGAAGCAGAGAGACCTGAAGAAGGGGAGGTACAGTAGGGCATGGTGACTCACGCCTTTAATCCCAGCACTTTGAGAGGCTGAGGCAGGCAGATCACCTGAGGTCAGGAGTTCAAGGCCAGCCTGGCCAACATGGTGAAACACCATCTCTACTAAAAATATAAAAATTAGCTGGCCATGGGGGCACGTGCCTGTAGTCCCAGCTACTCAGGAGACTAAGGGAGGAGAATCACTTGAACCCAAGAGGCAGAGGTTGCAGTGACCCCAGATCACACCACTGCACTTCAGCCTGGGCAAGACTTCATCTAAAAAAAAAAAAAAAAAAAACACAACAATAATAAAAAAAAAAACAGAATGAGAGATGCCAAAGGCAGGGATGAGGGTAGAAAGTTGTTTGGTGTGGTAGAAGTAGAGACAACAGGCCAGGCGCAGTGGCTCACGCCTGTAAGCCCAGCATTTGGGAGGCCGAGGCAGGTGGATTACTTGAGGCCAGGAGTTCAAGACTAGCCTGGCCAAAATTGTGAAACCCCGTCTCTACTAAAAATGCAAAAATCTGTTGGGTGTGGTAGCCCGCACCTGTGGTCCCAGCTACCGGGGAGGCTGGGGCAGGAGAATCGCTTGAACCCGGGAGACGGAGGCTGCAGTGAGCCAAGATCATACCACTGCACTCCAGCCTGAGCAACAGAGCGAGACTCTATTTCAAAAAAAAATAAAAATAAAAATAAATTTTAAAATAAATTTTAAAAAAAAGTAGAGACAACAAAATCATAAAAAGAAACAGAGCTTCAAGTCTATTAAAAGTCACTAATAAAAATAGATGTTCACTTCTGAGGAAGCCCCCATTAAGAGTTTTTATCAGGTCCCTAAACTTCAGCTGAACCATTAACACTTTTGATGTGCTTGAGCCCCAGGGCCTCTGCCGGGCTTCAGTCACCTTCTATTATACAACATTCATCCCCACCAATCAGGGTAACTGCAGCATATCTCTTCCTTGAAATTTAAAACAGCTTTATGCAGATCTTAAATTTAAGTTATAAGGGCAATTACCTCCTTCAGAATCCTTTCATTAAAAAATTGTTGAAGTTTTTCATTGCAATAGTTGATGCAAAATTGTTCATAACTGTTATGCTCAAAGTACTCTGAAAATATAAAACCAGAACCAAGAGTCATTATGAGATCAACTTCATATAAATTTATCATAGAATAAAATGTAATTGTAATAATGGCCTAATTTAAAATTAGGTTAAAAATATATACATACACATGTATATATTTGTTCTACACTTCCCAAATGTTCTCATTTCAAGACAAAACTTTATAGGCATTAAAAGTATTAAAAATACCCTGCTTCAGTTGACAAGGTGTTTCTCAAATGAGATAAATGTTGTATACTAAAAGATATAAAATGTAAGTCACTTATAACTATTTATTTATTTATTTTTGAGACAGATTCCCTGTCACACAGGCTGGAGTGCAGTGGTACAATCTTGGCTCACTGTAACCTCCACCTCCCGGGTTCAAGTGATTCTCATGCCTCAGCCTCCCGAGTAGCTGGAATTACAGACATGTGCCACCACACCCAGCTAATTTTTGTGTTTTTAATAGAGACAGGGTTTCACCATGTTACACAGGCTGGTCTTGAACTCCTGACCTCAAGTGATCTGCCGGCCTCAGCCTCCCAAAGTGCTGGGATTAGAGGCATGAGCCACTGCACCCAGTCAACAATTTTTTAAAGCACAGGTATTAAAGCAATCTAAATTAAGCACAAAAATGACTTAAAATACAAGTGCTTTTGAAGATTTTTTTCTGCATAATCTATAAAATTACTTATCAAAAATGCTGTGGATACGAATTCATTTCTAAAATTAAGAGATTATATTACATGATGTCTAAGATACATTAGGCTTTACAATTTTATAATCCTTTGTGTGTGTTATGTTAAAACTGTTGTAAAAAAGGAAAAAATTAATAATAATAATAATAATAATTAATAATTCTCTACCTTTGAACCAAAGGTAGTTCAAAGGTAGAGAATTATAAAGTTTAAAATACATATTGCATCAAAAGCAATACTCCATCCCTCCCCAAATGGAAACACTCATACATTTCTTCGGCAAAAACCACAAAGAAGACACTACTCCTTCACAGCCAGAAACAATGCCCACATCGATAAAGCCCAATGCAAAACCCATTAGATTTACACTTCAAGATTTTTATATTTTTGTCATTCAGAGCAAAGCAGCATTCATATGCTGGTGACTCATTTCATTTCTGGTTGAACAGCTCTACAGCTGTTTAATTACTTATCTTGATATCTTATTCATTTGATGGAAAATACAGCTACTTGCTGACAGCAACAGCAATGAATTTCTAAACATACTAATGAGGTTGTCCTGTAAGTTAGGTCAACCTATCCCCAGCTCTACAAATTAGTCAATGGTTTTAGCAACTCTATTTATCTTTTTTGTTATTTAATTAGTGAAAGTATTATCTTTATTAGTATCACACAAGGATTTACCTTTATTCAGTTGTAATCCTTTTAGAGTACAGAGATATCCTTAACTATAGCAGTTTCAATCAATGTTTTAATTTTAGCATTAGTATCATCAAAACTAATCCCCACGAGTCTTTCCTCTTCTCTTTAAAGTATCAGCTCCCTACCTAGGTCATATTACGAAATGTGAGTGTGGACATATAATTACACATACATCAAGTAAAATGAGTTACAAAGGAGAAAAGATTTAAGAACAAATTCTAATGTGTGAAAAAAATATGAAACGAATATATATTCACAAAAGAAACTCTACTTACCAAAACCAGCAATATCTAGGACTCCAATAAAATAAGATGATGTTTCAAAAGGAAAACACTGATTTACTCTGTTTACCACATGATCAAAAAGATGGCTATACACCGTCTTTGCCAGGGCATCACGAGCGTTGTTTGCTTGCTCTACTTTCAGAGGTACCCTATAAAAGAAAACTATACTAGTAAAAATCATTTATGACAGTATACTGTGAAAATGATACCACAGTCAGAGTGCACCTAAACATACCCACAGGGAGAACAAAATAAATACCAAAGGTCGTGGGAGAATAGGACAAAATGGGGCTAAGTAGAAAACTGCTACAAGAGAACTAATGGAATTACCTAAAATTAGATCAAAAGTCTATTATCGGGTTAAAAAAAAGTTAGGCTTAAAAAATCATTTTGACCTTAATTTACATCCTGAATTATTCATCCAAAATTATTCAAAGGAATAACCTTCCTTTTGGCTTTCCTTAAATGCAAAGGAAACAGTGTTTAATTCAGGATAACTTTAAAGTTTGGTAACTTCTTTACACTGTTTAGGATAAAATGTTTACATCTTAAAATTTGAACTGTCCCATTCTATTATTTAATATAACTAACTATATGGTATAACAGTATTAAATGTTCCAAGTATAGACACACAGCCATCGTCCTCAAGAAAATGATAGTCTGATGAAGAGACACTGCACAGAAGAGAATTTCCAAACACCATGCTAAATACTATCATAAAGATAAGCATGGGGTACCAAGAGAGCACCAAAAAAAAAAAAAAAAAAAAGTCAAATTTGTAAGTAGAATTGTAAGTCATTCAGATCAGACTGACACTTGATACTTGAGCCTCTCTAAACAGTGATTTCTCACTTACATTTTCTGCAATTGAACCCTTTCTTGAAGTGAGTTTCATGTGGACATGCTATACATAGAATACATAAAAAGAGCTACTTTGGATTCTGGAATGGCATCGATTGAAAAAAAGAAACAACAACAAAAACTGCTTTGGAACAAGGAGAAAATGGGAAAACGGAGGAAGCAACGCCTGAGAACCACCCACCTGCACATGTATGGGCTTTCCCTTGGGCCACAGAGATATCTCTAAGGAACCAAGTAACTGCAGGCTGTAGGGTGCTGCTCTACAAACTTCTTCCAGAGTTTTTCTTTATAAGAAGAACAATTTTGAATTTGCTTAGCAAAGAATCAGGCTAAGCATACCTTGCTAAAATTTTCAAAAGAGTAAGAGGTAGCCAATTTTCTGAGAGGCTAAAAGCTTTTACAAAAAATTCTTCCTGTTTAAATTTGTTGCAAATTTTTCTGAAATATGTCACTAGAGCTCACTGCCTGTCTTATTTAGTAAGAGATAAAGGGTCTTTTTCCCTTCACAAATGAAGATCCTGCAGTGCCTCAGAATGACAAGGCTGAATGTCAATTTTATTCTACATTACCAAAACCAAAAATACATAAAATACAGCACATGGAGACAAAAGTATACAAACATCCAGGTACAATCTAGAAGTTCTTGGTTACTGATTTTTAAAATCTTGGTTAAGCCCTTATTTCTTGTCATTTGTAATTTCTCCCAAATAAAGAATCCTAAACATAAGGAAAGTGTTATTTGCTAAGTATTTTGCTAAAGTGAAATCTGCTTAATACAAGTTTTAGTAAACATTATTATCATAAAAAAAAAAAGTAAAATGATCTGTTGCCTAAAACTGTCACATATTGATTTATATCAGCAGCTCGTATTTTCATAGTTGTAGAAAAGTACATCTCTTTTACCTTATAAATTCCAAATATCAACAAGGAACAACTTTAAGAGCTATGTTAAACTCCATTTATTTATTTGATGGATCACTACACTGAGATGCACAGAATTTTGATCTATCAAGCTCAGGTTTTAAATGTAATGTAACTTATGTTTTTCCTTGACAAACCAAAAGGCAAAATTTTTGCTGTGCAATTAGTTAAGGAACTTACTTTATAACTGTTCCTTTGGTGCCCCCTGCTGTTGTTAGCATGACTCTTGTGGTCAAACTTACTCGAAGATCATCTTGGTCCAAACCCAGCAATTCAGCACAACATTCCAAAGACTGAGCAGATTTATTCTTCAGATTACAACCACCTAATGGAAATATATTTTAATTGAAATTAGTAAGTGTTATATAAACCAGATTTTCAAGACCCATTTCTTACAATTATACTTCACTTACAAAAAACTATATAATGGGCAAGGCTTATTTGTAACTCTTAAATCCACCTCACTTTTTCACCATCCTTGTCAAACACCCATACTGCTAAGATCAACAGATGACCCTCCCTTGGGGAAGTCCATGGTATAATCCTTTAAGCACATCAATATTAAACTGCCACTGTTTCATTTTTTATGACCCTATAAGCAAACTACACTAATGATAGATTATAATCCTTTTTAATATATTAACTCTTTAGAGAAATATAGTATCTCATCATTAAAATTCATATGACTCCAACAAATTTCAAGGAGTGATTTTAGTGCAAACGCTGTAAGGCACCTGAATAGATCAATTTGGATGTATATATCTGTCTATGGATGTGTTTATGCATACGTAATAAGCATGTACTCACATTGCTTTGAAGTGGGTTGAAGGGAGTGAAGAGACAATTACTATTACCTGTACAGGTAGAGTATCCCTTATCTGAAATGCTTGGGACCAAAAATGTTTCAGATTTTAGATTTTTTCCAATTCTGGAATATCTGCATGATGAGCTCAATTCTAAACACAAAATTCATTTATGTTTCATATACACATTAATATACATGTATACCACTGTCCAGTTTCTCCAATAGCTTGACTTTCTGTGCTAGAGATCAATACATACAAACACTTCCTCTTTTCCTTATTAATGTTACCCTTAGGGGTATCTGCAAGTCTTTTTGACATTTTCAGTATCTTTACACTGCAGAGCAGAAAATAGAAAAAAAAAAAAAAAGGCAATGCAGTTAGGTCTTGACCCATGTGGGCATTTTGAGAAATCTGCCACTGGCACATCCAGCCTGCACATGTGCCATTTTATTTTTTGTGTGCTTGTGCAGGGGCATGTGAGGAAAAGATATATTGCAGCAGAAGGCGGCCAGGCAAGGTCATTTTTGCCTTAGTACATCATATCTATAGATTTCTATTTATAAGGGCTGTTTTAAAAAATACTATAAAGAAAGACAGTGCTTTAGTCTCAGGGCTGATAAGGCTCTACAACTACTAGCTATGTGACCTTGAATAAGTTACTTATTCTCTTTGTGCTCAGTTTCCTCGTCCATAAAACTGGGATAATTACTTTACCTACTTTATTTGGTTGTTATTTAGATTAATAAGGTTATGTATGTGAAGTGCTTGGAATAATGTCTGGTACACATAAAGTACTAGATAAAGATTAACTATTCTTTGTATTTATTTATTTGTATTATAATAAAAGTAACATTTTCCAAATATTTTCAGATTAATATTAATAAATGATATATTCTAAGACTACCTAACTTAAAAACTACAAAGAATGTGTGAAAATAATGAGAATTTTACGACAAATTCATAAGTTACTTAACATACCAATCTCAGAATATGTATGAGAAAAAAATGTGAAAAATGAGACCTTATAATAAGATGTTGTTGGGACAATTCATTGAGGAAAGAACAGCTTCTTTAATAAAAGTACTGGAACAACTGGATGTCCACATGCAAAAGAATGAAGCTGGACCCCTTCCTCACACCATATACAAAATTAATTCAAAATGGAATCAAAGACTTAAATATAAGAGCTAAAGCTATTCAACTCTTAGAAAAAAACATAGGTATGAATCTTCATTTCTTTGATATAATACCAAAATCACAAGCAATAAAAGAAAAAACAGATAAATTAGGCTTCACTGAAATAAAAATTTGAGTTTCAAAGAACACTACCAAATGAGTAAAGATAACACACAGAATGGGAGAAAAGATTTGCAAATTATACATCTGATAAAGGACTTGTACCTACAATATATTTTTAAAACTCTTACAACTTGGTAATAAAAAGACAACCCAATTAATAAATGGGCAAAGAATCTCAACAGGCACTTCTCCAAAAAAGATATACAAATGGTCAGTAAGCACACAGAAAGATGCTCAGCATTTTGAGCCATCAGGAAAATGCAAATAAAAACCACAAAGAGGTAACACTTCACACCCACTATGATTGCTATAAGCATACACATAGTACTGGTGAGGATATGGAGAAAATGAAACCCTCATACACTTTTGATGAGAATAGCTCTGTAAAGTGGAAAAGCTACTTTGAAAAAGTCTGACAGTTCCTCAAAAGGTCAGAGTTTACCATGATGTGATTCAGCAATTCCACTCCAAGGTATTTACTCAAGTGAAATGAAAACACATCCCAACACAAATTTGTCCACAAATGTTCTCGGCAACATTATTCATAATAGCCAAAAAATGGAAACAACCCGAATGTCTAGAAACTGACAAATGGATAAACAAAATGTAGTATATCCATACAATGAAATATTATTCAGCAATAAAAATAAAATGAAGTACTGCTAAATGCTATAACATGGATTAACCTTGAAAACACTATGCTAAGTGAAAGAAGCCAATTACAAAAGACCACATATTATATAATTCCATTTATATGAAATGTCAAGAATAAATTTATAGACAGGAAGTAGATTAGTGGTCACCTAGGGCTGAGAGAAGTGGGCAATGAGGAGTGACTGTTAATGGGCATGGGGTTTCTTTGTGGGGTGATGAAATGTTCTAAATCTATGGTGATGGTTGCGCAACTCTGAAAATACTAAAAACCACTGAAATGTACACTTCAACTGAGTGAACTGTATGGTATATTAATTAGATCTCAATAAAGCTCCTGCCAAAAAAAAAAAAAAAAGAAAAGAAAAAAGAGAGATACTTTGAGAATATTTTGAATGTTTCATTCTATGAAAATGTGCTTATTACTCATGTGTAGGTTCTATACATATCGCCCAAAATTATATAGCTCTCAAAAAACCAACCATCAAATAATTCATTTAAATATTTCTTCTTTTTTACTATATTGCAAAGTTTCTTACATGACTCCAAAAATTATGTAAGACTAAGGAAAAAAAAAAACCCAGGATTTTTAGTAAGTCTTAAAAGGCAAAATACTATCATGTAAAGTTTTCATATCATTTGTTTCCAAAAAAGAACTTCTTCAAATATTTTAAAAGTTTGCTGTTATAATAACATTTTATTTGTTATGTGGAATTTTAAAAACACAGGCAGTCCCAGTAAGTGTTTTCCGCATTTTCATCATGCAAAAACTTCTTTATGACAGTTAAAAGTCCTGTAAGTGCTTATTGGAGAATAATCTTTCCAGTAGAATAATTATAAAAATACCAAATTTTTTTGGAGACAGGATCTCACTCTCCCAGGCTGGAGTGCAGTGGTGCAATCATGGCTCACTGCAGCCTCGACCTCCTGGGCTCAATCATTCCACCTCAGCCTTCCAAGTAGCTGGGACTACAGGCATGTACCACCATGCCCAGCTAATTTATTTTGTGTGTGTGTGTGTGTGTGTGTGTGTGTGTGTGTGTGTGTGTGTGTGTGTGTGTTTTGGGGTTTTTTTGGTTTTTGGTTTTTTGTTTTTTGGGTTTTTTTTGTTTTGTTTTATGGGGTCTCACTATGTCACCCAGACTGGTCTTGAAATTTCTGAGCTCAAGTAATTCTTCTGCCTCAGCCTCCCAAAATGCTGGGATGACAGGTATGAACCACCGTGCCCTGCCAAAACCAAGTTTTTTTCAAATTGCTAAGACATGCCAAATTAAGCTCCCTAGGGAAAAAAGAAATCACTTCTAATTAGAAAGAAACCATTTGGACCTACAGGAAGAGTCACAGGAAGGATGAAGACAAATATAAAATCTTAGCTTTTAAAATAATTAATTTAATCATGTATTTTTTTTTTTTTTTTTTTTTTTTTTTTGAGACGGAGTCTCGCTCTGTCTCCCGGGCTGAGTGCAGTGGCCGGATCTCAGCTCACTGCAAGCTCCGCCTCCCGGGTTTACGCCATTCTCCTGCCTCAGCCTCCCGAGTAGCTGGGACTACAGGCGCCCGCCACCTCGCCCGGCTAGTTTTTTGTATTTTTTAGTAGAGACGGGGTTTCACCGGGTTAGCCAGGATGGTCTTGATCTCCTGACCTCGTGATCCGCCCGTCTCGGCCTCCCAAAGTGCTGGGATTACAGGCTTGAGCCACCGCGCCCGGCCTTTAATCATGTATTAATCTTATTAATTCCCTGCCTCTTTCCAAACCTCCTTAACTTCTGTTCACTTTCCCTTCAAGAGAAGGAAGTTAGAGAAGAAAAATAAGAGATAATGCAAATAGCATTACCTTTTGGGCATTTCATACTCTTCAACTAAATTGATCATGCAACACTTACAATACGCTATACAACTGCATCTTCTACCACAGGGTAATAATAAGAGGTGTGAAGATGCCATTTATCACTTCTAACAACATTTCTAAAGTGTGTATTAATTATTGTAAAGTTTTTTTTGTGTTAGAATCTCCCACATGTGCTCCTTTGGTATAACAATGCTAGAGAGCAAATGAAATATATGCTAACATTCATTATATTTTCAAAACAAATCTTCCAATCCTTCAAAAAACAATAAAAAATTTTAATGCACATTAAGAACATACCTAATTTTGCTTGAATTTTTTTTCATTTTAAATTGGGAGCAATCTGTATTTTAATTGTACTTACTCATTTAAAGCACTTATAATGATTACTATGTGCCAGACACAAGTATTCAAATCATTTTACAAATATTTAACTCAGATATTCCTCTTTATAACATGAGGTAGGGACTATTATCTTCAGTTTACAGTGAGGAAACTGAGACATGAAAAGGCTAAGTTCCCTGCCTAAGGTTACACAGATAGTATGTGGTAAAGCATCTGGATCAGGAGCACATGTTCCCATCCACTATGTTATGTTGCATCTCACATTATTGATTTCACAGCATTACGGAACACTAAATCGGAAAATCATTAAGACATCTATTTTAGTCTGTTCATTCATAGACACAAATTTCAGTGGCCTGGGAAAAAGAAGGGACAATTATCACAAGACTCTGAGTTAGTCAGACATGAGCAGAACCAGCTCTCACATCTACAACTTCATCAATAACCACATGCATCACTTCAACACAGGTTCCACTTTTGTAAAATGGAGATAATATCCCCTACCTCATTACATTTATGATATACAGATTACAATTATGATGTTTATGATGACATACAGAATAAGAAGGGACCTGCATATAACACTTTTTTTAATCTTCTTTTTTTTCCTGTTTTCTTGTGCTCTTTCCCTGTATGCACACTATTGCTAGTGAGAAGAGGCGCCAGCTGGGCTTCCTGGGTAGAGTAGGGGCTCAGAAAGCTGTGAAACTCACTCATTTCCTGCATCAGGACTTACTTTGGTCCTGGATGAATAATATTAAAGATATGTGCTTAAAATATTCCTAACATCAGGATTTGTGCATGTGTTTTCTTCCCCAAGAAAGCTACAAACAGCAAAAATTTTGCCGTAAGCTTCCCTATGTCCTCTCTCCCTTTCCCCTCCCCTGAAACTAAAAGAAATGTTAAATGCCCATTTTTCTGTGACCAGCCGGCCTTATCTATGCTCCTAATTCCAATTCCTTGTAAACTTTCTAAAGTCCCATAAAATCCTGTCTCCTTTGCCATGCTGTGGCAAGGTCATAAAGTAAATAAAACTTAATTCCGGTTTTCCTCAAAATCTAAAACATATCACAAAATAATTTACTGCCTTTGTTTCTCGCTCTGGTAACATTTTCCCGCTGCATGTATTTCCTGCCTTAAAGAGTTTAAAAGGCAACTGCATAATCTAACTCTGGCTACCTACTCGGGACCCCTTCCATGCTGTGAAAGCTTTGTACTGTCACTCTGCTCAATAAAGTCTACAGCTTTTTTTTCTCTTGGTCCCTGTCTCCATCACTCACCGCGGGCAGCTGCCACACCAATTCTTTGGCGTGGCTAAGGCAAGAACCTTTAGTGTTACACTAGCTACTGATTGTACTTTAAAAGTCCTTCTCATGGTTTATTCAATTTTGCAACTGAAGAAACTAAGGCTCAGAGAGCCTCTGGGATCTAACACCAAAGCCCATTATTGACTACTACATTAAATGGTGCTGTAGGTTTTCCTTAACTCATCCTAGGTATAAGATCCTACAACAATGTCTTAACATAGGAGTTGACAATCTTTTTCTCTAAAGGGCCAGACAGTAAATAGTTTAGGCTTTGCAGGACATATAGCCTCTGTTGCAACTAAACTCTGACACTAGCACAAAAGCTGGTATACACCACACATAAATGAGTGGATGTGGCATTGTTCCAATAAAATTTTACTTACAAAAAACAGGCAGTGGGCCAAATTTGGGCCATGGTTCATAGTTTGACATTCCCTGTATTCACAGATCAAATTTCGAATTATGTAAAGTCCTACTGTTTACGTACAGACTGAAACACTGGAGTTGAGAAGTTGCTTTTCTTTTCAATGTGCATAGGATTAAAATTTTCATTTATCATTAATAAAGTACATGGGCTTTTATATATTAAATTGCCCTAATTAATTTATCCAATGATCCTGAACATTTTCAAAAATGCCTTAATAGCTGGCCAGGCGTGGTGGCTCATGCTTGTAATCCCAGCACTTTGGGAGGCTGAGGTGGGCGAATCACGAGGTCAGGAGATAGAGACCATCCTGGCTAACACAGTGAAACTCCATCTCTACTAAAAATACAAAAAATTAGCCGGGCGTGGTGGCAGGCGCCTGTAGTCCCAGCTACTCGGGAGGCTGAGGCAGGAGAATGGCGTGAACCGGGCAGGTGGAGCTTGCAGTGAGCCAAGATCGCGCCACCGCACTCCAGCCTGGGCGACAGAGTTGAGACTTCACCTCAAAAAAAAAAAAAAAATGCCTGAATAGATGAAAGAGAATTAATCTCCTCACCTATTGGAAAAGTGTAATATAACTGGAAATTTTAAAAAGTGAATATAACTGGAAAATCTAACTAAAAATTACCCTAAATTTATCAGGATAAAATAATCAGTTGTTTATCCTTCAAAAATGAGAAGTTTATTCCTAAGCAATATCACTGATTTGTTCACTGATTTGTTGATTAGAATTACTGATAATGAAACAGTCTTCATTTGGGAGATTCAACATGTAACCCAGTATATTTTAGATATTTCTTAAGCATTTTTTAAGCAGCTACTCATAAACAGATCCAATTTTCATATTACAAATAAATAACAGAAATCCTATTTAATTTTTTTCCTCTTAAAAAAATAAAAAACAAACCTGAAGTGCTGCCAGCTTCCTCAAAATCAATATTTCCAAGGTGCAGGACACCAGCTACTACCCGGAAGAGATCAAGCTTTTCTTCATCATCCAAACCAATTTTTTTCATAGCCGTGCACATTCTAATAAAATCACCATGGTCATCTAATAGAGGATCTTTCATAGAACCTGCCTTAAGGTACTACAAAACAAGACGACACCAATTAACTGATTGTTACATTATTTAAGTACACTAAAACTACTACACCAGGTCAATTAATGCACTATATAACATGCAAAAATAAATTCTGTCAATGGGAAAATCTTCACTATTCTAACATTCAAAAACTAAATGACCAGGAAAAGTATACACAGGATCTCTCTTTTCTATTTCTCTATTTACTACATGTGAATCTACACTTATCAGCAAAAATTGCAATTAAAATAATGGAATTAGATGTTTTTCAATTAAATTACAATTTCAATTTTCACTCTAAAGTCTTATAATCCAAGGATATTAGAAAAAGATAAAAAATGCGGTAGAAAAGTAGGGAATATCAATACTTGTATCAACATTACAGATTTTTTTTAATTAGGTAATGATAATATAGTCATTTAATTATTCCACAATGTATACATGTATCAAACATTACATTGTACTCCAATGTACGGTATAAATATACATTATTCTTGTCAATGAAAAAAGAAAAACTAAGTTAAAAAGTGCAATAAAAAATTTAAATGTGACAATTAGTATGACACTCCTTTAGGTTAACTGCCACCAACTGCACCAATATTAAGTAGTAGTAAATAGTGAGCAGGTTGATACAATTTTCATACCTTAGAATTCTTTTTTAAAGTTTTTTATATGCATATATATATAGTTAAGTATATTAGTAAGCACAATGCTTACTCTAATAATTTACACAATGACTTAAAACATTTCAGAAAAAATGACAAGAAAATTTGTTTTCTCTCCTAAAAGAACTTGCATCTGATGTACTCATTTGTTAGACTCTATACCAACTCAGAAGAAAAAAAGAAGAAGAAAGTCAGGTCTGCAGAAACTAGAAGGAGAAACATAAAAGTTACTGGACACGAAAAGATTGTACTAGAAATTTTCCAGAACTTGTGAATACATAATTTAACATTAAGTAACAGGATCACGATTAACTGGTCATTAAAGATGCCTCCCAGAGACGGATTTTTTTTCCTCCCAGTAAACAAATGATTCCCAGCTCAAGCTGTAATTGTCTTTCCATGAAATTATTTAAAATGTTCAATTATGAATGTGCAACATTTCTGGAAAATATCTAAGACAATAAAATTCAATTTATTCTTAAAAGAAGCAAAGGAAACAATCACATGCAGCCAAAACTGTTCAGCAGAAAACACACATCATGCAGAATTTTTAGTCTTGCAGTAGAAGAACTGCTTCATTTAAAAACTGTTTCTAATCAAAAGTTAATGAACATATTTGCTGTATGGCAGACTAAAAATACTGCATTTTTCTAAAAATTACACACAACCTAAAGACATTCAGATGGAACTGGGCAAAGGGTTTAATTAGTCAAAATGATCACCTCATCCTCCTGATAAAGAAGACATAAAAAGTAATTTAAACATATTAATCCATTATTTAACTATACACATAAACACACACTCACTCAATGCGAATAAGATTTCTGACAGAGTATACTGACTCTAGAATAAGAGGGTAATTTTCTTCTTTGGAGAGGACATGCTACTCTTTGGAGAGTAAACTTCAGTTTTCCTTCCTCTCAACTCCATTTTTTTCCATGGCAAATGATCAAATTTCTATCTTCCCCCAACCCGTCAGAACTGCTGCAATGTACCACTAGGAAAGGCTTCCATTATCTTAGTGAAAAGAATATAACTACTATATTTTGATATCTCAGAAAAACAAAGTCTTATCAAGACAAAGAAAGATACCATAATAAATATTAATGTTGCTTCTTAAAGTACCAACCATGGCTATAACAAAGTTTATAGTTTGTAATTCAGATTCTGTATCTATAATGATATATAAAATATCAAATTAAACAAAAATTAACTGTAGGGTTGTCTGATTAGAATTTTAAATAAAGGAATATTTTATTTGCTTTCTATCCTTTTATATAAATATACTAAAAACATAGATCATCTCATCCATTTTAAGAGGAGTCAAAAATATTGGGCTTACAAATGTAGAAGCATAAAAAACTGACTATTATAAAAACTTGTTCGCTCACTCAATTTAAATTTTTAACAAAATTAATAAAAGTAACATTAACAAGTATCTATCATTAATCCTTAGTATTTCATAATTTAAGTCCCTTGAGTACATGCAACTTAATACCACTTATTAAACACTGCATATTAAAATTTAGAAGGGTTGTAAATTTTTAGATTAAGAAAATGTTTTATAAATAATTAATGGTATAATTATATCTAATTATTCTTAGAAATATAATTTACTGAAACCAATATATAAATTTTCCATAATATATTACATAAATATGATGTTTTAAACAGAACTACAATAATATACAAGCTTTTTTTTTTTGAGACAGACCCTCATTCTGTCACCCAGGCTGCAGTACAGTGGCGCGATCTCTGCTTACTACAGCCTCCATCTCCTGGGTTCAAGAGATTCTCCTGCCTCAGCCTCCCGAGTAGCTGGGATTACAGGCACATGCCAACACACTTGGCTAATTCTTGTAATTTTTTAGTAGAGACAGGGTCTCATCATGTTGGCCAACCTGGTCTCGAACTCCTGAACTCAAATGATCCACCCGCCTCAGCCTCCCAAAGTGCTGGGATTACAGGCGCGAGCCACTCCACCTGACCAGGTTTTTTTTGTTTGTTTTTAATTCTGTTGCCCAGGCTGGAGTACAATGGCATGATCATGGCTCACTGTAGCCTCCACCTCCAGGGTTCAAGCAATCCTCCCACTTCAGCCTCCCAAAAAGCTAGAATTACAGGCATACATGACCTCACCCAGCTAATTTTTTTTATTTTTTGTAAAGATAGGGTTTCACTATGCTTCCCAGGCTGGTCTCAAACTCCTGGCTTCAAATGATCCTCCCGCCTTGGCCTCCCAAAGTGCTGGGATTACAGGTGTGAGCCACCATGCCCAGCCTATAACATTTCTTCCCAAGAATGCTTAATCTATTTACTGTCTACATCAAGGCTCACTTCAGTCTTGAAATAGACAATAAATTGTAAAAGACATATTCTTAAGCTCAAGTGGTAACATAAGAGTAAGTTTCAAATATGCTAGAAGAGACTGATTCTTAGGCTATTTAATACCTTCATGCTTGAAAACAGAATGAGAGGAGAGCAGTGCAGTGATGCCCAACCAGGAAGAACAGAACCTGTTGCTTCACTAGATACCAACAAGAGGTATAAAGTATTACACTGTGAAAGAGACTTAGATGAATATTTAGTTTTTTAAACTATAAGCCTAAAAGTCAGAACTCTTACTTGGGCTCCAAAATAAAAATTGTAACAAGTCTTTCAGTATGATTTTTTTTTTTTACATTAAAGATTTTAAGAAAAATGGTCTACTATACCTCAGGACTTTTGCGGTTCTGTAAAATCTGTTTGTCCGTTTCTTTGTTAGCAAAGTATCTAGTGCAGCCTCGGTTTAAATACTATGAAAAAACAAATTAAATATAATTAACATATATGATCCACAGGGAAATAATACAGGAGAAAACACAACTTATAAAATAGTGCCAACCATGACGAATTTCTGAACACAACTTGAGTAGTGTTTAATCTCGCCATTAAAATCAATACTTCTATATTTTATAAACATTTTCTTCCTACTAATAAAACCAGGAATATAAAAATCCTAATCTCTGAAAGGAGATTAAATAAAATGATTAAAATAAAAATCAATGACATAAAGGTTTTCTACTTTTAAAGGGCAACAATTTTATATCTTTTCAGTATCAAAAATCTAAATACAGTGCATAAAATCATGAAAATCAACTTCCTACTAAATATGTAGAATCTCAAGTAAGAACCCATACTGTAGTTTAATTTTTCAAGCAATATTTTAAATTCTGAAAAGTTAAGAAAGATAAATACTATCCTTGATTTTCTTAATTTTTTATTTTTAGAGTCAGTTTTTTAAAACATGCTTTTCACATTTATTGAAAACTAACAATGACTGTACATAAATTACAGTACTTGCTTTATGGATCAAATAATTTAAGGTTTTCTTATTTCAATGATTTACTTTGCTTACCAAAGACTTTCAAAAGCTAAATGCTTCCAAAATACAGAACAAGAGGAGCAGTTCAAAAAAAGAATATCTATCAGTATCAACAAGAATCTACTGCTCACATTTATTAGTCCTGCAACTGAAAGCCTGCTTCATTTAAAAACTGTTTCTAATAAAAAGTGAATAAACATATTTGCTATATGGCAGACTAAAAATACTGCATTTTTCTGAAAATTACACACAGCCTAAAGACATTTAGATGGAATTGGGCAAATCTGATCAGGAAGGATGTACACAGAGAACAGGATGGACAAGTTTTTTAAACATCTCAGCTTCTCTTAAATCAGGTGACTATGATTTTATTGTATCATGGCATGAATTCCCAGATTAAATACACCACATCATACATATACCAAAAAAAATTTATAACAAATTTGAATGATATGGGGATAAATTTAATATTTTAGACAATGAATGCATCTATCATTCCTTCTCCATTATAATTAAATGCTAAAATACAGTAAAAACAAGACAACTATATACATGGTTTTTCTTTTCTTCTACCCTAGAATATTTGTAAAAAAAAAAATAAAAGAGAAGGGAGGAGAGACAATGTTGGTAAGCATTTTCAATGGACTGTTTCAAATAAAGAGCTCTTTTACTTAGCAGAATAATAGCTTAAACATATAGAGCCAAAACAAATATGTTCTTTTCTACCAAGCATTTTGTCTCCTCACTCCAATCGTTTTGTCAAGTACAATTGGGCAGTGGGGCCTAATATTACAACCTTGGATAGAAATGTGTCCTTTTAGTTTTTCTGTAACTAGAACACTATTCCTGCCATCTATTCTTATTCTATCCACGCTTTCTTCACATTCAAGTATCTATCCATGATTACAGCAAATGGCTCCATAACACATGTGCAGAAATATTTGAAATGTCTAAATAACGCAAACATTTTTAAACCTTTTACTTTTTAAAGTATATGTGTGATTAATACAAATGTTTTCAGACAGGTATACATCTACAATTCTTTACATACTAATTTTGATAGAAGAGTGACCAAAAAAATTCAACAATTTTGGAAGTGTTCAACCTATTGCATGTTTCCCCTTTGTTTTTAAAACCTGATCTCTCAGTTATAACCAGCAGGCTAAACTATAGAAAAATCTGATGAAATCAGTAACACACTTTTAAGCCACGTTAAGGCAGAATTATTTGGGGGAAGTGGATATAGTAGTGTGTGTGTGTACGAGAGGAATATTCAAGATGGCAGATGTATGCAACGCTGTTCCCCTACTTTCCCTCTTACCATCACAAGGACTTTCCTGTAAGAAAGGAAATCAGACCTCCTGGTTCACACTGCAGAAGCAGGAAACCCTCTGACCAGATAAATTTCAACAGCTGCCCTTTCAGGATGCCTGCCATTGTACCAGGAAAGGCTGTATATTCTGAAACCCGAAAATACTATGCTCCCAGGCCTCCAAGCAGGAAGAAATGCTAGATTAAGGCCAGAATAGTCACATCACTTTACTGTCAAATAAGTATTGACAAAACCATATCATCATTATTATATTTCATGTAGTTCCTAGTAATTTATTCCTTTTTTTAAAACCATAGTAAAAAAGAAATGCTTCCTTTACTTTCATGAAAATAATGTGGGCAACTAACTTCAAATTCCAATTAATTTGGAGAGTTCTAGAAAAGACTGGACATTTTAGAAGTATACAGAAACATTTATAAAGCGTTTTAAGACAATAGACTTCTAAAATTTGCAAATACACAATAAAAGAAATTGGTTGAAGTAAAAGAAAAGCTGTCTGCAAACACACACACACACACACACACACACACAACCACAGAGCAATAATTATGTGTGTTATGATTCTCAAATGGAGGGTTTCTGACCAAAAAAGACTATCGGAATCAGCTGGGGAACTCTATACAAATGACATTCCTTACTCACATTCCATTCCTTTGTATAAACAACATTCCCATACTCCATACAAGGACACTGTTTTCTAACCTGAGAATCTGAAAATTGTGTTAACCATCCTCACCGCTCCTAGAAACTCTACTCCCTTGGCTTGTAATTCTCGGGGGTGTGGGGTTTGGGGGTGTGTGTGTGTGTGTGTGTGTGTGTGTGTGTGTGTGTGCACGTGCGCTTCCCACCACATTCTAAGTTGCTCAGGAGCAGGGACTGGGTAAGGAGCAGGGACTGGGTATTATTTATCTTTTCAATCCTGGCCCAATGCCTGGCACCCAATGGGCAAGCAATAAATATTTGTTGCTAAAGTGAAGAAATACAATCATGTGTCCTTTATTAATATTAATTCAGTGTTCAAACATTTTTACAGATAAGTCAAAAGTAACTTTAAAGCTAGTATTACAGAGCTATTATAAATTTCTAATTGAGTTTAAATTGATATAGGGTTTAACATCTATCCTTTTATCTATTCCATTATGTGCCTCCTCATATAGTAGTATATTATAAACTCAGCAGTACACCTTAATAGAGATCTTCTCAGTACAGTGGTCATTCTAACATGTTATACTTGATCCAATGTAAGTTACATACACACAACAAGTAGATTTCAAAATCCACTAAAATAAGTTTTAGGCCTGATGGCAATTCTGTTTTCAAAAATTGTACAAAAAATTGTTTTTCTTTGAGACAGGGTCTCGCTCTGTTGCCCAGGCTGGAGTGCGGTGGCACAATCATGGCTCACTGCAGTCTCAACCTCCTGGGCTCAGGTGATCCTCCCACCTCAGCCTCCGAGTAACTGGAACTACAGGTGAGTGTCACCATGCCAAGCTAATTTTTTATATATTTTTTTTTGAGACAGGGTCTCATTACATTGCCCAGGCTTCTCTTGAACTCCTGGGCTCAAGCGATCCATCCGCCTCAGCCTCCCAAAGTGTTGGGATCACAGGCATGAGCCACTGCACCTGGCTATATGAAATTTCTTTTCTTCCGACCTACCCGAAAATTATCTGGTGAGCTCAAATGAAGTTTTTCTCTAATATCTTCAGAAGCACCAGCACACAACCTATAAAAGATATGATAATTTCTTTCCTCTTTGCCTTGAACACAGATCCTAGATTTCTCTAGGAGATAATGTGAAACAAATCCTCCAACAACTGAGCTCTAAAAAACAAAACACAGAGAAAATATGTTTTTGCATTTAAAGTCTTAAAGTATAATTTACCAATGTTAAATTATTTACCTTTTCTAATACACATTTGTCTATCAAAGAGGTTATAATATGCATCAAATAAAGGGGAAAAAACAACTAAATGTAAGCATAGAGTATTTATAATGGTCACCATTTTAAATATCCTCATTTAAGTCTCTACCCAAATCCTGCTATAAGTTTTGAGCCAATGAAGAATCACAATTGATCCTGCACTGTACCTCAACACAGGTGCTAGAATATCTTACATGACTAGCTATACAGTAATACTCAATGCTGAAGTCAAAATCAGTATCTGGACTTTAAATTGTGAAAGGAGCTTTTAGATGGTCGTAGTGGACACGTATATTCCTGCAACCATCTAAAGTAACAATGAAACTTAAAGGGATTTACCATTAAGTGCAAGTACAGCACCAATTGACCCTTGCATTTTTACAAACACTCCCCAAAAATATCATTCCAAAGCTTACGCTCACTTACCTTTTCATTAAAATGTATTTCTACAAATTTCCCAAATCGACTGCTATTATTGTTGCGAACGGTCTTTGCATTTCCAAAGGCTTCTAGGAGTGGGTTAGCTATTGAGAAACAAACAAAAAAAAAATCAATCAAAAAATTAGCATGACGGAACAAAACAAAATATGCATAGTATATCTCCATTTGTTAATATATATGTCTAGAAAAAAATGCACTAAAAAATATTAACATGGGCCAGGCGCAGTGGCTCATGCCTGTAATCCCAGCACTTTGGGAGGCCAAGGCAGGTGGATCACGAGGTTAGGAGTTCGAGACCAGCCTGGCCAAGAGGATGAAACCCCATCTCTACTAAAAAATACAAAAATTAGCCGGGCATGGTGGCACACGCCTGTAATCCCAGTTACTTGGAAGATTGAGGCAGGAGAACTTGCTTGAACCTGGGAGGCGGAGGTTGCAGTGAGCCGAGGTCACACCATTACACTCCAGCCTGGGCGACAAGAGCAAGACTCCATCTCAAAAAAAAAAAAAAAAAAAACCGACATGAAGGAATTCACATGTAATGCCAAATTCCACAAATATTTATTGACTACCCACTATGCTCAGGCACTATTCAAGTCTAGGAGATGGAAAAATTTCTCAAAAATATAAAAAGAAAATGTAAATGTTATATGACTAAATGTTTAAGCCACTATGTTACAAAATGTACAACTCGACTTCAAAATTTTTTCCCTAAGAATTTTACTGTTTTATCAAGTATATCAGGCCCAGAAAAGTAATTAGATAAAACAGCAAACCTCTTGTGAGAAAATATAGGCAAGGGTTGTATTATTTGAGTTACTTTTCTAAAACATCTAAAACATTTTACATATTAATAGTCTCCATATTTAACATTTTTACATGTATATCCAGTGAAATTTAACATATTAAGAGTTTACAGAATTACCTAAGAAAGGTTCTCAGAATAAAAGGTTTTAAAATCCTAATGAACAAATATAACATTTTCACTGTTACTTTATAATCATCTATCCACATATCATGACTGGATAAGAGTTATTAGAGTCTACTCTTATACTCACCTAAGTCTCAATCATACACATACCAAATTAGTGTTAATCTTACACACATATTCTCCATCAACAAACTTAAAGTGCTTCATAATGTTTAGTGTTAAAATGTTTTTTATGAAGCATGTTCTTCCTATAATAAACACGAAGCTGGCCGGGCGCAGTGGCTCATGCCTGTAATCCCAGCACTTTGGGAGGCCGAGGCAGGCAGATCTCGAGGTCAGAAGATCGACACCATCCTGGCTAACATGGTGAAACTCCATCTCTACTAAAAATATAAAAAATTAGCCAGGCATGGTGGCGGGTGCCTGTAGTCCCCGATACTTGGGAGGCTGAGGCAGGAGAATGGCGTGAACCCAGGAGGCGAAGGTTGCAGTGAGCCGAGATCGCTCCACTGCACTCAGGCCTGAGCGACAGAGCGAGACTCTGTCTCAAATAAATAAATAAAAAAAATAAAAAATAAACATGAAGCCATATTTCTTATGAAACCTTTTCAAGTCAATTTCTCCTACTCTATCCATAGTAGAATGCTTAACTAGTCTCTAAACTCTTTCAAAGATCATTCCCCAGCCATTTCACATGCCAAAATAAGAAAGAAAACATTAAAACTAAAAAATATTAGCATATATCCCTCGTGTTTCAGATGGGAGAAAAAACTGAAGCTAACATGGTCAGTCGGGGCACAGTGGCTCACACCTGCAATCCCAGCACTTTGGGAGGCCAAGGTGGGCGGATCATGAGGTCAGGAGTTTCAGACCAGCCTAACGAACATGGTGAAACCCCGTCGCTAATAAAAATACAAAAATTAGCCAGGCGTGGTGGCGGTCGCCTGTAGTCCCAGCTACTCAGGAGCCTGAGGCAGGAGAATCACTTGAACCCGGGAGATGGAGGTTGAGGTGAGCCAAGATCATGCTACTGCACTCCAGCCTGGGTGAAAGAGTGAGACTTCATCTCAAAAAACAAAAAACAAAAAACAAAACAAAATAAACGTGGTCAACTCACTCTTCAAAGGCCACATAACTGTCTATTGACAAAAAGGACTCAATTACAGGTCTCCCCCACTCCCTTATTGGTAATCTACTAGTTTTTGCTGAGGAACTTAATACAAGTAAAATATCCCAATAGGATAAGAACTTCTCCAACAGAAAATCATATTAATGCTACTAATAATATACTCATTCCAAAACCAGCAACTAAACTTCTACTAAGGATGGCATCAAAAGACTATGCCCTTCTAGTTACACTTACTATTATCCATTAAGAGGCTATAGAGCTGGGCACAGTGGTTTACGCCCGTAATCCCAGCACTTTCGGAGGCTGAGACAAGTGGATCACCTGAGGTCAGGAGTTCAAGACCAGCCTGGCCAACATGGTGAAACCCCAACTCTATTAAAAAATACAAAAATCAGCCAGGCATAATGGCACACACCTATAATCCAAGCTACTTAGGAGGATGAAGCAGGGGTATCACTTGAACTCGGGAGACAGAGGTTGCAGTGAGCCAAGATCACACCACTGCACTCCAGCCTGGGTGACAGAGTGAGACTCAGTCTCAAAAAAAAAAAAAAGGAAGCTATAGAAGCATTTGGAATAACACTTGGAGCATTTGGAATAACTTATCTCCACTATAACACACTACATACTGTACAGCACATTACTGTGGAAGAAACTGGACTTATATCCAATTGTCAAGTGAGTGTGCTCCTCAAGTGAGCAAATCACAATACTAATTAGTCTTTTACTGAGGCAGCCCATAATTTGTTCTTTTTTATTAATTTATTCAGTTTTTAAGAATGACTCCCTTGCTAAAGTAAGGTACTTTACTGTGAATAAAGCATTACTTATGAGATAAGTACATATTTGGGTATGTTACACCATCACATAAACTGTAAATGAAACTAGAAAATTCTTTATATTAAAAAAAAAACTTTATTGATGCTCAACTTTTAAAATGTTTATTAGAGTTCTATTTAGATTGATCTACATGCAGATTTTATATCACTGTCAAAAATGCACATATCATTTGCTATGATCTAGCAAAATGCATGAACATACAAGGCCCCAATAAGTCTGTTCAACTAACATTTTTCTTTAAAATGTCAAGAGCATGTGTGTTGCACTCGTAGAGTCCCAACTACTTATAAGGCTGAGGCAAGAGGACTGCTTGAGCCCAGGAGTTTGAGACCAGCCTGGGCAACATAGTGAGATGCTGTCTCTACTTTAAAAACAAAAATGGCCAAGAGAGTGTTAAAATATGCATTTACTATGGCATGCAGTTAAGATGTCTAGGTTTATACCCGAATTTCACAACTGATGAGCTATATGAGTTTCAGCATATTTAAATATTATCATCTTTAAAGTAGGAATAAAATAGTTTCTAATTCATTCTGTGAAGATTTAAATTAGATAACAGATTTTTAAACAAGATAACGCCTAATACATCCCATATATGTTATTATCACCATCATTATTAAAAAATGCTTACTGAGTACATTGTGGGGGAAAGTAAGGCAGGGAGAAGGAGAAAGAGTGTTCAGAGAAGCCTGTTTAAGACAGCTCAAAGAACTACAAGGAGGCCAATGTGATTAAAGCATAAGGAGTTAGAAGAAACATGACTCTAGGTGAGATCAGAAGAGGCAGGGGCCAGATCACACAGAGCACTGTGGGTGATGTTACACATCTGGCGCATGATGCTGAGAGCAATATGAAGCCATCAGATGATTTAAAGCAAAAGAAATTATTCCAGCCAGGCGTGGTAGCTCACCCCTATAATCCCAGCACTCTGGGAGGCTGAGGCGGGCGGATCACCTGAGGTCAAGAGTTCAAGACCAGTCTGGCCAACAGGGTGAAACCCCGTCTCTACTAAAAATATGAAAATTAGCCAGGCGTGGTGGTGGGCGCCTGTAAGCCCAGCTACTCGGGAGGCTAAGGCAGGAGAATCGCTTGAACCCAAGAGGCAGAGGTTGTAGTGAGCCGGGATCAAGCCACTGTACTCCAGCCTGGGTGACAGGTGAGACTCCGCCTCAAAAAAAAAAAAAAGAAAGAAAAAGAAATTATTCCAACTTCCATACAGAGACTGGATTAAGGAGAAGTAAGAATCTAAGTG
The DNA here is from genome assembly GCF_007565055.1 of Rhinopithecus roxellana. Lineage (NCBI taxonomy): Eukaryota > Metazoa > Chordata > Mammalia > Primates > Cercopithecidae > Rhinopithecus > Rhinopithecus roxellana. The sequence goes on along the minus strand of NC_044552.1, from coordinate 87,892,330 downwards.
AAGAGACCAAGCAGGAGTCTATGATGCAGGAGGGCATCATGCAGGAGATTCAACATAATGGTAGTCTAGGCCAGTAGTCTCCAAACTGAGCTACAAGAAGATTTTCTAAGGAGGTATACACTCATGGATAGCTTAAGGAAATCAATTTACACACTACTGCCTTTGTTAAAAAATGACTTCCCTAAAAAAGCACCTAATGCCAATTAACCCTTCTTCCTCTTCCCTTTACACAAAACAAGCTCCACAAAACAAACAGGATGCTAAAGACATTCCTGTATTTCTTTCATTCATTCAGCAGATATTTATGCTCTTTATCAGTTACCATTCTAGGGGTTTGCAATATGAAACAAAAATCCCTGCCTTCTTAGTGTTTTCATGAGGTGGGGGTGGGGGCAAAAACAATTGGTATTAGGTAAATAACAAGATGATATATGAGCAATGATTTGTAGGAGATAAGAGAGTCTTTTGCATCTCTGAGAGAAGAACATTCCAGACCACTGAAAGAAGTCTTGTAACTTAATTTCAGTACATGCATACAACAGAAAAATTAGCAATACCTTCAACAATTCTGTCATCAATATCTTGACCTGTTCCATAGGATTCAGTCAGGTATCTGTTCAAAATATAGGATAAAAAATGTTGATGACAATAATATGGTATACAATTATTTATAATTATATTATTTAGTACATATAAAACTGAAACCTAGATCATCACTATAACAAATGTGTACTTAAATGCAACTATTCTGCGACAGCTTTTTAAATGTATTTAAAATTCTATTTGGGGCCAGGTGCAGTGGCTCATGCCTACAATCCCAGCATTTTGGGAGGTCAAGGCACGTGGATCACCTGAAGTCAGGAGTTCGAGACCAGCCTGGCCCACATGGTGAAACCCCTTCTCTACTAAAATACAAAATTAGCCAGGCATGGTGGCATATGCTTGTCATCCCAGCTACTCGGGAGGCTGGGGCAGGAGAATCACTTGAACCTGGGAGGCAGAGGTTGCAGTGAGCCGAGACTGCACCACTGCACTCCAGCCTGGGTGACGGAGTGAGACTCCGTCTCAAAAAAAAAAAAAATTCTATTTGGTGGTACTATGCTCATTACCTCAATGATGAGATCATTCACAACCCAAACGTCTATGTCACAAAATATATTCATAACAAACCTGCACATGTATGGCATGAATCTAAATGCTGAAATTATAAAAATGAAAAATAAATTCTATTTGTATTGCATTTAACATCTAATCTATTACATTTAACATCTAATCTAACACATTATTTTTAAAATTGTTTTGGGAATATTCTGATTTTATCCAACTATTTGATTTTAAATATATTATATTCATCAACTACAGGAGATTTCAAAGCCTTTTGTGAGAGCCTATTAATTCAATCTTCGGCTACAGAAAACCAGGCAATCTGCCTCTGAAGAACTGGGAAGTTATCACTCTTCATGTTGTTTCACTGAAATATGAAACACAGACAAATAACTATTTGCCTGGCACATTTCAAAACAAAAAGCAATCCTTAATTTAAAATATAAGTTCATATTATTAGTTTATAATTCCTTAACTTTTTGTTCATTTTCATATATTAACCATAGACTCATATAGACTATTACATACAGGAAAGAAAGAAAAAGAAATTGAAAACACTTAGAATCCAAGAATATTGGGAAGCATTCATTTAACAGAATTATGTATGTGGGTGTGTGTGTGTGTGTGTGTGTGTGTGTGTGTGTGTGTGTGTGTGTGTGTATAAAATAGCTGTTAAACTCTTCAGTTGATTTTATATAGATAACTCTGAACAGCATACATAGTTACATAATGAATAGCAAAATTTCATAGTACCACTATGCAGCAATCAACTAAGAACTGTAATTCTGTGGGAGTAACACTGGTGAGTATGCTGCTCCTAGCAGTAGTTGAACCACTAGATCTAACCTCGTGGGTATGTAAATTAAAAGAACTATACTACAATGAGTGTTACGATTCCTTCCATTTTTAAAAAGCTATAATTCTAAACAAAGTGTAAGGCCAGGCATGGTGGCTCATGCCTGTAATTCCAGCACTTTAGGAGGTCAAAGTGGGAGGGTCACTTGAGTGCAGGAGTTGGAGACCAGCCTGGACAACATAGCATAACCCTGTCTCTACAAAAAAATAATTAGCCAGGCATGGTGGCACATGCCTGTGGTCCCAGTTACTTGGGAGGCTGAGGTAGGAGGATCACTTGGCTTGGAGGAGGTCAAGGCTGCAGTGAGGTATGATCGCACCACTGCCCTACAGCCTGGGTGATGGGGCAACACAGCAAGACCCTGTTTTCAAAAAACAAACCAAACCAAACAAACAAAAAAACACAATGCAGAGAGTTTAAGTTAATGGCAGCAAAGGGAACACGTTCAGAGGCAGGCTATAGGGAAATAGAAATAAGGAGGCCAATTATCATAAGTTTAAGGTAAAAAATGGTTTTAACCATGCTAACAGAAATATAGACAGAACGTAAATGTTAGATTCTTAAGGAACATTTCCAGATCACCCTTTGTCTAACCAGTACTGGTCTCCTCCAAGATCCTCATGTGAATAACATGTCAGAGCAGGCTTTCAGTCATCTATAGATTAGCTTCCATATAAGGTGTCTGTATCTTAAAAGGGGTAGAGCCCACCATTCCAAACTATGTCATGAAGTATGCAAAGGTATTAAAAGTCAGTTCAAATTCTCAAAGAAATATTTGCACAGCCTATAGTTCTCAAAGAACTATTTGAACAGAATAGTTCATAACAGCACTATTCACAATAGCCAAGAGGTGGAAGTCACCTAAATATTCATTGACAAATGCATGGATAAACAAATGTACCATATATCTACAATAAAATATTATTCAGCCTTAAAAAGGAAGGATGGGATACAAAATACTAAAAAATAAAAATAAAAGGAAAGAAATTCTGACACATGCTACAACATGCATCAACCTGGGCTGAGCACGGTGGTTCATGCCTATCATTCCAGCATTTGGGGAGGCCAAAGCAGGAGGGTTGCTCGAGCCCAGAAATTCGAAACCAGCCTAGGCACCACAGTAAGACTTCATCTCTACAAAAAAATTAAAAGATTAGCAGGGCATGATGGCATGTGCCTGCAGTCCCAGCTATTCAGGAGAATGAGGTGGGACAATCACTTGAGCCCAGGAGGTCAAGGCTACAGTGAGCTGTGGTGGTGACACTGCTTTCCATCCTGGGTGACACAGTAAGACCCTATCTCAAGGGGGGAAAAATACAATCAACCTGCTCAAATATTTCAAGTTAGCTGAATACTCACCTTAGAACAAATTTTGTATTTTCTGTTTTACCAGCTCCTGATTCGCCAGATACAATGATAGACTGACTCATCTTGAGCACCTTCATGTCTCGAAAGGCTTTATCAGCTAGGGTCAAAATAAGACATTAATGATGGGCAATATATTAAATATAAAGTTAATAACACAAAGTTCACTTTAGGAGCACTTACTCTTAAAGAAATCATAAACGTTCAACGTTAATGAAATTTTAAAATAAAGTCATTCAAAAGTGTTCAAATCATTTTAGAAATATTTAATTTAAATGTTGTATCTTATTATCCTAAAAGTTAAGTAATATGAAATCCAAATAAACAACTCTTAAGTTTCTGACAGAATGTCTTGATATTATGGGCTATGGCTCATCTCTTTGCAATTCCAGAGCTGATCTGCAGAGGGATTTAGAAAATGGTCACTACGCATAACTAATGAAGTCCCCAGCGAAAAGCAGGAATTAATGAGCTTCCAATTAAGAAATCTGGCAACCACAAATTCGGCTACAGAAAACAAAATACATAATGACAAAATAAATCTGTGGGTTTTTTTCCTGTAATACAACTATTAAATTTATGAATCTTGTAGAATTTGTCAACATTTTACAACGAGGCAAAATTAACAACTTTAAGTTTCCTAGATTTGCCACTGTTTACATATATAATTTTTAACTATCTTCATTACACTCCAACAACTTAGGCTATAAACTGTATTAAACGTCAAGTCTACACAGACAAGTTGAAACAATTTAAGGCTGTTAAAGCAGTCTCAAATTAAGACAACTGTATTTGAGGTCATCACAATTTGGCTATATAAGACTATCTCTCACCTCAGACATGTGCCAAGAAGACTTTAGAAATGGCTTTTACTCTAAGGGGAGAATGCAAACCTTATGCAAGAGTACACACATCCCTTTGTCCAGTTTATCAGCAACCGGTTCCCCTGTTCCACCCCCCACCCATTTTTGTTTTTTTTTTTTTGAGACATGGTCTCTCTCTGTCACCCAGGTTGAACGTGGTGACACGATCTCAGCTCACTGCAGCCTCGATCTCCTAAGCTCAATCGATCCTCCCACCACTGCCTCCAGAGTAGCTGGGACTACAGGCAAGCGCATGCCTGGCTAATTGTTTCATTTTTTTTTATAGAGACAAGGTTTTGCATGTTTGCCCAGGTGGGTATTGACCTCCTGGGCTCAAGCGATCCGCCCTCCCAAGTGCTTGGATTACAGGCATGAGCCACCACACCCATCCTCCACATGTTTTTAAAGAATCATTCCAAACACTTGTTTTTTAGTAGTAAAAAGCTAAAAATAAAAGCTCATTGATTTACATTTTAAACATGTAACTTTTCTCCAGTGATAAGTTTGCACATATTCAGGTTCTAAGGGATTTTGCAGGCTGAACACACGATGCCTGTCATAGCTTCTTTCAGCCAAAAGTAAATCTGCTGTTTCCCTGGTAGAGTAATTACGTCAGCCATATTTACCCTACTTAGTAGCAGAGAGCACACAGGTCAACCAAATCTGAAAGTGAAGTCTGGTTAGGCCAAGCATAAAGAGAAAGCCCAAAGAGAAACAGGCTGCACTACGAACAAGTTCCAACACATGTCACTTAGCTGCTTTATGTCTGAATGCAAAGGGTTAGCTAACACTTCCGTATTTGGTGGGAAGAGGGGTAACTGCTCATTCTGATCAAAAACCTCCACCCGCTATGCCTCAGATCTGGAGGACTTCAAAATAAAAGAGAAGCTGAGAAAGGCAAAGAGACACTACTGTCTTCCCATACAGGTTCTCCAGCAGTATGGAGCATATACTACTTTTAATCCTTTAATTTTATAAACCCCTGATGCAAGATGATGCCCAGAAGTCTGTTCTTATAGCTCAAATCTAGTCCAAGTAACACACTCACAAGGCATGAGCTGGGTAAGAAATGAAGGCCAGGACCTCAAAACTGTGAAGGAGGACACTTTTAAGATGGAGTTGATGGTATTAAAGAGCCTAAAAGTACCATTAGGTCAGTTTTATTACATCCTACTTTCAACTGGGCAGACATCCCTTACAGGACACAGGCATTTAACACAAATAATGATGTACGGAATGCCTGCCCCATTAGTTGACTGCAAAAGTGTTCTTCCCCACCCTGTGTAAAATACTTGCTCCTAACTATGTTGAGATATCCAAGAAGTATACAGTTCCTCCAAAATATATGTTCAATTTATGGTATCTTTTATTAATCTAAAAGAAAAACTGAGTAAATCTGTACAATATAAAGAAAGACAAGAATTAAAATACAATTAAAATCACTTACCAATTGCAAAGACATGAGGTGGTCTTGTCCCAAGAGATTTTCCTTGATATGACTTTATTGTTTCTGAAGAATATATTTTAGGTATGTCAAAGTATGGATTCACTGCAATCAGAATGTTGGCGACATATGTCTAAATACTGAAAAGCATAAACATAAAATTTTCCAATTACTATTTTCATTTAAAGATAAACAAAGCTCATAGAAGAAATAAAATACAAAAAATCTCAATTATCTATATAACTAAGACTCCCAAATCAGTCCTAAATATTCCGAGTATTCCCTGATCTTTATAGGATCCATATTTCTCCAATTCTTAATAAATATTTGTATCTTACCAACCCACAGGCACCTCAAGTTCAGCACATCCAAACTCAAAATTATCTCTTCCCACCTACCTCTGCCTCAAAGAAAGTATTCTCCTTCCATGTGCTCCCCCAGGGACATGGCATCACCACCAAGTCACCACAGACAGAAATCTGAGTCTCTAGCTTCTATCTCATTCAGCCTTCTTCTGTCGACTCTACTTATGAAATCTACTCCCACACCTAAGTTTTGGTCATTTGTATTCCTTACCTAGTGTATTCACCCTGCTACTGAGGAGTTTAATATAGCTTGTAGCACCTTCTAGGCCCATCCCTGTCACTGAATGCCAAGGATTGATTTAGCTCTGTGGTGACCATTTGGTTCCAGATTTCTTCCACACAATATATGCTAACCATTACCTAGAACATTTATAAGTTAAATGTTTAATGAGCAACTTAAGCTTGCTTTTAATTTTGGAATTTAGCACATATTAGATGTTCAACATGAGTCAGTTGATTGAGTAAATTTTGCCTCTAAATATATTTCTAATCAAGAATAGCCACATTTAAACTTAAATATGTTCTTTATTTAGTTGATTTTGAAAAAAATCAGGGAGAAAAGTAAAGTCTTAAAACTATATATAACTAGAAGATGGCAAGTATGCTCTTTTGGAATAGAATAAATAAGTCCTATTTCCCAGCTGTCACTACTTGGACAGGTGGCAGAGACTAAATGTAATTTAGTCAGAATTAAGTAAGTACAATTAGGCAAATTGATAGTGATATAAAAGATTAAGACTGTCATTTGATCTAGTAAGTGTCAAAGAAGCCATGTGTTTTCTTCGTTCAAAAATAATGAAGAGCCCCATCTTTATAACAGGAGAACTACAATGGGGTAATTTATCTCCAGCCACCAAAGGACTATATGGTTAGGTCATATTGTAATAAAGTCTCATGCATGCCCAAAGAATAATTATAACTAAAACATACTAGGTGAAATATCCATCTGAATGATTTGATGGAAACCCTGACTATTTACACTGAAAGCATTTTCTTTCATTTTTGAATATTCTGGACTTTGAAGGTAGAGTATCTAGGGTCTAATGAAATTCAGCAACTAAATATTTAGGTTCTATGGTCAGCATTCCTGTGTTCTTAATATTTCCTCAGATACTATCTTCTATTCTAATTTACATTTTTTTCCTCATTCAAATTTTTAATTTCAATATACATTCCTTACAGGCTGCTTTACATTGTCTTCCAAACAACGTGGAAAGTGAATCAAACATATCTACAGACATACCAAAAGTAAAAAATCAAAACCAAAAACCATTATGGTGTTTTCAAAAATACTCAAACTGGACATTTTTAAGTCCAAAAGATACTAAACAACACTCTGAATTCATAATTTCTTTCCACGAACACTGATTAAGTGCCTTCTATGTACCAGGCATGTTTTAACCCCCGGAGTTCAAGTTGTAAATTAGAAAAAAATATTTGTCCTCACTAAGCTCATACTCTATTCAAGAGGCTCAGATCAAGCATGATTTTCTGTTAGAAAATTTCAAGTGTGACAAAATCAAAGAGTACCACTTGAAATAATTATCTCCACAAAAACTGACACCATAGGAAAATACTTACATAAATTCTGTCTTTACTATATCGAACTTTGATATTATGGAGCAGTGTGGCTTCATTTAAATACATTAGTGAACCTAAGACAGAAAATTTACATATCATTAGAGAGTTGAAGAAAACAAAATAAAACAATACTATCTTAATCTGAATCACTTTGACTTATCCTAAAAATCAGTTGTTAGGTTACATTTAACTCCATCTTTTTTAAAACCCAGGCTGATGTAAACCCTAGAAGCTGATTTAAAAGCGATCCAGTTTACATGTGTTACAGTGATATTTTTAAGTAATGAATTTTCAACTAAAGGAGTAAACCTAGTGAGTACCAAGTGAGTACTCGTTAATGAAGGTTGATTAAAAAGTACAATTCAAGAGGGAAAAAAGTATTATAATAGATAGCTCTGATTTTAATACACTTCTGACACAACAAAGTGATGACACTAATCCAATCTGATACTCAGAATTTCACAGATAAAACACAAAAGATAAAACTTTAGAATGGGAACAGACCATCAAATCATTCAGGGAGTCCCTCACAACTCACGTAAGAATAATCCTGGATAAATTATGTATGTCTTAACTGAGAATATGAAGCTAATTAATATCTGAGTTTGAACAGATAAATCTTGTTTCTGTGACATCTGCTCTACTGAAATGTCAGGGTTGACTCCCAATCTATTCTCCAAGTCCTTCAATCTCCTGAGCTCCATTTCTGTCCCATGCTAGAGTAGACAAAAACCATTCCTCTTCTCAACCACCTTGTTTCTGTTATTAGCACCACCATTTTCTCTGTCACTGAAATTATAAACCTTAGTCAACACTAAAATCATCTTCTCTCTCCCTCCTTATTCTAAACCAGTTTCCAAATCTTTATGCCATGTAAGAAAGTATAGCATAGTGCCAGTTCATGGCAGGTACTCAAAGCATAATCTGAATCTCTCAATGTATCTTCTTTCTTTCCATTTCTACCGCTCCAATACCAGTTTAATTCTCATTACGTCTTTTGTGATCATGGTAGCCTCTTATTTACCTATTGCCTCAGTCTCTCTCCTCTCTAATCCAGACTTCTCAGCACATTAACTAAAGTAGAGGCCTCATCAAATCTCTCTCCCCATAAAATCATCACTGGGTCTCTATCAACATCCATATTCACGTCTGATCAGGGCTCTTAATAAACCTACATTCATGACCTTTTCATATAATTTTCCACAATTCACCTTAATACTAACTTATAGGCAGACTGAACTATTTATTAAATACAGGTATCATTCATCTATCAGCTTCAGTGTAGAATATCCTCTACATTTCTAGGTGTAAAAAATCTACCTATTGTTTAAGGTTAGTACAAAAGTTACCTCACAAATGACACTTCCCCATTCTCACCACCACCACTAGAACACTATCTTCTTTGTAATTTCTTTATGGCTCTTACCACACACTGCCAGTGTTATGATAAGTTTTACGTATCTGGTTTTGTCTACTATATCAGATCCTTGGGGGCAAGATGCTGCCTGATTCATTTGTTTGGTCCCTCACTGAAATTGCTCATGTGCCTACACTGCATGTATGTTAGGTGTTGAACACACTATTCAACACCTAACCAATGCTGTCAAACAAGAGCCTCTTGCCATATACCTACCTCCACAGACTGCCCATGCATCTATACTCATTTAATGCAGCCAATTCACTTTCACCTCACTGCTTTTTTTTTTTTTTTTTTTTTTTTTGAGATGAACTCTCACTCTGTTGCCCAGGCTGGAGTGCAGTGGCACGATCTCAGCTCACTGCAACCTCCGCCTCCTGGGTTCAAGCGATTCTCCTGCCTCAGTCACCTCATTGCTTTCTAGTGCCACTTAGAGCAGAATAAAAGAGAGTAAGAAGTGGGTGGAGGCTCCTAACAGCTGAATGGCAGCTTTCCTTTGAATTGAGGAAGGATATAGAGAGGGTTAGGCAGCAGAGGTATTAATATATCTGGTTTGGGTATGAGGTCACCTACCTTTCTATATCCCTAATCTTCTTCCATCCTTGTGCCCTGGAGCCTGGTCTACATGTTCCTCTTTCTTTATCCAACGCACTCTGTTGAACCACTCCCCATCTCTCTCACTTTCCTCTGAAATACCTGGTTGCATGATGTTGTCACTGCTTCCTCTAAGTAAAAACTCCTAATCCTACAGTACACTTCCCCTGTGAACGCTAATCATATAAGCCTACACAGACATGGGAATTACTACTTGCTCTCCTATCTTTGCTCCTTCCACACTCACCACCTACCTTTTCAGGGATGTGTGTTTATTAAACCAAATAAATCTCCAACTGATGAAATATCTGCTGATGACAGTAAGAATTTGGACAGGAGGGTATTCCTCTGAAATCACGCCACGCAGGCCATTCCATTTTCAAGAAGACACAGAAAAAGAGAGAGGGAGAGGAAAATATTTGCAACCCTTGTTTTGCCAGAATGTGAAATGCTAAGTCCCAACTGCCTACATCTCCCTAAAGGTATGACCTAGGGATGTTCATGAGGGCCTCTCAAATAGCTTCCTGCTCTACCGAATAATTCCTTCTTCCTTTCCTTTCCTAGTAGTCAGTCCTAGGATTACTTGGCTTGGCTATTTACATGCAACTCTTTATGTAAACTGTTTACCTTTTATGCCTAATTATTAACAGATTTAACTATACCCAAAAGAATATTAAAATGTTGAAAGAATTTAACCTAAGACATATAACAAAATATTTGAATAAATAATTAGTTTCTTTATAAACACTGTTTTAATAAATAAATATATAACAAATATATGTAAAGATTTCTAATGAAGATTAGGTATGACTTCACTATTAAATTTAGATATCTGACTAGAGAGTTGTCTCAGCATTTAAGATCCTGCTTAATCATTACAGCTCTGGCTCACTAAAAGAAAAAAGGAACCCACAAACAACTTCAGTACAGAAGTCAATCAATTCCAAATATATGTTGTTGTAGACGACACTGCACTACTGAAAAAGAGACTAAGGCAACTTTTAGAATTCTTTCCAATTGTATTTATTTATTATTTAGAGACGGAGTTTCACTCTTGTCACCCAGGCTGTAGTGCAATGGCGTGATCTTGGCTCACTGCAATCTCTGCCTCCTGGGTTCAAGGGAGTCTCCTGCCTCGGCCCCCCGAGTAGCTGGGATTACTGGCGCCCACCACCATGCTCAACTAATTTTTGTACTTTTAGTAGAGACAGGGTTTCATCATGTTGGCCAGGCTGGTCTCAAAGTCCTGACCTCAGGTGATCCGCCCGCCTCAGCTTCCCAAAGTGCTGGGATTACAGGAGTGAGCCACTGCGCCTGGTTTCTTTCCAATTTTATGTTCTATACTTTATTATTCTCAAAATCTAATAGACAATAATTCACGAAGAACATTATGTGCCATGAAAGTCATAGCAGCTCAAAATCAGCAGGGGAAAATGCTTTTATTTTCCTTTTAATTACTGACTTCACATGCCCAATTTTCCTATTCTTGTGACAATAACCAACAGTCAAGTAAAACAGCAAAATTAACATGCTAATTTCTACATATAAAACCCTTCACATAGAAAACTCAGAGCTATAGCTCGGTGCAGTGGCTCACACCTATAATTCCAGCACTTTGGGAGCCCGAGGCAAGCAGATCATCTGAGGTCAGGAGTCTGAGACCAACCTGGCCAACACAGTGAACCCCATCTCACTAAAAATACAAAAATTAGCTGGACATGGCGGCGCACACGTGTAGTCACAGCTACTCAGGAGACTGAGGCAGAAGAATTGCTGGAACCTGGAAGGCGAAGGTTGCAGTGAGCTGAGATCATGCCACTACACTCCAATCTGGGTGACAGAGCGAGACTGTCTCAAAAAAAATAAAATAAAATAAAATAACTTAGACCTAAAAGTAGGTAATAAATGTTGCTACATTGTTAGGGCACTATTAAAAGACAACACATAGTGGGGTGGGAGTAAATATCCTCATCATTGTCCCCACTTCCTCCATTAAAAAAAAAAAAAAGACTTAACATGCCTCTGTTTCAGTAGAACCTTCAACACATACTTCAGAACACTCTCTATAGGCATCAATTATTTAATCTTCACATTATTACCATAATAGAAAGAAGAAAATAATTTTAGAAATATGCATGTGAGACCCTGTGTATGTGTGCGTGTGTGTGTGCGCGCGCGCGTGTATAACACAAAGTTACAACTATGGTGGTAGCTTTGTGTTACAGTGTGTCATTCAGCAGAGGACAGTGGTATGGTGGCATGCCTCATATGAAAGTACTAAGTGACAGAACCACTGCAGTTGGAAACCTTATATTCTAAACTCAACAATCAAAGCTGTGTTAATAATGTGGTTTCAGAAAAGGGCCTTCAGTAGGGATGGGCTACTATCTTATGAGAATAGTTAACACCCACACATTAACATTGCTGCCATCTGGCATCACCAAGGAAACCAGCTGCAAGAGGCAGCAAATACTGAGGTTGTGAAAATTTAAAAGTTAGACAAGTATAGCAAGACAAAGCAAATGGAGAGAGAATGTTTTAAAATATTAATTTAAGAAATGGATTAAAAACTATTCAAAACCACTTGTTACATTCAGAGACATACACATTAATATATGAAAAGGATTGATCCCCAGTTCTGCATACCCGAGCAAGTTTTAACAGAAGAAAAAAAAATTCTATTTTAGACATGGTATAGTCTCATTCCTTATTTTATTCTGATTGCTATCCAAAAATGTATTATTTAATCAGACAAACTCTCCAGCAATTTTGGAAAGGAAGGGAATTCTACATTTTTTTCTTCAACGTCTTGCACCTAATAAAAACAGTTACCATTTATTAAGAGTCATTAGACGCTGTGCAAAGCACTTTATATCATCTCTAATCATACAATATACACATTACTTCGATTCTACAGATGAGAATTTCAGAAGAGAGATGAAATGCCCAGGAGCACGCAGCCTCCTAAAAACATAGAGTCAGAATTAGGCTTGCCTAACTCTACAGTTACAGTCCATGGCTCTCCCATTACTCCCACTATTCTATGCTGCCACCATTCTACATATGGGGGTTTCATAGGTTTACTCAAATGTGAATTCCAGAGAAAATCAATAATAACAAATCTATGCCTTTCTCTTACCTTTCTTCTGAAATGGAGAGTTTTTAGTATGAGGTACCTTTAATGAAATCCATGACAACTGTACATAACTGTTAACACTACCTTTTTTTGTTAAATGGAGAGCTGTTAGTGTCAAGTACCTTTAATGAAATCCATGACAAGTGTACATAATTTTTAACACTGCTGCCCCCAATATGAAATGATTACTGCTTAATCTTAAAAATGTAAGAATAAACATTGGCCTGTTCCACAGAGAAAGGCTTTTTTCATCAAACATGCCAAGATGTTATAAGTCAAATTAATGCTGTGTTTTAATATAATCGTTCTGAAACTAATTTTTCAATTAGTAATTATATAGAATTTTTTTAAATGCTTGTTTGCTTCAAATAGTGATGTTAAATGCCTCCTACCAACTTAACTTCCAAATTAGTGAACCACATATAGTACTATAAAAACCACCTGACTCTAGATAAGGTTCAACAACTTTCAAAACTGTTAAAAAGAGACCTTTAGTTCAAGCCTCACAGTAATTACCATTCCCCATACTTATACAACTCAAATAACACCAAAAGAATACTCAAGACTCTTTCACCAAAATGCAAATATGAGACAACATGGAGGACTCGAGTTCCTTCATTCACATGAACATTCGTGTCAAAAGACTAGATTGTTTCTGAACCAGCATAGTGTATTAGTAATATAACCACTAATTTATTTTTTTAAAAGAACAGTTTCCTTTTCTGTGCGGAGAGTTGATTTTTAACTTGGTACTTACAGTTATCTTCCACATCTTTTTTACTGTCCTCTTCTGCAGGAAACACTTGGTTTATGAGAGCCAAAAATGTCTAACAAGCAAAACAAATGCTCATTAAACTCAAGTCTTTTAAATAGTAAGAACAATATAAGGGCTTAATTGGTTGCATACACTGTAATAGTGACAACAATATGCTCTATATTAAAATATAATACAGATCCTACTGTTTAACAAGTTATTAACACCAAAACAGAACAACAACTTTACTCAAAAATATTATCTACTATTACTGTGGATGTGAAATCAACAATAAAAATCAGTAAGTAAGTATCCTAGGCTCTAACACCTAGACAAGGACAAAAAAAGAGGTACATTAATATTAAATTTACATACATATGCTATTTAACAATTTTTTAAAATAAAATTTTGATGTGGTAGGTACAGCAATTTTAGTGTTTTAAAAAAGGAAAAAGTGGCTGGGCACAGAGGCTCATGCCTATAATCCCAACACTTTGGGAGGCCGAGGCGGGTGGATCACCTGAGGTCAGGAGTTTGAGACTAGCCTGACCAACATGGTAAAACTCCATCTCTACTAAAAACACCAAAATTAGCCGGGCGTGATGCGGCACACCTGTAATCCTGGCTACTTGGGAGGCTGAGGCAGGAGAATCCCTTGAACCCGGGATTTGGAGGTTGCAGTGAGCCGAGATCATGCCATTGCACTCCAGCCTGGATGACAAGAGTGAAATTCCATCTCAAAAAAAAAAAATTAAAAATTAAAAAGTAACATTCAATCAGATATAACCAGAAGATTATATTAATAGCTATTGTTTCAGTAAAATATATTTGACACAAACTCCTGTACAAAAATCTTTCAGAAATACAAAAAGTACCTAAAAATAATGCGTCTGTAAAATTACAAGTATCCATGAATACTTATATTTATTTTATCACTTAAATGCTCTAGTAGACACTGTAGAATTAAGATAACATCTCATCAGAGAGAACAAATGATCTCAAATGACATCCAAAGAGAATTAAATTTTAATCCATGCCATTCTCACAGTTATTTATAAGCTGACACAGTATTCTCAAACAATTACAATTACTCTTGTGGTTGAAGTTTCTAATTGTATCAAAGAAAACTGCAGGGAAAAATGGTTCAATTATCTTAGAATAATATTTATAGGGGTGTGTGCAGTGTGTGCGTGTGTGTGTAAAGCTACAACTATAAAGAGTAAAATCCACGCTGCTGGGACTACCTCAATTCTAAGTCACTCAATGTAGAAAACTGTTATGCCATAAAAACTCTGGAAGTTAATTATTTGGAACCCAGCACACATGTTCTTAATGTTATACATGTGGAAAAGTTTGTAGGACAGGCCACAAAAGCAAAATTAACCCATAATGTACATTAAGTATATTAATGGTATATTATTACCATTAATTATGGTAATTATGATAATATAAAACAATCAATTTATAATAATGATTCTATAGGAAAACGCATTCAGAATAACTGCTAATGTCATATATGTATGTGCCCAACTTTCACAGCCATGGCAAGAGGGTTACGGCTCCCCAGACCTCAGGGTTTAGTGCTAACCTGGTAGGAGCCATGTCAAATTAAAAAGGTTCCAAGAAGTTAGATGATGCGGGGAGTGGAGCTGAGGGGAGGCCAATGACAAAGAGCTGCTGGAGTGAGAAAGTTAAGAGCAGGCTAAAAGGCCAGTAAGGAGTCCTGAAAGGTGTTTTGTCTACCTCCTTCTTTATTCCTTAAATTATCACCAGCCCCATCTTCCTCTCTCCTTAAAGAGAAAATGTTTCATTAATTGTTTTCTCTTAGAGGAAAGAGGCTTTTTTTCTGCTAAAAGCATATCTTGATCACTCAGCATTGAACACCTACCACAAATCACATACAGAACATCAAGCTCTAATGACAGAATAAAATAGCCCCTGCACTTGAGATTACATAGTCTAGTAGGGAGGGGGAGACAAGGTAAACAATTATCTCCAATAAAGATTAAAGGAGAGCTAAGAATTTATACCACTCCTCAAAGGAAAAAGTAGTCAAGAGTCAATTCTACTGAATGGGGTGGAGAGGGAGATTAGGTATCCACAGAAAAACTTCATCAACAAGGTGACCTCAATCAGAGTCTTAAAACAAAAATAAGTATTTTCTAAGCAAAAGGATATGGAGATTGGCCAGGTGCGGTGGCTCACACCTGTAATCCCTGCACTTCGGGAGCCCCTGGCGGGTGGATCACCTGAGGTCAGGAAGTTTGAGACCGGCCTGGCCAACATGATGAAACCGCATCTCTACTAAAAATACAACAAATTAGCCAGACATGGTGGTGGGCACCTGTAATCCCAGCTACTCGGGAGGCTGAGGCAGGAGAATTGACTGAAACTGGGAGGCATAGGTTACAGTGAGCCAAGATCATGCCACTGCACTCCAGCCTGGGCGACAACAGCAAAACTCTGTCTCAAAAAAAAAAAAAAAAAAAAAAAAAAAAAAAAAAAGAGTGGGTATGGATAGTGGCACTCCAGGCGGAGGCAATCTGAGCAATGACACAAAGCACATAACATCAACTGGGGCATGGTAAGGACTTTATACTTGCAGAAGAGAAGGAGAAAGAGGATGAGTAAGAGTATGAAGGGGAGACTTGGTTGACAAAATATAAGACCAGCAAAGCAGACAGGGAAAAGAAAATGCAGACCCTTCTATCTGCCTACAAGGCTTCAGAGTGGCTTCTTACGACTGCTGCAAATACAGAATATGAAACCAATTTAGTGGATTAAAATAGCTTTCTTTTTTTTGAGACAGGATCTCTCACTCCGTCACCCAGGCTAGAGTGCAGTGGGCACAATCACAGCTCACTGCAGCCTTGACCTGCTGGCTTAAGTGCTACTATCACTTCAGCCACCAGAGTAGCTAAGACGGGCATGTACCACCATACCCAGCTAATTTTTTAAATTTTTTGTAGAGATGAGGTCTCACTATGTTGCCCAGTCTAGTCTCAAATTCCTGAGCTCAAGCAATCCTCCCTCCTTGGACTCCCAAAGTTCTAGGATGACAGGCATGAGCCACTGTACCTAGCCTAAAACACCATTTTTAAAAGAATAAAAGTTATCAGAAATTATCAGAATGCACAGCATGTGCTAAGAATGTTCCTTTTGACCAACTATTTCATTTACAAGTAAACACACACAAACACTACATACACAGTTGTTGAAATGTAAAATTTATTTCTTATAAATTCACACACACACATACCTAACGCAATGTGAAATCCATTTTACTATGGGTCGCAAACAAAAACCCTGAAAAGCCATTGCTAATATCCAGACATGTTCCTCACTCCCTCATCCACATTTCCACTGTACTTCCACTGCACACACTGCACAAAGGTGTGCATGACCAGTCCACCCCTTTATGTACTTAATTCCTTAATAATATTTCGAAGCTGACGATCTCCAGGCAATGAATGAGCTAAGCAAAAGATTGCTTCTCTTAAGGATCTTTTTAACTGTCTGGTTATTATGGCAGTATGTTTATTAAGACCCTGATCAGAAAGTAGGGGGGGAAATTAAGATTAAAGGTAATCTCTGAGAACTTGTTAATCTTCAAAAAAATTTTTATGGAAAAAACATACACTTTAGTTCACAGAATTATCTACAGATCCATGAAATTTATATCACTTCCTAATGTAAACAGTTTTTATTGGTTCTACATATGTACCTGAATAATATTAATAAGGCACAGTGTAAAGCATATTAAAATATGAAAAAGCATCTTTTGATTTACTGTGCTTATAAAATATGTTAAACAAAAACCAAAAGCCTTCAAATATGTAAAGTAATCGAGCTTATTTTTTTAAACATGTATTGTAAGTACAAATAGGTACTTGTTAATAAGAGGAAAAAAACAGAAATAGTTTGTCTTTCCTGTCCTAAGGGTATCTTTAATTGGCCTCCTCTAACATGGCACATTATACATTATGCATTTCAGTTCCTGGGTTGTTTACAGTAACAGAATAGTTTTCTCTGTGAAAAGACCTCATGAGAGATCCACCTTGTTTTTCTAAGGTTCCCAGAAGGATGGTAGTCATATGGCATTAGTTAACCATGTATCGTACAATATAAATTATTCATGAACATTTTCAGTCTAAAGTAAACAGAAATGACATCTACAAATTTAATTTAGTCAGATGAACGGTTTACCAGGCATACTCGTTAAACTAAAAATTGTGGACATCTATCATAGGAATACGTATTACTGTGCAAAGACAACTAAGAGTTGAAAAATAAATCAATGGTGGAACCAAAAGAATAAAAAGAGATTATTCCCTCTGGAAAACTTCCCCTCAGTCTCTGAGAATGGAGTGAATTTCCACAAAAACGACTGTATCAGTCTCCATGAAGACTAAAATAGGTATTTACAATGATGCCTTCTCTGTAAACGATTCACAACTCCTAGTCACCTTTCCCTCAGACTTTCATTTTGTAATGCTGTCTAGTTGATATCTACGCATACAAAGAAATAAATACCATGTGTACAGAACTAAAGCATCTATCACAAAAATGACAGCAATAACTTTAAGTGAACAAAAAATGTTTAAAAAAGACTTTATAATAGAAGCTAAGGCAAAAAAGCAAAATCTGATAACCTCACGTTCACTTTTCATATTTTTACTTTGTGACATGTCGATCACAGACACACTAATAACTTTAGTAACGTGGTACAAGAAATAAAAATGTCATTATTGTTTCTATTTTATCATATAGCTAGTTCTTAAGAATGAAAGGCTCACTAAGAACTGGATGATCAAAGGGATGTGAAAAAACAAAGAATGAAAGGCTCACTAAATTTCCATCTGATTTTATCATAGGACACCATTTTTTCCCTAGGGCACATGCCTCTGATTTAATTAAAGAAGTCAGGAGAAAACAGACTCACTTACCAGAATTATGCTTTCCCAAATACCTACTTCATTAAGAAGACAGACTTATCTCTTGTGAAAAAAACACCTATTTTTGAAAGAAATCACACTTCAACATCTTTCTGAGAAACTCACCTTGCCTTTCTGATTCAAGGGTTCAATTGTTAAGCTGTCGGGGCCAATATCCGCAATGTTGCCCATCTGAAATCCATCTGTAGGGTGTGGCGCCCAAACGGGCTTTCCATCCTCCATTTTTGAAGGAGGATCCACTATCTCCTGTTTCCACTCTCCACTGTCACCTGATTCAAAGGAACAAATACAGTAACATGAATCATTTTTGAAATATATATAAAACAAATAACGTATCTTTTTCAAAAGTTCACATGTAAATCCCAACTAACGCACACATCTACCCCCTGCGACATAAAATCCCCACCTCCTCCCTTGCAAGCATCTTGGTGAACTCTGCCCCCCTCCCAGGTTTTTTTTTTTTTTTTTTTTTTGGAGATGGAGTCTCGGTCTGTCACCCAGGCTGGAGTGCAGTGGCACAAACATTGCTCACTGCAAGCTCCACCTCCCGGGCTCACGCCATTCTCCTGCCTCAGCCTTCCGAGTAGCTGGGACTACAGGTACCCACCACCACACCTGGCTAATTTTTTGTATTTTTAGCAGAGACGGGGTTTCATCGTGTTAGCCAAGATGGTCTCAATCTCCTGACCTCGTGATCCGCCTGCCTCGGCCTCCCAAAGTGCTGGGATTACAGGCGTGAGCCACCGCGCCCAGCCCCCTTTATCTACTTTTAGATGAGGCCAAGCAGAGGTTGTTCCACCCTCAGGTACACCTGCTCTACTACTGCCTTCCTTCAGGTATGACTGCAGTAGAGTATAACCCTCTGACTAGAACAGAAGCAAACAATCATAGTTTTTACCAGTTGAGTGTAATTTATAACAGCACTCCGTTTTGCTACCTATTTTGCATTTGCACAATAAATTAAACGGTCATAGGAATAGGTATTATTATGGGGAGATAGCTAAGAGTTGAAAAAAATAAATCAACTGCAGAAGTAAAAGGATAAAAAGAGAGAGTATTATCTCTGGAAAACTTTCCCTCACTCTCTGAGAATGAAGTGATGTGCTCCCGAAGCTCATCCTCACAGAACTACTCAGCAGGCCATTTTTGTTGTTTTCTTATTTTCCACTGAGGTAAAACTGACATACAGTGAAATGTACAAATCTAAGTATACAAGTTGATGAAAGTGGACAAATGGATATAGCCATTTATGAAACACTCCAATCAAGGTCAAGAGTGGTGGCTCACACCTGGAATGCCAACACTTTGGGAGGCCGAGGCAGGAGGACTGCTTGAGGCTATAGTGAGCTATGACTGTATCACTGCAATCCATTCTGGGAGACAGAACGAGACCCTGTTTCTAAAACAAAACAGTTTTCTCATGACTCCTTTTGGTCAATAACCATCCCCATGGGCATCCCCACTGTTCTGTTAGTTTCTGCCTATTCTTGAACTTCATGTAAGTGACATCATACAGTATGTATTCTTTGGTGTCTGGCTTCTTTCATTCAACAAAATGTTTTTGCTTTCAACATATTTAACCTTGTTGTGTGTACTAGTCCCATGAATGACTATATCACAATTGTTCACCTGTTGCTCTGTTGATGAACATTTGGACCGTTTCCAGTTTTTGCCTGTTGTGAATTCTAACCTAATTTTTCCATTATTCCTGTATGATTTCTTTCATACTTAGCATTCTGAGATTTAACATTCATAATTCTGTCTATAAAGAGTAGCCAAAACAATCCATGACACGCAAAATATGTTGTTTTAATGAGCCTGGATGCTATGAGACTAATGTGTAACAATGAATCATCTAGTGAAAGATCCCAGATGTAGTTTCAGCATCTTCAAAGGAACTTATTTCTTCACTACTTATCTGTATTTAAAAAGAAAAGCTGATTCATGTGCCATAATCCTCCTTTTGTGTGGCACTTTCAAATCTGGGATCCTCAGGTGGATGCTCTCGGGCACAGTTTCACGCAAGTCAAGGACATTTGGCATACAGTTCAGTCAAAAAGCAACTAACTATTGGCATGTTTGCAACTTGCTTGTTGGTTAATGTTGTCTATGCAGTGGCTACAAAGTGAGTTGCTTTCCCTATTCAGCAAATGCAATCAGGTTTATATATAATTCCAAGTTGATAACTTAGATGAAGAGTCTCCATAGAAGTGAATCAATACCACTACTTTAGACTTATATCACCACACATACATCTATACTCTTTCCCTGATCATATTTAGTCCCATGGCTTTAAATAACCATTTATATATGAGTCAGTGCTCAAAGTTGGTGCTGTAGCCGAAACCTCCATTGAGTTCCCAGATGTTTGCTTGTCTACTAGACACCTCTTCACAAATGTATCTAATAGGTGTAATATAATTATTATGTTATTACTGCCATGGTCTACCACTCCAGCTTGCTCTTCCCTATATCAGTAAAGGCACTAACAACACTCATTCTAATCAAATCCAAAATCATCCCCAATCCTTGAGCTCCTTCCAAATTCATATCACTTCCTTAATGTTGTCAGCTTTACCTCCAAAAGGCACCACAAATCCACCTCCTTCTCTGCATCTCCTCTACCATCCTAGTTCAAATGAACATTATCTTTTACCCGGACTTCTGTAATTAACTCAGCTGCCTGCTTCTACTCGTGCCACTTCATACATATCACTAGTAATCCTACCAAAAGGTAAATCTAATCATTTAATTTCTGTTTCATCAGGACTTGGACTATTCCTCTCTGTGTCCCTAAGGCCCAGCACACAGTAAGCAACTCAATATTCACTGGTAAATGAATGAATTGTTCATACAGTTTGGGAAGAGTAAAAGCAGGTATAGACTTAGAAGAGTTGAAATATCCTTTTTTTTCTTTTTTTTTTTTTTTTTTTGAGACTGGGTCTCTCTATCACCCAGGCTATAGTGCAGTGGTACAGTGATGCAATCATGGCTCACTGCAATCTTGACCTTCCCACGTTCAAGACATTCTCCTAGTTCAGCCTCCCAAGTAGCTGGGACCACAGGTGCATGCAGCTAATTTTTGTAATTTTTACTTTTTTATATATGAGGTCTCACTGTGTTGCCCAGGGAGGTCTTGAACTCCTGGGCTCGAGCAATCAACCTGCCTCAACCATACAAAGTACTGGAATGACAGGCCTGAGCCACTGGGCTCAACCTGAAATATCTTCAAATCCTAGGCTCAGCCAGGCACAGTGGCTCACACTTGTAGTCAAAACACTTTAGGGTAAGGAGACAGAGCAAGATGGCTTAACAGAAGGCTCCAGCAATCATTTCCCCTTCAGGAACACCAAATTTAACAAATATTCACCCAAAAAAAGGCATCTTCATAAGAACAAAAAATCAGGTGAGCAATGTACCTGTTAAAACCAGTCCCCGGTTTTAACATCACATCAAAGGAAAAGGCACTGGAGAGGGTAGCAAAAACAGTCTTCAACTCTCAGCACCATCCTCTCTCTCCCCACCCCTTGGTAGCAGCAATGGTGGTGTGGTGAGAGAATCTACAGGCTTGTGGGAGGGAGAGTTCACAGAGCATTGAGAGAAGCCCTAGCCAGAGGCAAACAGTTTATCTCAGTAAGCCCACTGCAGGCTAAATTGCTCTGGGATCCTAAATAAACTTGAAAAGCATTCTAGACCACAAGGACTGCATTTTCTGGGCAAGTCCTGGTGCTATGATAGGCTCAGAGCCACTGGGTTTGGGGAGCATGTGACCTAGTGAGAACACCAGCTGGGTGGCCAGGAGTGCAGCTAGCTCAGCGCTCTGTTCAAGACTCCTCCCCTCCGCTTGAGAGGAGAAGAGGGAAGGGTAAAGCGGACTTTGTCTTGCAACCTGGATACCAACCAATTCAGTCATAGCAGAATAGAGAACAGGGCAGGTCCTGAGGCCCCCATTCCAGGCCGTAGTTCCCGGGCATCTCTAAACACACCCTAGGCAGAAGATAACTCACTGATTTGAAGGGAAGAACCCAGTCCCAGCAGAATTCATCACCTGCTGACTAAAGAGCCCCTGGGCCGGGCGCGGTGGCTCAAGCCTGTAATCCCAGCACTTTGGGAGGCCGAGACGGGCGGATCACGAGGTCAGGAGATCGAGACCATCCTGGCTAACACGGTGAAACCCCATCTCTACTAAAAATACAAAAAACTAGCCGGGCGAAGTGGCGGGCGCCTGTAGTCCCAGCTACTCGGGAGGCTGAGGCAGGAGAATGGCGTAAACCCGGGAGGCGGAGCTTGCAGTGAGCTGAGATCCGGCCACTGCACTCCAGTCCGGGCGACAGAGCGAGACTCCGCTTCAAAAAAAAAAAAAAAAAAAAATAAAGAGCCCCTGGAGCCTAAACAGTCAGCAGTGGTAGCCAGGCAATACTCAGCATGGGTCACAGGTGAGACTGAGAGCTATGCTGGCTTCAGGTGTGACCCAGCACATTCCCAGCTGTGGTGGCCATGGGGTAAGATTGCCTCCGACTGAGGAAAGGAAAAGGAAGAGTAAGGGGGACTTTCTCTGGCAGCCTGGCTACCAGCTCAGCCAGAGTGGGTTAACGAGCACCAAGCGGGCTCCTGGGGTCCCTGATCCCCGGCCTTGAATCTTGGGTGGCATTTCCGGATGTGTCCTGGGCCAGAGGGGAGGCCACTGTTCTAAAGGGAGAGACTGAGGACTGGCAGCATGCACCACGAACTGACTGAAGAACTCTTGGGCGTTGAGTGAACATTTTGGCAGTAGCCAGGCTGTACTTGCCATGGGCCTGGAATGGTGGTGGCCATGGAGAGAGACTCTTTGCTTGAGGAAAGAGAAGAAAGAGTGGGAAGAACTTTGTCTGTGGCTTGGGTGCCAGCTCAGCTTCAGAAAATACAGCAGCAGGTAGATTTCTAAGGATCCTGACGCCAGGCCCTGCCTCCCAGGTGGTATCAATCCAAAAGAAAAGGACATTAATGAGCAACAAGAAATCATCTGAAGGTACAAAACTCACTGGTGATAGTTAAGTACACAGAATATTCTAAAACTGTAATTGTAAAACCATTTAATACAACTACTATGGAGAACAGTTTGGTGGTTCCTCAAAAAACTAAAAATATAAAGACCATATGATCCAGCAATTCTACTGTTAGGAATATACTCAAGAGAAAGGAATCAGTATATTGAAGAGATATCTGCACTCCCATTTTTACTGCAGCACTATTCTCAATAGCCAAGATCTGGAAGCAACCCAAGTGCCCATGAGCAGAAGAATGGATAAAGAAAACATGGTACATATATACAATGGAGTATTATTCAGCCATGAAAAAGAAAGATCCTGTCATTTACAACAACATGGGTGGAACTGGAGGTCATTACGTTAAATGAAACAAGCCAGGCGGAGAAAGGAAAACTTCACATGTTCTCACTATCTGCGGGAGCTTAAAAAAAAAAAAAAACTGGAAACAATTGAACTCATGAAGATAGGGAGTAGAATGATAATTGAGGCTGGGAGTAGTGGGGTGGGGAGTAGGGATAGTTAATGGGTATAAAAATATAGTTAGAATGAATAAGATCTAGTATTTGATAGCACAGAAGGGTGACTAGTCAATAGTAACTTACTGTCATTTAAAAATAACTAAAATAGTATAATTTGATTGTTTGTGGCACAAAGAAAGAATAAATCCTTAAGTTGCTGGGTACTTCATTTACCACAATGTGATTATGGCACACTGTACACCTGTATCAAAATAACTCATGTACCCCATAATATATACACCTACTATATATCAACACACACAAAAAATTTAATTTTTAAAAAAAGCACTTTGGAGAAGCCGAAGTGGGAGGATCACTTGATCCTAGGAGTTCAAGACCAGCCTGAACAACACAGCAAGACTTCACCTCTACAAAAATCAAAAATTTTAAATATCAGCCAGGAATGATGGCATAGCCCTGTAGTCCTGGCTACTCAGGAGGCTGAGGCAGGAGGATGACTTGAATCCAGGAGTTCGAAGCTGCAGTAAGCTATCATTGTGCCACTGCACTCCAGCCTGGGAGACAGAGTAAGACCCTGTCTATGGGGAAAAAAAAAAAAAACCTAGGCTTGAAACTCAGCTCCACCACTTTCTGACAAGCTCTTAAGCAAGTTATTTAACCTCTTCGATTTTTATCTTTGTCCTTATCCATATGGTGGGATATCACTTACCTTTCAGAATTGCTGTGAGGATTAAGTGACATAAAACTGAGATCACTCTTCTACTGGCACCCAATAGATACTAGTCACACCCCTCCCCCTTTCCCCTTTCCTTCCCCACTATATCCCTTGTTTGAAGTCACCAGTCAGTTTCAAGACAATAGTTGTGGTCCTTTCAAATACAAAGAGAAATTACAGAATAGACAAGAGGGATCATTTAGGAAAAATCACCTGAAATCCCTGTGTGTAAAATTTGTGACACTGAAAAAAAAGAAAAGAAAAACCACAGCAAAGCAAAACTCCCACAGTCCAAAAAAGAATGGCAAATTAAACTTCAAACTACTTTCCTATTTTCAACTGTTAACTACGACTTCCCAGTTAAGGTAACAAATTCAAAGGCACACAGCTAACGATGCTCCTTCATCAAAGCCCTCTTTCTACAGTACAGGGATTCTTTACAAATACATCAGCCCATGAGGATGGAGAGAAGCAAAAAGCAGAAAACAGAAGCATTTTCTAATTTGGAAAGCAAATGGTTGAGAGGCAACTAACAGCAACCACAAGAGAGCTGAATTCCAAGGCATGAATTTGAAAATATGAAAACCAACCCAAATTATACTACAGAATCCTCAAAAGATACAAGAAATTCAGTACAAGGTTCCAGAACAAGGGTGAAACCTAAAATAAGGAAAACTAGGTGAAAGTTGTTTGAGAAAGAGATTTCCTAACACCAACCACACAAACGCCATATTAATGGACAAACTGACCCCCCCCCCCGCCCCGCCCAATCCCCACCACCCCCACCAAGAAAAGTCTAGAGCCTATTCTCTGGAGAAGATTCTGGAATGAGAAACACTAAAAAAAATCATGGGTACGCCAAAAAAAAAAAAAAAACTGCTTAGGAGATAGGATCTCACTTTTTTGCCCAGGCTGGAGTGCAATGGCACAATCACGGCTCACTGCAGCCGCGAACTCCTGGACTCAGGCAAATCCTCCCACTTCAGCCTTCTGAGTAACTGGGATTACAGGCATAAGCCATTGCCCCTGGCCGAGACTCTCTCCTTGACCAGCCAACTTTAATTAGGCTCCTCTGAGGCCTCTCCTCAACAAGGCCTCAACCTTGGCCTTAACTCAGTTCTATCCCTGCCAGGCCTGCACAGCCCAGTTTTAGCAAGATTCCTGCTAAATCAATTTAGAAAGACTCCCTGACCCTTGACACTTGATCCAATTCCAATCCCCCACCTTTCATGTCATAAGCCAAAAATAAAATCCTAAGCCCCTAACCAACTGAATGGGTATCCCTCTAGGACGGGGGAAACCCAAAGGAACTTGAAAAACGGAATTCCCAGCCAAGACAGGAAGGGAGGTCAGACATGCCTCATTATACCCCCCTCCCTTTTGGAATTTAGGCACAACTGACCAATATTAACATTAAAATCGAGATCATAAGACTCACAAAACAGATGCTTTGCAGCAATAAGACACATTTCAACCTGACTCTGGTACAGCATCCACATGCCAGACCGCAGACCCTGAAGGGAATAAAAATATTTTACCCCAAAATATATTTGACGTATTTTGAAATGGCCCTACAAAGCCGTCTTCTGTGGGGGAAATTTGCATCTGTAGAGAATTTCATAGTAATTAATGCAGCCAGGCATTTTCAGGATGGATCTGGGCAAGATTAACTAAGTCTGACATCTTTTAAGGTCTGAAAAGAGACATTTACCATCATTCCCTCTGTAGCCTGCTACCTATGAAGCTTCCCTATATAACAAGAACCTCAACACCTACGGACCTTTTTTTTTTTTTTTTTCTGAGTCAGAGTCTCACTCTGTTGCCCAGGCTGGAGGGCAGTGGGGTAATCTGGCTCACTGCAACCTCTGCCTCTAGGGTTCAAGCAATTCTCCTGTCTCGGCCTCTGGAGTAGCTGGGATTACAGTCACCTGCCACCACGCCCAGCTAATTTTTGCTTTTCTTCTTCTTTTTTTTTTTTTTTTTAGTAGAGACAAGGTTTCACCATGTTAGCCAGGCTGGTCTCGAACTCCTGACCTCAAGTGATCCACCTGGTTCGGCCTCCCAAAGTGCTAGGATTTACAAGCCTCAGCCAGTGCACACGGCTGACATTCCCCTTATCTTAACTCGAACATTTCTTTCTACTGACTTTGAGTCTTTAGACAAAGCTTAACTCTTTCAACTGCCGATCAGAAAATCTCTGAATCCACCTAGGACCCATAAGCTCCCCATTCCGCCATCCCTCCACTTCAAGATTTCCCAGTTTTCAGGCAGAACCAATATATACCTTCCATGTATTATGTCTTCGCCTGTAATTCCTGCCTTCCTAAAATGTATAAAACCAAATTGTAACTCAACCACCTCACACACACTTTCTCAGAACTTCTTGAGACTGTTCATCGGGCCACAGTCACTCATACTGGCTCTAAATAAACCTCTTTAAATATTTTACAGTTTGCTTTTTCCATTAACACTCTAAGTCCCTGACCTGACTTCAGCAAAAATCCTGTTAAGTCAGTTTGGCAAGACCTTCCATGCCCTTGATGTCTTCATGAATAATTTTCCATCCACTGATCCACTCGCTCTATTCCTTGGCTGTAAATCCTATGAAAAGAAAAAATTCTCGGAACCCCAACACTAAGCCAAGGAAAAAGTCAAGCTGGGGACTATGTCAGGCAGGCCTGCCTCCCATTTTATTCCTAAACAAGAGAGCTATGAAGATTTTTTTAAAAGCTACATACCTCCCTCACAATTTGCCCACAAGGAAACTCCTTGTGGATGAAGGACAGCCAGAACTCAAAGTCATCCCGCTGAGGCTCATGTGAGACAAACGCACATCTCATTGCTTTTTCTACCATATTGTTTCACTAAGCCAGACTAAGGCATAAGATTATTTCCTCTACCCTCCTCTCACATATAAATTGTGTACTCTGTGAAAGGTTAATCAGAGACTCAAAATAATGCAACAGTTTGTCTCTTTTCTACCTAAGATTTGGAAGTCCCCTCCCCCTGCCTCAAGTTTACCCACCTTTCCAGACGAAATCAATGTACATCTTACACAAATTAATTGATGTCTCATGTCTACCTAAAATACATAAAACCAAGCTGTGCCCTGACCACCTTGGGTACATGTCCTCAGAACCTCCTGTGGCTGTATCACAGGTGCATCCTTAAGGTTGGCAAAATAAACTTTCTAAATTGGTTGAGACCTGTCTCAGATATTCTGGGTTCACAATCCCCAGCTATCTTTGCCATATTCAGGACTTGAGGCCCATCTCTCCCCCGCTACTGCAATACCCCTTGATAAGAACTGAAAGTACTGCTATGGACTGAATGTTGTTCCCCCCAAATTCATATGTTTAAGCCTTAACCCTCAATGTCTCTGTATTTGGAGACAGGGCTTTTAGGAGGTAATTAAGATTAAATGAGGTTGGAAGGGTAGGGTTCTAATCAGATAGCATTGGTGGCCATACAATAAGAGGAAGAGAGAGAAATAGATCTCTCTCCAAGTACATGCACCATGGAAAGGCCAAGTGAACATGCAGAGAAAAGGCAGCCAGGAAAAGTGCTCTTATCAAAACCCAAACACAGTGACAAACTGACCTCAGATATCCAGGTTACAAAACTGTGAAAAAAAATTTCTGTTGTTAGAATACAAACGTTTGTGGTATTTTGTTATGGCAGCCTGAGCAGTCTACACTTCTAGCAGACTAATACCACCCCTACCGCAAGAGTCTTGAATAAAGTATTTCTTGCTGTTTTAACAAGGGTCAGAATAAATTTTCTTTAACAACATAATAATAGAAATGAAATATTCACTAGAAGCTATAGAAGATAAAGACAAGGGAATCTTTCAGAGAGTTAAAATAAAATGAAAGAGACGGAATCAGAGGCATGTGAGCCAGAGCAACTCCATCTTGAATAGGAGGTGGGTAAAATAAGGCTAAAACGTACTGGGTTTTAGACATTTAAGGCATCCTAAGTCACAGGATGAGAGAGGAGGTCAGCACAAGACACAGGTCATAAAGACTCTGCTGATGAAACAGGCAACAGTAAAGCAGCTGGCTAAAACCCATCAAAACCAAGATGGCAACAACAGAGACCTCTAGTAGTATAATCAAGAAATAAACATACAAATGGGCAACCAGCAGCCTTCGGGGCTACTCCGTCTGTGGAGCAGCGATTCTTTATTCCTTTACTTTCTAAATAAACTTCCCTTCACTTTATGGACTTGTTTGAAATTCTTTCTTGCGTGAGATTCAAGAACCCTCTCTCTTGGGGTCTGGATCAGGACCCCTTTCCTGTAACAATAGAAAAATGGGGGAAAGGAGAAAAAGGAAAATAAAATGTGAATATGAGACTAGTAAAAATAATCCAGCATCAAAATACCGGGAAACAAAATCCCTCCACACGCCCACTCCCCAAAAAGAGAGGAAGGCGGCTTTGAAATATCTAAAGAAAATATACCAGAACCAAAAGACATGATTTACTGGAGTCGAGTCAAAATTTCCATGGAGCCCTCAACAATGTACTAGAAAACAGACACACAGAGACACCACTGTCAAATTTCAGAACACCAGAAATAAATAAAATGTGCTACATATTTCCAGAGAGATTAGTAAGAAGAAAAAAGAACGGGTCCTTCTAAGGATCATTAATCACAATGGCTTCAACAGCACTCAAAGCAGTAAGTAAATAAAACAATGTTTTTAAAATTCTGAAGGAAAATTAATTCTAACCTAGAACTCTATAGAGGCAAACTCCCAGTCCAGACTGGAACAATATGATCCAAGAGACAGCCACGTTGAGCACTGTCATCAAAGACAGTCACTGCCCAAGTGACTGTGGCCCAGTTCAGTTTTTTATCTGTGGAGACCCTAACCCAGCGGCACTAGAGGAATTAAAGACACACACACAGAAATATAGAGGTGTAAAGTGGGAAATCAGGGGTCTCACAGGCTTCAGAACTGAGAGCCCAGAACAGAGATTTACCCACGTATTTATTAACAGCAAGTCAATCATTAGCAGTGTTTCTAGAGATAATGATTAACTAAAAGTATCCCTTATGGGAAACGAAGGGATGGGCCGAAATAAAGGGGTGGGTCTAGCTAGGTTATCTGCAGCAGGAACATGTCCTTAAGGCACAGATCGCTCATGCTATTGTTTGTGGCTTAAGAATGCCTTTAAGCGGTTTTCCGCTCTGGGCAGGCCAGGTGTTCCTTGCCCTCATTCCAGTAAATCCACAACCTTCCAGCATGGGCATTATGGCCATCATGAACATGTCACAGTGCTGCAGAGATTTTGTTTATGGCCAGTTTTGGGGCCAGTTTATGGCCAGATTTTTGGGGGGCTTGTTCCCAACAATCTGAACATGTCTTATTCTATGTGATAATGATGTACTTCTGCCTGGAAGAAGCCATGGACACTCACTTCCCCCTTCTATTAATTTTTTTTTTTTTTTTATGAGACAGAGTCTTGCTCTGTTGCCCAGGCTGGAGTGCAGTGGCATGATCTCAGCTCACTGCAACCTCTGCCTCCCAGTTTCAAGCAATTCTCATGCCTCAGCCTCCCAAATGGTTGGGAACTACAAGCATGTGCCACCACATCCAGCTAATTTTTTTGTATTTTTAGTAGAGAAGAGGTTTTGCCATGTTGCCCAGGCTTAAATTAAGTATTACTTTGTATCTAGTGCAAGGTTTTCACTAGAATAAACCTCTTTTTTAATGTCTTCATTTAATTGTTTTTGGAATCCTAAATATTTAAATACAAATTATCCTTCATTAATGAAGTCTGATTTATTCATCCCACCAAAGGTGACAAAATTCTTTCAGATATGTTAATATCTGTTCCCAGAAAATCTTTCAGAAAATCCATGTGGTCAATATTCATTCTAACTAAACATGTTTGGGTATGAAGAGTACCTAAAAAGACACTCACTAAAAGGGAAATTTTTAAAAGACAGTCTCAATTTCCAGTGCTATTGTACTAAACGTCTTAAACACTTTCTAACTTTCTAACTACATATACTTTGCACAAATACTAAAAGAAAAAAATAATAAGAATTATTGGGGTTAAGGAAATTTTAAATCTTGGAAATTCCTACTGTTATTCTAAGAGAGATGATTCCCCATCATCAACTGAAAATCATCTTACTTTTAGTACTTAATTGACAATTGATACGTATTTTTAATGTAAACACTGTGGTAATGTGTAGAAGTAATCCACAGAAGCACTATGTAATCCACAGAAGGCAATCCGTGGCCTTTCAAGGCTACTACGTTAATTTTTCATTTTTTCTGTATCAAAATGTTAAAGGCATTCACCAGGAGGCTCCCTGGGGAGCAAACTTATTGCAGGCGAGAGTAACAAAAACATACACCGTGGTTCGCACCTCCCAACACTTTGGGAGGCCAAGGCAGGCGAATCACTTGAGGTCAGGAGTTTGAGACTAGCCTGGCTAACATGGTGAAACCCCATTGCTACTAAAAATACAAAAATTAGCTGGGCATTCTGGCCGCACCTGTAATCCCAGCTACTTGGGCAGCTCAGGCACAAGAATCACTTGAACCCAGGAGGCAGAGCTTGCAGTGAGCCAAGATCATGCCACTGCACTCCATCCTGGGTTGACAGAGTAAGACTCTGTCTGGAAAAAAAAAAAAATTATATATATATGTTAGGGTATTAGACATTAAGTACCAGCTAAAAGTAATTTGGGTTTTGGCTGTAAGTGCTAGAATAAGACTATCAAAAAGGAGAAAGCATATGGCAAACAGAACCCTTCCAAGACTGCCGTACAGAGTCATTTATTCTGTTAACTATTATTTATTTAGCCACCTACCACGTACCACATACTGCCAGGTGTTGGGGGTATAAAGATGAGCAAAAAGAGACAAGGTATTGGGCCTCAGGGAGCCTTCTATCTAATAGGAAAACAATCAATTAGAATAGAAGAGTAAACAGAATTGGCAAAATCCCTGCCCTCAGGGATCTTAAATTCCAGTGGAGGGGAGTATGAAGGGGTAGGGTAGATATATCAAGTTAGCCTTTTAAAAAGATTACTCTTTCATCTGGCCAAGCCCTGGCCTTGCTGATCAAAACAATGTTATATGCACCTTTGGCACACAAGTTTTAAACTGGCAACTCCTCTCACCTCTATCAGTGTATCCGAAGGCTATTAGCTTCCCTGGTATCCAGATACTGTGAGAAAATAGGGCACCAGGTAACAGCTGGCTGTGGCTAGCGAGTTTTGTGTGTACCCAGAACAATCTTTTATCAAGCATTTTGGTTCCTGATCCAAAGTTCAGGAATTGAATCATTCTCAAAAACGTTTCAGCAGGGTTCCCTTTAGTCAGTAAATTACCTTGAAAAGGCCCAAGGCGGGAGGATTGCTTGAGTCCAAGAGTTCAAAGCCACTCTGGGCAACATAGTGAGACCCTTGTCTCTATCAAAAGTACGAACATTAGTCGGGCATGACAGTACACACTTGTAGTCACAGAAAGAATAGCTTCAGCCCAGGTGGCCAAGGCTGCAGTGAGCCATGATTGCGCCACTGCACTCCAGCCTGGGTGACAGAGTAAGATCCTGTGTCAAAAATCAAAATCAAAAAACACAAAGAAAAAGCCTCCCTAGAAAATATATCCAAGTTAATCTTCAGCTAGTTGCACAAAATTTGGGTATTTTATTGCTATAATATAGTATTAATTGAACATAAGTACTGAAACTTATTGTAAATATCTTGGTTTTATCAGCAATAAACTTTTATTAACAATGGAAAGAAAACACCCATCACTAAGCCCAAACTCAGGACAAAGAAGAAAATATCTGAACATTAACAATATCTAAAAATTAACTACCACAATTTAATTAAGAAGTAATTTTGATATTTATTTTCAATGACTATTTACTGAGTACCTGTTATGTGCCAGGCACTGCTTTAGGCTAAGATACTGATGACAAAATATGCAGATCAATTGTTTTTCAAAATAAGACAAATGTCTATTCCAGCTATGACACCCCTTCTGAAAGTCTAGTTAATCACGGCCCTGGTCCTGATGTATAACCTTTTTAAGAAACTCCAATGCAGCAATCAATGCTTAAAGCTAAGTCCGCTATCACTTGATTCTTAGAAACAGCGAACACCACCACTAACTTAACTGATATAGCTAAGATTAATGTGCTAACAAAAAAAAAAAAAAAAGAGGATTAAAAAAATAAAAGCAAGTTCGTCATTAATAAGCTTACTATGAAATATTTTAAAATACATGATGTGGAAACTGATACCAGGAAAATTACTATAAATACTATACAATCTGAATTGTGAGAACTAATTATATAATGTTCTTACAGATTGTCAGAGAAGAAATCATAAACTATATTTCAAATATAAACACCTATGTAAATTACCATCACAAGATAGATTTGAATTTAGACATAATTCATATAACATATGCAATCTTTATTACGATACTATGGACAAAAAGTAGACTTTTTCAGAAAAAGCCCTGTATTTTTAAGAGACTCAACATTCCAGTTTACCTAGATACTAAAAATTTCCTTCACAGATGTTAAAGTATCAGAATATAATGGCAAGATATTCATCCCAGGTGATTTAAATATTCCATATGCAGTGACTAATCTTGTTTATTATTCCAATGATACAACCAGAAGTTACCTAGTTTTGTAATTTGTGCTAGGTTTAAGAGTTTTTCCACCAGGTGCAGTGGCTCATGCCTGTAATCCCAGAACTTTGGGAGGCCAAGGTGGAGAGATTGCTTGAGCCCAAGAGTTCAAGACCAGCCTGGGCAACAAAGTGAGACCCTTGTCTCTACAAAAAAATACAAAAACTAGCTAGGTAAAGTGGTGCATGCCTGTGGTCCCAGCTGGCGTGGCTGGGAGGCTGAAGTGGAAGGATCACTTCAGCCTGGGAGGTTGAGGCTAGTGAGTCACGATCACGCCACTATACTCCAGCCTGGGTGACAGAGCGAGAGACTGTCTCAAAAAAAAAAAAAAAAAAAAATTTTTAATGAGACTGAGTCTCTCGCTCTGTCACCCAGACTAGAGTCCAGTGGCGTGGTCCCGGCACACTGCAATCTCCGTCTCCTGGGTTCAAGCAATTCTCTTGACTCAGCCTCCGAAGTAGCTGGGATTACAGGCACATGCTACAACACCCAGCTAATTTTTATACTTTTAGTAGAGACAGGGTTTCACCATGTTGGCCAGGCTGGACTCAAACTCCTGACCTCAGATGATCCGCCTACCTCGGCCTCCCAAAGTGCTGGGATTACAGGCATGAGCCACCATGCCCAGCCAAAAAAATAGTTTTAAAAGGTAAACATGCTTTATACAGGTAGCTAATTTTGTCTTCTGGTTAGTATTGCATTTAAATGACTCACTGAGAATCAGAGAGACAATCAAAAGAACTGGAATTTTTCTCTGGAATTTTTCATTTCTTGAATCAACTATAAAATATATTATCCTTTCTTAACTGACATAAAAATTACGCAATAAGTATATTCAGATATTCTATAAGATGAGAGTCAAATTTTTTTTTTTTTTTGAGACAAAGTCTTGCTCTGTCACCCAGGCTGGAGTACAACGGTGTGATCTCAGCTCACTGCAACCTCCACCTTCCAGGTTCAAGTGATTCTCCTGCCTCAGCCTCCTGAGTAGCTGGGATTACAGGCGCCCACGACCACCATACCCAGCTAATTTTTGTATTTTTAGTAGAGACGGGGTTTCACCATGTTGGCCAGGCTGGTCTCAAACTCCTGACCTTCAGGTGATCCACCCGCCTTGGCCTCCCAAAGTGCTGGGATTACAGGCGCGAGCCACTGTGCCCGGCCCTCAAATTATTTTTCCAAATGTCCAAGGGCCGCTTTAACTTTCAACCCCACTCCACAACATGCTTTGAAGACAGTACTCTACTAAACTATCTCTGAAAATGCAAATACAAGTTTTCTCATTAAAAAATAATTTTAAGCTCTCGCCATCACCTCTACATATCACTCTGCATCTGTACCCATACAGTCATCCTTTCATTCTGTTACTAAGTCCATATTATTCTTACCCCTATCTAAAACCAGTCACTACTCACCCACCAGATCCTATTCCTTCTTAAGCCATGCAAGAACAACCCCTCCTCTCCTCTCTCCTCCTCCTCTCCTCTCGCCCCTCTCTTTCACTCTTCTCCCCTGCTCTTTTCTTTCTCCCTCCTCTTCCCCTCCTCTCTTCTGTGCCTTGTGAAATATGTGCTTGCTTCCCCTTCGCTTTCTGCCATGACTGTAGATTTCCTGACACCTCCCCAGGCATACAAAACTATGAGTCAATTAAACCTCTTTCCTTTATAAATGACCCAGTCTCAGGGAAGTTCTTTATAGCAGTGTGAAAACAAAGTAATACATCTAGTTTTAGGGCTTTAAACATTATCCATATGGCTAATGATGGCATCAATGTTATTAATATGCTAATAACACCCCATGTGGCCAGGCACAGTGGCTCACACACGTGTAATGTCAGCACTCTGGAAGGCACAGGCAGGTGGATAACTTGAGCTCAGGAGTTCGAGACCAGCCTGGCCAACATGGGGAAATCCCATCTCTACTAAAAATGCAAAAATTATCCCAGTATGGTGGCGTGCACCTGTAATTCCAGCTATTCAGGTGGCCGACACACGAGAACTGCTTGAACCTGGGGACGGAGATTGTAGTGAGTCAAGATTGTGCCACCACTGCACTTCAGCCTTGGTAACGGAGTGAGACCCTGTCTCAAAAAAATAGTAATAGTAATGCCCCATTTTCTATCTCCAACTGATACCTCTCTCCTAACTCCAGACATCTAGAGCTCATAGCCTATTCAATATCACTACTTAGGAAATCAACAGCCATCTCAAACTTTTCATATCCTAAACTGACCTCCTATCTCCCTATTTAAATTTGTTTC
The DNA here is from genome assembly GCF_007565055.1 of Rhinopithecus roxellana. NCBI lineage: Eukaryota > Metazoa > Chordata > Mammalia > Primates > Cercopithecidae > Rhinopithecus > Rhinopithecus roxellana. The sequence goes on along the minus strand of NC_044552.1, from coordinate 87,856,740 downwards.
TTTCACAATTATCCTCTTCTTATTAAATGATAGTTTCTTTTTCTTTTTTTGAGACAGGGTCTCACTCTGTCACCCAGGCTGGGTGTTACTCCAGTAAGAAATCTGATACCTTAGCCTACTTCAGCTTAATCATAGCAAATATAAACCTTCCATCAGGCTTTGTGAAATACTGAAAATACATTAAGGACATCCACTTGTATGGCCCTTGAGATAGGAGTCTTGGTACTTCTCAGCAGCTCCCAGGTCCCATCTCCTCTTAATTATGTTAGGGAACACACTGTATGGTGCTTCTGAGTGATTATGTTGACTCATTTACCTTTGTTCAGCCACATAACCAATTTTGAAATTTCTTTTGTGAAAGTAAGGGCTCACTCTTACGACAGGACTGTTTGGGGAGAGTAGAGTGTGAAGGGGGGTTGAACCATGAAGTGAAATTATTACAAATGCATTCTACAAACATTTATTGAATTCCCAATATGTGTCAGGCCTAGTACCAGAAAAAAAAATTAGTATTTTTCATCCTAAACAAAAAACAAAAGCACATTCTTTCTAAATAAAAAACAAAAGCACACATAGAAATAAGATCCTAGAAACTCCTAAAATTATAAAGTTACCACCATTGCCAGTAAAAGAATTGGAATTAATTATTGGGGGAAGAGGAATAACTAAAGTGATAATATCCCAGGTACTCAAATGCCTGGGGGAAAGCAGGAAATACTCAGAGAAGCAGTGCTATGCTTCTATCCCAAAGCACTATAACATGGGTAAAGTTAGCCTACACCTACCTTCTCCTTCCTCATCTTCTCCCCATTTGAAAACGCTAACTTAGGCCCAAAAAAACAGGCAAAAATCAAGAAACAAGAGCTATCTTGTTTCATTTCATTCCTTAAAATGCAGGTTCAAACTCTAGCTTACACACAAACCCTACCTTGTAGTAAGTAAATTCAGACAGAAGAAAAGAAAGCAAATATTTTCTTGCTTTACAAACAAGTCTATATTTGCTTGCCTTATTGACTCCCTAGGGCTAATACTTTTTAAATATTAATTTTAAAATTTCAAATGTTGATGATACATTACAAAAATGAGACGCCCTTGCCTATAAACATGTTTGTTCTCCCTTAACCTAGGTGTGCCACATAAATAAAGGACCAAAGTAAAATATCTTTTTTTTTTTTTTTTTTGAGACAGTTTTTCTCTTGTCACCCAGGGTGCAGTGCTGTGGTAAGATCAAATCACTGCAACCTCCACCTCTTGGGTTCAAGCAATTCTCCTGCCTCAGCCTCCGTAGTAGCTGGGATTACAGGGGCCCGCCACCACACCTGGCTAGTTTTCGTATTTTTAGTAGAGATGGGGTTTCACCATGTTGGCCAGGCTGGTCTCGAACTCCTGACCTCCGGTGATCCACCCGCCTTGGCCTCTCAAAGTGCTGGGATTACAGGCGTGAGCCACTACGCCTGGCCTTCTGATTTCTTTCAGAAGTGTTTTGTGGTTCTCCTTGTAGAGGTCTTTCACCTCCTTGGTTAGCTATATTTTTAAGTATTTCGTTTTGTCTGTGTGGCTGTTGTAAACGGGACTGTGTTCTCGATTTGACTTTCAGCTTGAACGTCACTGCTGTTTAGAAATACTACTCATTTTTGTACGTTTATTTTGTGTCCTGAAACATTACTGAAGTCATTTATCAGTTCTCGGAGTCTTTTGGGAGAAACTTCAGGGTTTTCCACATATAGAATGTATCATCAGCAAAGAGAGACAGTTTGACTTCTTTTTTCCTATTTGAATACCTTTTATTTCTTCTCTTGTCTAGCTCTGGCTAGGACTTCCAGTACTATGCTGAATAAGAGTGGTATGAGTGGGCATTCTTGCCTTGTTCCTGTTCTCAAGGAGAATAGTTTCAGCTTTTGCCTGTTCAGTAGAATGTTGGCTATGGGTTTATCACAGATAACTCATTATTTTCAGTTATGTTCCTTTGAAGGAAGTTATTATGTTGAAGGTTTTTATTATGAAGGGATGCTGGATTTTACGGAAAGCTTTTTCTGCCTCTATTGAGATGATCAGATGATTTTCGCTTTTAATTCTGCCAATGTGGTGAATCACATTTATTGATTTGCATATGTTGAACCACCCTTGCGTCCCAGTAATAAAAGCCTATTAGATCACAGTGTATTCACACTACCCGACTTCAAACTATACGGAAGGCTACCGTAACCAAAACAGCACAGTAGTAGTACAAAAACAGACAGACCAATGGGATAGAATAGAGAACACAGAAATGAAGCCCCACAACTACAACCATCTGATTTTTCACAAAGTCAACAAAAACAAGCAATAGGAAAAGGACTCTCTATTCAATAAATGGTGCTGGGATAACTGGCTAGCCATATGCAGAAGAATGAAACTGGACCCCTACCTTTCACCATATACAAAAATCAACTCAAGATGGATTATAAAGATTCAAATGTGGCCGGGCGCGGTGGCTCAAGCCTGTAATCCCAGCACTTTGGGAGGTCGAGACGTGCAGATCACGAGGTCAGGAGATCGAGACCATCCTGACTAACATGGTGAAACCCCGTCTCTACTAAAAAAATACAAAAAACTAGCTGGGCGAGGTGGCGGGCGCCTGTAGTCCCAGCTACTCGGGAGGCTGAGGCAGGAGAATGGCGTGAACCCGGGAGGCGGAGCTTGCAGTGAGCTGAGATCCAGCCGCTGCACTCCAGCCTGGGTGACAGAGCCAGACTCCATCTCAAAAAAAAAAAAGATTCAAATGTAAGACCTCAAACTATAAAAATCTAGAAGAAAACCTAGGAAATATCCTTCTTGACACTGGTCTTGGTTAAGAATTTTTGGTTCCATCCCCAAAAGCAACTGCAACAAAAAAATTGACAAGTGGGACCTAGTTAAACTAAAGAGCTGCTGCAGGGCAAAAGCAACTATCAACAGAGCAAACAGACAAACCACACAAACTATTCACAAACCATGCATTCAACAAAGGATTGAGATCCAGAATCTATGAGGAACTTCAGCAAAATACAAATAACTCCATTAAAAAATGGGCAAAGGACATGAACAAACACTTATTTAAAAAAGACAAAAAAGCAGCCAACAAATATGAAAAAATAATCACTAACCATCAGAGAAATGCAAATCAAAACCACAATGAAATATCATCTCATACCTGTCAGAATGGTTTTTATTAAAAAGCAAAAAAAAAAAAACAGAAGCTGGCAAGCCTGCAGAGAAAAGAGAATGCTTATACACTGTTGGTTGGAATGTAAATTAATTCAACCACTGTGGAAAGCAGTTTAGAGATTTCTAAACTTAAAACAGAGTTACCAGCCAGGCGCAGTGGCTCACACCTATAATCCCAGCATTTTGGAAAGTTGGGGCAGGCAGATCACTTGAGGTCAGGAGGTTGAGACCAGCCTGGCTAACATGGTGAAACCTCGTCTCTACTAAAAATCCAAAAAGTAGACAGGCATGGTGGCAGGCACCTGTAGTCCCAGCTACTCAGGTTTCTAAGGCAGGAGAATGGCTTGAGCCCAGAAGGTGGAGGTTGCAGTGAGCCAAGATCATGCCACTGCACTCCAATGTGGGCAACAGAGTGAGACTCAGTCTCAAAAAAATAAAAATAAAAACTAAAAAATACATATATATAACAGAGCTACTCTCTGACCCAGCAATCACATGACTGGGTATATACCCAAAGGAAAATAAATCATTCTACCAAAAAGACACATGCATTCTTTGAACATAATATGCCTGATTAAAAACAAATACACACACAGAAAAAGAAAAGACACATGCCCTTTGTATGTTCATCACAGCACTGTTCACAACAGACATGGAATCAACCTCAGTGTCCATAAACAATGGACTGGATAAAGAAAATGTAGTACACATACACCATGGAATACTATGCAGCCATTAAAAAGAATGAAATAATGCCCTTTGCAGCAACATGGAGGTAGTTGGAGGCTATTATCCCAAGCGAAATTAACACAGGAACAGAAAACCAAATACAATATGGGAAACCAAATACAAGTGGGAACTAAACATTCAGCACACATGGACATAAAGATGGGAGCCGAAGCCAGGCATGGTGGCTCATGCCTGTAATTCCAGCACTCTGGGAGGCCAAGGCAAGAGGACTACTTGGAGTCCAGGAGTTCAAGACCAGTACGGGCAATATAGTGAGACTTCGTCTCAATTAAAAAAAAAAAAAAGATGGGAGTCATAGACATTGGGGACTACTAGAGGGGGCAGAGAGGGAGGGGGAAAGGGCTAAAAAACTACCTGTTGGGTACTATCCTCACCACCTAAGTGATGAAATCATCCATACCCTAACCCTCGGTAGCACAGAGTATACCCATGTAACAAACCTGTACATGTACTCCTGTATCTAAAATAAAAGGCAAAATTACAATTTTCTTAAAAAAAAAAGTTCAAAGATGTGAAACAAAAAGCTGAAATATTGGATATAAATGTTACTTAGTATGACTGGAGGGTGTACTGAGAGGGAGAAGGGGAAAAAAACGTGTGGTGGAAGACAAAGCCTGACAGATAAAAGCAGATCTATGCCAAGGTGTAAACAGCCTTAACTGTTCTACAGGTAATTGAGGGTCATCTAATTAGATCTGCATATTAGAAAGGTCACTGACCATATTAAAAAGGTCTCTGGTAGAAGAGAGTGGTAGGCAATAATCCAATATGATGAGGGAAAAAAGCACCAAAAGCAGGGCACCAGATAATAGCAAACAATTAGTGAATTCATAAACAAAGAATTAAGTAATTAATAACTGACTGGGTATTTCAAACAAAATTAAAAGAAAACTTCATACATATGAGAGATTTAATTCTTTATGTATACAGATTGTTGAGTGTCCACAGATCTTATGGGACTTTGTGTCATAAACCCATTAAAAAGCAAATTCAGTAGAGCATCATCTTTTAATAATGCTATTACTCAGCAACTAGATTTTTCTGATTGTTCCAATCAGCTGGAATGAAAATACCCTCAAATCAGATATATTCATCACTTGCCCTCCAATTTAGCATTTTGCACAAATGTGCTAGATTACTAATATTAAAGAAATACAGTAATAAAACAGATTCTCAAAATATGGATAAAAATACAACGTTTATCCAAACAGTTGGCAAAGTTTTGGTGGGAGTTAGGTTTTTTTTAAAGTAGATTTCTGTAAAATTCTGCTAAGTAGCCAATAAATCAAACATTATAATGGGAATGTCTCCCAGTGGAATAATATGCCTGGATTTTTTTATTTTCAGACAAAGACTTGAGACAGACACAATTTATGCATTACTGAGATCCTCTGTAAAACCTGGTAAAACCATAATGGTTTTGTCAAGGCACTTAAAAAGTTACTCAAACAGTTAACTTTTCACAAACAAAAATAATCAATCATACTGATTATATGATCCAAAGCTCCATATGCCTTCCCAGCTCATAAAGCATGGCAATATCTCAAAGGAATGTTATTTATAGGGTTAAAAAGCTTCAGTTTCCCCAGAGTTAAAAGTAAGCAAACTTTTTGTGTTTATTTTTTAAAGTAGATCTCACAATAAAAACTCTCCCCTCTACTGTGCTGTGGGCATTTTGCCCTGACTCCTAACCACCAACATACGATGATTTCTTTTAAAGCTGCTGCCTTCCGCCTATACCAAAATTCATTCTTGAGTCTTTACACTACCAACTTTAAGCCCGTAGGTATTAAGGTCAGATAAATCTCAAGTTTCAGAGTAGTTCAAGTACTCAGTTGCTATTTTATAATCTCACTCCTTCTCTGGAATTAATTACACAGTGATTATTCAACAATTAAAATTCAACTCAGCTACAATTTTGTCTCACTTCACAAGAATTACCATCCTGGAATAGAATCCATTAGAACTACTGAGTATTCTTCATGAAGGAATGAATTTCTTTTCATTGAAGGCTTGAGCCTTTTTTTCTTCAGTTTAGTTGTTCACAATAAAGTAGTACTAATTACAATCTTCTCACAAGTCCCATTCAATATTAACAGTGATTCACAAAGATGCATTTTATATTAATTTTCTTATTAAGGTAATAAAAGAGCACATTTTATTTTTTTTGCTCATATAACCAACAACACTGCCTACTGCCCCTCCTTCCCTTGTTTGGCTGCTCTCTGAAATTACTGTCAGCTATCACTCTGGGGCTTCCCTTCACTGCTCTCTCCTAAGAACATATTTGAGTCCTTTCATGTTCAAGAGGGTCTTTGTTCTACCTTTATACTTAAATTACTGATTGAACGCACACATATAATTGAGTTCTGGGTTGAAAGCCATTTTTCTTCAAGATTTTGAGAACATACATTTTAGCATCCAGAACTGCTATGCCTTTTAGGTTCCTGATTATTCGTACCCCTTTTTATTTCTCCTCTATGACTTGAAAGCTTAAAGGATCTTGCCTTAATCCTGGGTGCCCTAAACTTCCATGATAATATGGCTCTGTGTTGCTTGAATATTGTGCTACATACACTAAGAACATATTTACTCTGGAAGCACAAATTATACAATGAGGAATGTTCTGATATTATTTCTATTTTTTAGATGTCTTCTTATTCAGTTCTTGCCTTCTGAGGTCTATAATTCAATATTCTTCTTCTAGGAGATTTCCACTCTTACTCTCGCCTCTTTTCTCTTCTATTACCTATGTCTTTACCCCTTTATTCCACCATCTTGGGAATGTCCTCCACTTGACTTTCTAACCCTTCTACAGAAAATTTTATTTCTGCAGTCACATTTTCATTTTCTCTCCATTGTCTCTGATTCCTTTTGGCTGCTTTTTTCCTTCTATTGCTTTTTTCTTTTTCATGGAAAAGCTTTTCTCAACTTACTTTCCATTCATCTTTAGAAAGTCACTCAGTAGCTAACTAGCAACTCTGTGTAAGTACATGGAGACCTATGACTTCATTCTAGAGTAACTGGGCCCATCTAACTTTTTGGTAGGGATGTTCCCAACGATACAACTTTTTTTTTTAATTTCTATACTATCATTCTAATGATGTTTCAGAAGAAAAGAAGATATAAATGTACGTAGACATTCTCCATGTTTATCAAGAAGTACAATGTTTAACAAGGAAAAACATCTTTATAGAATAATTCGGTGTTAATTATTTTCATCATTGCCTTGAGAATGTTTAATAAAGTTTATTAATCTGACAATTTTACATTTCTCATTTTAATTTTTTTTTTTTTTTTTAGAAGGAGTCTGTCACCCAGGCTGGAGCGCAATGGTGTGATCTCGGCTCACTGCAACATCCACCTCCCAGGTTCAAGCGATTCTCCTGCCTCAGCCTCCCAAGTAGCTGGGATTACAGGCACCTGCCACTACATCTGGCTAATTTTTGTATTTTTAGTAGAGACGAGGTTTCACCATGTTGGCCAGACTGATCTCAAACTCCTGACCTCAGGTGATTCACTTGCCTTGGCCTCCCAAAGTGCTGGGATTACAGGCTTGAGCCACCACGCCCAGCACATTTTAAACATTTAAGCCTCAATCCTTAGTAATATAATTGCCTTATATAAGAATTGTAAATTAATCTTTAAAAGTTTGGTGTAAAATTCATTTCAGGTAAGTAGACTATGTTGTCACTGACTTGTATTCTAACTTTCACTATAAAATTGGAAATATTTTCCCTAAGGGGAAAGAGGACTAATCCCAGGGTACGGTAACATCTTTTGAGATCTCTGAAAGTTTAAAATCATCATGCACAGTGGCCCATGCATATAATCCCAACACTTCGGGAGACTGAGGTGGGAGGATCACTTGGGGCCAGGAGTTCAAGACCAACCTGGTCAACATGATGAGATCTTGTCTCTATAAAAAATTTAAAAAAAAAAATTTAGCTGGGTATAGTGGTGTATACCTGTAATCCTAACTGTCTGAGAGGCTAAGACAGGTGAATCACCTAAGCCCAAGAGCTCAAGGCTGCAGTGAGCTATGATCACACCACTACACTCTGGCCCAGGCAACAGAGCAAGACCCTGTCTCTAAAGAAAATAAATAAAATAATTATGAAAAGAAACTAAGTTTCACAGAAATGTTCAAATATATACAATAAAGAAAAAACACAACGTAAAAATATGAGTACCCGAAACTATCAGAACAATTACTAATGCTGATCGTTCCTCACATATTATACCCACCACCTAGTGGTAACCCCACAAAAAAAAAAGGTATTTTCTCAATATTTACAAATGTTTTATTCTAAATGAAGAGTTCTACAGCTCGACAAAAGCAGAGGTACAAATAGGAAACTTCAAAGAAGCTCTACCACTCTGAATAAGCCAGAGAGAAAATACTGTTGTTATTTTTTGGCATAATGCCAAAAATAAATGGGCTCTTTAGTTTCCACAGCACAAATTCCCCTTTTTTCCCTTTGTAGAAAATAGGTATACAGTCCACCTCATATTCTTGAGAATAATTTAACAGCTTCTTTTGTTAACAAGATACTGATAACCCCATCTCATCATCCAGGGTAACTAATTAACATCTATAAAGTGCAATCATTTAAAATGTGCTGGATTGGATCAAGCCATGAGTAAATCCATCTAAATCTAAAAGTTAAAAACTTAGAACCAAGTAGCAACAGCAATTATAACTGACTGATGAACCAATTTTTCGGCAGAACATCAGAATTTAACTGTTTTTATAATATGAACAATCCATAACCAGTGTTATTGTTTTCATTTCCAAAACCAAAAACAGGCAGGAAATTTAAGTGACTCATCCATAGCCACATAACAGAGCACTAGGACAAGGCTCCTCTTTGTCCATCAACTGGCTGTCAACTAAACTGTGCCAACCCCTCTACTTTCTTTAAAAAATCTGTTTCTATCAGACCATGGGTAGAAATATTTTGCCATAGAAAAATTCTGCATTTTAATAAATATTACTTGACATCCAATTTTCTGTTCCAAAAAAATGATTCAAGTATGCACTGTAATACATATTGCTGAAAGCCAGTTTAAAATAGCTAGAATGAGCGTAGCTCAGAAGTAACCAATTTTAAATTGTTCAATTTAAACAATTTTAAAACATTCACAAATAAATAGTAACAATTTTAAAATGTTCATGCCAAACACTTCTGCTTCGACACAAGATCAAGATATCTTTTTTCATTCTTACATCAGCTGAAGAAAGTCAAAGTCTCCTTGATTGAGTACTTTTTACTAATGGAATTAACTTAAGACAAAAGGAATACAGCAGAATCTTTGTTTTACCTTTTAAGTCTCGATTTTTTTTAACCACTTGGAATAGCACATATTATTACATTTTTAGCACATATGACTATAATTTTAATAATTTTCAGATAATCAAGTTCCACAACTTTACAATGTTTAGAAATCATGACAATTTTATCCCAGCATTAAAAAGACAAGAAATGTTATACATATTAAATCATAATTCTTTAAAACATTAAATCTCACCTTAAAAATCAACAACTAAGCAACAGATCAAAACTAGAAATTCACAGGACTCCAAAATTTTCTAATTGCATCAATTATTCTTTACAATTGAAAATACAGCTATTAGGCCGGACACGGTGGTTCACAACTGTAATTCCAACACTTTGGGAGGCCAAGTTGGGTGGATCATGAGATCAGGAGATTTGAGACCATCCTGGTTAACACAGTGAAACCCCATCTCTACTAAAAATACAAAAACAAAATTAGCTGGGCGTGGTGGCGGGCGCCTGTAGTCCCAGCTACTCGGGAGGCTGAGGCAAGAGAATGGCTTGAACCCGGGAGACGGAGGTTTCAGAGAGCTGACATCACACCACTGAACTCCAGCCTGGGCAACACAGTGAAACTCCGTCTCAAAAAAATATATATATATACACATAACTATTATATTACTATGAGGGAAAAAATAAATCTCACAATTAAAAATGTCATTACATCTTCATAATCACATCTGTTCTTAATTTATAATTTACCTATAATCACAAAAAAATGCCAGAAACTTATACACCAATTATCTCCTACAAAAACTAATGTGATCAAATGTTCAATCTAATCAGTAATCCCAAAAATATATATTTAAATGAGATGTTATCATTTTTTTGACATGGTCCAAAAAATGAGACACTATTTTTAGCCAGGCGCAGTGGCTGACACCTGTAATCCCAACACTTTGGGAGGCTGAGGCAGGAGGATCACTCGAGGTCAGGAGTTCAAAACTAGCCTGGCCAACATGGTGAAACCCCATCTCTACTAAAAATTCAAAAATTAGCCAGGCATGATGGCACACGCCTGTAATCCTAGCTACTCAGGAGGCTGAGGCAGGAGAATCACTTGAACCCAGAAGGCGGAGGTTGCAGTGAGCTGAGATCATGCCACTGCATTCCAGCCTGGGCGACAGAGCAAGACTCCATCTCAAAAAAAAAAACAAAAGAGATACTAGTTCTGCCTGCAGAATTAGAAAAAAAAATTATTGTAATACTCTGCTAATGAAGGTGGAACTTACACATTTAAGTACTGTAAACAACTTAAATTGGTATAGTAGCTTTGAAAAGTAACATGACTATATGCATATATATTAAGAGTCAGAAGAAAGTTTAGACTTTTTGACCCAGTATTTTCACTTCCAGGCATCTATCCTTAAGAAAATAATCAAAAGTTCATGTATACAAGACTCAGTATCAACCTAAATGCCCATCTACAGGTAAATAGTAAGTATTCCGCTGCAAAGCAGAATGAAATCCTGTCATTTGCAGCAACAAAGATGGACCTAGAAGACAAGACATTATGTTAAGTAAAATTAGCCAGGCACAGAAACACAAACACTGTAAGAACTCACTCATTTCATGGAACCTAAAAAAGTTGATTTCATAAAAGTAGAGAGTAGAACAGTGCTTACCAACGAAAGGGGGTGGAGGACAGGCGGAGGATCAGGAGAGGTTGTTCAATGGGTACGACGTTACAGTTAGGAAGAATAAATTCTGGTATTCTGTTACACAGTAGGGTGAATACAGCAAATAATAATGTAGGGTTTATTTCAAGATAGCTAAAAGAGATTTTAAACGTTGTTACCACAAAGAAATGACAAATGTTTAAAGTAATAAATATACTTTGATCATTATACTACATATACAAGCATTGAAATATCACATTGTGCCCCTAAATATGTACAATTATGTGTCAATTATAAATAAAAATTAATTTTAAAAAAGCTTATATTCTCTGAAGTGGCAGTTAACAAAAAAAGAGAAGGAGAGGGAGGGGCAGGTGAAAAACGAAACAAAGAAAAAAACTTGGAAATAAATATTTAACAATAAAAGGTAATTAACTAAATTACAATACAGTATAATTGAGCATTTGAAGAGTGAACAACCACAGGTTTGATTATTCAGTAAGAATTACCATGAGAAGCTATGACATACAGTAGAAAATATATACATGAAATCTGTTATGAGGATTAAATGAAAGACCATATATCTCCAATAGGCACTTTTTCACACATTAACATGTTTAAAATTGAGATGTATTTAGCATTTGATGATGTCAGTACTTAATTGGCAGTGACTTTCTTCCTTAAATATTAAGTGTGTACCTTAGAATTCATGGTATTTTAGATTCAATGAAACCTGGTACTGTAATGAATTGAAGACCTAAATTTGAAAGGTAGAAAGTACTCTGAGGTTGGTAACCTGAAACTAGACATCTAAATAGCAAGTGAGTCCAGAGACTGCTCAGCATCTCCCTTCATTTCATCAGTAACACCTACTTGCGGCATACCAAATAATGTTCATTTTTGGGTTTTGTGAAGGGGTTACACTGCAGATGAAGGAATATCATGTTGCCTTTGCTTTTCGAAAAATTTGTTTAATAGCATGACAAATGCTTGTTTATTTCCTTAATTCCTTTCTCCCACCTCCTTCCTCAGGTCCACACTCTCCAGCCCTCTCAACTGCTCCAAGTTCCTCCAAGTATTCCAGGTTTATCCCATCTCTACGCTTTAGCTCAAATGGCTTCTTCTGACAAAATCATTCCAAGCCAGAGGCAGTGGTTCACTGCCTGTAATCTTAACATTTTGGGAGGTCAAGGCGGGAGGACCACTTGAGGTCAAGAGTTCAAGACCAGCCTGGCCAACATGGTGAAACCCCTTCTCTACTAAAAATACAAAAATGAGCTGAGTGTGGTGGCAGGTGCCTGTAGTCCCAGCTACTCAGGAGGCTGAGGCGTAACAATCACTTGAGCCTGGGAGGCGGAAGTTGCAGTGAGCCAAGATAGTGCCACTGCACTCCAGCCCTGGGCAACCAAGCAAGACTCCATCTCAAAACAAACAAACAAACAAAAAGTCATTCCAGAACCACGTTCTGGCAACACCTTTCCCTGAGCTTCTCCTGCCTCAGCCCAATCTCCACCCACCAGCCTTTCTCACCTTTATTCCCACTGTGTCCCCTACACACTCTTCCACCAGATCCTGAAAAAAATGATATTGCTTGTATTTACTTACGTTCTTCCCACTAAACTGAAGCACCCTGATGGTGGGGATATCTGATTCGTATGCATCTATCCCTCAAGCCAAGGACATAGTAAACCCTCTATAAATGCCGCATGCACCAAGAGGTTTAGAGTGCACCACAGACAACTTGCTGAACTAACTATATCCTAGATACTCCAGAAATATTCAAACAGGCATCAAAACCTAATTTTTAGTCCTACATATTTATGCCATAAAATGTGAATTCAACTTTACTTATATATTTTATTTACCCAATATTTTCCCAAAATTAATATTACTATTTGTGTACATTTTGCTGTATATAAGCTCAAGGGTTTTTAAAATCACAATTGCCTGCCGAATTTTATCAAACTTCTGCACTGTTTTGCTGTTGTCGAGTTTTTTGTTTGAAAGGAGGTCTCACTCTGTCACCCAGGTCAGAGTGCAGCAGCACAATCTGGGCTCACTGCAGCCTCCACTTCCCAGCCTCAAGCAATATTCCCACCTCAGCCTTCCAAGTAGCTGGGACCACAAGCACCCACCACCACACCCAGCTAATCTTTTGTATTTTTTTCGCCATGTTTCCCAGGCTGGAAACTTTTGCACTGTTGATGTGCCAAATTCTAATGATTTTTTAAAGTCACATTTGTTGAGGTATAATTTACATACAGTAAAATTCAACTTCTTAGGAGTACAGTTCAAGATACAAAATAGGCAAGGCATGGTGGCTCAAACTGTAATCTCACAAGTTTGGGAGGCCAAGGTAGGAGAATCACTTGAGCCCAGGAGTTCAAGACAATCCTGGGCAACATAGTGAGACTCCTAACTCTACAAAAAAACTTAAAATTAGCTGGGTATGGTGGTGCATACCTGTAGTCCCAGCTACTCGGGAAACTGAAGTGGGAGGATCACTTGAGCCCAGAAGGTTAAGGCTGCAGTGAGCCATGACTGTGCCACTGCACTCCAGCCTGGGAAACAGAGCAAGACTGTTTCCAAAAAAAAAAAAAGATACAGAATAGTTCCATTCCTCCAAAAAGTTCCCTCATGCTCCCTTTGTAGTCAATTTCATTTGCCTTTCTTAGCTCCTGGCCACCACTTATCTGATTTCTGTTATTATGGAGATTAGTTTTGCCTGTTCTAGAATTTCATATATATGGAATCATGTATTCCTGAGTTCTGGTGTCTTTTACTTAGCATAACGCTTGTGAGATTCATCCATGCTGTTGTGGCTATCAGTAGTTGGGTTCTATTTACTGCTGAGTAGTTTTCCACTGTATGGGGTTATTTGCTTATCTGTTGATTTGCTGACAGGTACTGGAATGTTTCCAATTTGAGGCAATTATTAATAAAGCTGCTACATATACTCACACGTAAGTCTCTGTGTAGACATTGCTCTTGGATAAATACCTGGGAGTAGGATTCCCAATAGTATGGTAAGCAGCATATGAGAGTTCCAATTGTTCTACATCCTTGCTAGCATTTAGCAGTACAAGTGTAAAAAATTTTAGCCTTTCTAATGGGTGTGTAGCACCATGTCATTGCATAGGCATCTTTACAAAATAAATGGTCCGAACTCTTCAAAAATTTTAAGGTCATGAAACACAAAGAAAGATAAATAACTATTCCAGATGACACGAGACTAAAGCACATAACAAGCGAATGCAACGCATAATCTGGGACTTATCTTTGCTATGAATGACATGCTTTAGACAACTTGTGAACTCCGAATATGGTCTGCAGATTTTAAATTATAGTAGTGATAACTGTTACCTATGGTCAGGTGAGATAAAGATTCTGCTATCAAGAAATACACACTGAAGTATTTAGGGGTAAAGGGGCAGCATGCCAACTTGTCAAAAAGTTCAGAAAAAAAGTTGTTCAAGACATGTATGTATGTATGTATATGTACAGAGAAAGAGAAAAAGATAAAGAAAATGTGGTAAGGTGTTCATCTGAGAAATCTGGGTAAAGGGTATGCAGGAATTCATTGTACAGTACAGCCCTTGCAGCCCTTCTGGAAATATGAAATTAACAGCAAAATAAAAATAAGAAAAAATATATAAGAATACTACAAAGAAACTATAAAACATTATTAAATTAACAAAGACCTAACTAAAGTAAGCAACACACTATGATCTAAAGTGAGAAGATTCAATACTACTGAAAATGTCAATTCTCTCCAACACGATCTCCAGGTTAAATGCAATCCCAATTAAAATTTCAACAGATTTTCTTCGGGGAACTTGACAAGCTTATTCTAAAATGTATGCAGAAATGCAGAGGCCAAGAATAGCCAAGACATTCTTCAAGAAGACCTAGACAGGAAGAAAAGATTTACTATAAAGCTACAATAAAACAGTGTGGTAACAGTGCATGAATAGACAGACCAAGGGAAAAGAGCAAAGATTAATATATATAAATATGTAGGCTGGGCACGGTAGCTCAAACCTGTAATCTCAGCACTTTGGGAAGCCGAAGCAGGCAGATCACCTGAAGTCAGGAGTTCAAGACCAGCCCGGCGAACATGGTGAAACCCTGTCTCTACTAAACACACACACACACACACAAATTTAGCTGGGCATGGTGGCAGGTGCCTGTAATCTCAGCTACTCAGCAGGCTGAGGCAGAAGAATCGCTTGAACCTGGGAGACGGAGGTTGCAATGAGCCAGGATCGCACCACTACACTCCAGCCTGGGCAACACAGCAAGACTCCATCTCAAAAAAAAAAAAAAAAGTGTTTTAATTAAAAAAATAAACATATAAATATGTAGTGGATTTAATTTACAACAAAAGTAGGCAATGCAGATAATGGGGAAAGACAAACTCTTCAATAAATGCTACAGGGACAACTGGATATCCACTTGGGGTAAAAAATAAAATTTGAGTCCTACTGCACATCATATACAAAAATTATATATAGGTGGATCATAAATTACATGTGAAAAGCAAACAATAAAGCTTCTATAAGTTTGTATAGGAGATCATCTTCATGACCTCACAACAGGAAAAAAAAATTAACACAGAACCCAAAAGTCAGGCAGTGGTAGCACGTGCCTATATTCCCAGCTCCACGGGAGGATTGCTTGAGCCCAGGATTTCCAGGCTGCAGTCACGCCTGTGAATACCCACTGCAGTCTAGTGTGGACAACACAGCCATACCCAGTCTCCAAAAAAACAAAAAAATAAAAGACCAAAACACAAAACAAAACAAAAAACCAGGATCCAAAGCAACATTAATCACAAAGGAACCTTTGTATAAATTTGACAAATTAAGAACTTGTATTCTTAATTACTACACTATACTTCTTCCTCCAAAAGAATACATTTCAGCATAATTTCCAGCTATTCTTATGACTTTCTTTTTAAATAGGAGAAAGCTTGCTACTCTGTGCTTCAAAAGATTAGCCTGGGAAAAGCTACATATAAAACCAATGTAACTTGTACATTATACTGAATTCATTCCTCTGTTTGCCCAGCAATAGAACAGACAGCAATTGAGGTACGTCCCTCTCTCTCCCTTTTCCTGAATTGCAACAGCCTGACATACAGTTGATGCTCGATAAAATATCCCCTGAATAAATGACTAGATGAATAAATGAAAATTTACATTTCCTTAATTAAAACCACTATATAAATCCA
Organism: Rhinopithecus roxellana; assembly: GCF_007565055.1. Taxonomy (NCBI): domain Eukaryota; kingdom Metazoa; phylum Chordata; class Mammalia; order Primates; family Cercopithecidae; genus Rhinopithecus; species Rhinopithecus roxellana. The sequence continues at coordinate 87,840,613 of NC_044552.1, read as the reverse complement.
CATTTGGAGAACAAATAAAAGTGTGCACTGAATACTAAAAGCATAATGAATTATAAAGTAACTACTTACATCATTACCCTGCCCCCACCAATTCCAAGGATTAACAAATTAAACCACAAATCACTTTCAGTTTATAACAAAGTTTCAAACTAAAGCTATACCCCTAAATCTTCAGCTGATACTTTATTCCTCTGCTCCACCCTCATCTTTTTCCTTGCTTTTTTTTTTTTGTTTGTTTTTTTATTATACTTTAAGTTCTAGGGTACATGTGCATAATGTGCAGGTGTGTTACATATGTATACTTGTGCCATGTTGGTGTGCTGCACCCATCAACTCGTCAGCACCCATCAATTCATTATTTATATCATGTATAACTCCCAATGCAATCCCTCCCCCCTCCCCCTCCCCATGATAAGCCCCAGTGTGTGATGTTCCCCTTCCCTAGTCCAACTGATCTCATTGTTCAATTCCCACCTATGAGTGAGAACATGCGGTGTTTGGTTTTCAGTTCTTGTGACAGTTTGCTAAGAATGATGGTTTCCAGCTGCATCCATGTCCCTACAAAGGACGCAAACTCATCCTTTTTTATGGCTGCATAGTATTCCATGGTGTATATGTGCCACATTTTCTTAATCCAGTCTGTCACAGGTGGACATTTGGGTTGATTCCAAGTCTTTGCTATTGTGAATAGTGCCGCAATAAACATACGTGTGCATGTGTCTTTGTAGTAGAATAATTTATAATCCTTTGGGTATATACCCAGTAGTGGGATGGCTGGGTCATATGGTACATCTAGTTCTAGATCCTTGAGGAATTGCCATACTGTTTTCCATAATGGTTGAACTAGTTTACAATCCCACCAACAGCGTAAAAGTGTTCCTATTTCTCGACATCCTCTCCAACACCTGTTGTTTCCTGACTTTTTAATGATTGCCGTTCTAACTGGTTTGAGATGGTATCTCATTGTGGTTTTGATTTGCATTTCTCTGATGGCAAGTGATGATGAGCATTTTTTCATGTGTCTGTTGGCTGTATGAATGTCTTCTTTTGAGAAATGTCTGTTCATATCCTTTCCCCACTTTTTGATGGGGTTGTTTGTTTTTTTCTTGTATATTTGTTTGAGTTCTTTGTAGATTCTGGATATTAGCCCTTTGTCAGATGAGTAGATTGCAAAAATGTTCTCCCATTCTGTAGGTTGCCTGTTCACTCTGATGGTAGTTTCTTTTGCTGTGCAGAAGCTCTTTAGTTTAATTAGATCCCATTTGTCAATTTTGGCTTTTCCTGCTGTTGCTTTTGGTGTTTTAGACATGAAGTCCTTGCCAATGCCTATGTCCCGAAAGGTACTACCTAGCTTTTCTTCTAGGGTTTTTATGGTATTAGGTCTAACATTTAAGTCTCTAATCCATCTTGAATTAACCTTCATATAAGGAGTAAGGAAAGGATCCAGTTTCAGCTTTCTACTTATGGCTAGCCAATTTTCCCAGCACCATTTATTAAACAGGGAATCCTTTCCCCATTTCTTGTTTCTCTCAGGTTTGTCAAAGATCAGATGGCTGTAGATGTGTGGTATTATTTCTGAGGACTCTGTTCTGTTCCATTGGTCTAGATCTCTGTTTTGCTACCAGTACCATGCTGTTTTGGTTACTGTAGCCTTGTAGTATAGTTTGAAGTCAGGTAGCGTGACGCCTCCAGCTTTGTCCTTTTGACTTAGGATTGTCTTGGCAATGCGGGCTCTTTTTTGGTTCCATATGAACTTTAAAGCAGTTTTTCCAATTCTGTGAAGAAACTCATTGGTAGCTTGATGGGGATGGCATTGAATCTATAAATAACCTTGGTCAGTATGGCCATTTTCACGATATTGATTCTTCCTATCCATGAGCATGGTATGTTCTTCCATTTGTTTGTGTCCTCTTTGATTTCACTGAGCAGTGGTTTGTAGTTCTCCTTGAAGAGGTCCTTTACATCCCTTGTAAGTTGGATTCCTAGGTATTTTATTCTCTTTGAAGCAATTGTGAATGGAAGTTCATTCCTGATTTGGCTCTCTGCTTGTCTGTTAATGGTGTATAAGAATGCTTGTGATTTTTGCACATTAATTTTGTATCCTGAGACTTTGCTGAAGTTGCTTATCAGCTGAAGGAGATTTTGGGCTGAGACAATGGGGTTTTCTAAATATACAATCATGTCATCTGCAAACAAGGACAATTTGACTTCTTCTTTTCCTAACTGAATACCCTTGATTTCTTTCTCTTGCCTGATTGCCCTAGCCAGAACTTCCAACACTATGTTGAATAGGAGTGGTGAGAGAGGGCATCTCTGTCTTGTGCCAGTTTTCAAAGGGAATTTTTCCAGTTTTTGCCCATTCAGTATGATATTGGCTGTGGGTTTGTCATAAATAGCTCTTATTATTTTGAGGTACGTTCCATAAATAACGAATCTATTGAGCATTTTTAGCATGAAGGGCTGTTGAATTTTGTCAAAAGCCTTTTCTGCATCTATTGAGATAATCATGTGGTTCTTGTCTTTGGATCTGTTTATATGCTGGATTACGTTTATTGATTTGTGAATGTTGAACCAGCCTTGCATTCCAGGGATGAGCCCACTTGATCATGGTGGATAAGCTTTTGGATGTGCTGCTGAATCCGGTTTGCCAGTATTTTACTGAGGATTTTTGCATCGATGTTCATCAGGGATATTGGTCTAAAATTCTTTTTTTGTTGTGTCTCTGCCAGGCTTTGCTATCAGGATGATGTTGGCCTCATAAAAAGAGTTAGGGAGGATTCCCTCTTTTTCTATTGATTGGAATAGTTTCAGAAGGAATGGTACCAGCTCCTCCTTGTACCTCTGGTAGAATTCAGCTGTGAATCCATCTGGTCCTGGACTTTTTTTGGTGGGTAGGCTATTAATTGTTGCCTCAATTTCAGAGCCTGCTATTAGTCTATTCAGGGATTCAACTTCTTCCTGGTTTAGTCTTGGGAGAGTGTAAGTGTCCAGGAAATTATCCATTTCTTCTAGATTTTCTAGTTGATTTGTGTAGAGGTGTTTATAGTATTCTCTGATGGTAGTTTATATTTCTGTGGGGTCGGTGGTGATATCCCCTTTATCATTTTTTATTGCGTCTATTTGATTCCTCTCTCTTTTCTTCTTTATTAGTCTTGCTAGCAGTCTGTCAATTTTGTTGATCTTTTCAAAAAACCAACTCCTGGATTCATTGATTTTTTGGAGGGTTTTTTGTGTCTCTATCTCCTTCAGTTCGGCTCTGATCTTAGTTATTTCTTGCCTTCTGCTAGCTTTTGAATGTGTTTGCTCTTGCCTCTCTAGTTCTTTTCATTGTGATGTTAGAGTGTCAATTTTAGATCTTTCCTGCCTTCTCTTGTGGGCATTTAGTGCTATAAATTTCCCTCTACACACTGCTTTAAATGTGTCCCAGAGATTCTGGTATGTTGTATCTTTGTTCTCATTGGTTTCAAAGAACATCTTTATTTCTGCTTTCATTTCGTTATGTACCCAGTAGTCATTCAGGAGCAGGTTGTTCAGGTTCCATGTAGTTGAGCGGTTTTGATTGAGTTTCTTAGTCCTGAGTTCTAGTTTGATTGCACTGTGGTCTGAGAGACAGTTTGTTATAATTTCTGTTCTTTTACATTTGCTGAGGAGTGCTTTACTTCCAATTATGTGGTCAATTTTGGAATAAGTGCGATGTGGTGCTGAGAAGAATGTATATTCTGTTGATTTGGGGTGGAGAGTTCTATAGATGTCTATTAGGTCCGCTTGGTGCAGAGATGAGTTCAATTCCTGGATATCCTTGTTAACTTTCTGTCTCGTTGATCTGTCTAATGTTGACAGTGGAGTGTTGAAGTCTCCCATTATTATTGTATGGGAGTCTAAGTCTCTTTGTAAGTCTCTAAGGACTTGCTTTATGAATCTGGGTGCTCCTGTATTAGGTGCATATATATTTAGGATAGTTAGCTCTTCCTGTTGAATTGATCCCTTTACCATTATGTAATGGCCTTCTTTGTCTCTTTTGATCTTTGATGGTTTAAAGTCTGTTTTATCAGAGACTAGGATTGCAACCCCTGCTTTTTTTTGTTCTCCATTTGCTTGGTAGATCTTCCTCCATCCCTTTATTTTGAGCCTATGTATGTCTCTGCATGTGAGATGGGTCTCCTGAATACAGCAGACTGATGGGTCTTGACTCTTTATCCAGTTTGCCAGTCTGTGTCTTTTAATTGGAGCATTTAGTCCATTTACATTGAAGGTTAATATTGTTATGTGTGAACTTGATCCTGCCATTATGATATTAACTGGTTATTTTGCTCGTTAGTTGATGCAGTTTCTTCCTAGCCTCGATGGTCTTTACATTTTGGCATGTTTTTGCAATGGCTGGTACTGGTTGTTCCTTTCCATGTTTAGGGCTTCCTTCAGGGTCTCTTGTAAGGCAGGCCTGGTGGTAACAAAATCTCTAAGCATTTGCTTGTCTGTAAAGGATTTTATTTCTCCTTCACTTATGAAACTTAGTTTCGCTGGATATGAAATTCTGGGTTGAAAATTCTTTTCTTTAAGAACGTTGAATATTGGCCCCCACTCTCTTCTGGCTTGTAGCGTTTCTGCCAAGAGATCTGCTGTTCGTCTGATAGGCTTCCCTTTGTGGGTAACCCGACCTTTCTCTCTGGCTGCCCTTAAGATTTTTTCCTTCATTTCAACTTTGGTGAATCTGGCAATTATGTGTCTTGGAGTTGCTCTTCTCGAGGAGTATCTTTGTGGCGTTCTCTGTATTTCCTGAATTTGAATGTTGGCCTGCCCTACTAGGTTGGGGAAGTTCTCCTGGATGATATCCTGAAGAGTGTTTTCCAACTTGGTTCCATTTTCCCCCTCACTTTCAGGCACCCCAATCAGACGTAGGTTTGTCTTTTTACATAATCCCATACTTCTTGCAGGCTTTGTTCATTTCTTTTTCTTCTTTTTTCTTTTGGTTTCTCTTCTCACTTCATTTCATTCATTTGATCCTCAATCGCTGATACTTTCTTCCAGTTGATTGAGTCGGTTACTGAAGCTTGTGCATTTGTCACGTATTTCTCGTGTCATGGTTTTCATCTCTGTCATTTCCTTTATGACCTTCTCTGCATTAATTAGTCTAGCTGTCAATTCTTCCGGTCTTTTTTCAAGATTTTTAGTTTCTTTGCGCTGGGTACGTAATTCCTCCTTTAGCTCTGAGAAGTTTGATGGACTGAAGCCTTCTTCTCTCATCTCGTCAAAGTCATTCTCTGACCAGCTTTGATCCGTTGCTGGCGATGGGCTGCGCCCCTTTGCAGGGGGAGATGTGCTCTTATTTTTTGAATTTCCAGCTTTTCTGCCCTGCTTTTTCCCCATCTTTGTGGTTTTATCTGTCTCTGGTCTTTGATGATGGTGACGTACTGATGGCGTTTTGGTATAGGTGTCCTTCCTGTTTGATAGTTTTCCTTCTGACAGTCAGGACCCTCAGCTGTAGGTCTGTTGGAGATTGCTTGAGGTCCACTCCAGACCCTGTTTGCCTGGGTATCAGCAGCAGAGGTTGTGGAAGATAGAATATTGCTGAACAGCGAGTGTACCTGTCTGATTCTTACTTTGGAAGCTTCCTCTCAGGGGCGTACTCCACCCTGTGAGGTGTGGGGTGTCAGACTGCCCCTGGTGGGGGATGTCTCCCAATTAGGCTACTCAGGGGTCAGGGACCCGCTTGAGCAGGCAGTCTGTCCCTTCTCAGATCTCAACCTCCACGCTGGGAGATCCACTGCTCTCTTCAAAGCTGTCAGACAGAGTCGTTTGCGTCTGCAGAGGTTCTGCTGCTTTTTTGTTGTTGTTTTTTATCTGTGCCCTGTCCCCAGAGGTGGAATCTACAGAGACAGGCAGGTTTCCTTGAGCTGCTGTGAGCTCCACCCAGTTCGAGCTTCCCAGCGGCTTTGTTTACCTACTTAAGCCTCAGCAATGGCGGGCGCCCCTCCCCCAGCCTTGCTGCTGCCGTTTCGGTTAAATCGCAGACTGCTGTGCTAGCAATGAGGGAGGCTCCGTGGGCGTGGGACCCTCCCGGCCAGGTGTGGGATATATTCTCCTGGTGTGCCCGTTTGCTTAAAGCACAGTATTGGGGTGGGAGTTACCTGATTTTCCAGGTGTTGTGTGTCTCAGTTCCCCTGGCTAGGAAAAGGGATTCCCTTCCCCCTTGCGCTTCCCAGGTGAGGCGATGCCTCGCCCTGCTTCAGCTCTCGCTGGTGGGGCTGCAGCAGCTGACCAGCACCGATTGTCCGGCACTCCCTAGTGAGATGACCCCAGTACCTCAGTTGAAAATGCAGAAATCACCGGTCTTCTGTGTCGCTCGCGCTGGGAGTTGGAGACTGGAGCTGTTCCTATTCGGCCATCTTGCTCCGCCCCCTTGTTTTTTTTTTTAAGACGGAGTCTCACTTTGTTGCCCAGGCTGGAATGCAGTGGCACAATGTCGGCTTGCTGCAAGCTCCCTCTCCTGGGTTCACGCCATTCTCCTGCCTCAGCCTCCCGAGTAACTGGGACTACAGGTGACCGCCACCACAGCCCAACTAATTTTGTTTTTGTATTTTTTTAGTAGAGATGGGGTTTCACTGTTTTAGCCAGGATGGTCTCAATCTCCTGACCTCGTGATCTGCCCGCCTCAGCCTCCCAAAGTGCTGGGATTACAGGCATGTGCCACCGAGCCCAGCAAACTTCTCTTTCACTTTGCTCTTCTCTATACTGCCACATCCTATGGAATGCATGCTTTCCCCAGCCTGATTCTATTACACTCCTAATTCTGGCTTTCAACTTCACCTCCATTCTCTGTGCCCAATCCTATTTTTTTTTTCAAGCTTTCCTCCCAATTCCCAGCCCCTCAAATAAAGTCTCCCCCATTCAGGATCTCTCATGCCACTCATATAAAAAGTCCTGGTTGGGAGCAGTGGCTCACACCTGTAATCCCAGCACTTTGGGAGCCCGAGGTGGGCAGATCACGATGTCAGGAGATGGAGACCATCCTGGCTAACACGGTGAAACCCCATTCTCTACTAAAAATACAAAAAATTAGCCGGTCACGGTGGCACGCGCCTGTGATTCGGGAGGGTGAGGCAGGAGAATCACTTGAACCTGGGAGGCACAGGTTGTAGTGAGCAGAGATGGCGCCACCGCACTCCAGCCTGGGTGACAGAGCGAGACTCTGTCTCAAAAATAAATAAATACATAAATAAATAATAATTAAAAAGTCCTTCCACCATGATCCCCCTTAAGGCAAACTCTGATAAACAAGAACTATATTCAAAACTTCTTTCTTCATCCCATCAACCATAAGACAGAAATCTGACCTCTTCCTAATACACAGCCTACCTTTTTGCTCCCCTCACCTTAAAAACTTCACAAATAAATTGTGGTCTAAATGATAAATTTCCAACTGTTTCATAATGCCTGCAAACACTAAATGATCATCAAAATGATAGGCATTAATCCTAGGCATTAATAGAGGAACCTTGACTTAATTGTCAAAATAATCAATGTTACTGACCTTTTAGACACAGCCCAAGGCACTTACTAATGATGCTATGTGTCAGCACTAATGAGGCAAGTGGGATATTTTAAATGGCAAAAAAAAATAAAAAATAAAAAATATAAAGCTATCAAACGCCATCTCAGAGGTGGAAACTATCCCTTTTGGAAAATATTTCATTATTAAAATAAAGACCTCTACCCTGTGAGCCATCACCAAAATACCAGAAGAGAAAAAGGGAGAAATGCTGAAAGCCCCACTTAACAAGTCTACTTCAACGTCCTAATTTCCACAAGTTGGGTTACCGGTTCAGTGAACCCAACCATGTGACCCAGGCAAAATTCCCCATTCAAAATCAAAACAAGACCTTGTACCTATAGGCTATTTTTCAAAGGATAGAGAAATTAAAACTTTAGGAGAAAACTAGAGGCACTCTGAGGAAAGAAAGACTAAAAATTAACCACCCAGGCTAGGTGGTTAATACCTGTAATCCCAGAACTTTGGGAGGGCAAGGGAAGAGGATTGCTTGAGCCCAGGAGTTCAAGACCAGCTTGGGCAACATAGCAAGACCCCATCTCTACAAAAAAAAAAATTAAAAATTAGCTGGGCGTGGTGGCGCATGCCTGTAGTCTCAGCTACTCCAGAGACTGAGGTGGGGGGATCACTTGAGTCTAGGAGATCAAGGCTGCAGTGAGCTGTGATCATGCCACTGTACTCCAGCCTGGGTGACAAAGCAAGACCTTGCCTTCTCAAAAAAAAAAAAAAAAAAGCTAGCTAACTGAGGATTATCAAGGACTATCACTTGTTCTTTTGTGAAAAGCTAAATTTGCAACAAGTAAATTTCAGAGAGGTCCATCCACAAAGACAGTCACAACCCTTGGCTAGACAGAATTTGTTTTCAGCTTAAGAGACAGTATGCACAGCAATAACAGATAAAGGGCAAGAAAACAAGGACACATGAAAACAGGCTAAAAAGGGAAAAGAGGAAGAAGAGAAAGGAAACTTGAATCTAGAGATGCGATAACAGCAACAATGAAAAGTGTAACAAGCAGAGCAACAAACTGGTTAAGAGAACGGTAAGACATTCAGCACTGAAAACTAAATGAATAGCAGGCAAGGAAGAAATTAGAGATCTGTAATAATCACCACATGAAATGACTCAAGTATGAACCTTTTTCTTTCAATTTTTCCTTTTAACCAGCTGTAAATAATTAAAAAAAAAAAATACAGTCATGCTGTCCTGTCCCCTCCAAAAAAAAAAGAATTAAAAAAAATTCCGTGGAAGCAGCAGCAATAAGAATCTTGAATATAAGGGTAAGAGAAGGTATAAGACAGTATAAGGTGAATTTATCTTGGTATAAGAAACCAAGAAAAATCCACAAAATCTATGACAATATAAAACTATTTTAAACTGATACACATTAAGGTAATTAATGTGTATTAAGGTAATGAAGAGTAATTGCATTTCATCACTAACTTCAAACAAAATCCCCAGCACAAGGTCAGATTCAAAATGCAAAGGAAAATGTTTTTTGAAAATTTCATTAAGCCAAAGAACTGTGCAACCCATCACAAAGTCATCTCAATTTCCTGCCCATACTTTATATGACTCACCTCACTATAATATTTAGAGTAAGGTTACTCGGAATATATTAGTTTCACTCTGAACTCCAGCACCAGTCCTCATCTGGTGACACGCTACTCCCCCATCCCTTTGTCTTATCTTTCTTTTTTTTTTTTTTTTTGAAACGGAGTCTCACTCTGTCACCCAGGCTGGAGTGCAGTGGCGCGATCTCGGCTCACTGCAAGCTCCGCCTCCAGGGTTCAAGTGATTCTTCTGCCTCAGCTGCCCGAATAGCTGGGACTACGGGTACCCACCACACCCAGCTAATTTTTGTATTTTTAGTAGAGACGGGGTTTCACTATATTGGCCAGGCCGGTCTCTGAACTCCTGACCTTGTGATCTGCCTGCCTCAGCCTCCCAAAGTGCTGGGATTACAAGCATGAGCCACCTGCCGAGCCCCCTTTGTCTTATCTTATCTTGAATAGAAAAAGTTTCTCCAAATGACACTGGAGGAAACACACACAACCTTGAAAACCTGGAAAGCTGAGTTATCCCCAGCAGAGATCAACGTGTCAACTCCATGCTGGAGATGGAGGCACTCAAACAATATCCCTCTCACTGTTACAGAATGGGTCAAATTCTCCAAGGGTATCCTCTACACATAGCATGTATGCTGTGCACAAACACCACTGAAGAGTCACCATTCCATGCACACAATTTGCACTCCTACCAGAAAGACCTCTCCCCTATTCTTCCTGTATTGTATTTCTATTCTCTGCTTCAAAAATTAAGCAAATCTCTCCTCCCTGAAGTCATTCACCCTAACCCTTCTCAGGATTAGGTACCCCTTTCTATGAACCTACTTTTAACTTTACATAGCATTAGTCTCTCTCTGCTTTGTTTTCTACTTTATTGTCAAAATAATCAATTTTACTGACCTTTTAGACACAGCCCAAGGTCCAATTTTGTTAGTAAATTTCATTCTCGGCTGGGCATGGTGGCTTATGTCTGTAATCCCAGCACTTTGGGAAGCTGAGGTAGGCAGATCACTTGAGGTCAGGAGTTTGAGACCAACCTGGCCAATATGGTGAAACCCTGTCTCTACTGAAAATACAAAAATTAGCCAGGCATGGTGGTGCACACCTATAGTCCCAGCTACTCTACTCGGGAGGCTGGGGCAGGAGAATCACTGAACTTGGGAGGGGGAGGTTGCAGTGAACCGAGATCAAGCCATTGCACTCCAGCCTGGGTGACAGAGCAAGACTCTATCTCTAAAAAAAAAAAAGTTTAATCTCTCCTTAGAGTTTAAGGACCAGAATTACATACTGCTTATTCATAAGCAGCCAGTATCTAACATAGTATATCATACATAGGGAATTATTAAATATTTGTTGACTGAAGGGATGAGTAGTAAATGCCCTCTTTAACCTAAATGTCTAAACATAGCTCTATGTTCAGTTAAAACCTGTAACAAACAAAGTTTCAGAGAAGATTAAAGTTTCTGGGGGAACAGATGTATATCATTATTAGTTTATCTTCATAAAACTTCAAATCCAGCATATACCTGACATTGTCTCTATAAAGAACAAAAAAATTAATATTAAGAAACATTTTCACATCACATATTTATTTTATTTATTTTTGAACTAGAGTCTCGCTCTGTCACCCAGGCTGGAGCGCAATGGCACGATCTCGACTCACTGCAATCTCCGCCTCCTGGGTTACAGTGATGCTTCTGCCTTGGCCTCCCAAGTAGCTGGGATTACAGGCGTGTACCACCACACCCAGCTAATTTTTGTATTTTTTAGTAGAGACAGGGTTTTTGCCATGTTGGCCAGGCTGGTCTCCAACTCCTGACCTCAGATGATCCACCCCCCTCAGCCTCCCAAAGTGCTGGGATTACAGGCATGAGCCACCACGCCTGGCCACATCACATATTTAAAGTGTGCTACTTTAATAATGATCTTTGCCACTACCCATTTTTTTTCTAGACCTTCAGCCCCCATTACCCAATTATTTTGCAACAAGTAGATTTCAAAGAGGTCCATGAAGACAATCAGAATCCAGAATCCTTGGCCAAACAGAGAATTTGTTTCCAGCTTAAGAGATAGTACACACAGCAATAACAGATACGAGGCAGGAAAACCAGGACACGTAAAAACAGGCTTAAAAGGGAAAAGAGAAAGAAGAGAAAGGAAACTTGAATCTAGAGATGGGATAACAGAGCAAGAATGAAAAGTGTTAACAAGCCAGAGCAATAAACTGGTTAAGAAAAAGGTAAGTCATTTAGCACTGTAAACTAAACGAATAGGCAAGGGAGAAACGAGAGATCTGTAATAATTACCACATGAAATGACTAAAGCATAAAATCTTTTTCTTTCTACTTTTCTTTTTAAACAACCGTAGAAAAAGAATTTAAAAAAAGAAAACACTAAAGTTAATTAACACAACATATAGTTCCTGAAGTGAAAATATAAAGTATCAAAAATGAAAGACAACTCAGTCAATTAAAACAAATATGGTATCTTAAAATGCATTTTTTTAAAACAGCAGTTTTCATTAAGAATTTTTTTTTTTTTTTTTTTAGACAGAATCTCACTCTGTCACCCAGACTGGAACGCAGTGGTACAATCTTGGCTCACTACAACTTCCACCTCCCGGGTTCAAGTGATTCTCCTGCCTCAGCCTCCCAAGTAGTTGGGATCACAGGCACATGTCACCACACCTGGCTAATTTTTGCATTTTTAACGGAGATGGGGTTTCACCATGTTGGCCAGGCTGTTCTCAAACTCCTGACCTCAGATGATCTGACCACCTCGGCATCCCAAAGTGCTGGGATTAGAGGCGTGAGCCACTGCGCCTGGCCTCATTTTTTATTAATAATTTACACCAGGCACAGTGGCGAATGCCTGTAATCCCAGCACTTTGGGAAGCCAAGACAGAAGGATCACTTGAGGTCATGAGCTGGAGACTAGACTGAACAATGTAGCCAAATCCTATCTCTTTTTTTTTTTTTTTTTTGGAGACAAAGTCTCACTCTGTCACCCAGCCTGGAATGCAGTGGCAAGATTATGGTTCACTGTAGCCTCAACCTCCTGGGCTCAAGCAATCTTCCCACCTCGGCCTCCCAAGGAGCTTAGGACTACAGGCATGTGCCACTATACCTAGCTGATTTTTTTTATTTTTTTATTTTTATTTTTGTAGAGATAGGATTTATGTTGCCCAGCTGGTCTTGAACTCCTGGGCTCAAAGGATTCTCCTGTCTCAGCCTCTCAAAATACTAGGATTACAGGCGTGAGCCACCACAGCTGGCCTCTATTTTTTTTTAAATTAAATATTTAAAAAAAGAAAAAAAGAGAATTTCATTAGCAAACAAACTCAAATGGCAACAGAAGTAATTAGGATAATAATTAGCTTATATTCTGGTTCACTTTCGATGCCTTTTGTTCCCCTTCAGGAAATTATAAAAAGGCAGAATTTTTTTTTTCTTTTTTTTTTTTTTTTTTTTTTGAGACGGAGTCTCGCTCTGTCGCTCACGCTGGAGTGCAGTGGCGTGAACCCAGTTTACTGCAAGCTCCGCCTCCCAGGTTCAAGCCATTATCCTGCCTCAGCCTCCCGAGTAGCTGGGACTACAAGTGCCCGCCATCACGCGGCTAATTTTTTTTTGTATTTTTTAGTAGAGACGGGGTTTCACCATGTTAGCCAGGTGATCTACTGACCTCATGATCCCCACGCCTCGGCCTTCCAAAGTGCTGGGATTACAGGCATGAGCCACCACGCCTGGCCAAAAATTTTTTAGAATTATTTATTTCACTTATATTCACTAAGCCAATACAAGACATATAAACGAAATACCATAAAGCAATTAAACAAAACTGTTGACTTACTGCAAAATTAAGAAACCATAAAATACAGAAGACAATATACTATATTCACTGGCTGTGGTGATGCACAGTGTAATCCAGCTACTCAGGAGGGTGTAACAGGATGATCACTCAAGCCCAGGAGTTTAAGATCAGCTTGGGCAATATAGCAAGACTCTGTCTCAATTTTAAATAAAAAAAAATACCATATTGTACAATATTTGTAAGGTGTCTTATACCTTGGCCATTATAAGTAACTAACAACCAAAATATCCATTTCTCTAAATCAGAATATAATAGGTGTCTTGATTCTATGCTGTACTAAACAAACTTGTGTTTTCTTCAAGTTTGAAACTGTCTCCCAAGGTCTTGGCCTTCAAATAATTTCATTCTGGAAACTGAAGAACAAAGAATACTTTTTTCTTTGTATTATAAGTCAAATAAAGCTAAACTAAAATGAATTGGGGGGAGGGAATAAGTGTTTCTTCATATAAAATCACAAACTTGGCTGGGTGCAGTGGTTCGTGCCTGTAATTCTAGCAGTTTGGGAGGCCACGGTGGGCAGATTGCTTGAGCCCAGAAGTTTGAGACCAGCCTGGGCAACATGGCGAAACCTCATCTCCACAAAAAAAATAATAATAATACAAAAATTAGCTGGGTGTGGTGGCATACACCTGTAGTCCCAGCAACTGGGAAGACTGAGGTGGCAGGATCATCTGAGCCCAGGAAGTCGAAGTTGCAGTGAACTGAAATTGTGCCACTGCACTCCAGTCCAGGTGACACAGTGAGACCCTGTTTCAAAAAAAAAGAAGGAAAAGAAAAAGAAAGAAATCACAAACTTTTAAAAAAATCTTTTAAACACAAAATCTGTGTTTCAAACAGCCAGTCACATTTGTGTAAAGAATTATGCCAGAAAACCATACTTTATCCATCTTTATCACTTGAGCTTGGGAGTACTAGGCCCTGAAGACACAAGCGTAAATTCTGATACTTACCCTTAAGAAAGATATTAATATATTTAACAATGAGATACTTTTTCCATCCATCATAGTTACGAAAATTAAAAACCTGTCACATTGAGTGTCCTCACTTTGAGACTATAAACTGGTAAATCCTCTGAACCAGCATTTCCTAGTACACATCAAGGACATCTGCTGAAGCACTGTCAAGAGAGGAAAAACCACAAATGATCTGAATGCCTATCGGTAAAAAAAAGGTTTCATAAATTATGCTGTATCTGGACAGAGTCATGCAATAATTTTTTAAAGTAAGGTGGGTCTTTATTTTCCAACATGAGCTATTGTTACATTAAAAAACAGAATTGTAAAACATTTTGTGGAGTACAAGATCTGTCATGTTAAAAAAAAACAAACAAAAAAACACATACAAGGCCAGGCGCAGTGGCTCGGACCTAGAGTTTCAGCACTTTGGGAGGCCAAGGTGGGAGGAATGCTTGAGGCCAGGAATTTAAGACCAGCCTGGGAAACATAGCAAGACCCCATCTCTACCAAAACACACACACACACTGCGCTTTTCTACAAGACTAAAAATGTAAGTAATAGTAAAAGACAGACATATGCACACCAAAATGATAGTAGTGCTTAGTTTCTAAATAGAGAAGAGCAACCAGGTGGTGGCCTAGGGGAATGCCAACCGCTGTATTATTTTGATTTCTGGTTGGCAAAAGGATGCATTCACTTTTTAGTTGATTAATTTAAAATGAACACAATGTAAACAGATGTTATTCAAAAAGATTTATGGGGCTTTCACCCTTTCTAACCATTGCTGCTAATACTCTTTTTAAAAAAATAATACTATAAGTTCCCTGGTTCATTAAGTCCTTGACTAGCCCAATCTTACCACCTCTGAGAAATTTTATGTTGATGGGATGGCCTAGAATTTATGTTCGGAGAAAACAATTTTTAAAAGAAGTGACAATATATTCACAGTGCACAGCATAAAATTATTTATTGAATAGACATTTGTGGAGCATCTATTATAACAGGGAAAAGTACTAGGCCCTGAAGACACAAGAATAAAATCAAGTGTTTACAACTTACAAAACGAGAAAGACAAGTACACCACAATGTAACAGCAATATTTACAGCACTGACATAAAGTAGGCATAGAAATGGTGTTCGGGGGAGCAGTGAAGGACAAGGACCAGACACAGGAACTCCATTGTGAACGGAGTATTAAAAGATGACTAGAATAAAATCTTAAAGAAATGATACGCTATGCATTCCACAAAAACAAAACAAAAAACACCAGTGTGCCTATCAGGATTCAAGCCACCTTGTAAATATCACTAATTACTTATATTAGGAACAGATTAGTCAACTCCATTAAAAAGCCACTTTCCATTCCTGCATAATGGTAGCTCTATGGATTTGTGATTCAGACCATATTCCCTCAAACTAACACATTAATAAACTTTAACTAGGCCGGGCGCGGTGGCTCAAGCCTGTAATCCCAGCACTTTGGGAGGCCGAGACGGGCGGATCACGAGGTCAGGAGATCGAGACCATCCTGGCTAATACGGTGAAACCCCGTCTCTACTAAAAAAAATACAAAAAACTAGCCGGGCGCGGTGGCGGGCGCCTATAGTCCCAGCTACTCGGGAGGCTGAGGCAGGAGAATGGCGGGAACCGGGAGGCGGAGCTTGCAGTGAGCTGAGATCCGGCCACTGCACTCCAGACTCCAGCCTGGGCGACAGAGCGAGACGCCGTCTCAAAAAAAATAAATAAATAAATAAATAAACTTTAACTAGACATCAGAATTGTTAAACAATAACAAAATAAAATTGAACAACTGAATAAAGCTGAAGCCCTGAGCAGCCTAACTGGAAAAGGAGAAGACCCTTTTATAGGTCATAACACCTCCTGACTTGTATTTGGCAATCTGCTCCCTAACTGTCAACAGATAAGCAGCACAGCCCTCAAGGTTGGACACTGATCTTTGGTAAAGCAGGCATCCACCCCAGATGCTGCTGTCTCCCATACACAGTCCTCAGAGCCAAGGGAGGCCTGGAACCTGAGAAATTTATTTCCAATTTGGACAGTTGCCAATGCGTCTCATTTGAAGCATCCAGAGACAAGGGCCAGCCCAACCCACCATGCCAGGAGCCAAGGCAGCATTATCTTCTGTATGAGTTTCTGACCCAGAGGTGACCTGCACGATTTCTTCTGTGCCTGCTAAGGGCCATGGAAGAATTTGCTCAGCTCAGCTATTATGCAGACTGTAACCTCACCAGTGGCAACATGGCAACCACAAATCCCAAGTCCTGGGAGGATTATACTTAATAGAGGGAACTCACTGGTCTATTGGGACTATTGGCACTGCAAAAACAGCACCTTCTTTACAATGTATAAATGATAATATCAAAGGATAATCCTGTATACATAAAATAATTTCTCACCCGGCGTGGTGGCTCTCGCCTGTAATCCCAACACTTTGGGAGGCTGAGGCAGGCAGATCAACTGAGGTCAGGAGTTCAGACCACCCTAGACAACGTGGTGAAACCCTATCTCTACTAAAAATACAAAAATTAGCCAGGTGTAGATGGCATGTGTCTGCAATGCCACTTACTCCGGAGGCTGAGGCAGGAGAATCACTTAAACCCAGGAGACAAGAGGTTGCAGTGAGCCGAGACCGTGCCATTGCACTCCAGCCTAGGTGACAGACTAAAACTCCGTCAAAAAAAAAAAATAGTCATAATAATTTCTCAATAAACTCCCCCAGTTTTAAGCACCACTTCATAAAAGTGGGGGAAAGAGATTAAAATTAAAGCAAAGGGGAAGACTTCAATCCCTTGATTTTCCTCAATAAGGAAAATCTCTAACAAATATACCATAAAATGTTAACTATTATTTAAGAAGCTACTTTTTTAAAGGTAAGAAGACAGTTGTTACATGAAAAGTAAAAACACCCCTGTTGCTTTAGTGTACTTCAATATTTAAAGGACTAAATGGTCACATAAAACATTAAATTGCATTCATTCACTAATGGTAGCAAAAAAGATCCAATGGAAAGTAAATGAATATCAGCAATTTAGTGGTAGAAAGACACAGAAATTCATGAAAAGAACATGTCAAAAATAAAGATAATTTTATTCAAACTACTGGATTATGGGAGGTCTATCCATTATTTAAATTTATACAGGGCTATAATAAAAATCATTAACCCTATCTGGTACAAAAATATTAACTATCATGCTGTTAAATTATCTTCACCTAGAAAAATAAATATATACCATTTTATTATGTAAAAATAAATTCATTACCATTTTATTATGTAAAAAAGCATTTATAGTACCTGTTATATTTAACATCTCAAAAAACTATTTGCTTTGGACTATGAATGAACATTCATTTACATAATTCATCAAGCAATTATTAAGTGGGCTATAGCAAGGTGTTACAGTAGTATCATTATAATTACTCTTCTTTATACAGCAGCATTAGTCAGAGAAACAACAACCATAAATTCCAGGTCTAGAAATGAAATTTCCCAGTCACCTTATAAAGATGAAAATGCATTTAATTTTTAAGGCCTTCTAAAAAACTAATGATTATCTCTATGTAATAGAAGTATCAAAAATTCTTATTCGCTTCATTTTGGTTTTGTGGATTTTCAACAATGAACAAATGCGTTGATTTGGAAGTTTGGGAAGGGTGGATTTTTAAAGAGGCTTGCTTAATTCACAGAGGTATTCCGTCACCCATCCTAATGTTTTGCCACCATCTTACACTGCTCTTTCTCACACCTTTCCTCTCTAATACGGTCTCATAGCACCCACAGAAATTCTCCACTGAAGCACAGCCATATGATAAAATGTTGTTTAATGTCCATCTCCCTACTGGAACATAAGCTTGATGATGGTGGAACTGTGTCTGTACTGCTCACAAATCCATCTCTCAATCCTGGCATTGTGCCTCTACATAGCAGGCAAACAACTCTCAATGAATAAACTAACAAACTAGTCTAAAATCCCTCAGAGTGCAGCTGAAAATCAAGCCTTCTACTGTTCTCACCAAAAACTACTGATTGGTACATGAGCACTACCTTCTGCATTTGAAACATATTTGAATCACCTCATTAGTCTTATTTATTTCAATGTACTCAATTCCAGTTTCCTAAAATCTTCTCTAACTATGTGGCTGCCATTCCGAACCTTAGTTTCTCCACAGTGGTTTAGTGGCTGAGTTCAGAGTTAAGTCAAACATTCCAGTTTTTATTTACTACTGATTACAATTGGATACTCATTATTTTATATATAATTTGGAAAAATTCAATCAAGTGTTTAAAATATCCTCACATGTAATCAGCCTGCCCTACCAGAATATGAAATTTCAAATTGAGAAGAATCTGTTTCATTCTCACCACTCATAGTTTATCACTAGCACAGTATTTGCACCAATTATATTATTTCACTTCTAATGGATTCAATGTCACAATTATGACAATTACTTCATCTTTTTTGACTATCAAAAACACATATAGATAAACCTATAGTCACTTTCCTACCTCACAGAATCAATTTAAACATTTTCTGAAAAGTCAAGTAAATACACTTAAAAATCCAATTATTTGAACAGGATAATTGAACAACATGCTTTAATAATAAGTAAATTTACTAAAATTATAAAGATCACCAACGCAGTTCAAATACTATCTCAAAACTTCAGCACTTCATTACGGGGCCCAATATTATCTCCATCCTACAGAAAATCAAGATGGCCTAATGCTCACCTGACAGAAAAATACAACACAATAGGTATAAAATTCCTCAACACTCTGCCTCTCCAACTGAAAACAAACACATCGGTAACTTCATCCATCTATACCTGAAGGTGATCCAAAACTCTTTTCAGAACTGACTTCTCCACATGTGTTCTTAGTCGCGTCTGTTCTCAATCCTTGTAGAATCTGCATGCTCAATACTGTCTGAACTGGTTTTAGTCATTTCCTCATCACTATTTCTTTTTGTCAGTAAGGTTAGCAAAACAATGATTCCTCATGTAAAATGTTTCCTTTATATTAAAACCTAAACAAGCACTCAAAATGGAGAGTTTTCTAATTGAACTACGAAGAAAGTTTATCTAAATTAGGCTATTCAGACTTATAAAACTATCTACGAGAATGAGAAGGCTCTAAACTGTGTGACGGGCGAGCGTGGGGAATAGTGTATGAGTGTGTATACTCACATCAATGATCAAATGGCCTACCTACATCTCCAAACATAGAATGTAAACAAAGCAATTTAGGTAAGACATGAAGAATCTTTGTGACAAACAGGAGACAACATGAGGTTACAGAAACTTCACCTCAGAAGCTCATTAAAATAAGGATAAGACAAGTGAGTGACCTGTTTAGAGTGGTTTAGATACGGTAGGCCAGAAACAGAAAACCAGATTCAACAGTATTAGTTTCAACAGTAATTTCTACTTTCAAATTTTATATCAAGTATACCATTTTAATAAATTTAAATAATTCTTAAGTCTCCATCCCAGAGAATATTCTACTTTTTTATCTTCTCCACAAGAAACCATACATTTTAAAAATTAGTACACAAAAACTAAATTTTTAAAACATTCTGGTTACCAAGAGTTCCCTCAACACCTGACAAGAAAGTTTTTTTTACTTACACGATTTAATTTTTATTTTATTATTATTATTATTATTATTTTTTTTTTTTTTTTTTTTTTTTGAGACGGAATCTCACTCTGTCGCCCGCCCGGGTTGGAGTGCAGTGGCCAGATCTCAGCTCACTGCAAGCTCTGCCTCCCGGGTTCACGCCATTCTCCTGCCTCAGCCTCCCGAGTAGCTGGGACTACAGGCGCCCGCCACCTTGCCCGGCTTGTTTTTTTGTATTTTTTAGTAGAGACGGGGTTTCACTGTTAGCCAGGATGGTCTCGATCTCCTGACCTCGTGATCCACCCGTCTCGGCCTCCCAAAGTGCTGGGATTACAGGCTTAAGCCACCGTGCCCGGCGATTTAATTTTTAAAAAAGATAAGTAATTGAACTCCAGATTGGAAGTACCTGGAGATCTTTGAAAAAGTACTGATAAATACCACCCTCCAAGATATGGGACTTAATGGTTTAGGTTGTAGCACAGGTATCTCAACCCCAGAATTCTATTATTTGACTTCTCACAGTATCAAATGTGAATTCTATCGTTTTCCTGTAAATAATTATTTGGAAAGTCAACCTCAATTTCATTTATACTGCAAACAGGGGTAAGGGAAAGATTTCATACTGTCTTATAAAATTCGGAAGGATTCTTAATTGTTTAGGGTCTATCTTTGTATAACTCATTTTTTCTCTCTAAATTCTATTTAGAGAGAAATACATTTAGCATCTGATATCTAAATATAGATACTGCAGTTTTGATGAGGAACAACTACAGATAAATGTACCTTGACTTAAAACACATATTCAATATTCATTCTTTTCCTTTTGTTTATTAATTAAACTGCTGGGAGTTATATACACAATTTAGTGGAGGCCACTAAAAAAGCCCTTTGAAGAATCCTTTTTATTAAGAACATTTCTGGGCCGGATGCAGTGGCTGGCGCCTGTAGTTCCAGGACTTTGGGAGGCCGAGGCAGGCAGACTGCTTGAGCTTAGGAGTTTGAGACAAGCCTGGACATGATGAAACCCGATCTCTACAAAAAATACAAAAATGAGCCGGGCACGGTGGCGCGAGCCTATAGTCCCAGCTACTTGGGGGCTGAGGCAGGAGGATCACTTGAGCCCAGGAAGTTGAGGCTGCAGTGAACTGTGTTTGCATCACTGCACTCCAGCCTAAGCAACAAAGTGAGACCATCTCAGGGGAAAAAAAAAAAAAAAAAAAGTACTGCTATCTTATAGCTTATACATGTGTCTATCTTATAGCTTATACATGTATCTTGGGGTAAGCTATCAATACTACTCTTGTCAACACCACCAAACTCTTTATACTGTTATCCATCAAGATTCAGCTAAATTGCCAATGTGACATCAAATAATCAGGAAAGATAAATCAGTTAAAAGACATCTAGCTTTCAATTACACAATGATCATTAGAAAATGCCTATAAAACTAAAAGAGGCCAAGGGCATTGGCTCATGCCTGTAATCCCAGCACTTTGGGAGACCACGGCTGGTAGATTACCTGAGGTTGGGAATTCAAGACCAGACTATTTAACATGCCGAAGCCCCATGTCTACTAAAAATACGAAAATTAGCCTGGGCGTGGTGGTGCAAACCTGTAATCCCAGCTACTCGGGAGGCTGAGGCAGAATTGCTTCAACCCAGGAGGCAGAGGTTGCAATAAGTTGAGATCATGCCACTGCACTCCAGCCTGGGCAACAGAGTGAGACTCTGTCTCAAAATGAACAAACAAACCTAAAGGGAGTTAGTTTAGAAGTTTCAATATCACATACACAGCAACAAATACTTTATATAATAAACAACATGAGAACATTATTTCTGGCTGTTTTCAACTAGGTATCTTATTATGGAATCTCTCTTTGTATCTTTATGACAATCTCTCTGTGTTGGTCTGTTTTTACGTTGCTATGAAGGAATACTTGACACAGGATACTTTTTAAAGAAAAGTTTCAACTGCTTCACAGTTCTGCAGGCTGTATAAGCAGGACTGCAGCATCTGCTTCTGGAAAGGGCCTCATGAAGCTTACAATCATAGTGCAAGGCAAAGGGAGAATGGGTGGTGTTACATGGTGAGAGCAGAAGCAAGAAGATGAAGCAAGAGAAGCACTCACAGAGAAATCTACTAGGGTAGTGCGGAGGGGAAATGTGGGGTCAGAGCCCCCACACAGAGACCCCACCGGGGTACCGCCTAGTGGAGTTGTGAGAAGGGGGCCACTGCCCTCCAGAAGTGAGAATAGTAGAGCCACTGGTGGTTTGCATCCTGAACCTGGAAAAGCCACACTCAACTCTATTCTTTTTTTTTTTTTTTTTTTTTTTTTTTTTTTTTTTTTTTTTTGAGACAGAGTCTCACTGTGTAGTCCAGGCCGGAGTGCAATGGCACGATCTCAGCTCACCGCAACCTCTGCCTGCCGGGTTCAAGCGATTCTCCTGCCTCAACCTCCTGAGTAGCTGAGACTACAGGCATGTGCCACCACACCCAGCTAATTTTTCGTATTTTTAAGTAGAGACGAGGTTTCACCGTGTTGGCCAGGATGGTTGCGATCTCCTGACCTTGTGATTCACCCACCTCGGCCTCCTAAAGTGCTGGGATTACAGGCATGAGCCATCGCGTCCGGCCCACTCAACTCTATTCTTGAGAGCAGCAGAGGGAGCAGAGCTGCCCAAGACCTTGGGAGCCCACGACTTGCACCAGTGTGCCCTGGATATGGAATACAGAGTCGAAGGAGACTATTTTGAAGCTTTAAGATTTAATGACTGCCCTATTGGGTTTCAGGGGCCTGTAACCCCTTTCTCTTAGCCAATTCCTCCCTTTTGGAATGGGAATGTTTACCCAATGCCTGTCCCTCACTGTATCTTGGAAGTAAATAACTTGTTTTGATTTTACAGGCTCATGGGTGGAAGGAGATGAGTCTCAGATGAGACTTAGGACTTTGGTCTTGCTGGAACGAGTTAAGACTTTGGGGGACTTTTGGGAACGGATGACTGTATTTTACAATGTGAAAAGAACATGAGATTTGGTGGAATTATATGGTTTGGGTATTTGTTCCCTCCAAATCTCATGTTGAAATGTGGCCTCCAATGTTAGAGATGGGACCTGATGGGAGGTGTTTCAGGCATGCAGGCAGACCCCTCATGAATGGCTTGGTGCCACCCCCACAAATGAGTGAGTGCTCCCTCTGAGTTCACAAGAAAGCTGGTTGTTTAAAAGAGTGTGGCACTTCCCTCCTTTTTCTCTTGCTCCTGCTCTCACCATGTGACAACAACCACTCTCCCTTTGCCTTTCACTATGACTGTAAGCTTCCTGAGGCCCTCACTAGAGGCAGATGCTGGTACCATGCTTGTACATTCTGCAGAACACTGAGCCAATTAGACCTCTTTTCTTTATAAATTACTCAGTCTCAGACATTCCTTTAGAGCAACACAAAACCAGACTAACAAATTCTCTATGGCAAAATAGCTCATATATAGTTCATGTATTTTACAGCAATAATTTGCTACTACCCTTTGCTTATTCCCAAACTCACTATCCCTTGAAGGTATTAAAATGAATTATTGGCCAGGTGCAGTGGCTCACACCTGTAATCCCAGCATTTTGGGAGTCAGAGGCTGGTGGATCACTTGAGGTCAGGAGTTTGAGACCAGCCTGGGCAACATGGTGAAACCCCGTCTCTAATAAAAATACAAAAAATTAGCCAGCCGTAGTGACGGGCGCCGGTAGTCCCAGCTACTCGGGAGGCTGAGGTAGGAGAATCACATGAGCCCGGGAAGCAAAGGTTGCAGTGATCCGAGATCATACCACTGCATTCCAGCCTGGGTGACAGAGCGAGACTCCATCTCATAAAATAAAATAAAATGAATTATTTACACTTGGGGGAAAACTCTTTTGTAAAATTTAAAAAAAATCTTGTATTTAAATTCAGGTGCAAAATAGATCAGATTATTAACATCCAAATATTCTAAAACTACAGGTAAAACAAGTTATTTATGTATTCTGCAACACATACAGCCATAAAAACACTGAGAGGTGCTCAATTTGGCAGCACATATACTAAAACTGGAAGGACCCAAAGAAGATCACCATAGTTCCTGGGCAAATGCAAACTGGTGAAATGTTCCAGTTTCTTTTTTATTATTGCGGACACACTGGGCAGCTCTTCCAACATGTAATCCCAGCTACTTAGGAGGCTGAGGAAGGAGAATCACTTGATACCCAGAGTTAAGACCAACCTGGGCAACAAACCTTATTTCATTATTTTTAAAAATGGTGAAAGTGTTTTGGGAGGCAAAATATAATTTCTGTAGTAAATTCATTTATTTAAATCCAAGAAATTTCCACCAATTTAATTGTTTAAGAATAGAATTTGTGGCCAGGGGCAATGGCTCACACCTGAAGTCCCAGCACTTTGGGAGGCCAAGGCAAGCGGATAGCTTGAGCTCAGAAGTTAAGAGACCAGCCTGAGCAACATGGCAAAAGCCCAACTACAAAAATACAAAAATTAACCGGGCGTGGTGGTGTGCACCTGTAGTCTCAGTTACTCAGAGGCTGAGGTGGGAGGATTGCTTAAACCCAGAAGACAGAGACTGCAATGAGCTGAGATCACGCCACCACACTCTAGCCTGGGCAACAGTGAGACTCTGTCTCAAAATAAAAAAAAAAAGGAATTTGTAAATCATGTGTATTTATGAACTATATACTATTTATAACTATTATAGTTTCTAATTTACATCACTTTCAATGAAACATTTTTTTATTTTACATTCATTCTAATTATTTATTTATATTTATTTATATGTATTATTATTCAGAATGTAAAAGCTTCAGTGTCTCACTTAAAGACAGGAATGCAACACTCAAGAATAAATTGAGGGCCAGGCACAGTGGCTCACGGCCGTAATGCCAACACTCTGGGAGGCTGAGGTGGGGAGATCACTTGAGGCCAGGAGTTGGCGACCAGCCTAGTCGATATGGTAAAACCTGTCTCTACTAAAAATACAAAATCTTAGCTGGGCGTGGTGGTGCATGCCTGTAATCTCATTTACTCAGGTGGCTAAGGCAGGAGAATCACTTGAATCTGGGAAGCGGAGGTGGCAGTGCACCAAGATTGTGCCACTGCATTCCAGCCTGGGCGACAGAGCAAGACTCCACCTCAAAAAGAAAAAAAAAAAATGAATTGAGGAAGATGACACAAAAAATAAAAATACTGCAGCCAACACAAATGTCTGTGAGGATACCACAAACTGATTCAGCCCCTGTGGGTACAGGCCAAGAACTTTTTATTTCAAATTTTCAAATTATTGTGATGCCACTAATGATGTATAGAAGGTAAAATGAACAGCAAATTCAGAGGAAAACATAGGTACGCCCAGAATCTAATCCAATATATGTACACATATATTTAAAATATTTTTGCATTGCTTTACTCACTGACTAAAAAACATACAATAACACATAAATTGAAAGAAGACTGTCCTTTATTCGGAACTTGACCAAAAGGTGTTCATCATGCTGGAAAAATTACATTATAGAGCAATGCTAATAAAGATATTTGAGTCACCAATTACAACACTTGCATATTAGTCTAATTTACAGTTGCTGCATTCATGATTATTCTACATGTAGTTGTTAGTAGCATCTGACTACTTTATTCTGCCTTGTAGCAGAGGAGTGTGTGCACCTTCACAAACTGAAATAAACAATATATTTAATGTAATTACTATAATTAATAATTTAATAAATTTCCTTTATGTTAGAATACTGTATTAATTTTTAAATGTATATCTGTATATGCATACATACATAAAATATACACACACACGTATATGTGTAGGTAATACTGTCTACTAGTTTTTTTCTTTTTTTTGAGACAGAGTCTAGCTCTTTTGCCCACACTGGAGTGCAATGGTGTGGTCTCTATTCACTGCAACCTCCACCTCCTGGGTTCAGGTGATTCTCCTGCCTCAGCCTCCCAAGTAGCTGGGATTACAGGCACCCGCCACCCCACCCAGCTAACTTTTGTATTCTTCCTAGAGATGGGATTTCGCCATGTTGGCCAGGATAGTCTCGAGCTCCTGGCCTCAAGTGATCTGCCTGCCTCAGCCTCCAAAAGTGCTGGGATTACAGGTGTGAGCCACCATGCCCAGCCTGCTTTTTTCTTTGAGACAGTGTCTCACTCTGTTACCCAGGCTGAAGTTCAGTGGTGCGATTATATCACACTGCCATCTCAAACTCCCAGGCTCAAGCAATCCTCCCACTTCAGCCTCCAAAACAGCTGGAACTAGAGGCAATGCCACCACGCCCAGCTAACTTTTTTTTATTCTTAGTAGAGAGGAAGTTTTGCTATGTTGTACAGACCGGTCTTAAACTACTGAGCTCAAACGATCCTCCCACCTCAGCCTCCCAAAAGTGTTAGATTATAGGCATAAATCACTGAGCCCAGCCTTTTCTTTTTTTTTTTTTTTTTTTTTGAAGTTCTTGCTATATCGCTCAGTGCAGTGGCATGATCATAGTTCACTGCAGCCTCAAACTCCTGAGTTCAAGCGATCCTCCCACCTCAGCCTCCTGAGCAGGTGGGACTAGATTCATGTGCCATCACTTCTGGTAATTTTTTTTTAAGAGGTGAAATAAATAGATGAAACTTGATTCTAGAGCACTGGATAAGAGTTCAGAAATATCTTCCCTACAGAATTTTATTATATTATAGCACAAAAAGAAACATTTATTTTTGGCCAGATACAGTGGCTCATGCCTGTAATCCCACCACTTTGGGAGGCTGAGGCAGGCAGATCACCTGAGGTCAGGAATTCAAGACCAGTCTGGCCAACATGGTGAAACCCCGTCTCTACAAAAAATACAAAAATAAGCCAGGTGTGGTAGTATGCGCCTGCAGTCCCAGCTACTCAGGAAGCTGAGGCTCGAGAATCACTTGAACCCAGGAGGTGGAGGTTGCAGTGAGCTGAGATTGCACCACTGCACTCCAGCCTGGGCAACAGAGCGAGACTCTGTCTCAAAAAAAGAAAAAAAGGAAAATTTAAAAAAAGCTTATTTTTTTTAAGTCAGAGTCATATATGTGAAATTACCTCTAAATTTTTTAACTGCACAAAACTGACAGGAAAAATGAACTCCAAACTAAGAGACTTATGAATTAATTATCTTTTCTGTCAGTGGTTACCTATCTGATCTTTTTTTTTTTTTTTTTTTTTTTTGCACCCGGCCAAACCTTCAAGTCTTTTAAGCCCTCTAAACCAGTTTCCTCAAGTTCTTGTATGGAATTGGAATTAAATTAACTCTAGGATAATGTCCAATTCTAACATTCTAGGTTTCTACCTATCTAGTATTCATGAAACCTGAACACATTCACAACTCAGGAGGACAATTATTCAGACCAGCAGTTCTCTTTATGTATAGCCAATGGACCCTTTCAGAGGGTAAAAAAGGTCACAACTATTTTCATAATAATACTGAGACATTTGTCTTTTTCACTGTGGTTACATTTGCACTAGTATCAAGGCAGTGGCACCAAAACATACCAGTAGTCACTGTACTTAAAGTTATAATGATAAAATTTGAGCCTTCAAGTGAAAAGCACAAAAGTAGACCTTCTATCTGCCCCCGTGGCTATAAAAGCCTTCCAATAATTAAAGAAGTTTATACTAAGAATATAATTTTTGGCCAGGCATGGTGGCTCAAGCCTGTAATCCCAGCACTTTAGGAGGCCGAGGTGGGCGGATCACGAGGTCAGGAGATCGAGACCATCCTGGCTAACATGGTGAAACCCCGTCTCTATCAAAAATACAAAAAATTAGCTGGGCGTGGTGGTGGGCCCCTGTAGTCCCAGCTACTCAGGAAGCTGAGGTAGGAGAATAGTGTGAACCCGGGAGGCGGAGCTTGCAGCGAGCCGAGATCGCGCCACTGCACTCCAGCCTGGGCGACAGAGCAAGACTCCGTCTCAAAAAAAAAAAAAAAAGAATGTAATTGTTTGATATCATCTAAATTTGAAAGATCTGCTAATTTTTGTATTTTTAGTAGAGACAGGGTTTTACCATGTTGGCCAGGCTGGTCTTGAACTCATGGCCTCAAGTGATCTGCCTGCCTCAGCCTCTGAAAGTGCCTGGCCTAGATCAAATCATTTTAAAATTTCTAATACAGTGAATATTAATAGATATAATCCACATAAACAAAATCTTTATGTGGTCTTCAGTAATTTTTAAATGTGTAAAAATGTTCTGAGATCTGAGATCCACTGATCAAACAAAACCTTACAAAGCCTCTTGCTAGGCAGTTTATACCCTCTAGTAATTCACAATCTAGTTAGAGTAGACAAGAATGAAGGAAGATACACATACATCACATAACCTCTGATGTACATTATAATACCAGTATAATCCCAAATAGTAAATTTGTGGTGGCTACTTTCAAAGATTTAATTCAAGCAGGTACTGAAAGATGGGTAAGAATGACTAAAGAAAAGTGCACTCCAGACAAAGGGTTTGTTTGAACAAGACTAATGAGAAAGGAGAATGGAGACATGTTTGGGGAAGAGGCCAACAGGGCTAGAGCGAAGGAGAATGGCAGAGTGTGATGAGTGCTATAGTGAAAAAGTGGGCCAAGATTAGGTCACGAAGGACTTTGAATCACACAATAAGAGTTTAGAGACCAGCCATGGTGGCCCACATCCATAATTCCAGCACTTTGGGAAGCTGAGGTGGAGGATCACTTGAGCCCAGGAGTTCGAGGCTGCCATGATCTATAATAGTGCAAATGCAGTCCAGCCTGGATGAGAGTGAGACTCTATCTCTAAAAAACAAAAAAAGAAATAGCTGAAGAGGCTGGAAAAGAATAATGCTCTAAATGAGGCCACTGGATCTATTAATTAGGTTACAAAGTAGTCACTGTTGAGCGTTTACAGACAGAGCACAAATCACAATGAGTCTGGGATCAAGACCTCATTAGCATTATATTAACTACAGGAAACAAATATTTTACCCAGGGTTACACAAAAATGTTTTTCCAAAGAATAGTTTGTCTTTCAACTATAAATTTTTAAGTTATCGCTCTAAAATTTTTTATTTTCAGATAATTTATTTCAGAATTATAAAATACTGATTCTAGCACTTAAGTAGAACTCTAGCATTTACCTAATGAATTTTATAACAAAATAATATACTATGGTGTTACATACTGAACCTCAACCTACTGCTCAAAAGAATATTATTCTTACTGTAGATAAGCCTACCAAAGTACATTTTAGTGCAAATCCAACAAGTGACATTTATTCAAGGAAAAAAATTATTATTCAATCCTTTTTTGTTAGTAATATGAAGTACAATGTAAGATCAAATTTCATTTTGGCATGTTTATATCGCTAGAACTATGTTTATGCAAAAGTAATATGTGAAAAATCCATATTTTATTAATATAATCTAGAAAAGCAATCACTTGTTTTATACAAAGATTCTTCTCTTTACAAAAGAAATTATCACTGAGATCCTTTAAATACGAAGCTTTCCCAGAATAATAAAAAAATTATGCCGGGCACGGTGGCTCACACCTGTATCCCAGCACTTTAGGAGGCCAAGGGGGGAGGATCATGAGGTTAGGAGTTCAAGACCAGCCTGGCCAAGATGGTGAAATCCCGTCTCTACTAAAAAAATACAAAAATTAGCCAGGTGTGGGGCAGGTGCCTATAATCCCAGCTGCTCAGGAGGCTGAGGCAGGAGAATCGCTTGATCTCGGAGGGTCGCGGTTGCAGTGAGTCGAGATCACGCCACTGCACTCCAGCCTGGGCAACAGAGTAAAACTCCATCTCAAAAATAAAAAAAAATAAAATAAATAAATTACAGGTCAGATGCAGTGGCTCACGCCTATAATCCCAGCATTTTAGAAGGCCAAGGCAGGAGGATCACTTGAGGCCAGGAGTTCAAGACCAGCCTGGGCAACACAGTAAGATCCCCGTCTCTTCAAAAAAAAAAAAATTTAAATTTCAATTCAATTCATTATTTAATTTACACAAAACTTTACAGCAATACATTTGCCTAAAGCACATACATCAAGTATATAATTATAACAGGTATATAACTAAAACAGGTAGTTGTTAAGAGATTTAAAAGACAAGAGCTGTAGACAATGGCTTAGATTTGGGTCTAGGAGTTCTCCCCTCTCTCATCCACTGGCAGGGGAGGCTGGAGCCCTGTGTAGAGCAGAAATCTGAGAGTGAGTCTGGCTCAGAAGGAAAGTGGGTATCACAGAAGAACTGTCTCCCCTGGACTTGAAAGTGGGCCATAGATGCACGATTGTCACCATTTTACTATTCTTTGTGTAGGCAGATAAAAACAGAACAGATTAACCCTTAAGGGATTTTCAAAGCTCTGAGTGTTTAAAAGAGCATACAGAAAAAGTGAGCTTAGAATTCTAAATGGAGCACAGACTCTGGAGCCAGACCATCTGAAAGCATCTTTTGACTCTACTCCTTACTACTTCTATCACCTTCTCAAATCACTTAGACCTCAGCTCTCTCAGCTATAAAATGGGATAATAAGAATAGTCACCTCATAGGGTCAATGTGAGAATTAAATGAGAAAATAACTGCAAAACACTCAAAGAGACGGTATATAATTGGCCCTCAAGAATTCTTATAATCATGGCCAGGCGCAGGGGCTCACGCCTGTAATCCCAGCACTTTGGGAGGCCGAGGTGGGCAGATCATGAGGTCAGGATATTGAGACCATCCTGGCTAACACAGTGAAACCCCATCTCTACTAAAAATACAAAAACAAAATTAGCTGGGCATGGCGGCGGGCGCCTGTAGTCCCAGGTACTCGGGAGGCTGATGCAGGAGAATGGCGTGAACCTGGGAGGTGGAGCTTGCAGTGAGTTGAGATTGCACCACTGCAGTCCAGCCTGGGAGACAGAGTGAGACTCCATCTCAAAAAGAAAAAAATTGTTATAATTATACTGTGCTAGGATGATTTTAGATCACTCATTCAGTCCATCATTACAATATACTGCTACCCCAACCCATCTGACATAAACCTTTCACTGTTCAATCATGCTGACCTACTCTGTTGTCCACATGTTCTGAAAATACTCATCTATATCAGTGTTATATACTAAACAGCAGAAACCTAGAAAACAGGATCAAAGTCCATGATACTCTGGGCCAGTTCCAGAAACACATCTTTAATAAATAATAGCTCTCTGTATACAGTTGCACATCTGGCAAAAAGGGGGAAAAAATGTGTGTGTGTATGTGTGCGTGTGTGTGTGTGTGTGTTTTAACAGCCCATTTGCTAACATACTAGCATCACTGTATGCAGCCACCAGGCTATCTCCATTTTTACTAATGACTTACTAAATCACCAAATTGGTTTATAAATTCCTAACTTATCCTCACTTTCCTTCAAAAAAAAAAAAAGGCTTATTAGTAGAATGCATCCCCATAAAATATAACATTAAATTCTGATTGAAATAAGTACTTTCTGGTTGCTAAAACATCTGTCATGACAGCTGGTCATATGGTCAAACTCATTCAATTTCCATCCTTCTTTTCCCTCCTCCCATACATGAAAGAAAATCTTTCTTTAACATAAACCTCTTTAATTAGCTATTTGAATACGTGATGACTAGTTTTTCACTTTACATTCATCTGTTTTCTCCATCATCTCAGTGGCCAATACAAGCCACGGTTTTGTTCGAAACATCAAGCACAAGAATAATAAATACATAAAGTATTTTCTTCATTCTTCTCATCTTAAAGATCAACCATGATGAACGAGAGCAGAGAAACTAATACATTCCTCTTCAAAACACACACAGGTTCTTTGTTCTTCCCCCAGATACTAAGACCAAAAGGATAACAGACAGCAAATCATGCCCACAAACCAAAACACAGCTGGTTCATCTAATTTTAGAAAAAAAATAACAAGGAAGAAGAGAAAAGTTCTTTCTGGAATAACTCAATCCTCAAATCAAAGAAATTCAAAGAATACAACATGGAAAAACTAAGAGCCTCAAATATCTCCTGCGGGATACTAATTCCATCAATGTCAAATCCAGATAAACAATATGTTTTTAGAAGATCCCACAAAAGTCTGAAATCACTCCTTTAAAAAAAAAAAAAAAAAAAAAAAAAGCCCACTTACAGAGAAAACATCTAAATGGTTGGTTTCTAATCACAGGTGTACAGGTCTTATTCAGTTGATTCCAAACCTGTTTCTCATTTTCACCATACGCTTTAAAAAAGACAAGCTGGGAAACACATTTGTTTGTTTTTTTAACTCAGTTATAACATTTATATCCAGAAATATACTTTATTTATATGCTAAATTCTCACAGCCAGATGTTTATTAATTTGCTCAGCCCTGCACAATATGGCTCTTCCTTTTCTGGAGGTCATGAACAAGGCCCTCTTTAGCTGCTGCTTAATCTGAGTAAGATCTTGTACTTCTTTTTAACTGGAATCCTCAAGAGAAGAAAGAAAATATAAGTCATAATCTCATTGTTTTGGGGGGAGTATTACTTATATCCCTAGAATCGTTCATACCATCTCTTTAAGAAGAGAAAACATTTTCTTTAGTAACCCCTAAGGAATCTATCCGAAATAAAGAGCACAAACTTTTCGCCAGAACTAAGATTAACTAGGTAAAATCGGCATTAGCAAAATATCAGCTACTGCATGATAACAGCAAATTGCAACAGATTTATACAGAAATTTAATGTGTCCTCAAAAGGACTTCGGAAGGATGAACAACTATTTCCCAAAAGTCTTGTTTCCATTAACTATTACCATATCAACACTATGTTCTAGCGTTCTTGTTGTCAAAAAAAATCCAGGTGAATACGAAGTATAAATACCAGAAAAGCAAAAGACTTATTGCCAAAATATTTTTAATTTAGTCACTAAAGATTTTTAATGAATGAAACATGTATTCCACTAAACCAGGACTGCCTAGTGAAGAAAATTTCAGAAAACCTCAGCAAAGTGTAACAATGTATTAACAGAAGTGCTTTGTGTTAACAGACCTAGATTATGTTTCTTGTTGGGTTATATGGATCATCAAAAGTTCCTAAAATAATTGTTCGGTTAAATGAGAAAGTGATTAAACTATTTCTCAAAGCATGTATAAAACAATTAGTCCCAAGCATTTTGCAGATGTATCACAATGCTACAAGTTTTTTTAAATGTACCAAGGAAATGCTACAAATCCCGAAAAGTTCTAAATAATGTCCTAGTTAATCTCCATTTGCTCCCTTACATCCTCAATTCCTTCTCTGCTCTTGCACTGGAAGAATGAGCCTTAAAAAAAAAAAAATCATTTGGGCTCCCCAGCTGGGTTCTAGTAAAGTAAGTCACTGGTGGAGACTTGGAGGAAGAGGGAGGAGAGATCAGGGAACCTCCCTTCATGCCCCTCCTGCTTCAAAACCGCAGCTCCCTCTAGCCCTCCTCCACAATGCCAGCTTTCGGCTCTGGTAATTTCTGAAGAACTAGGAGTTTCTTACTGTTTCTAATCCCTGAGCACTTAACCACACTTGTTTGTTCTCTAACCTCTGCAAATAGCCTCTTCACGTGAACCACTGAGGTAAAATCTCTTTCCTTTTGGGACTTTGCCTGATAAGACTAACAATACCAAGTCTGATTATTCAACAGCACACTATCTTAAGAAATCTAAGTTTTTAACAGTTTTTAAGATCTATAGAAACGGCCAGGCACTGTGGCTCACTCCTGTAATCCCAGCACTTTGGGAGAGTGAGGCGGGTGGATCAGCTGAGGTCAGGAGATCGAGACCAGCCTGGCCAACATGGTGAAACCCCGTCTCCATTAAAACTACAAAAATTAGCTGGGCATGGTGGCACATGCCTGTAATTCCAGCTACTCAGGAGGCTGAGGCAGGAGAATCACTTGAACCTGGGAGGGGGAGACTGCAGTGAGCTGAGATCATGCCACTGCACTCCAGCCTGGGCAACAGGGTGAGACTCCATCTCAAAAAAAAATTTAAAAAAGATCTACACAAACATGTATTTATATATTTTTACTATATGTATAATTATTAAAAAGTAACAATTCTTAACTAACACAACTAATCACCTCCAAATGAAGCTAGTTAAAAAGCTCAGGCCAGGTGCAGAGGCTCACACCTGTAATCCCAACACTTTGGGAGGCCAAGGCGGGCGGATCATGAGATCAGGAGATCGAGACCATCCTGGCTAACACAGTGAAACCCTGTCTCTATTAAAAATAAGAAAAATTAGCTGGGCGTGGTGGCAGGCGCCTGTAGTCCCAGCTACTCGGGGGGCTGAGGCAGGAGAATAGCGTGAACCCAGGAAGCGGAGCTTGCAGACAGCCAAGATCACGCCACTGCACTTCAGTCTGGGTGACAGAGCAAGACTCCATCTCAAAAAAAAAAAAAAAAAAAAAAAAAAGCTGAAACAGTCACTACAATTTAATTTAGGTGCGAAATTTAACACTGCATTGTCTTCTCCATATAAATGCTATAAGCCCCAAATAAGCTTAAAAAAAAAAGTCAGTGGGCTGGGCTCACACCTGTAATCCCAGCACTTTGGGAGGCCGAGACAGGCGGATCACGAGGTCAGGAGATTGAGACCATCCTGGCTAACATGCTGAAACCCCATCTCTACTAAAAATACAAAAAAAATTAGCCAGCGGTAGTGGTGGGCACCTGTAGTCCCAGATACTTGGGAGGCTGAGGCAGGAGAATGGCGTGAACCCAGGAGTTGGAGCTTGCAGTGAGCCGAGATTGCACCACCACACTCCATCTCAAAAAAAAAAAAAAAAAAAAAAGTCAATGAAGAGATTCTGGTAACATATTTCACTTCCCTCTACCACACACTGCCTGGTTAACCCAAACAAATTGTTGTTATTCTTGTTGAAGCCCTCCCTAACCATAAGATAAAAAGTTTAAGCCAGTAGTTCTCTAATTCCAGTGTGCACATAAATCAAAAGGGAAGCTTGCAAACATAGTGAAACCCTGTGTCTACTAAAAATACAAAAATTGGCTGGGCATGGTGGCATGTGCCTGTAGTCCCAGCTACTCGGGAGGCTGAGGCAGGAGAATTATTTGAACCCAGGAGGCGGAGGGTGTGGTGAGCCAAGATCGTGCCACTGCACTCCAGCCTGGGCAACAGAACGAGTTTCCATCTCCAAAAAAAAGAAAGCCAACTTCAAGATTCCAACCAAATCACTAATATATTGCTTTTCTTGCTTTTGTTTGAAAATTCCACATTAAATATGGCCAAAAAAAAAAAAAAACAGTAACAACAATAATAATGAATGCACAATATGTGCTAGCCAGTGTGATCTGTGTTTTACATGTATTATTATTTAATTCAATCCTCACAAGAACCACACCAGGTAGGTAATATTGTTACTTCCATTTACAGATGATAAAACTGAAGCCCAGATAAATGAAATAATTTGACCAAGTTAATAAATGACAGGATTGCCTCAGGTCTGCCTATCCTCTTACCCAGGAGCTGGACAAGAAAGCATTGTGCTTAAATGCAACTCTGGAGCCCCAGGGCTGTCAGAGAGAGGATTAAGCCTGACAACCAAGTAGTCAGGCAAGTAATACTCTCCCATCTCCTCCCAACCCCAATTCCCACCCCTCACCCAACAAGCTATCCTGACTCCCCACACCTATCACTCCCACCTCCGTGACGTGTCACACATCCTAATAGAACATCAGAAGTCTGTCTCTATGTGTGTGTGTGTGTATACATATATATACACACACACATAAGTACCCTTCCACATTAGTATCTACTACATGCTTAGACCTAACAGAGACCCAAATTCCAGCACCACCAAATAAGCCTGAGGAAATTTAACAGCTCTGCCCCTCAGTTTCCTAATCTGTAAAATGAAGGTCATAACACCAACACCACTGAGGTGACAGTGATTGAGCTAATGTATACAAAAGTACTCACTTGGCATAGTATCTAACATGGTAGTAAAAGCTCAATAAACAATAGCTGCTATCGGCCAGGCACGATGGCTCACGCCTGTAATCTCAGCAGTTTGGGAGGCCAAGATGGGCAGATCACCTCAAGTTCAAGACCAGCCTGGCCAACATGGTGAAACCCCATCTCTACTAAAAATACAAAAATTAGCCGGTCATGGTCACGAGCACCTGTAATCCCAGCTACTTGGGAGGCTGAGGCAGGAGAATCTCTTGAACCCAGGAGGTGGAGGTGGCAGTGAGCCAAGATCACACCACTGCACTTCAGCCTGGGTGACAGAGCAAGTCTCTGTCTCAAAAAAAGAAAAAACAATAGCTGCTATTAAAATTATACTTTGCTAACCTCTTCTCTTTCAACACCAACATATCAATCCTACTCCCATTTATTTTTTGCTTGCATGTTGTTGGTTTTTTTGAGACAGAATGTGGCTACGTTGCCTAGGCTGGCCTGGAACACCTGGGCTCAAGCATTCCTCCCGCCTTAGCCTCCTGAGTAGCTGGGACTACAGGCACGCATCACCGTGTTCAACTCTAGTTCTCACTTATTTTATCTCACTTTTCTTTGCTGAAAGTGTGACAAATGATGGAACATACATTTATCAAAGCAGGTTGGTAACAGTGCCATAACCCAATAGTCTGGGAGTCTTTGACAGACAGGTTAGGAGTAGAATATTCCAGAGCAAATAAGTCATGCAGTAGCCCTCAAATTGCACCACTCTGACAACTGTCTATTTCCCAACTTTAGGGTCAGCCCTGTTGATTACATCCTAGTATGAAGAGTCTATAATTAACTTAACTCAAAACAACAATAAAACGTCAGTACAGGGGCTTGGTCTTAATTTAATCACTGTATCCCTAGCACTTAGAATAGTGCCTGGTCCGTGGTAGACACTCAAGTATGTTGTATATAAACGAAGACATAAAGGAACCAACACAGACACACACACACAGTTCTTTAGTGAGTCTTTACAACAACAGTTGTAACTATCAGATCACTACCAATGCACAAAGTAACAAAAGTTATTTTCGAAATTCCCCCAGAACATTTTTCTCCTTCCTTTTAACTAACTGTTGGTTTTCTTTAAAAATTCTCCAACTAGAACAGCTAATTACCAATTTCAGTCTAGCAATCTATTAAAAATGTTAAAGTAGTTCCATAATGATGCATCATGCTCATCTTCTACCTTCCATTAAAAAAAATAACCTGTAACAATTTAACAATCACCATTTTAGTGACCCTAAGTTTTAAGAACTTCCTGAACCACCTGACTTGAAGCCATAAGGTGAGGTTAAATACATAAGCAATAGGGGGAAAGGGGAGGACTTACTACTTTGGGACTACACAGAGAATCAATGCTTCTAAGTAGCCACACTGACCTTGAACAAGTTACTTAATTTTAAGTAATGTATTTATTTATTTAGAGATGGGATCTTGCTCTGTCACCTAGACTGGAGTGCAGTGGTGCAATCACGGCTCACTACAGCCTTGACCTATCAGGCTCAAGAGACCCTCCCACCTCAGCCTCCTACATAGCTAGGACTATAGGCGTGCACCACCACACCCAGCTAATTTTTGTATAATATTTTTTTGTGAAAGGGTTTCACCTCCAGGCTGTTCTCAAACTCCTGGGCTAAAGTGATCCTCCCACCTGAGCCTCCCAAAGTGCTGGGATTACCAGCGTGAGCCACCACAAGCAGTCAGTATTTTTAATTTTTTGAGTTTCCATTTCCTCACCTATAGAAAAGGAATAAATTTACTAAATCTACTTCATTGAGTTGTTTTAAGGACCAAATGCATATACAATTATATTAAAGCAATAAAATGCCATATGAATATGTTAATAGCTTTTGACATATATGTCTTTGGATTTTAAATGGATGATTTCTATTTATTTTTTCCTGTCTCTGCAACTCTTCCCATTTCCTGAATCCAAAGATATGCCAGGACAGGGAGGAATCAGTTCACACTTGACATATCTAAAACACAGTGGGCCCTCAGTAAATATTTGTTGAAAAAGGTGTTCATCCACATATATTAGAAATCAAAAAATTCTGCCACACAAAATATATTACTTTGTAAAGGTTAGGCAGCGGCTTACTTTCTTTTTTTTTTTTCTTTTTTTTTTTTTTTTTTTGATACGGAGTCTCACTCAATCGCCCAGGCTGGATTGCAGTGGCACAATCTCAGCACACTGCAACTTCCACCTGCCAGGTTCAAGTGATTCTCGTGCCTTAGCCTCCCGAGTAGCTGGGATTACAGGCACCCACCACCATACCCAGCTAATTTTTGTATTTTTAGCAGAGATGGGTTTCACCATGTTGCCCAGGCTGCTCTCAACTCCTGACCTCAGGTGATCTGCCCACCTTGCCCTCTCAAAATGCTGGGATGACAGGTGTGAACCACCGTGCCTCAGCCAGGTTATTTTCAAATAAAATAACAAATGACCTAACATACTCAAAAGATGACTGTGTTTTTGTAGGAGTTTCCTTTGTGCACATTACTCAGCTTGATATTTACCCCATGTGAATATACACTGAAGGAATGTGCTTCGGTGTTTTGGTTTCACTTGAGACATGCCTTCTGTATAAAAAATTATTTCCTCTCTCTTTAGCACCAGCAAGATTTCTAAAGATGCCAGATTTCTTCTTTAGGTTTTACTTTCTATGCTTCAGTACTCACAGAGAAAACTTTCGGTGGACTTATGGTAATTTCTCAAACCATTATGTCATTCGTACATTAATAAGAAAAACAAGCTAATTTTTGAAAACAGTAACTAGAAAGACACTGCAAAATATTTACAGATTCCAGTCCACTCAGATTTGTCAAATAAATCAGAACCATTTTAAATGCAAAAGATCCTGGTTCCTCTGAACATTATATAATGCCAGCAAGGCATGGTAGCTCATGCCTGTAATCCCAGTACTCTGGGAGTCCGAGACAGCACATCATCTGAGCTGAGGAGTTCAAGACCAGCCTGGGCAACATGGCAAATCCCCTGTCTACCAGAAATACAAAAAAGTTAGCCAGGTATGGTGACATATACCTGTGGTCCCAGCTACTCGGGAGACTGAGGTGGGAGTGTCACTTGAGCCTGGGAGATGGAAGCTGCAGTAAGCCGAGATCATGCCACTGCACTCCAACCTGGATGACAGAATGAGACCCTGTCTCCAAAAAAATATATATATATACACACACACACACACACGCGCGCGCGCGCGCGCACCATTTCCTGAATCCAAAGATATGCCAGGACAGGGAGGAATCATTTCACACTTGACATATCTAAAACACAGTGGGCCCTCAGTAAATATTTGTTGAAAAAGACATTCATCCATCTTTTTGGTCTTTGAGGACAAGACCATTAGCCCAGAAAATTATTTTGTAGATCAAGCCCCTCAATCTGTGATCTGTCCAATTATGGTAGATGCCTAATAAATATATAGATTATATATACACACATATATATATAATGCCTCCAAAAGAGAACTTAAGCTTATTTAACTCTAGTTCTTGATGTGGATGTCACAGATCATCCATTACCAATTTATATTAGTAATATTACTAATTTATATTAGGTGGTGGTTTCATATTTATACTTGAATATGAATATCCTTGAGATGAAAAATTCCTAATAGTTCAAGGCAAATAATGAAAAAACTCGTAATGGTAGCCACCCAACTGAGCCTTCCTACCTTGCTTCTGCTCATTTACCCAACTACACCCTACTGCTGAAACGCATGATTCCTAGTTTGCTACAAAAAAATGGACTTTACATGCTCATTTTTGTCATTTATGTCTATTGCAGCTCAAGGGATATTCCACAGACCATAGAAAAGATTTGTCCTAATAGTTTCTAAGTGACAATTTAATCATAATCTAAAAACAAGTCCCCCTCTCAAGATTAGAGAATTAATTACATAATATTTAAAGGATAGCTGCTGCATTTATGGGCAATAATCTATCTTTTTCATTAGGGGAAAATTTTACAGTTCTATCCTAACCAGGAACATTACAATCTAATTCTAGTTCTTATAAACCTATCAAAGTTAAATGTGCACAATACATATAATGTTCTAGAACTAGACGAAAAATGAGAAGGCAGCAGCATCACTGTTCAAGGCTGTCAACTTGAGAATGAAGACACAAAAAGAGGATTCTAAATTAGTTCCAGAACTACATTCATGGCCTATCACATCTACTCCTGGATGCTTTTGTCAAACCTTGAATTACATTCTTTGACATAATACCAGTTTTGCCGGTTTAAACAGTCCACCAAGTGAACTGAAACTAAGGTAAATTGTTCTGGTGGAAAAAACACAGGCTTCGCGGCCAAATGACTCAGGTGTGAATCCAGACTTTGCCCTTCTGGAGCAAGCATTTAATTCTTTGAGCCTAGACTTCCTCATCTGTGTAAGGACAAGACCATGAGCCTAGAAAATTTTGTAGATCAAGCCCCTCAATCTGTGATCTGTCCAATTATAGTAGATGCCTAATAAATGTGCAACAATCTGATAGTAGCAAAGGACCGGTTCACAAATTACCATGAAATATCTCATTACGGGGATCATAATTAAACTCTATGAGACTGCAATCCCAGCACTTTGGGAGGCCAAGGCAGAAAAATCACTTGAGCTCAGGAGTTTGAGACCAACCTGGCCAACATGGTGAAACCCCATCTCTACTAATAATACAAAAATTGGCCAGGTGTGGTGACGGGCACCTGTAATCTCAGCTACTCAGGAGGCTGAGGCAGGAGAATCAGTTGAACCCAGCATCCTGAGGTTACAGAGACCCGCAATCGTGCCACTGCACAGCCTGGGTGACAGGGCAAGACTCCAACTCAGAGGGAAAAAAAAAATGAATAAATAAACTCTGAGATGTATTTAAGTTATAACACTTTTAAATATTTTATTTTTAGATAAGATATTTTAATATATAAAAATGAAAACTACACAGAGGTTAGTAAACTCTTCTTAAAACTGGTATTTTACATGTCAAAAATGGAGCCTCAACTATCAACAGAAAGTTAAAATGGGTTAGTTTTTTTCAAATGTTTGGATGTTTGTATCTATTCAAGCCTCACATGGTCAAAGTCTTTAAAACTTTCTAAAGAAAGCTACATTTTGGAACCCAGATACAGCCCGGTTGTCTAAACAATGGGCTACATGATACACCACAGACTCCAGGCAAAGTCACAACAGGATGAGAACAGAGCCCTCAGCCTCTCTCAGATTTCCTGGCCACTGTTATTTTAAAACTTGACCATGTAAACATAAACAGGGGAAAAAAACCATTTCAGATAATCCCTACTGGTTATGATTTATGATCTTTTGTTTTTAATACAATATTTAATTGCATTAATTTACATTAAATATTGTAATTGTTCATTACATTTTTCTTGCTCATGTTTCTGGGCACTAACCAAGAATATACATGTATACCATACATAGTTTTATATATTATACAGTTTTTAATCACGATCTTTCCTTAAATGTCATTCATACTTCTGTTACTGACATTTACAATGGTTTCTGAAAACAAAATCATAACTTACAAAGATGAGAGAATGATAAACAGTATGTCACACACAAAAAAATACAAAAGTAGTGGGTAAATGTACATAAGATTAAAATGACTTCTGTTTACCAATGTGGATGCAATTCCTGAGTAACGTAAAATATTCAAAATGAGCTGTATATATAAAAGTCGGTGAGCTATTTTGAACGGCGGCATGGTTTCAAGCTCTGGCTATAGCCCACTTTGAAACATTTGTGGCGGTTTCTACAATTAAGGGCAAAAGGCACAAAGGTAATTTTTTCACTAAACATTCTCCAGTTTGAAAACCACAACTCAAGACATCTAGGAAATTCAGTTAATTTGTACAGAAATGCTGTTTTGCCGCCAACCTTTGTACCATGACCACTACCAGTCCAAGTTCAAGATTCACGTTTTATGGCGTGAAGATAAGTTTCAGCTAAACCTTAAGGGTGTTAATTTTTAGTCCAGGTGCGGGGGTTCACATCTGTAATCCCAGCATTTTGGGAGGCCGAGGCGAGTGGATCACCTGAGGTCAGGAGTTCGAGACCAGTCTGGCCAACATGGCAAAACCCCGTCTCTACTAAAAATACAAAAATTAGCTGAGCAGTGGCGTGAGCCTGCAGTCCCAGCCACTTGGGAAGCTGGGGCAGGACAATCGCTTGAACCCAGGAGGTGGAGGTTGCAGTGAGCCGACAGAGTGAGACTCTGCCTCAAAAAAAATTAATTTTTAAAACTCTCAAATTCTGACTTTATTTAGACTGCCTCTATACCACCAGAGCATTAAAAAAAAAAAAAAAAAAACTCTTCTTTAGCCCCTACAGTCTATTAAGTTAGGGCAGTGCTCCTCATTTCTCACTAATACTTGTAAATCAGGATTTAAGCATCCCTCCACCACATCACTTCATGCCAGATAAGATGTAATGAATTTTTGGCCAGGCGCAGTGGCTCACGCCTGTAATCCCAGCACTTTGAAAGGCCGAGGCGGGTGGATCACGAGGTCAGGATTTCAAGACCTGCCTGGCCAAGATGGTGAAACCCCGTCTCTACTAAAAATACAAAAAAATTAGCCGGGCGTGGTGGTGGGCGCTTGTAATCCCAGTTACTCGGGAGGCTGTGGCAGAGAATTGCTTGAACCCGCGAGGTGGAGGTTGCAGTGAGCGGAGATCGCGCCACTGCACTCCAGCCTAGGCGACAGAGTGAGGCTCCGTCTCAAAAAAAAAAAAAAAAGATGTAATGAATTTTTTAAACTGTGCGGAAATACTTTTAAACATGAATGTTCTAGTAATAACCCCATCAAATTATGTTCTACTTAAAATCCCAGAATTTGCGCATTTTAATCGTTTTCGGGAGTTTTTGGAAATTAACAAAAAAAGTTATTGTTCAGTAGCATATCCGTAAATTAACATACTCAAGGTGCTGGACCACCTAGAGACTAAGAATAAGGCTTTAGAAAGTTTCAATCTGGTCTCCTACATGATTAGACTATTAATGGTATCATTTGATCTTCACATCTCAGAACAAATTACGCTCTCCCTGCACTGAATTTTAAGCGTGTTTACAAAAGAGAAAATAAAACTATCACGGAGTGTCCAAGTCCGAGTTAGGCACCTGAGTGCTCTGCTTCTACCTGGGAGCCAGGGAAGAAACACAAAGGGACCTTGGTGATGAGAACCCATGAAAGGAGACTGTCTTTCGGTGGAAACGAGAACCACCCCGGCCCCACCGCTGCCCAGGGCCCACCCATCACCTGCTTCTCCCACCCGCGTCCTCAGGCAGTGAACAGAAGCGTCGGCCCCAGAGCTGCTCGAGGAGGCCCGGGAGCAAGGCCGGGCCGGGGACCGCGAGACCCAGGCGCCGACGTCTCGCAGCGGGGGCTCCGGGACACTCACCGGTGCGGGCGCGAAGGCAGGTGCGCGGCGGCAGGGCTACCTGTGCGGGTGAAGCTGGAGGGCGTGGTGAGAAGTGATGAGGGCCAGTGAAGAGGGCGACGACGGGGACGGGCACCAGGACTGGGCGGCGACAGCAGCCGGGCTGCGGCTGGCTTCCTGCTCGGACAGATCCCGAGTCGGTCTCCGCCCGCCGGCCGGCGCCCCGCCGAGTCCCCGGCACTGCGGCGTGCACGTCACGGCTACGGAGCGCCCGAGGGGGCGGGGGCGCCGGGACCGCGGCAGGCCGCCGGGCGCGCGCTCTGGGAGGGGGCGCGCTCCGGCAGAGGGCGCGCGACCCCCGGGGTCGCCCCGCCCGCGGCGCAGTGCCTCCGGGGCGGGGGTAGGCGCCCTGCGGCGCAGGGAGGGACTGGCCCTGGACAAGCCTGGAGTTGTTCTTCCCAGAGCGAAACGGCTTCATTTGCCGCGGTAGTTGTTTCCAGACCCGGCAAAGCAGGTCCTCTCCGGCTGGATGCTGTGACTGTGCAGTCTGCCAACAGCGAGAATCAGTTCAAGCAGGGAGAAAGTTGTTCGGAGAGGGGGCGAGGAGTCCGGAGCTCCGCGCGGGGGACCCAGGAACCAGGTGTCCGCGCTTGGGCGGCAGCTAGGCTGCGTGGCGGTTGCGGCAAGAACCACTGTTCACTCGGCTCGGGATCGGGCCGGGCTGCCCTTCCTAAGGAGGAATCTTCCTGCACAACTAAGTTGCCATTCTGTCGTTGTAGGAGGGGGTTTGGGATGGGAATTTCGCACCTGTTTGCCTCTTCCCCCTCCCACCCTCGCCGCCGCATTCACTTTTTAGAGCCCCTACCTTCTCAGTCGTTTAAATGTTACTGTTTTATTAAGTGACGTATCTGTTAGTCACCTTTTAAAATATGAAGTACCTATGCAAATTTGAATTATGTGGTGAAAAAACATCACCTTTACGATGAAAACAGCTTTTAAAGTAAGGAAATGACAATTGACTATAATGCTAAATGTATCCGCTGAAAAAAAGAGCCTACTTACACATGAGAATTACACGTTTTTCTCTAACATTTATATTTAGCGACTTGGAAACTTCTGGAAATCTAGAAGATTCTGGCAAGGAGACAAATTTCTGATACTTAAAGGCTCCACGGCTCTCTGGGTGGAGAAATTTAAAAACTAAGTTCTGATTAGATGTTTTAGCATTCAACTAAAACAATAAAATATTAAAAATAAAATAGGGAAGTAAGAAAGAGGAAGAGAAACAAAGAACGGAAATAATTTACAGCAATCTCAGAAATTTAATTCCAAATTGCCAGAAGGTAAGTCTTAAGTATATAAAACTAAATTTCAAAACAAACTGAAAAAAAGAGGGAGAAGATGAAGATGGCTGCCTCAGTTCACTGTTCTGACTCAATTTTGGATTTAATACTAAACTTCATTTGGCAAACCAATAGAAGTCAATACATTTTTTTAAATTTTCTTAAATTTTTTGTGGTGTTGTTGGTAAACACAGGGGCTTGCTATGTTGCCTAGGCTGGTCTTGAACCTTGGCCTCAAGTGATTCTCCCACCTTGGCCTCCCAAAGTGCTGGGATTACAAGTGTGAGCCACCACTTCTAGAGAAATCAATACATTTTAAAGATTTTTTGTAGCTAATGACTTCCGTGA
This sequence comes from Rhinopithecus roxellana, assembly GCF_007565055.1. NCBI lineage: Eukaryota > Metazoa > Chordata > Mammalia > Primates > Cercopithecidae > Rhinopithecus > Rhinopithecus roxellana. The sequence continues at coordinate 87,795,952 of NC_044552.1, read as the reverse complement.
TTTTTTTTCTCTCCTTTGCCCCACACTTCCAATCCATTACTGAGTGCCTTTGCTTCTGGCTCTATAATATCTCTCTAATGTATCAAATTCCTCTTTATAGCCATCACCATTATCTTGTTTCAGGCCACTATCATTTCAAGTATTGCATACTGCCTTAGTCACCTAACCACTTTCCCAGGCCGCAGTTTTATCCCCTTCTAATCCAGTCTTTACAACGTCATCAGTTTGTCTTTTATGTACTCCACTATTTAAATTTCTGTAATGGCACTCTCTGACTCTTGATGTAAAGTCCAAACCACTTAAGATGTCTCGTAAGATCCTTCTTGATTTAGCCACCAGTCACAACTGGCTGTTTTTGTTTGCCTAACATAATGGGGATTTCCTTTTTTCCTCTTCTTTTTCTTTCTTTTCTTTTCTTTTTCTTTTAGAAAGAGTCTCCCTCTGTCTCCCAGGGTGGAGTGCACAGGTGTGATCTTGGCTCGCTGCAACCTCTGCCTCCGGGGTTCAAGTGATTCTCCTGCCTCAGCCTCCCAAGTAACTGCGACTATAGGCGGGCACTACCACACGCGGCTAATTTTTATGTTTTCAATACTGACAGGTTTTTGCCATGTTGGCCAGGCTGGTCTCGAACTCTTGACCTCAAGTGATCTGCCTGCCTTGGCCTCCCAAAGTGCTGGGATTACAGATGTGAACCACCACGCCCCCCGCTTTTCTTTTTGAGACAGGGCCTTGCTCTATCACCCAGTCTGGGGTGCAGTGGTGCAATCATAGTTCACTATAACCTCAACCTCCTGGGCTCAATGAATCTTCCCACCTCAGCCACCTGAAGAGCTAGGACTATAGGCACATGCCACCATGCCAGGCAGTGTTTGTATTTTTTATTTTTTTATAGAGACAGGGATCTTCTGTGTTGCCTAGGCTGATTTTGAACTCCTGGACCCAAGCGATCCTCCTGCCTTGGCCTCCCAAAGCACTGTGATTACAGGTGTGAGCCACTGTGCCTGACCATGTTTTTTTCTTCTAATTGAATGTGAATGCGTTTTCATTGGTTATGAGGTCCCCAATTCATTGTGGTCCAAAACTCACACAGCTGTCTGTCTTAAACCAGGCTTCCTCACACAGTGTTACCTGCCTGTCTTTGGAATGACCTTGCATCCAGTATCGTAGTCTCATTTCTAGTCTCATTACCTCTCCAGTCTCATTTCTACCCACTGCCTTTCTCTATTTCTTGTCCTTTATATTCAGGCCATTCTGAAGTACTTATGTGTCCCAGAACAGACAGCTATGCTATTTATTACATTGGAGCATTGCCAAGCTAAATCCAATTAATCCTTCAGAACAAAGCCTATTTGTTCCCTCCAAGAAGTTTTCCCTAAACCCCCTTGGTGCAAATCCTAGGTGCTTTTTGGTGCTGTTTCCCATTTCTCACTTAACACCCATTGCACATACCTCTTCAAACACATATTTCACTATTGCTACTTAAGTTTACTTGTAAGTGTCCTCCAACTGGACTGTAAAACTCCTTAAGGTCATAGTGAGGGACTTAATCTTTGCATCCCTAATGCCAGGCAGAGTGGCTTTCACATGGTAGTCACTCATTAAGCAGTGCCTACCATTAGTATTACTATTGAATACATGGGACAGATGGATGAACAACTGGCAAGAGAGTTGACACTTGTAAGAAACTGCATGCACTGGCAGGGCTCTGTCACTTATGCCTGTAATCCCAGCACTTTGGGAGGCCAAGGTGGGCAGATCACTTGAGCCCAGAGTTTGAGCATGGTGAAACCCCATCTCTACAAAAAAAAAAAAAAAAAAAAAAAAAAAAAAAAATACAGAAAATTAGGTGGGCTTGTATTCCTAGCTACCCAGGAGGCTGAGGTGGGAGGATCCTTTGAGCCTGGCTTAGGGTTGAGACTGCAGGGAACCATGATCGCACCACTGTACTCCATCCTGGGTAACAGAGACCCTGTCTCAAGAAAAATTGCACGTGCTGTCATTAAGCATGATGGATATAACTCATCTTATTTGTCACAAAAACTTAACAAGTGATTCCATATCTCTACAGTCATGCATCACATAATCATGGGGATACATTCTGAGAAATTCATCATTGGATGATTTTGTCTTTGTGTGAACATCATAGAATGGACTTACACAAACCTAGATAGTATAACCTACTCTCTGGGCTATATAGTATAGCCTACTGCTCCTGGACTAAAAACCTGTACTGCTTATTACTTTAGTGAATACTGTAGAAAACTGTAACACGATGGGAAGTATTTGCATATCTAAACATAGAAAAAATACGATAAAAATATGATAATCTATGGGACCAGTGTATATGCAATCTGTTATTAATCAACTGTCACTATGCAGCACATGACTAAGTTTTTCAGCTTTGCTGTCACTCGTTAAATATTTGTAAGACCCTGGATCTTCTTGTGCCATCCCAGGAATTTCTAACTGAGACCCATGGATCCTTTATCATAGATAGGAACTCCACAAATCCCCCTGAAATCATATGCAAAATTTTGTGGTTTCATTTATCTTTTTTGTGGGAGTAGATATCATAGGTATGTGAAGGGCTGTACACCCTCCCTGGCTGACATCCGCTTTAACAGCTTCAACTGCATCTATGTCACCAACTCTTTTTTATTATAGGGAAGCTTTATTATGTATGAACTTGATTTCACATGCAAAGTTAGAATTACAATTTCACTGAAAATTAACTCATTAAAATATATAAACATCACAGTATAGATATGTTATCCAAAACTCCAAAAGGTAATGAAACTGGTAACAGATATTGCTACTCATTTTTGCTCAGATACAACAGTATTAATGAAACTGGTTTGCAGACAAGTATGTACCACTTGCTCCTGTGCCTTAAGGAGGAGAGGATGTTATAACACAGGCATTATTGATGCAGTGATTCATGGATAATTGCTCCTTATTAACACTGCTAAAATTAGGTTCACATTTTTTACTTTGTGTGGGAGCTGATGACTCTTGTGGAGCTGATGACTCTTGTCCTTTTGTTTCTGAGGGATGTCTTTCAGTGCATTGACATCAAACCCACTCATTGCAAAATGCATCACAGATGGAAATGTAAGCCTCTTCGCAAAGCAAACCACTGGAAATTCGTAGGTAGTATCCAACATTGGTGTATAACTGATCTCCAAGAATATGGCAGCATCGTTTCTTTGGAACATAATTTTCTTGATCTCACAAGAAGTGACAAGATAAGAAAACTCAAAGTTAAATGACAACAGTTAAATGACAGGACAGTTATTTCCCAGGTGTATGTCCCCAATTGTAATGTCTGCATTGTTATCAAAGGGCCTTATTTTCATCCTAACAACCAATCATCAGAAACTATTGAAACTATTCAATAAACCAACCATTGAAATTATTGCTGGATTGAGTCCAGAAGAATTCCAAAACAATAAAGAAAAGAGCAAGGACCTGCCTAAGAGCACAGAGGTCTTCATCGCTCCAGACTCCAAGACACAACACAGGGACCCGGAAATGGCCATATGTCACCGATTTTTAAGTGAGGCAAGCTGAACACCCATAGGTCTAATATTTTTCTTCCTCACTGCCTCAGATAATCCCCTTGCCACAGACCTATTATGACTATGTATAGTATTACCAGACACTGGTTTCTGGGTTTTAAGTCACCCAGGACTCTTTCCCTTCCTCAACTCTAGTTTTGGAGTCACCAAATCCAGTTCATTCTATATCATAAGGCATTTCCAAGTTGATGCCTTAATTCTCATCATCCCTTAGTACAGACCGTCACCTTATTTTGTCCAAACTCTTGACATTACCTCTGCTCCTTCTAGTTCAGTCTCTCTACCACTCCTAGAGAGTTACCCCTCTCCCAAAAATCTGATTATGTCACCCCCTTTACCAAGTTTTGATGCCTTTGGCTAAGAATATTTGCTTGACCAAAATTTAGTTAGGCTTGTGAACCTTCTCCTAGGTCCATCTGTGCCCTTCCTTATGAAATCCAGTTTTATCAAGAACCTTGCCAAGTCATTTTAGCAAGAACCCCCCTATCCTCAATATCTGATCCCCTCTCTTGAAAGAAAAAGAAAGAGAAAGAGAGAGAGAAAGAAAAGAAAGAGAAAGAGAGAAAGGAAAGAAAGAGAAAGAAAGAAAGAGAAAGAAAAGAAAGGAAGGAAGGAAAGGAAGGAAGAAAGGGAGGAAGAAAGGGAGGAAGGAAGGGAGGGAGGGAGGGAGGGAGGGAAGGAGGGAGGGAGGGAGGGAGGGAAGGAAAGGAAAGAAAAGAAAAGAGTCTAGCTCTGTTACCCCAGCTGGAGTGCAGTGGTGCCATCATGCCTCAGTGCCGCCTCGACCTTCTGGGCTCAAGTGCCCTCCTGCTTCATCCCCCACCTTCCCCAGTCACTGGGACTACAGGCACACGCCACCACACCTGGCTAATTTTACTTTTTGTAGATGTGAGGTCTCACTATGTTGCCCTGGCTGGTCTTGAACTCCTGGGCTCAAGTGATACTCCTACATCAGCTTCCCAAAGTGCTGGGATTACAGGCATCAGCCACTGTGCCCAGACATGTGGTTTTATAATTACATTTTTGTATCTGTTTTTCTCTTTAATAACTCTCCAAAATACTGAGCTTTTAAATTTAAAAAAGGCCGGGCGCAGTGGCTCACACCTGTAATCCCAGCACTTTGGGAGGCTGAGGCGGGTGGATCACCTGAGGTCAGGAGTTCGAGACCAGCCTGCCTAGCATGGCGAAACCCCATCTCTACTAAAAATACAAAAAATTAGTCGGGCCTGGTGGTGGGTGCCTGTAATCCCAGCTACTTGGGAGGCTGAGGCAGGAGAATAGCTTGAACCCAGGAGGAGGAGGTTGCAGTGAGCCAAGATAGCACCACTGCACTCCAGCCTGGGAGACAAGACTGAAATCTGTCTCAAAAAATAATAATAATAATTTTTTTAAATGGTCTATTATTTTCTTTTTTTTTTTTTTTTTTTTTGAGACATCTCACTGTGTCACACAGGCTGTAGTGCAGTAGCACTCAGCTCACTGCAGCTTCAACTTCTGGGCTCAGGTGATACCCCTACCTCAGCCTCCTGAGTAGCTGAGACTACAGGCTTGTGCTGCCATGCCTGGCTAATTTATGGGTCTTTTGTAGAGACTAGAGTTTCATCATGTTGCCCAGGCTGGTCTCAAACTCTTGGGCTTGAGCGATCTGCCTACCTTGGCCTCCCAAAATGTTGGGGCTACAAGCGTGAGCCACAGTGCTCAGCCTTTCCTATTATTTTCTTAGCACATTAGTTGGATTCGTACATTGCCTGCCTCATTGAATTAATAAAAATAACAATGCTAAAATTTATTGAATGCATAGTATGTGCCAGAACTGTGCTAAACATTTTACTCAAATCGTATCACTACATTTTCATAGCCCTATGTGGTAATGTGGTATTTGCTTTTTGCCTACCTCACTTCTGTACTGCCATCTTACTTGTGGAGAATCCTTCATTCTGAGTCTTAGTGGAGGCAAAGCCCACCTCACACATTGGAAACTGATGCAGGCCAAAGTCCTTCACTTCGCAACCTGGCAGCTAGGGTATAGGCATGACATGGAACATAGGCTAAGCCAACTGGATGCTCTCACCTGAAACCTGGAATTTGGACAAAGAGATGCAAAGATGCCGTGATGGAGAGTGGTAATTCACAATGGTGTGCGTGGTTGTAGCAGCCAGGGTCTGCAACTGTGCCAATAGTGACATCCTAAAGGATGGCCCTGTACCTTTTACAAACCTGGTTCTCCACTGTTCCCAGAGATTCTGTGGGCTACATTATATTCTTTCAATATATTCGCTTTCTGGATAAGTTAATCAGAGTTCATTTCTGTTGCCTTCAACCAACAACTCCAATAGATTTGGAGAAGTTATATTGTTAGCTCCATTTTACATAAGAGTAATGAGTAGGTGCTTATGTGTTTATTTAATAAATAAATGAGATATCTACAATTCGGTAGCTTCTAACAGTTTTGGTTTTTTTCTCAGTTATTAACAAACCTGCACTAATGTTTATCATCTGGAATGTGCAGGGAATTAAGCAGGTTCCCTAGACTATATCTTAACTCATACTCATACACCATAAACACCTGCATCTACCATACTTTATCATGAAAAAAACCTAATGTTTAATGTAATAATTGTGAAAATCATTTTTTTTTTAAATGGAGTCTTGAGCTGTCACCCAAGCTGGAGTGCAGTGGTGCAATCTCAGCTCACTGTAACCTCTAACTCCTGGGTTCAAGCTATTCCACCTCAACCTCCTGAGTAGCTGGGATTACAGGTACATGCCATCACGCCTGGCTAATTTTTGTATTTCTTAGTAGAGATGGGGGTGTTACCATGTTGGCCAGGCTGGTCTCGAACTCCTGGCCTCAAGTGATCCACCCACCTCGGCCTCCCAAAGTACTGAGATTACTGGCATGAGCCACTGTGCCTATCCCCTAAATCATTTCTTTAAAAAGACTGAATAATGTTTATCCTCCCGAATTTGCTCTAGAAAGAAAGTAGGCTGGCTGGGCGCGGTGGCTCATGCCTGCAATCCCAGCACTTTGGGAGGCTGAGGCGGGTGGATCACTTAAAGTCAGGAGTTTGAGACCAGCCTGGCCAACGTGGTGAAACCCTATCTCTACTAAAAATACAAAAATTAGCCAGCCTTGATGGTGGGCGCCTGTAATCCCAGCTACTCGGAAGGCTGAGGCAGGAGAATTGTTTGAACCTGGGAGGCGGAGGTTGCAGTGAGCCGAGATTGCACCATTTCACTCCAACTTGAGCAACAAGAGCGAAACTCCATCTAAAAAAAAAAAAAGAAAGAAAGAAAGAAAGAAAGTAGGCTAATGTATTTTAGAAAGACTTTCATTATAAAGGACTAAAATTAAAGCAGAAATGTGTTTTATCAATAGATAATTTTTAAACCTTTCTTAACCAAATTACCACACATCTCTTAACATTCCAGCTTCTGGAGATTTCACTATAATTTCCCTAATTTTAATTCCTAGCTGGGCCAGGTGGGTGGCTCATGCCTATAATCCCAGCACTTAGGGACTCTATGTTGCCCAGTTTGAGACCAGTCTGGGCAACATAGAAAGACCCTATCTCTATAAAAAATAAAAAAATTAAAAAATAAATTTAAACTCCCAGCTAGTTTGGACTGTTCCAGCAGCATTATAATTCACAGTAAACTGAAAACAATACCACATATAACCAAAGATTATCACCTCAAATATCTTAATTGAAATGTCAAATATTTTAATAATAGTATTTCATCTACTTTGTCCTATCTTATGACCTTAAGCTCAAGTGTGGTAATTTGATGAAAAGAGGAGAGTTGATCATGTTTTTCAAACTGAGCCAAATTTAACCTAAATAGGTTGTAGAAATGAAAAGAAAGCAAATAAGTGAAGGCCTGATATGGTTTGGCTGTTTCCCCACCCAAATCTCATCTTGAATTTCCATGTGTTGCGGGAGGGACCAGGTGGGACGTAACTGAATCAGAGAGGCAGGTCTTTCCCCTGCTGGTCTCATGACAGTGAATAAGTCTGATAAGATCTGACGGTTTGGAAAAATGGGAGTCACCCTGCACAAGCTCTCTCTTTGCCTGCTGCCATTCATGTAGGAGGTGACTTGCTCCTCCTTGCCCTCTGCCATGATTGTGAGACTTCCCCAGCCATGTGAAACTGTAAGTCCAATTAAACCTCTTCTTTTGTAAATTGCCTAGTCTCAGGTATGTCTTTTTTAGCAGAGTGAATGGACTAATACAAAGCCATTCTAAAGGAGCAGAGTTAGATTAGAATTTATTCTATTACTCAGTGAATAGTGTGAGAAGGAATGACAGCACTTGACACCAGGTGAGCCACCAAGGTGAGGAACCTGCATCCAGGCCTGTCTCCAGAGGACTGTGACCTGGATAAATCATATAATCTCTCTGAGATTCAGTTTACTCATCTATAAAATATGATAATACCTCCTCCATAGGGTAATGATTAAATGATTAAATAACATAATGCAAAAATAAAAGCATTTTGCAAACTACCAAGAGGTCTACAAATAGCATATTATCAATGCCCATGTATAGATAATGTACACAATAATAAATCATTTAAAAGAATATGTTCATATGTAATCAAATGCTAGAACATTTTGTATATGTGTTTGAACAAGAAAAAAGTAGCTTTCTAAATGTAAAACCGAGGCAGGAGGATCACTTGTGAGTAGGAGTTTGAGACCAGCCTGGGTAACAAAGGGAGAGTCCATCTCTACCAAAAAAAAAAAAATTTAGCTGGGCACACCTGTGGTATCAGCTACTTAGGAGGCTAAGGTGGGAGGATCACTTGAGCCTGGGAGACTGAGCCACAGTGAGCTGTGATCATGCCACTTTCCTCTAGCCTGGGCCACAGAGCAAGACTCTGTGTCAAAAATAAATAAATAAATAAAACCACCCCAGAGCAGTGGCTCATGCCTATAATCCCAGCATTTAGGGAGGCCAAGGCAGGAGGATCACTTGAGCCAAGGAGTTTCAAACCAGCATGGGCAACAGAGGGAGACCCTGCCTCTAAAAAAAAAAAAAAAAAAAGTCCGGGAGTGGCGATGCCAACTACTTGGAAGGGTAAGGTAGGAGAATCACTTGAGCCCAGGAGATTGAGGTTGCAGTGAGCCATTATCATGCCATTGCAATCCAGCTTGGGTGACAGAGTGAGACCCTGTCTCAAATATAAATAAATAAAATAAATACTAACATTTATCTGAAATTAGTTTTGTTTTAAATGCAGAGATTAATATGAGAAATCAGTTACAGAATTTCTGTGTTATATGAGAAATCAGTTACAGAATTTCTTTGTTATATTAAGAAGTATAACTTCTAAAATGTTTTCCTACTTTAAAGATGTCTCCCTACTATAGCAATGCTACTCCCAGGAACAAAATAAGAAAAGTAGAATGGAGCCAGGCATGGTGGCTCACGCCTGGAATCCCAGCACTTTGGGAGGTTGAGGTGGGTGGATCATTTGAGGTCAGGAGTTCGAGACTGGCCTGGCCAGCGTGGTGAAACCCCATCTCTACTAAAAATACAAAAATTAGCCTGGTGTGGTGGTGGGTGCCTGTGATCCCACCTACTCAGAAGGCTGAGGCAGGAGAATAATATGAACTCGTGAGGTAGAGGTTGCAGTGAGCTGAGATTGTACCATTGTGCTCTAGCCTGGCAAAAAAAAAAAAGTAGAATGGGCGAGGTGGCTCACTTCTGTAACTCTAGCACTAGCCAGATGTGGCACACACCTGTAGTTCCAGTTACTCAGGGGCTGAAATGAAAGGATCACTTGAAGCAACCCAAAAGTTTGAGGCTGCAGTAAGCTGTGATTACGCCACTGCGCTCCAGTCTTGGTGACAGAGGGAGACTCTGTCTCAAAAAAGAAAAGCAGTTGAATATATGTTATTGTTGTGTGTATATATACATATATATGTGTGTGTGTGTGTTGTGTGTGTATAAATATATATATATATATATATATTTTTTTTTTTTTTTTGAGACAGTCTCACTCTATCACCCAGGCTGGAGTGCAGTGGCGAGATCTTGGCTTACTGCAACCTCCGCCTCCTGGGTTCAAGCGATTCTCGTGCCTCAGCCTCTCGAGTAGCTGGGATTACAGCCATGCATCACCACGCCCAGCTAATTTTGTATTTTTAGTAGAGACAGGATTTCACAATGTTGGCCAGGCTGGTCTCAAACTCCTGATGCCCACCTCAGCCACCCAAAGTGCTGGAATTACAGGCGTTACTGTTGTATGACTAAATAATAAAAACTGAATAAATGGATATTATTTAATTTAAAAAATCAAATGTCTGACTCAAAGAATCTTTGAGAAGGTAGAGAAAATAGCTTAAATTAAATTTGAAAGAAGGAAACCATAAATACATATTTGCTATAGATAGATCTTCTGTATATATTAGGCATAACTACCTGGAAAAAAATGAAAAAAAAATCTGGTGGCACAATTCTGAAAGGTAAATTTTCTACAGTCTACATATTTCTGAACATCCAGTCCAGAAAACACACCAAAAAATTTATGGTGTTTAAAATCTGTAAAATTGTGTTTTTATACATTAATCCTAAATAGGTCACAATTTAAGCATTTTCAATCATTGGTTGACCCTTATTTAGACATTAATATTATAAACATAATTCTACCCTCAGATTGAATTTAATGCCCACAGGAAATAATCTGTGTAATTCTCTATTTTAGCACACTTTGTATTATATTGAATGTTTTATTTATATGCGTATGATCTCACTGAGGTCTTGTTTCTCTGCATATACAGAGCCAGCTGGGACATAAAAGGCATATACTCAGTAAATGTTTGTGGAATGAACTGAGCTGAATGAACTCTAGCTTTATCAGGTTCATACTCTTAACAGTGCAGGTCCTTCAGAAATGAACTTTTTTTTGGAGACAGAGTCTCTCTCTGTCACCAGGCTGGAGTGCAGTGGCATGATCTCAGCTCACTACAACCTCCACCTCCTGGGTTCAAGCGATTCTCGTGCCTCAGCCTCCTGAGTAGCTGGGATTACAGGCACGTGCCACCACACCCAGATAATTTTTGTATTTTTAGTAGAGATGGAGTTTCACCATGCTGGCCAGGATGGTCTTGATTTCCTGACCTTGTGATCCACCCACCTCGGCCTCCCAAAGTGCTGGGATTACAGGCGTGAGCCACTGTGCCCGACCAGAAATGAACATTTTTTAAAGAATTTTTTAGAGCTTTGCTATAGAAGAGAGGGGGGCTTTGCTCAATTCTCCATGGAGACATTAAATTTAAATAACTATTCCACAGTTATTAATTCAATCTTTATAAAGTATATATAAATGTTGTTTTTTTTTTCTTTAAAATGAATTTTCACTGTGCTTGTAACTTTTTTTTTCTCTCACCCATGGACTTGGGTCACAGTACTTATTTTTATTTTTATTTTTTTGAGGCAAGGTCTTGTTCTGTCTCCCATCTGGAGTACAGTGGCCCAATCACAGCTCACTGTAGCCTCAACCTACTAGGCTCAAGCGATCCTCCTATCTCAGCCTCCCAAGTAGCTGGGACTGCAGGCGTGCACCACCACACCTGGCTAATATTTTGTATTTTTTGTAGAAATGGGGTTTTGCCATGTTGCCCAGGCTGGTCTCAAACTCCTGAGCTCAAGCATTCCACACCCCTCAGACTCCCAGAGTGCTGGGATTATAGGCGTGCCTGGCCCAGAATTTGTAATTTTTAATTTCACCAATTATCCTTCAATTTTACACATGTAAAATATTCTATGATGTTGCTAGTTTACAAAAAAACTGTAACTTTTCTCAAGGTTATGAATAAAATATTCAAAGTTGATACCGTGTAAATAAGAAATTACTATATATGTAATATAAAAAGGCAAAAGAAAATATTGGGGGTGGGGAGTTCTATTTAAATAAATTAGTGATACCTTGTATTCTTCTGAAAAATGTTTGTTAAATAAATTAAAAGTTTGTTAGTGGTTGGTTTCCTAGTCTTCAAAATAGTAGTATCTTGAAATAGATCAAGGAAGTATTGAGTCATCACTGACCAGGAAGTTCCTAATTAAATATGTGTCAGAGTTAAATATTATCCTTCAGTTAATAATAAACATAACTTGAAAGTGAACAAAGCATTAAATTGATTCACAAAGTTATAACTTGAATTCATTCACTTAGGCTTTAAGATTTACCAAATAATTAGTATATTAGTTAGCCTTTGCTATGTAGCCAACAAAGTCTCAACAAAATCTCAGTGTATTTACAAAGAGCATTTGTTTCCTTCCTGGTAAGTATACAGGTCATCAAGGCAACTCTAGTTGTCTGCTAGTCAATTCAGTCTGTTAATGTGTCTGTTTCTGGGGTATAAGATGAAGGTCCAGTGACTACCTGAGGCATGTTCTCCTGTTGTCTTAGGTCAGAAACATGTGGTGCCTCTTAAAGCCTAACATCAGAATTGGCACACTGCGGCCGGGCGCGGTGGCTCAAGCCTGTAATCCCAGCACTTTGGGAGGCCGAGACGGGCGGATCACGAGGTCAGGAGATCGAGACCATCCTGGCTAACACGGTGAAACCCCGTCTCTACTAAAAATAATACAAAAAAACTAGCCGGGCGAGGTGGCGGGCGCCTGTAGTCCCAGCTACACGGGAGGCTGAGGCAGGAGAATGGTGTAAACCTGGTAGGCGGAGCTTGCAGTGAGCTGAGATGCGGCCACTGCACTCCAGCCCGGGTGACAGAGCGAGACTCCGTCTCAAAAAAAAAAAAAAAAAGAATTGGCATACTGCTACTTCTGTACACATTTTATTGTCAAAAAAAAGTCAGATGGCTTATCCTAGATCAATGAGGCAGGATGAATAGTCTTATAATGAATGTGTGGGAAGCACATGTTTGCTGAATAATAACCTAATCTAAATATATATATTATAGATACTTATATGTAATATAAATATATTATATAGATAATATATATATTTATATATTTTATATTTTATAATATATTTTTATATAATATAAACATAATATATATAAATATATAATATTATATTTATTATATATATAGAGAGAGAGTACATTTCCCAACAATCTGTAGGTCAAAGTGGTCTATTAAAAAGTATTGAGGCCGGGTGTGGTGGCTCACACCTGTAATTCCAGCACTTTGGGAGGCCGAGGCGGGTGGATCACCTGAGGTCAGAAGTTTGAGACCAGCCTGGCCAACATGGCGAAACTCCATCTCTACTAAAAATACAAAAATTAGCTGAGGATGGTGATGCACACCTGTAGTCTTGGCTACTCGGGAGCCTGAGGCAGAAGAATCACTTGAACCCAGGAGTCAGAGGTTGCAGTGAGCTGAGATTGCACTACTGCACTCCAGCCTGGGCGACAGAGCAAAACTTCATCTCAAAAAAAAAAAAAAAAAAAAAAAAAGGATTGAAGCCCGCTCAGTGATCCCAGCTACTTGGGAGGCTGAGGCAGGAGGATCCCTTGAATTCAGGAGTTCGAATTGAATCCAGCCTAAGCAACATAGTGAAATCTTATTTGATATAGTTTGGACATTTATCACCACCCAGATCTCATGTTGGATTGTAATCCCCAGTGGTAGCGGTGGGGTCTGGTGGGAGGTGTTTGGGTCATGGGGGTAGATCCCTCATGGCTTATGCTTGGTGCTGTCTTTGTGACTGTGAGTTTTCATGAGATCTGGTCATTTAAAAGTATGTGGCACCTTCTCCCTCCCTCCACCTCTTCTCCTTTCCCTCCCACACCCCTCTCCATTCCCGTCTTTCATGCTCCTGCTTTCTATATGAATTGCCTGCTCCCACTTTGCCTTCTGCCATGACTGAAAACTCCCTGAGGCTTCACCAGAAACTGAACAGAGGCCAATACCATGCTTACTGTAAAGCCTGAAAAACTGTGAGCCAATTAAACCTCCTTTATTTATAAATTATCCAGTCTCAGGTATTTCTTTTTTCTTTTTTGAGACGGAGTCTTGCTGTGTTACCTAGACTGGAGTGTAGTGGTGCGATCTTGGCTCACTGCAGCCTCTGCCTCCCAGGTTCAAGCGATTCTCCTGCCTTAGCCTCCTGAGTAGCTGGGACTACAGGTGCGCACCACCACGCCCGGCTAATTTTTGTATTTGTAGTAGAGACGGGGTTTCACCATGTTGGCCAGGCTGGTCAAACTCCTGACCTCAGGTGATCCACTTACCTCGGCCTCCCAAAGTTCTGTGATTACAGGCATGAGCCACTACGCCCAGCCCAGTCTCAGGTATTTCTTTGTAGCAATGCAAGAACAGCCTAATACATCATGTCTAAAAAGAAGGGTGAGGGTTTGGTAGATTAAGAAATTCATGTGGGAGACTTTGGAGATACTGGTAATTGTTTTTAACCTGGGTAATGAATATACAGATGGGTTATCTTAGTAATAATACATTGAGCTGTACATTCATTCACTATCTGTGCACTTTTTCTGTACATGTAAACCTATAAAAGGAAAACTGTTTCTCTATACACTCACAGAATACTTCTGACACCAAATGTATGTAGTAATTCTCCAACTATACCAACAACTGGGTATCCTGCAACTTAATTCAATTCTGACACTGTCTACCTGGTGTCAGACTTCCCTGGTTAAGTGCTCAGTCCCACAAGACTGCCACCACTTCAGATGACAGTCACAAGTCCCAGGTTGTCACCTGCACTTCTGACGGACCATCTATAAATTAGAGATTCCCACGACCCTCTCCTTAGGTTTGATAATTTGCAAAAGTAGCTCACAGAACTCAGGGAATATTTGTTTATGTTTACCAGTTTATTTTAAAGGATACAACTCAGGAATGGTCAGTTAGAAGATATGCATCTGGCAAGGTATATGTAGGAAGGGGCTCAGATCTATGCTCTTGCCAGATATACCATCTTCCTGACGTGAATTCACTCACCAACCCAGAAGTTCTCTGAACACCGTCATTTAGGATGTTTATGTAGACCTCATTATGTAAGCATGATTGATTAAGTCATTGGCCTTTGATGATTAAGGTAACCTCCAGCACTTCTCCCCTACCTCAGGGGTGGAGGCTGAAAGTTCCAACCCTCTAATGACATTGTTGCTTCCTCTGGCAGCCACCCCTCCCATTCTAAGAGGTTTTACAAAAGTCACTTCATTAATATAAGCCAAAGAGTGGTTGAAAAAAGCTTGTTGTGAATAAAAAAGACACTGTATAGAAGTATGTATTTTTAGGGCAGGGTGGGGTGGCAAGGTCTTGTTTTGTCATCCAGGCTAGAGTGCAGTGCTCTGATCATGGTGCACTACAGCCTCGACCTCCTGGGCTCAAGCAATCCTACCACCTCGGCCTCCTGAGTAGCTGGGACTATAGACGCACACCACCACGCCTGGCTACTTTCTGTATTTTTTTGATGATATGGAATTTCACCATGTTGCCCAGGCTGGTTTCAAACCCCTGGGCTCCAGCTATCCACTTGCCTCGGCCTTCCAAAGTGCTGGGATTACATGCATGAGCTATTGTGCCTGGTTCTGTGTTACATTTTTTGAACTAAAAGTTGATAATTTAAAAAATACAAGGCCAGGTGTGGTGGGTCACAACTGTAATCTCAGCACTTTGGGAGGCTGACGCAGTTGGATCACCTGAGGTCAAAAGTCAAGACTAGCCAGCCGACATGGTGAAACCCTTTCTCTACTAAAAATACAAAACTTAATCGGGTATGGTGGCGCACATGTAGTCGCAGCTACTCAGGAGGCTACTCAGGAGGCTGAGGCAGGAGAAACGCTTGAACCTGGGAGGCAGAGGTTGCAGTGAGCTGACATTGCACCACTGCACTCCAGCCTGGGCAACAAGAGTGAAACTCCATCTCAGAAACACACACACACACACACACACACACACAAAACAGCTGAGCATGTGGTGCATGCCTGTAGTCCCAGGTATTTAGGTATTTAGGAGGCCGAGGTGGGATGATCACTTGAGGCCAGGAGTTCCAGGGCAGCCTGGGCAACATAGGTAGATGTTGTCTCTAAAATAAATAAATAAAATTTTAAAAATAACTTTCATAATTTATTCAAGATGTATATATCAGTATATCCAAGTTGGCACTAGAAAAATTTTTTACTCATGTGTATTTAAATCTTTTGAAGCATAAAATACTAAAACCTTAGTGTTATTATTCAAATTGTGGATGATAATATCAAGTAGTGGACTTTAAGGAGCACCAGAAAAAAAATAAGATAGAAATTATCAGAACGAATCTCTTTAAAAAGGTTAATAATTGTTTTCTGAAGGTTTTTAGTTGAGTGTATATGCGTGGAGGGAGCTGTACGGAGAACTGTATTTTATATAGGAATTTAATTGAAAATATATTTATCAATGATATCAACAAGTCTGACAAAGGATAAAAAAAATCTGGCAGCCATTGCCTATCCCAGAAAAGATAGAATCTTCAGTTCATAAATCTGGTGTTGCTGTGGGATTTTTAGGTTATTTGGCAATTTGAGGAAATTATGACCAGTGCTATATCTAGACTAGAACAATTTCTCCCTAGGAGGCTTATGATTATCCTATTTATAGCCACTTCTCTCAAGATTTAAGGATTAAAAATAACTGACTGGGCTGGGCATGGTGGCTCATGCCTGAAATCCCAGCACTTTGGGAGCCCGAGGTGGGTGGACCACTTGAGGTCAGGAGTTCAAGACCAGCCTGGTCAACATGACGAAACCCTGTCTCTACTAAAAATTCAAAAATTAGCCCAGCATGGTGGCGGGTGCCTGTTATCTCAGCTACTTGGGAGACTGAAGCAGGAGAATTGCTTGAGTCTGGGAGGCAGAGGTTGCAGTGAGCCAAGATCATGCCACTTGCACAGAGCAAGACTCTGTCTCCAAATAATAACAATAATAATGATAATAACTGTTATAATAATCTATGAATTAGCATCTCAAACCCTGCTGGTAACAGACAGCAATTTTTTCAATTGTTCTAATGAATAATTAGATTTCTGGCTCACTTCAGTACTCATTATATTTCCCTTTTCACCTTTTGTGTGTTGTAGGTATGTCTTTTGCACATGGTCTTTCTCTGCCCCAGACCATTTCTTTAAACTCCTCTCATTTTCGTACTATCCTCCTCTCCAGATTCCATGTTGATTTGTTTATAGTGACTTTGTCATACATTGGGATATTTTTTCTTTTTCTTTTTTTTGAGATGGAGTCTTTTTCTGTCACCTAGGCTGGAGTGCAGTGGCACGATTTCGACTCATTGTAGCCTCTGCCTCCCTGGTTCAAGCGATTCTCATGCTTCAGCCTCACTGGGATGACAGGCGTGTGCCACCACGCCAAGCTAATTTCTTATATTTTTAGTAGAGATGGGGTTTTGCTATGCTGGCCAGGTTGGTCTGGAACTCCTGGCCTTAAACGATCCACCCACCTCTGCCTCCCAAAGTGCTGGGATTACAGGCGTGAGCCACTGTGCCCGGCCATGCTGATATTTCTTTTCCTGGCTTCCCTCGGGAATTTTTCCTTTGATCTAAGCTTTGAGGGGTTTTTTTGTTTGTTTGTTTTGTTTTTTGTTTTGTTTTGTTTTGTTTTCAAGAGACAGGGTCTTACTCTGTCATCCAGATTGAAGTGCAATGGTGCCATCATAGCTCACTACAGCCTCAAACTCCTGGGCTCAGGCCATCCTCGTGCTGCAGTCTCCTAAAATGTCGGGATGACAGGCATAAGCCACAGCGCCTTGGCAAGTTTTTGAGATGTTAAAAAAAATTTAAAACACCACCACTAACACTACTGGCATTATATAAAATTGCATTATCATAACAGAAAGGAATCAACATTTTATAGTATTTTGCCTTCCCTTCTGAGAACATGATTATCTGTTTCTTTCTGTTCTTTGTAGGTCTTGTGCTCATGGATGAGGTTGTGTAGTTCTCTCATTTGCCTTTTTTCTTAGTTTTATTCCTCAGTATTTTAATAGTTGTTGGTTATTACGGTGAATTTTTTTTTTCAATTCCTTTCCTACATTCTCGTTGTTAGAATTAGTTTTTTATCCAGGCATTGCCCAATTATCTTATTTGTTCCAGTAGTATTAAAAAAGAGTTTTCTGAGCTTTCTGGTTTGATAATAATCTAATAAACAGAAATGTTCCTTTTATTTATTTTTCCAAAGGTTATACCAGTTATTTCATTTTTCTAATGTTAGAATATTTGCTGTATGTGAAAAAACAATGAATAGTATTGTCTATTTCTTTATATTTAAATGGTTTTAAGTGTTTTACTATTTAATATATTATTTGTTACTTTTTTCCATCTTTACTAGAATTTTTAAATTAAAGCTATACTGGCTTTATAAATGATTTGGGATACCTTCACCTATTTGTATGCCCTAGAATAGTTCAAATTGCCTCAAATTTAGTATTTTTAATTATTTTTATTTTATTTACTTATTTTTAAATTGTATTTATATTTTTGGAGACAGGGTCTTGCTCTGTTACCCAGGTGGAGTGCAGTGGTGTGCTGATGGCTCACCGTAGCCTTCATCCTGGCCTCAAGTGATCCTCTCACCTCAGCCTACTGAGTAACTGGGACCACAGGCCTGTGCCATCATACCAGCTACTTTTAAAAATATTTTGTAGAGATGGGTTTGCCCAGGCTAGTCTCAAATTCCTGGGCTCAAGCAATCCTTGTGCTTTGGCCTCCCAGAGTACTGGGAATACAGGTGTGAGCCACCACACCCAGCCCAAATTTAATTTAAAAATTCAAATCTAAACAGTGTGGCAATTCCTCAAGGATCTAGAACTAGAAATACCATTTGACCCAGCCATCCCATTACTGGGTATATATCCAAAGGATTATAAATCATGCTGCTATAAAGACACATGCACACGTATATTTATTGCAGCACTATTCACAATAGCAAAGACTTGGAATCAACCCAGATGTCCATCAGTGACAGACTGGATTAAGAAAATGTGGCACATACATACCATGGAATACTATGCAGCCATAAAAAGGATGAATTCATGTCCTTTGTAGGGACATGGATGCAGCTGGAAACCATTCTCAGCAAACTATCGTAAGAACAGAAAACCAAACACTGCACATTCTCACTCATAGGTGGGAATTGAACAATGAGAACACTTGGACACAGGAAGGGGAACATCACACACTAGGGCCTATTGTGGGGAGGGATAGCATTAGGAGATATACCTAATGTAAATGATGAGTTAATGGGTGCAGCACACCAACATGGCACATGTATACATATGTAACAAACCTGCACGTTGTGCACATGTACGCTAGAACTTAAAGTATAATAAAAACAAAAAGAGACCTTACAAAAAGGATATACTTTTTTGTACTTCTAAATTTTTTATCAAATTTATCATAAGTTCACATGTTAGAGTCAAATGCTTATATTCTAATTTTTATGAAACATAGTTTCTTACCATCACCCTACTTTCCCCTCCCAGAAGCAACATGCAACTCTTTCTGACTGATTCTTTCAGTGTTTTGTCGTCATTGTTGTTTTGTTTTGAAGGTAAATGGTGCAAGAGAGTATTATTTAGGATCTAATAAAAGTTATAAGTAAATCTGAAAATAAATAAATAAATAAAAAATAAAAATTCAAATCTAGCTGGACACAGTGGCCCAGCCTCTGGAATGACCTGATCTCTGGAAAAAAAAAAAATTTTGTTGTTGTTGTTGTTGTTGTTGTTGTTGTTGAGACGGAGTCTCGCTCTGTCGCCCAGGCTGGAGTGCAGTGGCCGGATCTCAGCGCACTGTAAGCTCTGCCTCCTGGGTTCACGCCATTCTCCTGCCTCAGCCTCCGAAGTAGCTGGGACTACAGGCGCCCGCCACCTCGCCCCGCTAGTTTTTTGCATTTTTTTAGTAGAGACGGGGTTTCACTGTGTTAGCCAGGATGGTCTCGATCTCCTGACCTCGTGATCCGCCCGTCTCGGCCTCCCAAAGTGCTGGGATTACAGGCTTGAGCCACCACGCCCGGCCAAAAAAAATTTTTTTTTAAATTAAATGCAATAACTGATCTTGTTATTTAACACTTTAACACTGCCAGTATCTTCTAACTGTACATAATCTAATCAAGTTGTTTACTTCTTAAATTAATTCTGATATTTTCTAACTCTTCAGAAATTTATGTATTTTTTTCAAGCTTTCAGATTGTAGCAGTATAATTACATGTTAAAATCTTTTTTTTTTTTTTTTTCTTGCTCTGTTGCCCAGGCTGCAATGGCACTATCTCGGCTCACTGCAACCTCTGCCTCCCAGGTTCAAGCAATTCTCTTGCCTCAGCCTCCCAAGTAGCTGGGACTGCAGGTGCATGCCACCATGCCCAGCTAATTTTTGTATTTAGAGATGGAGTTTCACCATGTTAGCCAGGCTGGTCTCAAACTCCTGACTTCAGGTGATCTGCCCGCCTTGGCCTGCCAAAGTGCTGGGATTGCAGGCATAAGCCACCTCGCCGGGCCATGTTAAAGTCTTTTTTAAGCCTTTCTGTATCTGTGATATGTCTCTTTTCTCCTATTTTCCTTTTAAAATTTTCTCTCTTTTTTTTTCCTATCAGTCTCAAGAATTGACCTAATTTATCTTTTCAAAACAATTGAATTGTGACTTTATTTTTGGACAGGGTATGGTAGTGTAGTAGGAAGTTCCAATCATTAATGTTAACTTCTGTCTCAATTTCCTTTCCCAATTTATTTGAAAAAAAAAAATGTATTCACTGTTCTGTTCCTAATCTTATTTTTGTATTTTAAAATATTTCGTAATTTAATGGACACACAAAACTTCACTGATAAAAACAATTTCATAAATTAATAAGTGTTAGGATGTTGGGGGAGTGGTTAAGGTAATAGGAAGAGGGAAACAGCCAGTGTTTTTGTACAGGTGCTGTTTCACAAATCACCAGATGTTCCTAATTTTTTTTTTTTTTTTTTTTGAGATGAAATCGTCCAGGCCAGAGTGCAGTGGTGTGATCTCAGCTCACTGCAACCTCCGCCTCCCGGGTTCAAGCGATTCTCCTGCCTCAGCTTCCCGAGTAGCTGGGATTACAGGTGCACACCACTGCACCCGGCTAATTTTTTGTATTTTTAGTAGAGACGGGGTTTCACCATGTTGGCCAGGCTGGTCTTGAACTCCTGACCTCAGGTAATCCACCCGCCTTGGCCTCCCAAAGTGCTAGGATTATAGGCATGAGCCACCAGGCCCAGCCCTGATTTTTAAACAAGAAGTTTTAGTTTCTTTAATTTTTGTGTTTAATAATGAAGATGTTTAAACCTACATATTTCCTCTGAGTTCAGCTTTCACTATGTTCTACAGTTAGACAATCAATATAGAAATTTCAGAAATAAACTTCATAATATAATAATTAAATATATGACACACATGGGAATTCACTTTAATGTGAAACAGGATTTTTAATACATAGTGCTGGCACAAATGACCATCTAGAAAAATATAAAGTTTTAAAGAATGTAGGCCAGGCAAGGTAGCTCACACCTATAATCCCAGCACTATGGAAGGCTGAGGCAACCAGATCGCTTGAGCCCAGGAGTTAGAGACCAGCTTGGGCAACATGGTGAAACCCCATCTCTACAAAAATACAAAAATTAGCCTGATATGGTGGCACATTCCTGTAGTCCCAGCCACTCAGGAGGCTGAGGTGAGAGGATTGCTTGAGCCTGGGAGGTCAAGGCTGCAGTGAGCCAAGATTGGGCCACTGTACTCCAGCCTGGGTAATGGAGTGAGACCTTGCCTCAAAAACCAAACCAAACCAAAACAAAACTGTGTACGACAAGAGATATGGTTGTTATATTCTTTTTCTTTTTTTTCTTTTTGAGACAGGGTCTCACTCCGTCACCCAGGTTGGAGTACAGTGGCCCAATCTTGGCTCACTAAAGCCTCAACCTCCGTGCTCAAGCGATCCTCCCACCTCAGCCTCCTGAGTGGCTGTGACTACAGCGACACACCAACACACTTGGCTAATTTTTAATTTTTTTGTAGAGATGAGATCTCATCACATTGCTCAGGCCACTCTTGAACTCCTGGGCCCAAGCAATCCTACTGCCTCAGCCTCTCAAAGTGCTGGGGTTACAGGCATGAGCCACCACACATGGCCATTTTTTTTGTGTGTGTTTTTTAAGAGACAGGGTCTTGCTCTTTCACCAGACTGGAGTGCAGTGGCATGATCATAGTTCACTGTAACCTCAAAACTCCTGGGCTCAAGGGCTCCTCCTGCCTCAGCCTCCTCAGTAGCTAGAACTGCAGGTGTGTGTCTCACTATGTTGCCCAGGCTGGTCACAAACTCCTGGCCTTAAGCAATCCTTTTACCTTGGCCTCCCAAAGCACTGGGATTACAAGCATGAGCCACTGCACTCAGCCTCTGTAGTTTTATTACTTACATTTTAAAAATTTTGCAAGAATCATGACAGTAAATGTTACTATTCTGAGTCAAGAAGGAATGTCTTAATCAAGATTGAAAACTCAAAAGATACATAAAAACTTTGGTATGGAAAGTATATGACAAAGTCTACAGACAATAA
This sequence comes from Rhinopithecus roxellana, assembly GCF_007565055.1. Classification (NCBI taxonomy): domain Eukaryota; kingdom Metazoa; phylum Chordata; class Mammalia; order Primates; family Cercopithecidae; genus Rhinopithecus; species Rhinopithecus roxellana. The sequence goes on along the minus strand of NC_044552.1, from coordinate 87,773,822 downwards.
ATTAGGAAAAAATACATTTGTAACAAGATGGCAATGTTATATGCAGAAGGCTTAAATATTAATGAAAAAAAAAGACTAATCCAGTGAAGAATGAACAAATGATGGGCACAGCTAACATGGGGGGAGGGGGGAAGGCTCAAATTTAAACTAATGATGGGCCAGTCATGGTGGCTCACACCTGTAATCCCAGCACTTTGGGAGGCTGAGGTGGGTGGATCACTTGAGGTCAGGAGTTCCAGATCAACCTGGCCAATGTGGCAAACCCCATCTCTACTAAAAATCCAGAAATTAGCTGGACGTGGTGGCACATTCCTGTAATTCCAGTTATTTGGGAGGCTGAGGCAGGAGAATCCCTTGAACCCGGGAGGCAGAGGTTGCAGTGGGCACAAGGTACTGAGCTCCAGCCTGGGTGAGGGAGTGAGACTTCATCTCAAAAAAAAAAAAAAAAAAAAAAAAAAAACAAAAAAAAAAACTAATGATGAGGAAAATATGCAAATCAAAGTAATAATGAAAGATAGCTTTATATGCAAAAGGCTTGCAAAATTAAAAGAGCTATAATACCTATTGTTGATTAGGATTCAGGAAAAACTGTATTTTAATGGCTATAGAAAATTTAGTCTTACATCCTTTTGGAAAAGAAGCTGGTAATAGCTACAAAAATTAAAAGTACATATGACCTTTGATCCTACAATCCTTGGGAAACTATTCTAAAGAAATAAAACTACCAGCATATAAAGAATCAGATAAATATTTTAGACAATGATGATTGCAAAAAACTGGAAACAAGTGAATGCCCATTAGTGTGGTAGTCACAAAATATTCCTCTCCTTTTGGAAATATGGTGAGAGTAAACTGATTTGTTCCTTGCGAAGTTAGGAGCGTCCACTGACTTCAGAGCAGTGCAGCGTGAATGGAAGTGATGTGACACTTCTGGGTAGAAGCTGGAAGACTCAATGTGCTGCTCACCAGTTTCCCGTCCCACCCTGGAGTAGCTATGGAAGTTTGTACCTAGAGCTTCATCAGTCTGGGTAGGTGAGTAAATGATGAGCAGAGCTCCCCTATTTTCCTCTTTGGAACATGGAGCATGACCAAAGAAAGAAAACTTTTTGGGGAGGGTAAGTTCTGAGATTTTGGAATTGCTGCTGTTGCAAAACAAGTCTATTGACACTGATAGAGCAAGGGAATAGCTAAATAAATTATGGTCCATCATAAAATAAACTTTTATTATACCAGATGACCTGGATTTCCACAAGATATGCTGAGACAAAAGAAAGATTCTGAAAAATGTTTTTATGCTTATCCTAGTTTTTATAAGAAAAACAATTTATAAATACACCTTTATACATGTATTAGTATGTATAGATGTATATAAGAGTATATGAATATAGGGAAAGATATGAAAGCATACAAAGTTAAAATAGGTTATAAAGGAAATTAAAATCCAGACTATAATAATTTAGAGAGCAAAGCTTTATGGGATGATCACATGACTCAAAGTTATTCACATTTAATTGTAATTACAAATAAAATACTGTTGGTAGATATGATCAAATAATTTCATACATGTTTCATTGAATCCCGATGCTTTGATGTTTGCTGCTTTCTTGGTCTTACCTGCATCAAGAGGTTTTCAAATACCTGGCTGAAAACACTACTAAGAAGCCATACATACATCCTTGTGGTCTTGCCTGAGAACTTGTTGGAAATGTAAATTTGAAGGCCCTCCTGGATACTCCCTGAATCAGAAACTCTGGGGACAGGACCTAGTACTCTGCATTTTGTCAAGCCTTCCAGGTGATTCTAATGCAAACCAAGGTGTAGCTTTATTCCAGAGATTAAAATATGAGGAAACAATGTCCGTCTTAGAAATAAGGTAATTTATCCGGGTGTGGTGGCTCACACGTGTAATCCCAGCACTTTGGGAGGCCGAGGTGGGCAGATTACAAAGTCAGGAGTTCGAGACCAGCCTGGTCAACATGGTGAAACCCCATCTCGATTAAAAATACAAAAATTAGCTGGGCATGGTGGTGTACTTGTAATCCCAGCTACTCAGGAGACTGAGACGGAGAATCGCTTGAATCTGGGAGGCTGCAGTGAGCTGAGATCATGCCACTGCACTCTAGCCTGGGCAACAGAGGAAGACTACGTCTCAGAAAAAAGTAAATAAAAAAGAAAGAAAGAATTTATTAGACTATCATTTTAGCATACCATCTTTTCTCTTCTTCCAATTTGCAAATGCGTTCCTTATTTTCCATCTAAATTCCCAGTGATCAAATCTGATTGGCCTGTTGTTGTTTAGCTTTTTATCTGCTAGGTCGTATCACTAAACTAACCTTCCTTGAGATCGAGTATCTACCCTAAATACAGTTAGCTGTGACAGGAGGAGAATGGGATGGGGGAGAGCAAGTGATACAAAACATAACTAGCTATATTACAAGAACTTTGGACAGTTTCCCTAAGAAACATTTGGAAATGTTACCTGACCAGATCAAGTATAGTAAACTGTTTTTATGCTGATAAAATCTTTTCCTCTGGAGTGTTGATATTCCATGCTAATTTTATATTTTTTATCTTTATATTTTAAAAATTACAAAACTTTGGTTTTTTAGTGCTGTTTTTTTCTTTGGTGGTATCACATGCTTTATACACAGTTTTGCTTTTAAAATCAATTTTCTTGCTGGACGCAGTGGCTCACGCTTGTAATCCCAGCACTTTGGAAGGCTGAAGCAGGAGGATTGCTTGAGGCCAGGACTTCGAGGCTGCAGTGAGCTATGATGACGTCACTGCACTCCAGCTTGGCCAATAGAGCAAGACTGTCTCTTAAAAAAAAATTAAAACCAACTTTCTATAAATGTCTTCAGTTAGACATTTTCTGTCCATTTTTCCGCTGTATATATTTAGCTAATTCCTTTCTTTATAATGAAAAAACAAAAGTCCTAAGACAAAACCAACCAACCAACCATTTCCTTTTTTTTTTTTTTTTTTGAGACAGGGTCTTGCTCTGTTACCCAGACTGGAATGCAGTGACTTGATCATAGCTCACTGCAGCCTTCAACTCCTGGGCTCAAGCAATCCTCCCATCTCAGACTCCGAAGTAGCTGAGATTTTAAAATTTTTTGTAGACCATGTGGCCTTGTTATGTTGCCCAGGCTGGTCTTGAACTCCTGGCCTCAAGCGGTCCTCCTGCCTTGACCCCCCCAAAGTGCTGGGATTACAGGTGTGTGCCACTGTGCCTGGCCTACTTCCTGTTTTTATTGCATGTTTCTAAAAGGAACATTTCAAATGAAATATTCAAATTATGTCTTACTATTTCAGCATTCCTATGATCACAGGCATAATTGTATCTGTTACCCTAACTACAGTACTTCATAATTAGTTTACTTATTACAGTAGAGGTTTACATTCATTCTTGTCCCCAATAATGCTTTCATTACCATTGTGATATTTCCGACATTCACATTTGATGTTATTTCTCTGCTTGAAATGCTTCAATGGCTTTTTAGGATAATGACCAAAATCAATCTTTTTTAGGGGGACGGTGTCTCACTCTTGTCCCAAGCTGGAGCGCAGTGGTGTGATCTCGGCTCACTGCAGCCTCCGCCTCCCGGGCTCAAGCAATTCTCCTGCGTCAGCCTCCCAAGTAGCTGAGATTACAGGCGCCCGCCACGACGCCCAGCTAATTTTTTTTATTTTTAGTAGAGATGGGGTTTCACCATGTTGGCCAGGCTAGTCTTGAACTTCTGATTTCAGGTGATCCACCCACTTCAGCATCCCAAAGTGCTGGGATAGGTGACAGCCACTGTGCCCGGCCATGACCAAAATCTTGAACATAGCTTCAAAAGCCTGCATGATTTGGTCCCAGCCTACCTTTCTACTTCATTCTGAACTCGTATTACACACTTTCATTTTTAAAATTATGAAAATGTTTACTTATATTAAAAAAAAACATAACAAACCCCTATACAACCAGTTTCAGTAATAAGCAAGATTATGCTACACTGCATCTCTTAAAAAAAAAAAAAAAAAAAAAAAAAAAAAAAGGTATATCTTATTTATTTTCACTTACTTTTATCTAGTACAGGTTAACCTAGCCTCTAGGTAAGGTTGTGAATTCAAAACCCAGCCTTGCTATTCCTTTGGATTTCTTTGTCTTGGAAATTGGGAGTAGTAACAGTACATCTCTTATGATGTTGTGAGGAATAAGTGAATTCACTGATTTAAAATGCTTAGACAAGTCAGGTGTGGTGGCTCATGCCTGTAATCCTAGCACTTTGGGAGGCTGAGGCAGGCAATCACTTAAGGTTAGAAGTTCAAGACCAGCCTGGTCAACATGGTAAAACCCCGTCTCTACGAAAAATACAATTAACTGGGCACTGGCTGAGTGCAGTGGCTCACACCTGTAATCCCAGCACTTTGGGAGACTGAGGCAGGCGGATCACGAGGTCAGGAGATTGAGACCATCCTGGCTAACATGTGAAACCCCATCTCTACTAAAAATACAAAGAAAAATTTAGCCGGGCGTGGTGGCAGGTGCCTGTAGTCCCAGCTACTCGGGAGGCTGAGGCAGGAGAATGGCATAAACCCAGTAGTCGGAGCTTGCAGTAAGCTGAGATCGTGCCACTGCACTCCAACTTGGGTGACAGAGGGAGACTCTGTTTAAAAAAATAAATAAAAAATTAGCTGGGCATGGTGGCGCGCGCCTATAATCCCAGCTACTCGGAGGCTGAGGCAGGAGAATTGCTTGAACCCAGGAGGTGGAGGTTGTAGTGAGCTGAGATCGTGCCACTGCACTCAACCTGGGCAACAGAGTGATATTCCATCTCAAAAAAATAAAATAAGATAAAATATAAATAAAATGCTTAGACCAATGTTTGCCATCCTTAATAAATGAAGCCATTATCATTTAAAACAGATTACACATCTTCCTACCTCAGAGCCTTTGTACAGCCTACAAACACTATCCTCTCTTCCCCTTCCAGAACTTCCCGACTTCCAGTTCAAATGTTACACCTTCGGGGAGGACTTCCTTAACCTCCCCAGATTAAGCTATCTTATCTTAATATGCTCCATGAACTTCTTATCATAATATACTCTATACTTACTTGAAATGATTAATTTGTGTGGCTGATTAACATGTCTTTTCCATGCCACTATAAGAAAGCTCCAGGAAGGAAGATGGTAACTGTTTGGCTGCTCTGTCACCAGCACCTAGTACAAAGTAGACGCTCAAAACATTTATTCAAAAAATAAGAACTAATTTATTTTCATTTGTTTTTGATCAAATCTTCTGTTACCATGTATAAAACTAATTATGATTATGTAATAATATATTCTCTAACAGGTTTGAACAACTTATTTTCAGTTAAGGGGTTAAAAACACTGGAAATTAATAACAATAATTTCTAACTTACAGAATACTTAAACTTTTTTACGGAGACAATTTTTTTAAAGACACGAAGGTCTTGCTTTGTGGCTCAGGGTGGATTTGAACTCCTGGGCTCAAGTGATCCTCCCACCTCAGCCTCCCAAGTAGCTGGGTTTACAGATGTGCGTCACCATGCTGAGCTCCAAGAGTACTTTCTTGCACATTTTTTTTTTTTTTTTTTTTTGAGACGGAAGTGTCGCTCTGTTGCCCAGGCTGGAATGCAGTGGCGTGATCTCTGCTCACTGCAAGCTCCACCTCCCAGGTTCATGCCATTCTCCTGCTTCAGCCTCCTGAATAGCTGAGACTACAGGCGCCCGACACCACACCCGGCTAATTTTTTGTATGTTTTAGTAGAGATGGGCTTTCACCATGTTAGCTAGGATGGTCTCGATCTGCTGACCTCGTGATCCGCCTGCCTCGGCCTCCCAAAGTGCTGGGATTACAGGCGTAAGCCACTGCAACCAACTGGCGCACACATTTCTTTAGAAGAAAAAAAAATGCTTCTAGGTATAAACTTTGTCTATTGCAGTTTAATTCTAAAATAAAAGATAATTGAGTGGAAGTTGAGGGTTTAATCTAGCAGTTAAGTGGTTCAGATATAAACGGAAGGAAAAGTCTCAAGATAACGTTTCGATCCACTTTCACATTTTTACACAATTGCTACTTGTATATGAGGAATTTAGGGGATTTGCTAACCTTTCAAAAGATTAGTATCACTAAATTTGCTTTTTTCTAGAAGAATCCACTTGTATAAAAATATTTGTAATTTTTTCACAATGGTTATTTTCATCATGATTAAAGAAAAATTCTCCTTATGAAACTTCATTTCCCTAAGACACTGGTCACATATTTTCAAGTTTCTGAATCATATATATACCCAACTATTAATAAAATGTAAAAAAAACAAACCTCAAATCAATTTTAAAAGCATCTTCTATCGAAGGTCAGGTCACAAAAACCCCCAATAGTTGAAACTATGTCTTCTGATGGGTAGCATTTATAAGGAAGTTTAGAAAGCCAGTCCAGGAGAGAAAGAGGATACGGTCAAATTCTACAGTAATGCTGTGTTCTGCACATTAGCCTATTAGAGACTCCAAGAAGTCCCATGAGGAGACCTGCTTAAACTGTTTTCTAAATTTAAATGACCACATCATCTATTATCTATGAAAACAAAGTTATCAAACACACTTTGAAAATTCATGGTCTATCTGCATTCTACCGATTAACTGGTCCAGAATCCCGTTAAAAATATTAAACAGGCTGGGCATGGTGGCTCACGCCTGTAGTCCCAGCACTTTAGGAGGCTGAGGCAGTTGGATCACTTGAACCCAGGAGTTCGAGACCAGCCTAGGCAACATGATGAAACCCAGTCTCTACAAAACACACACACACACACACACAACATTAGCCAGGTGTGGTGGCACACACCTGTAGTCCCAGCTACTCAGGAGGCTAAGGCAGGAGAATTGCTTGAGCCCAGGAGTTTGAGGCTGCAGTGAGCCAAGATCGTGCCACTGCGCTTCAGCCTGGGTGACACAGCAGGATCTGGTCTCAAAAAGAAAAGAAAAAAAAAGAAAAAAAAAAAATATATATATATATGAGACAAACTTGCTGTTAGTGGTCCCATGATCCCATGATATGATCCTGGTGACCCCTGCTTTAGGAGTTCATAAACCAGTCTTTTGATAATTCATCTTAAGAGTCTTATCAAGAACTACTTTATAATTTGCAGAATCTACTTTTTCCCTTTGAAAATCAGGACATTAGCTAGTCTCTAACCTATGAGTAGTTTAATATAGGTTGAGAATCTCAAACCTGAACATCTGAAACATTTTGAGCACTGATATGACACACAAAAGAAATGGTCCTTGGAGCATTTCAGATTTCAGATTTGGAGTGCTCAACAGTATGAATACAAACACTCTAAAATACAAAAAAATCTGAAACACCTCTGGTCTGAAGCATTTCAGATAAGACATACTCCGCCTGTACTTCAATTCCTCAAGGCTTAGTAACAGCACGACCTCATCAATCAGGTTCTCAATGGCTATTTGGGGGAAGCACTTAAAAGCGTATCTTTAAGCACGGGTGGGAAGAAAACGCAGACAAGCCTCACTACCTTTGGAACCAGCAACAAGAAAGCCACCAGAGACAAATACTGATCCTTTCAAATCAGTGGCTTGCCACAAGGAGGTGTGCACCAGAAATAACTGGGAAATATTTACAGTTTGTAAAGCTCCTTGGATGATTTTAATACATGTTTAGATAAAAATCCTAGTTTTGTGGCATGCACCTGTAGTCCCAGCTACTTAGGAAGCTGAAGTGGGAGAATCGCTTGAGCCAGGGAGGTGGAAGTTGCAGTGAACCAAGATCGTGCCACTGTACTCTAGCCTGGGTGATAGAGTGAGACCCTGTCTCAAAAAGGGAAAAAAAAAAAAACAAACCTATTTTTGGGTACCATCCTTCTCACTGTAATCATGTCCAGTAAGGACAATTTAACCGTAATCATTTGTAATAAAGACCTCTATGCTTTTAACTTTTATGAGTATTTTAGGCCATGAGTCAATGGTATCTTTCTCTAAGTACACTGTACTGTGGTTTCCTTAATAGTATTTTAGGAAACTCTTAGCATTATTCTTTGATCTGGCTTCTAAGAATTAAGATGGTAGGGCTGGGCTACTTTCCCCCATAATTCACATTGCTTTCACTTAACCAGCCAATTCTCCCTCTACAGGTAGTAAGTTTTGGAATAGCAGTTTTCATAACTCTTTTTCTTCTTCCTGAGTAGGAAATGACAAATGTACCAGAAATCCCTGTTGGAGTATTTTAGCACATTTCTTAGTAGAGTCTGGTTTTGCCTCTCTGCACTTGGTGGTCTTCAACTATTTACTTACATCCACTTGACTAGACAGCCTGTAGTTCACCTTAACAATAATCTCCCTCTCCTTTTGTCCTTACAGTGATCTAAAGAGCAGCCTTGTTATGTGTATCTCTTCTAGACAAACAGCACTACACTGAGTCATAAGAGTTGTTTCTTCTGACCAAGTTATTCCCTTCCATTGTTATATTCCAGTCGCTTTGCTCCACCAAACTCTTGGTCGTATTATATATTAAAATATGTTCTTTATTATTCCTGTTCAGTGAATTGTCTGAGATTTTAAGTACAATTATTGATTTTGGGGGAATTAAAACTTATTCTTTTTACATTGTCTTACAGTTTTCAGAGAACTTTTTTTTTAAATAAAAATTATTGAATTCATTTTGGTAGCTTAAAACAAGATGTAATTTAGAGAATCATTTATGCTTTCAAATAAAACCTCCTACATTTAATTGACTAAAAGTTTAAGCACAAGTTACTACACAAAGAAAAGCTGTTTTAGGGTTATGTGAACTTGAAACAACACCATTAAGTTTTCAGCTGTCTGAAAGTAGTACAGCAACATTAAAGAGAAGAGACTAACCACCACCTCCGCTCCTAAACTAACAAGAGCTGAGACACATACAAATTTTATGGCAAGTAATCTAAAACTCTTCTAAAAATGATTAACTGTTATTCTATCCAACAAGAAAACCAATACAACAGATCTATCTAATTAGTTAAGACACCAGATACTCATCATGCAGTTTCAGTGTCAAGTAACAAACCTCTGTAAGTTGTTTCACAACTTCTAAGTACTCATAACACATTTTAAAAGGCTGATTCCACTTTAAACTACATAGAGTACACAATTATCAAGTGAATGTGCATATACACCAAAGATTCTCAAGTCTAATTCTGAAGCTCAACCTGGCAGCCTCCAAAGATTTCAATATATATTGCAATGTCACTAGCATAACTTCCAAAAATAAAATTTCACATGGGGTGGGAAAAATACCATCAAATAGCTGAGTATTCTACCTCTAGAAAGCTGACATACATTAATCTATATTTTCATGTTAAAATGTGATTGACTTGAGTTGGTACAAGGGATAAATTGTATTTTTATCTTATCAAACATTATCTAAGGGTGCAAAATGTAACCATTACAAATTAACACAAAAGTAGGCATTTTAGAATAGTTTTTCAGTACCTTCAGATTCTGACAAAATATAGTTCATTAAAAAAAAGTGTGCCAATTTTGCTTATTGCTATTAGGATTTTTAAAAAAACTTCAATTTTTTATCCCAGTTTTATCAGAGATTGAAAAGCATTTTGCCATGTTCAGTAAATAACAAAATTAAACTTGTTTTTCCTATCTGAGCTAATTATCTGAGCTAATAGCTCTAAGTTACTACTATAAAGAGATAATCAGAAATATAGTTAGTTCAAAGTAACAAACTACAATTGATAATCACTAATGGTGACCTTTCTTTCATTTTAATATTTCTCTTATTGAGACTCTATTGTGTCTCAATAGGTATTTTTTGGTGGTTGTTAACATTCCCATTCACCCTGAAGACACCCATGGGACTTTATTAAATTCAAGAAAATACCCTAAGATATTGATTGCAATGTCAGAGGTGGCCAAATTAAAAATAAAATAATTGCTGATGATTAGGCCTTCTTTTTATTCTCAACTATTTTTGATATGTGTATTTAAAAATTCAGTATTTAACAAAAAATGACTATGTTTCAAGTTTCAAAGTTCATTTGAAAGAAGTATATATCACTTCATTTGAAAAATAATGAAGTTTCTGCAGATATATGTAAGATCCCTATATGTGCTATAAATCTGTCATGGAAACCATCAAATTTTAGTACTTTTAAAGGGGAATTCAAAGATTTTTGATGTATTATGCAATTGGTTGAATACAGTAATTTTACATGTAAAAAATAATTTACACTGAAAAACTCAAGCAAAAAGTCTGATACTTTATCAAAATAATAAGAACAAAATGAGCAATGAAAAAATAGCAAAAGTTTACCAAAAAATAGTAAATTCCTATTTAAATTCCTGTGTTTACACAGATTAAAAATGCTTATCAATTAACTGTATGACACAGATTGTAGCATACTTCAAGCTGTAATATAGAAAGGTAACACGGGATATTTGAAATTCAAGCTGCACTTACCAAAATAGTTTTAACCTGAGTCTTTGATGTCTTCAAAAATGCATTTGATGATAATATATGCAAGAACAGTTATTTTTTAGTAGTATAAGGTTACTTTTTTTGAATCGGTCTTAATACTCTTTCCTCTTAAATATTTGTGTAAAATTACAAATATTTATTACATTTCTTGGGTTCACTGAACACAAGGCAGTGTCTGAATTGAAAGGCTGATACTTTGTTCCTGTTACACAAGCATATAAAGATGCTTAGTTCAAAATATCTTAGATTTAATATTATTTTCACATTTTGACTTATTTTAGAACAAATATAAAGGGTCAAAATATTACCATAGATATCTGAATATTCCCATGAAATATGTCACACCCACTGAGGAATTAAACAAGTTCACTAAAGAATATCAAATTAATCATTTCCTCCTATAAATATTTTCTTTTTATTTGTGTTTAGAAGTTGCAATTTTAGGTACTATTAACAGAAAATACATAACAAAAGCTTCCTAACAAGTGAAAAAAATAATTATAAATGTTGGAAAAATTGGCCTCATTAACATATTTACAGACTTTTACTTAATACATATGCCTTTGGAAATTAATTATGTGACATTTATACAAGCATCAAAATTTCCAAATCACTGAGTAGTGAGCACTTCAGTTCTTTACTGTCTACACCCAAATTTGAAAGTCATTTTTCGTTTTTGAAGGTAGAACTGACAAGTAACAGAAATGGTCAATCTGAGATACTATTGACATATTGTTCTATTCCTTCGCCTAAAGGTGCTTCTGTTGAGTAAGTGTCCTTATGCTTTTTTTTCTCTTTGCTCTGATCTTCCTGTAGCTTCAGAATTATGTTTCGGATTTCCTCTCTTTTTGTTCTCATTCTTGGTGGAGGAAACCAGTTTGCCAAATTCATAGGTAGTTCAAAATTGAGAATTGGATTCTGAAAATAAAACAATTAAATGCATATTAGAAAATTGTAATAAATAACCTTTCATTTCAATCACAGAAACATTCCAAAGTTAAAAATAAGAAAACCCAACAACTCATTCAATATGTATTTGTGTATTATCTATCACAGGCCAAGTACTGTGCTAGGTACTGGAGATACAAGACACAGTTTCTGTCACAGATCTTACAGTCTAGATCAGGGTTTGCCAGTGGACCAAATTCTGCCCACTGCCTGTTTCTGTAATAGAGTTTTATTGGAACATAGTCACACTAACTCATTTACATATGGTCTACAGATGCTTTCACTGGACAACAGCAGAACTAAGAGGCAATAGAGACCGTACAGTTGCAAAGTCTAACATATTTACTACTTTATTAACGAGTTTGCTAGCTCCAGTTTAGAAAGACAGGTAATTCAACAACTAAAACAAGAAATATGGCAAGTATTATGACAGAAGTATAGAGTACTGTGAAAATACATATCTGGGGGTTTTATGCAATTCCAAGAGGAAGTGATGTTTAGGCTAAGACCTGAAAAATGAATATATGTTAGACAGCCAAGGTATGATAGAAGCAACAAAAGAATATTCCAGGTTAGGAAATATGAATCAAGGCCTAGAGGCAAGAAAGAACACCAAACAATGGCATTCAGGTGGCTGGCTGTTATATTAAATGCTAGAGTGAAAATGGTGGGAAAATGAGGCTAGAAGCTTAAATAAGGGGTCATATCACATAGGTGCTTATCAATCATGTGAAAGATTTTGCTCTGTAAATCAACAGCCACAGGAAGCCACTATAAGATTTAAAGTAGGAAAGTAACAGGATTAGATTTATGTTTTTGTAAAACAACCATGAAAAACAGAAGGCAGGAGGCACAGGAATCTGTTAGAGATTGGTATAGCAGTTCAGAATAGTGACACTTGAGGATAAAGAAGTAAACGTATCTGACATTAAGTGACAATTCACAGAACCTAGTGGTCATCCACTGTATGGTGGATGAAGATAGGAGTCAAGATCACTATAAAGAACATCCAAGAGAGGTATGTGTGGTACTGTACCTCTGAAGTCAAAGCCAAGAGAGTGAGGAAGAAATGGCTGACACTGTCAAAGGGTGCTGGAAAGTCAAGAGCAATTTTAACATAAGGGTAAGGATAAAGCCAGATTTTAGAGATTACAAAGGTAGAATCTGTAGAATTAGAGTGTGAATATAAACACTTCTTAAGAAATATATCTATGAAGAGGAGAAAAGAGGCTAAAAGAGGCAGTGTGAATCATGGGAGAGATTTCTTAAGGTGCAAAGAGCTAGTAGAGAGGGCAGGTTGATTGTTCAGTGATAGAATGAGCGCAACAAGCCTTGGATTTGATGAACTGTAAATATACTATTTTTATGCCTTGAAGGTTCTTCCATTTAGAAGCTTTTGCTCCATGGAACAATTTTTGAAACAATAATTTTGAAACTCTGAAATATTTGCTTATTGTGTTTTTTACTAAGGTAAAGTCAAATGCACTATTTTATTATTCATTATATCAGATCCAACAAATTGAAACCCACCTCAAAAAAGCTCTCTACATACTGCAATACATATACACCACAGTCACTGAAGTTGTTTTGCTGTGGTACTTTTGGATTAGAGCCCTTCATAACATCTTTGGAAAAACTTCTTTTGCTTCCTTTTTTAACTTCCCATTCCACTTCTAAATACCTGCAATAATTCATATATATTAAGAATACATGTATATATAAATATATAGTTTTTCACCCCATCAGAATACAAAATAAAGTGTGAACTTACTCTCTTAAAATTTTGACAACATTTGACCGAGAAGGGCCTCGGAGTGAGTCCATAAGTAGGATACAAGGTCTGCAGGGCAAAAATGACCAAGAGTCGAATACTTCATAATATTACAAAGGCATAAAAGGATTAAAAGTGGCATATTATAAACAATCAAATTTAAAACCTCCAAAATCCCCTTTGTATGACTCAGTACTAGTGACGGGAAAAAAAATGAACCTTATAGACACATTTGAACTTTATAATCTAATAATACTTAAATATCTATGGATATATTAAATATTGAATTATAGAATATTAACTGTATCTTAGCTATATTTTATACTAAAATTCTGTAGTTGGTTTCTAAAAGTACTTCAAAATTAGGAAAAAGTCAAAACAATTCTGAAAATTTGAACATCCCCATATTCCAAATCAACAAAAGAAGGGCCGTGAAAAAGTAGAAAGAAAATAATCCCCCCGACCCCAGGGTCTTACTCTTGTCACCATGTGAAGTGGCGTAATAACAGCTCACTGCAGCCTCAATGTCCTGAGTGCAGGTAATCCTCCCACCTCAGCCCCCTGAGGAGCTGGAACTACAGGCATGTGTGACCACGCTCAGCTAATTTTTGTATATTTTTTGTAGAGACAGGGTTTTTCCATGTTGCCCAGGCTGGTACAGAACTCCTGGGCTCAAGCTATCTGCCCGCCTCAGCCTTCCAAAGTGCTGGGATTATAGGCATGTACTACTGCGCCCAGCCAAAAACCTCATTTTTAACTAAAATTTATTATAGAGAAAACAGGTAATCATCATATAAAACAATTAGTTTAGAATGTGTTTTTTTTTTTTTTTTTCAAGATTTAACTTCAGAACACACTGTATAACACTCTGTATATAAATGCTGATGGGTGATGATTCAACTTTCAATATTTTAATTCTATAAAGTTATGTTGTAAACTCAAGTAAGGAAGTCTAATGTAGAGCCCAAAGCCCTCAAATGTTAAAAAAATCTAGGTTATTTTTTAGCCGCCACACTTGGTTCTTTTTTTTTTTTTTTTTTTAACTTTTTCCAGAGATGGGGTCTCACTGTGTTGCCCAAGCTGGTCCTGAACTCCTGGCCTCACGTAATACTCCTGCTTTGGCCTTCAAAAGTGCTAGGATTATAAGTGTGACCCACTGTGTCTGGAATTGGTCTAGGTTCTTCCTGCTAAAATTTTATAAAGTTTGGAGCAGATTCTTTAACTACCCTAGGTCTCTATTTTTCTGTAAAATGATGCTTCATTTTCAAAGTCTCTTAATAGTTTCTGTCAACATTTTCTATAAAAAAAAGTCAAAGGAGATTAAACCTAGAAATAGGTAATACTTCATCTAAGAAGTTCAACATCTCTGGAGAGACCTCAGAATAAACATGTACTTCTGAAAACCAAAACTGACTCCTCTTATTTGGAGCTCTCAGTTGGAACATGTCTTTTACATCTGCTTTGGGTTACTCCACAGCCTTCATAAAGCAGCTAAGGAATCAGTCTAAACTCCAACCCTATGTTACTATTTTGATATATAGTAATTTCTGCTCCAAAACACTGTAAGTAAAAAGGAACAGTGGTTCACTATCAAAGCTTGTGGCCAGGCGCGATGGGTCATGCCTGTAATCCCAGCACTTTGGGAGTCTGAGGCAGGCAGATCGCTTGAGGCCAGGAGTTTGAGACCAGTCTTGCCAACATGGCAAAACTCCATCTCTACTAAAAATACAAAACTTAGCCAGGCATGGTGGTGCGCACCTGTAGTCCCAGCTATTCCTGAGGCTGAGGTATGAGAATCGCTTGAACCTGGGAGGCGGAGGTTGTGGTGAGCTGGGATCGTGCCACTGCACTCCAGCCTCGGTGACAGAGCAAGACTCTGTTTCAACAAATATATACAAAAAAAATGTAAACAAAACATTTGTGTGTGCACATATGCATGCAGAGGCTGGGGAAACTGGCAGATGGAGGACTGAAATGATTACCCATTCTTCCCATTTTAATCCCTGGATAGCATGCCTCAAGTTTCCTCACTGACTCTGACAGCATTTATGAGTTTTGCTTAAGTATTTGTTTAAAAAAAAAAAAAAACTGTCCTGTTATATTTTATGAGCATACTGAAATAAAAATTATGTAGTTTGCAAGATACACAGTTAATGCTTACTGTTTACAGATAGTAGGCTTTAAATGCCACTGTCCTATTTCTGAATTGCAGCTGTCATCAGCAAGGAATCCATCATCACTGCTATCATCCTATAAAAGACAGCCTACTGTTAATATTGAAAATATATAATCTAAATAACTAATAACCTAACAAAATAGCACATTAGAAACAAAATATTTGTAATGAATGTCAAAAATTTTTCTTTATTTACGTGATTAGACAATAGAGATATGATATGTTACTTAGTTCCAATTATCTAATGCTACAACATTGACATTTTAAGGAAAAGAAACTTACCAAAGGTTTATAACAAATTGTTACATCTATTTACTCAATCTAGAATAAATCTTTAAGATTGAATATATTATGACCGATTCTTATCCCACCAAATATCACTGCTCTGATTTTAGTTTATTTTTACAAAAATTTAGTTTGTTGGCTAAGACAGCTATTTCACAACAGGATATAAAAAACATGTTATTTTACATGAATAATGTTTTCACACCAGAAATATTTAAAGGGTTTTTGGAAACACTGTTTTCCTTGAGAAACGCACATATCCATCTCACTTGAGAGAAGCTAACTTAAGGACACTGTGTCCTTATTCTGCAGATTCTCTTGAATGTAAACAAGGCTGTTTTGGTCATTGTTGTTCTTTGAGAAAGCTTCTGGCAACTTTATGAATGGAATAATCAATAGTAGGAATAATAGCAATAATAAAGCACAGTTACATTAGCTTGTTCACATCACAGGTAACTGTTATAATCAAAAGTACCTAAGTGCTCATTATAAATCATGAATGTAATTCCTATATATGTTGGATTAAAAAGCTGTACTTAGCTGCCATACATTGTAAACCAAGAGATATCATAACATGCCTTTTGTTCACAGGAAGATAAAGCAAAAGGAAAGATGGTACAGTATAAAGCCATCTTCACTATTATACAACTCAGTATGTCCTAACAACTAACGAAAGGTCAGAGAATTAACAAAATTATAAACTTTTCTCAATAAAAAATCCTCTTTAACAGAAGCTAAAAAGTAAAGTATTTTCACAGATATACTTTATTCTTGGTGTTAATACTGTTTATTTACAGTATTTAATAAGAGACTCTAAGGAAATGTCAAATGTGACTCTAAGGAAAAGTCAGAATTCACCTATATTAACTTTAAATATTATCTGCTTCTGCCATGACATATATAAATTGAATCAGGCAGGAGAAAAAAAATCACTGGAAAAATGGGAAAACAATATAATTTTTTGGTACTCATGTACCACATAACTGAAGATTTAAACATTTGCTTCTTGAATGTCAAGTCAGGTTAAAGGTTAAGTATGACCCATAAATGCTTTGAAAGAGGAAGGTGGGTAGTGGTGGTGGTAGCTGAGTTAGGGTGGGATAATTAATATTACATTAAAGTTCAGTCCACATCACAGTAGCAGCAACAACAGCATGAATACATTTATCCTGGCAACTTCTGACTTGAAAGCTGAATTAGTTTTTTAAGATATGATCCAAATCCAGAAGCCATGATAAATTACTAGTTGAAGAAATTGCTTTACAAGACTTTATAAAGTAAAATTTTTTAATTTTTCCTTTTTTCCTTTTTTTTTCTTTTTTTTTTTTAAAGAGATGGAGCTTCCTTATGTTGCCCAGGCTGAACTCAAACTCCTAGGCTCAAGAGATCTTTCTGCCTTAGCCTCCCAAGTCACTGGGACTACAGGTATGCACCGCCATGTTCAGCAAGAAAAACGTTTAATTAGGTAAAACATTAGAACTTTTTGCCAAGCATTAAGTTTTACCTGGTTATCCTGATCTTCTGAGAAGTCAATGAGTTCATCTTCAAGCATTTTACCACCTTCAGGTGATTCATCGCTATAGTTTAGTCTGATTTTGCTTAAGCCATCTGTACCAGTAAGAAACATTACATAATAAAAAAGGCCATGTCTATCACTCATGGTATATGAGGCTGAAATTAATGCTAGTAGTTAATTAAGGATATAGTAGTCAAGGACACAAAATCTGCCTTAGTGTGTAATATCACAAACATAAAGTGAGTTATTTTAAAAACCTAGATTGACATGTCAATTACAGTTGTTTCCACTACTCAGATGCTAAAATTCATAAAAATTTAAAAACTAGGTATCAGCTATATGATTAAGTATATATATACTTAAATATATATATGTATATATGTAAAGAAGTAAGTACTTTTGTGTTAGGCAAGTCAGGTGTCTTTAGTAATGAAAGCTATGACAGTCTGAAAATAACCTCTGTCCAATAACAGAAACAGCAAATCACAGAACATAAAATAAAATGCAACTGCATAATGTTATAATTAAAATTTCGAAAATGTGGAAAATTATACAATTCAGGGCAAAAATGAACATTAACTACAAGTAAGTAATAGGTCTGTTTTTAGACAAATAATAAGGAACTATTTTGCTGAAAGAAGCTAATCACTGTTTCAAAGAAATGTAAGATTTACTACCATTTCAAAATTTTATTTTACTTATTTATTTATTTTTTATTTTTTTGAGATGGAGTCTTGCTGTCGCCCAGGCTGGAGTGCAGTGGCACAATCTCGGCTCACTGCAACCTCTGCCTCCCGGGTTCAAGTGATTCTCCTGCTTCAGCCTACTGAGTAGCTGGGATTACAGGTGCATACCACTATGCCTGGCATCTTTTTTCTTTGTGAGTCTCGCTCGTTGCCCAGACTGGAGTGCAGTGGCGCAATCTCGGCTCACTGCAAGCTCTGCCTCCCAGGTTCACGCCATTCTCCTGCCTCAGTCTCCTGAGTAGCTGGGACTACAGGCACCCGCCACCACGCCCAGCTCCTTTTTTGTATTTTTAGTAGAGATGGGGTTTCACCGTGTTAGCCAGGATGGTCTCGATCTCCTGACCTCGTGATCCACCCGCCTAGGCCTCCCAAAGTGCTGGAATTACAGGCGTGAGCCACTGCGCCTGGCCACATTTTTGTATTTTTAGTAGAGATGGGGTTTTGCCATGTTGACCAGGCTGGTCTTGAACTCCTGTCCTCAAGTGATCCACCTGCCTTGGCCTCCCAAAGTGTTGGGATTACAGGCATGAGTCACCATGCCTGGCCTTATTTATTTTTTAAGAGACAGGATTTCGCTCACTTTTGCCCAGGTGGAGTCCAGTGATGCAATCATAACTCACTGTAACCTTAATCTCCCAGGCTCAAGCCATCCTCCTGCTTTGGCCTCCCAGAGTGCTGGGATTACAGGTGCACACCACTATGTCCAGCTGATTTTTATTTATTTTCCTTTCAAAAATTTGAAAAGCATGACTTTTAGGTATTTTAGACAGAACAAAATTAATTTTGGTTTAAGTTACTAAAAAGGTGTTAAGATATTAATATAAACAAGATGGGATGAAAAGGAAGCAAAAAATCTGAAAAGATATATAATCCAGACTGGCTAACACAGTGAAACCCTGTCTCTACTAAAAAATACAAAAACTAGCAGGGTATGGTGGCATGCACTTGTAATCCCAGCTACTCGGGAGGCTAAGACAGAAGAATTGCTTGAACCTGGGAAACAGAGGTTGCAGTAAGCCAAGACTGCACCACTGTACTCCGACCTCAGTGACAGAGTGAGACTCTGTCTCAAAAAAAGAGAAAAGATATATATCTGTTATGTTCAGAAGCATACTATTTAAAATAGCCAATAAACCAATAAAGCACCATGGGGCCAGATACAGTGGCCTAGCACCTGTAATAATAGTGAGCACTTCGGGAGGCTGAGGCAGGAAGATCACCTGAGTTCAGAAGGATCACCTGGGCAACATAGCGAGACCCTGTCTCTACAAACAAAATAAAATAATCATACAGGTGTAGTGGTGTGCACCTGTGGTCCCAGTTACTCAGGAAACTGAGGTGGGAGGATCACTTGAACATGGGAGGTTGAGACTACGGTGAACTGTGATTATATCATTGTACTCTTAACTTGTATGAAAGTGAGACTCTGTCTCAAAAAACAACAAAAATCCACCACCACAACAAAAAAAGCACTATGGGCTGAGCGCAGTGGCTCACATCTGTAATCCCAACACTCTGGGAAGCTGAGATGGATGGACTGCTTGAACACAGAAGTTTGAGACCAGCCTGGGCAACATAGGGAGCCCCTGTCTCTACAGAAAATAAATTGTGCTGGGCAGGTGAAACATGCCTATAGTCCCAGCTACTTGGGGGGTTGAGTTGGGAGGATTGCTTGAGTCCAGGAGGTAGGGGCTTCAGTGAGCTGTGACTGTGCCACTGCATTCCAGCCTGGGCAACAGAGTGAGACCCTGTCTTAAAAAAAAAAAAAAGAAAAAAGAAAAAAAAGAATGACCTCTTCAATTTATCTTTTCTAAAAATCTGTATTTTTAAGTCTGTTTAAAGCTAAAACACCTGTATCTGAATAACATTTGTTCAAAATCTTCAGGCAATTCAGAATTAGTCAGTTACAATCGGGTTACTTCTAGCAGCAAATCATTATTATGTAAACTGTGGTCACATAAATATCTATCTACCTTACACAAACTAAACTACGAATGCCTTTCAAAAACAGGAGAAATATAGCTTAAATGATGCAGTAAATTCCCTCTATAAACAAATGATCTGGAGTAAACTGAGAGGTGATGACTTGATCAGTGGTTCTCTCAATCAGTGTCAGTTCCTGAGAACTTCTCATATAATGAGACTATGTGAAGATGCTGAGCGTGATTCTAGAGTTTAAGCGTACACATTTTTCATGCACCATGGCCAAGCCAAGTATTTCATAAGGTGTCAAGTGAAAAAACAGCAAGTGAAAGTAGTGATTCCACACATTGTTATTTCCCTAGTTTACTGTAAAAACCTAATTTCCACTTATTTACTACAGCCTGTTATCTGACATAGTCAACACTTGTTGACTATATGTGAAATCACTGTATGTGATTTTCTGTAAAACATTTGTTTCAGAGGAAGAGATAGCTGATATGGTATATACATACTAAAAACAAAACAAAAATGTACAAACTATAATTCAAAAATGAGTAACTGGGATAAACAAGTATTAAGAAGGCAAACTACATAAAACAAGTTATTTTTGGCTTTGGTCTCCATTAGGATTTTTGAGGCTATTTACTCAAATTTAACTGGATGTTACTTGACCAGAAAATTAATTTGTAGGTGAGAGCACTAGAAATCTCTGGAGTTGGTGTATATGAAGCCCTAGGCTTTTGTCCCATTGCTTTAAGTCAAGCACCTTAATTCATCTGAATTCACATTAAAGTACGTAAGATTATTGGCCAGAAAGAGACTTAAAAAAAGAGCCATACTAAAATTTAATTCACATACCATATACACCCATTTAAAGTATACAATCTAATGTTTTTTAGTATATGCACAGTCATCACAACCAATTTTTAAACCTTTTCATCATCTCAAAAAGAAACCCCATACCACTTAACTATCACTCTCTTCCTACATTCCCACCCACCTCACCTGCCCACCCCCAAAAGCCCCAAGCAGCCACTAATCTACTCTAGATTTTCCTGCTCAGGAGATTTCTTACAAGAGCTCAACAGGTCGGGTGAGGTGGCATGCACCTGTAATCTCAGCTACTAGGGAGGCTGAGAAGACAATTGCTTGAACCCGGGAGGGGGAGGTTGCAGTGAGCCAAGATTGTGCCACTGCACTCCAGCCTGAGTGACTAAGAGAGACCCCATCTCAAAAAAAAAAAAAAAAAAAGCTTAACAATAGCTTTCTAACTCACTAAAATAATATAAGCTGGTGTAAGTACCAAGAGTATGTTCCATATTCACAATTTTTGATAGGTTCTTTCTGAATTCACATAATTTATTCTATGTCCTATACCAGTATTTTTCATCCAAAGAAAATTCATTAGTTCCATGAGCAAGGTATTAGGAAAAAAAGAAGAAAAATGTAGTAGATCTATTCACAGTTTAAGAAGTTTGCAAGGCACACAATATAGCATGTTATGGGTTTTTATGGCAAGGACTATTTTACTTGTAGGTTGGAGAGGAAATTATACAATTGACTTGATATCAAATTTAAGAATTTGAACAGAAACTAGCTTTTTATTTATTTATTTACTTTTGAGACGGAGTCTCACTGTTGCCCAGCCTGAAGTGCAGTAGCACAATCTCAACTCACTGCAACCTCCGCCCCCGGGTTCAAGTGATTCTCCTGCCTCAGCCTCCTGATTATAGGCACGTGCCACCATACCCAGCTAATTTTTTTATTTTTAGTAGAGATGGGGTTTTACCACGTTGGTCAGGCTGGTCTCAAACTCCTGACCTGGTGATCCACCCGCCTCGGCCTTCCAAAGTGCTGGATTACAGGCGTGAGCCACCACACCTGGCCACAACTAGATTTAACAGGTTCTACAACTACGGAACTGACTCAAGCACAACAATCAATTTATTAGAGCTGAAGAGAGATTTAAACAAGCAGAGACTGAACCAGTGCTTCTCTTCCCACTGAAAACAGTGAAGGAGAGTGAGGAATGAAGAACCAAACTTTAATTGGAATGTCCACAACTATTTTGAGGAGAAAACTTTAATTTCTGCCTTGGTCCATTTGATCTCAATTTATACATTGGTAAATTTGCCTTATACATCTAAGACTGCACAACTACTGTTAATGCTGAATACTGTAAATTTCCTATGAAATTAAATCCAAGTTCCAATAAATGGAAAATATAAACTTTGTTCTACAATTTCAAAATTGCACTCTAGGGGTGACAGAAGAAACAGAGTACAAAAAGGGCACAAGCGGATTGTTTTCTGGAGTGATGAAAAGTTCTCAATTTTTTTGTTTTTTTATTTTGAGATGGGGTTTCCCTCTGTCACCCAGGCTGGAGTGCAATGGCGTGATCTCCACTCACTGCAACTTCAGCCCCCTGAGCTCAAGCGACCCTCCCTCCTCAACCTCTCAAGTAGCTGGGACCACAGATGTGCACCACCACATCTGGCTAAGTTTTTTGTATTTTTGGTAGAGACAGGGCTTTACCATGTTGCCCAGGCTAGTTTCAAACTTCTGAGCTCAAGTGATCTGCCAATCTTGGCCCCTCAAAGGGCTGGGATTACAGGTGTGAGCCACTGTGCCCCGGTCAGGTTCTCAATTTTGATTGCAATAGTGATTACATGACTCTATGTATACATTTATCAAAGTTCATTAAGCTACACTCATAAAATGAGTTAGTTATTATAATTACACTTCAGTATAAATTAAAAGTAAGTTGTGTTACTATATTGTTATAAGTACATTCTTTAAAAATTTTCTATTTATTTTTTTTGGAGATGGGGTCTCGCTATGTTGCCCAGGCTGTTCTCAAACTCCTGGCTTCAAGTGATCCTCCCACCTTGGCCTCCCAAAGTGCTGGGATTATAAGTGTGAGCCACCACACCCAGCCATTAACCTGATTTTTTTTTTAAAAAAACAGGATCTTAATCCTGTTTATTAAAAAATCCAGATTATTCTGAATTTTTTCATTCTTTCAAAGCATTTAGATACGTACCTGTATGATGCATGGAACTTAAACCTTCATTCTGTAGGCCATTCTCACTTTTAGTCCTATCAGCAACTTTCTGGGATGTAGATTCTCCTTTATTCAATTCTTCATTTTCACTCGCAGTATGATTTATTTTTTTCACACTATATTTTACATTGCATATGTTTCTCTTATAACGAGGGTCACTTTCTTCCTGCCCAGGATTGGAATCAGTTACAGCTATGCAATGTTTTTTGTTTAGCATCTTCTTAATTACAGGCTTGGCAGAAGAGTTTTGTGAACAACTGTCCATTTCACTGGCTGAAGAAGAAATACAACTGTCCTCCACAGTTGGACATTTCTGTATGACAGCATTTTCATGGTAATGAGGATTAGGTTCATACTTTGGTTTTTCCAAACCAGGGAAACAAACAACAGCCAAAAACCAGTGTGCACTGTAAAAAACAAATGAAATAACTAAATATGTTATTAGAAAAGTTTATTATATTTGGCAATACATATCAATTAAAATGTTTTTAAACTTCTTGCCAATGAATTTATTAAAAATGCCTAATTCTGGCCGTGGGGTAGCTCACGCCTGTAATCCCAGCACTTTGGGAGGCTGAGACAGGTGGATCACCTGAGGTCCAGAGTTCAAGACCAGTCTGGGCAACATGGTGAAACCCTGTCTCTACTAAAAAGCTACTCAGTAGGCTGAGGCAGGAGAATTACTTGAACCCAGGAGGCAGAGGTTGCAGTAAGCTAAGATTGTGCCACTGCACACCAGCTTGGAGGTGACAGAGCAAGACTCCATCTCAAAAAAAAAAAAAAACACTTATTTTTTTAAAATTCTCAAATTAATCTTGTTTTATGTGATCATTGATTCAGTAACAGAATACAATGTCCATTCAAAAATAACATAGTTTGTATTAAAATTATGTAGCCTGTATTTACTTTTGCAAACAATCCCTGAACCTTTTCTTGTTTTCTGAATGAAAAATTCATTGCTTTTTCTGGCAAGTATGTCACTTTGCAACTTGTCATTCCCCTTTGCCTTCTCTTTATGTAAAAAGATGGAAAAAGATTAAACTATTGGCCAGGGGCGGTGGCTCACGCCTGTAATGCTAGCACTTTGGGAGGCCGAGGCAGGCGGACTGCCTGAATTCAGGACTGAATTCAGGAGTTTGAGAACAGCCTGGGCAATACGGTGAAACTGCGTCTCTACTAAAATACAAAAAATTAGCTGGGCGTGGCAGTGTGCACCTGTAGTCCCACTACTTGGGAGGCTGAGGCAGGAGAACTGCTTGAACCCAGGAGGAGAAGGTTGCAGTGAGCCAAGACTGTGCCACTGCACTCCACCCTGGGTGACAGAGTAAGACTTTGTCTCAAAGAAAAAAAAAGATTAAACTGTCTTCAGCAGTCTAATTAGGTCATATGATTTTCAACATTTACTAAGAATTGCATATATAGTTTTGTTCTTTTTACTGTTACTATGTGTTATTAAGATAGGAAAGGCTTAATCTCAAAATACATATATAAGTAATGTTTTATCTCATGCTATACTGAAATTTAATACATTAAAAAGAAATAACATATCTAATTTAGTCCTTGTACAAAAATTTAAGTATTAGTAGACAGTTCCAGCTATCAAGTAGGTGCTTATGATACAGCTGAATTCAGGTATCAATGTTCCCAACAGTAGAGTACAGGACACAAGCAAGAAGCTGTACAGTACTAGCTAACATTCATTTTTTGCTAGACACAGGGCTCTGTTGGGATACTAGGAATAGGCTATAGATGTCAGGAAGCTTATTGGTCAAGTACAATAATGTTTGTCCTATGGTAGGGTTTTCAATAAATATTTGCTGGATGAGAGACAAATTATCTTGCCATGGATAAAAATTATTCCACATTCTCATTTTTGCAAAAGATTAGAGTACCTAAGGTAGTACTAAGAAACAGCACTATCTATCTCTTCATCGAACAGCATCCAGTAGAAATGGCTGTCATAGGCTGGCTGGCTTCATCTTCAGTATTGTGAAGGCCAGATGGATGAACGCTTGCTTCTCTCTTGTTCTTCATTATTAATCCTTAGTACTCTATGGATTTAGATCAGGCTAACGCACTAACCTCTTCATTTCATCATTTCTAACACATAGCTAATTTTATTTTATTTATAAAGTCACATCTCAACTTCAGACATGTTGCAATGAGAAAAAAGGGTGTTTTAAAAATTGATGCCAGATATGGTGGCTCACACCTGTAATCCCAACACTTTGGGAGGCTGAGGCAGGTGGATCGCTTGAGTTCAGGAGTTGGAGACTGGCCTGGGCAACGTGGCAAAACCCTGTCTCTACCAAAAACACAAAATATTAGCTGGGTGTGATGGCACGTGACTGTGGTCCAAGCTACTGCGGTTGGGGGCTGAGGTGGGAGGTTAGCTTGAGCCTGGGAGGCGGAGGTAGTAGTGAGCCAATATGGTGCCACTGCACTCCAGTGTGGGAGACAGAGTGAGACCCCATCTCAAAATAAATAAAACTGATGAAATACAGTGTAATACAGTGACTCTCAACCTAATGCTGTAATAAAGCCTATCACAGTTCTTAACATTTCTTAGCTATGCCAATATGGCTAAACTATAAATTTCCTCACCTAAAAACTAGGAAAAATCCTTTTTGGCCTAAGAAGAGAAAGCTGAATCAGACAATTACTTCCAACAATTACTTCCATTAAGCCAGGGTTTTGCTTTTTATGATTCCTTTTAATAACAGCTACATTAACTTTAACAGCAGGAGAGAGGCTAACACAGACTTTTGGCCAGGCGCAGTGGCTCACGCCTGTAATCCTGGTGCTATGGGAGGCTGAGGTGGGGGAATTGCTTGAGGCCAGAAGTTTGAGACCAGTCTGGGCAACATAGCTAGACCCCATCTCTAAAAAAAAAAAATTAAAAAAAAAAAAAAAAAATTAGCTGGGCCTGTGGCACACACCTATAGTTCTAGCTACTCGGGAGGCTGAGACAGGAGGATCGCTTAAGCCTAAGAGTTTGAAGCTTCAGTGAGCTATGATTGCACCACTGTACTCCAGCCTGGGCAACAGAATGAGACTCTGTCTCTAAAAAACAAAACAAAATACCCAGGCAATTTCACTTAAGATGGATTAGATCCATACATCAAATTTGTGTTCCTGGAAATTACTATAACAATTTTTAATAAAGAGCTTAGAAACTTAAGAAAAAAATCGGGCCAGGTACAGTGGCACATGCCTGTAATCCCAGCACTTTGAGAGGATAAGGCAGGTGGATTGCTTGGGCTCTGGAGTTTGAGACCAGTGTGGGCAGCATGGCAAAACCTCATCCTCTAAAAAAAACACAAAAATTAGCCAGGTGTGGTAGCATGCACCTATAGTCCCAGCTACTCAGGAGGCTGAGGATGGAGGATCGCTTAAGCCTGGGAGGTTGAGGCTGCAGTAAACTGACATCACGCTACTACATTCCAGTCTGGGTGACACAGAGAGACCCTATCACGAGAAAAAAAAAAAAAAAGAAAGGAAAAAAAAATTGGTACCACTAGAAAAAATAAAAACAAAACAGATGACAAATATATGGCAGCCAATCTAACATAATTAATGCATAAGTATTTGTAGCTTTCTCTCTTCAAAAAAAAAAAAAAAAAAGCAAAAACAAAAACAAGCTCTCTTGATTTATAGGCTATTTTTTAATCTACAAATGGTAGAGTCCTCTTACAGAGTTCATTCTCTACCTCTCACTAAGATGACTGGAAGCACCGATAATAACTTCCACGCACAGGTATAGTGATTAAGAGGGATGTGCCTCTATCCCTAAATCTTGTGTAATCAAATTATATTTCTATTTAAAATTTTTATAATTCATTTCTGACAAATGGCTTTCCTCCCTTTCACCTAGTAAGTTGTTCACATGTTACTTTACAAGACAAATTTGTACCCAGTCAAGAAACCTCTTTTCTTTCTTTCTTTCTGAGATGGAGTCTCACTCTGCTGCCCAGGCTGGAGTGCAGAGGCATGATCTTGGCTCACTGCAACCTCTGCCTCACGGGTTCAGGCGATCCTCCTGCCTCAGCCTCCTGAGTAGCTGGGATGGCAGGCACACACCACCACGCCCAGTTAATTTTTGTATTTTCAGTAGAGACGAGGTTTCACCATGTTGGCCAAGCTGGTCTTGAATCCCTGAGCTCAAGTACTCCGCCCACCTTGGCCTCCCAAAGTGTTGGGATTATAGGCGTCAGCCACCATACCCAGCCAAAACCTAATTTTGAAGAGAACAAAGAAATCAATTAGTTTTAAATTTTACTGTGATAATATGAATTTAAAAATATATAGCTCTGCCAGGAGCAGTGGCTCATGTCTATAATCCCAGCTACTTGGGAGGCTGAGGTCGGGGGACAGCTTGAGGCCAAGAGTTCAAGACCAGCCTGAGCAACACAGTGAGATACCCACCTCTACAAAAGTTAAAAAAAAAAAAAAAAAATTTGGAAGTTAGCTTGGCACAGCTAGACTTATACATAAACAATCTCATAGAATACCAACTCCAGGAAAGTATATTTTGCAACCATGATAGAGTGAGACAAAGTAGGGCCATATCATAATTTGTCTAAGCAGAGAAAAATATAAGGTTACAGTTGGAAATCACAAAATAGTCAACATTATTCTTCTTTATATAAGTGAATGCTACTTCTTTACCTAGGCAAACCACCACTACTTTAGACCCTCCCCCATTATCACCCAAGGAAAGCCCAGATTCTTTCACAGATTCTTTGAAACTCCCTTTTAATGAGAGGCTCCAGAGCTGTCTATGGTGTGTGTTATTCCTTGATGTAAGTAATAAACAAAGTTTTCCGACTACAAGTATATTTCTGGTGGTCTTTGGATCGAGGGCATAGAAAAACAACAAAAGAACAAAAAAAACTTTTAAGTCTTACTTGTAAAATAATACTATCTAGTCATTGGGAGAGAATAATGTAAATATTTAAACACTTCCATTTACTCAGAAACTGCTTCAAGTAGTCTGCATGGTTTTTAATTGAAAAATGGCATAAATCCAACCATCATTTCTCCCTTCTGGTTAAAAACAGAAGTGTATTTTAAACTTAAGATTCCAACTCCTTTATGTGACCTAATCATCTTTTTGTAAAAATAATACTTTTCTATAGGTTATCTGCTAGACAATAAGCACCACTGTTTTTTTTTAAAAAATAGTATTATTTGACATTAATGAATAAAATGAGATTAGAAAGGTATCTGGTCTACTGTCTGTAAAATTCAGTATCTTATATGATTCACTGTGAAACTGCATTAATTCTTGTAAAACAGGCAGTACAAATATGAATATATACAAGAGATTTCAGAAAGACGTTTTAAAATGAATTCTTCACCTCATACTAATTATTTAAAAATTGCCATCATTTACATAAAGGAAATCCTTACTCACGCTTCATTAAGGGGTACAAAAATAAAATCCTTCTCAAAAATATCTACATGCCGGGTCCATGTTTTTACTCTCCCATGTCGCTTTTGCTGTATTCTGTAAGAAAGAGATAAATATAAGCTTCTGAAATATTTCTAGTGCTCCAGCTTATATGTAGTGATATATAAATTAAGAAGATTCAGATGTAATAGCTCAAACAGTTGCATAAAATGGTTTGACAAACTGGGGAAAGAAAATAGAACTTGTTGGATTGAAACTAGGAAGGCATGGGACTACCCACTATTGAATTTGGAGAAAGATATTTTACTCCTGTTACTCCATCTGAGGGGCAGAAGTTCTAGTGCTTATCTTGCCTAGACTTCTCTTTACTATTTTTATTACTGCAGAATTGGTACTGGCAACTATATTGAGAGGTGTAGCCAAGCAAAACTTAGGGTAACTGGGGAGAAAACAGTAGGAAAAGTGAGCATTATCTGATGGTAGATGAAGCAATATAGCTATGAGCACTGGTCAAAACCAATAACTATTATCAACTCTAAGAGGCAACATTAGGAATTGCTGAAATAAGAGAAAATATTTATTATTATTTATTATCATGCATAGCAGCCATCAATTCAAGACATCTAAGACTAGTTTTAAATTTTAAAATCTACCAATTCTTAAGTGTATCTTCTGATCAATTACCAGCAAATTATCAGAGCTAGATGCCATCACTATATGGAGAAGAATTATAAAGAAAATAGGTGGGCATGGTGGCTCACACCTGAAATCCCAGTACTTTGGGAGGCAGGGGCGAGCAGATTCCTTGAGCCCAGGAGTTTGAAACCAGTCTGGGAAACATGGTGAAACCCTGTCTCTACAAAAAATACAAAAATTAGCTGGGTGGGGTGGCATGTGTCTTAGTCCCAGCTACTTGGGAGGCTGAGGTGGAAGGATCACTTGAGAGTGGGAGGTGGAGGTTGTAGTAAGACAAGATTACACCAATGCCCTCCAGCCTAGGCGACAGAGTGAGACCCTGTCTTGAAAAAAAGAAAACAAATCAGGCCTACTATGTACAATAGTACTTCCTTAATTTGTCTGAGAAGAATCACCCAAAGAGCTTATTAAGAGTATAGATTCACAGGTTCCTTTCTATTATGGATAAACACCTAGGATAAAACAGAGTAATCTGTAGTTAGTAAGTATCTAAGTAATTAAAAAAAAAAAAAACCTATTAGTTACATTTGGGAAACACTATTCTAGATATTTGACCTAGAACATTTATAAATTCTAGGTATTCTGAAAGTTATTAGAATGTTATGAATTACATTAATTTTGTAAACTGGTAAGAGAAGTAAATGATATTGCCTCAATATAAATAAGTTGTTAAAAAAAATTCTAAAACTAGCACAAAGTTAGTCTAAGGCAGGTGAATATGAACCCATGAAGCATGAAAATGGAACTGACTTATTTAGTGTGTTCTCTTCCTGGCTGGAGAATTTAAAAAGCAAGCAAGAGAATTGCAGAGATTTGTGTTTTCTTTCAAGTACGTGATTTTTTACTTAAATTTGAGTGACTTACATCTGTTAAATATTTTCAGAGTTTGACTTACGACAGATTAGTTGTTTCATGATTTCTCCTCTCTCTCTGATTAAGGCGTTTATAGAAAAAAGAACTGAATATATGAATTCGGTCAGCGTCTTCCTTCTTCAGTTTTTCAAGCACCAAATATCTATTTGATACAAAATAATTCAAATATAATTAATGTAACAGTTCACTTTATTTCCTTATTTATTTCTTTCTATTTTTTTGAGACAGAGTCTCGCTCTGTTGCCCAGGCTGGAGTGCAGTGGTGCGATCTCAACTCACTGCAACCTCCACATTCTGGGTTGAAATGATTCTCCTGCTTCAGCTTCCCAAGTAGCTGGGATTACAGGCACACACCACCACGCCTAGCTAATTTTTGTATTTTAGTAGAGATGGGGTATCACCATGTTGGTCAGGCTGGTCTCAAACTCCTGACCTCAAGTAATCCGCCCGCCTCAGCCTCCCAAAGTGCTGGGATTACAGGCGTGAGTCATTGTGCACAGCCACAGTTCGCTTTATATTAAAAACTCTGTAAATCTTTCTTCTTTAGAACCATCAATCTCTCTTCTTTAGAACCAAGGAATTTTTAGCAAAGTTTGATAACTATCAGATTATCTTCAGGCAATGAAAATTGCTATTGAAAATAAAACTATAACATAAAGATTTAATGTTTTAAAACAAGGACACATTCTATGCAGCGAGCTGAAACTGAGCCAATGCACTCCAGCCTGAGCAACAAAGTGAGACTCTGTCACACACAAAAAAACCAAAAACCTTGTTAGGCTGAGCATGGTGGCTCATGCCTGTAATGTCAGCACTTTGGGAGGCTGAGGTGGGCAGATCACCTGAGGTCGGGAGTTCGAGACCAGCCTGGCCAATATGATGAAACTCTGTCTCTACTAAAATACAAAAAATTAGCCGGGTGTGGTGGCGAGTGCCTATAATCCCAGCTACTTGGGAGACTGAGGCGGGAGAATCACTTGAACCTGTGAGGCAGAGGTTGCAGTGAGCCAAAATCACGCCACTACACTCTAGCCTGAGCATGACAGAGCAAGACTTAGTCTCAAAAAAATAAAAATAAACTTTAAAAAACCAAGGGCACACTCTAAATCTAGAGTAAAGCATATGTCCCCACATTATTCATAATAGCCCAAAAGCATAAGAAAAATGCTCACTGACAAATGGAAAAATAAAGTGTTACATTTATACAATGAAATATTTGAAATAGAAAAAGAAGTGCTAATACATATGATATCATAGAAAATCCTTGAAAACATGCTAACTGAAAGAATCTACTCATAAAAACCACATATTTTATGGTTCTATTTATACAAAATGTCCAGAATACAAAAAGCCAGAGATAGAGAAAAGACTGACAGTTGCACAGGGCTGGAGGAGGGATTGGAAGAAAACAGAGATTGCTAATGGGTACTAGGCTTCTTTACGGAGCAATGAAACACACTGAATTGTATACTTTAAATGGGTGAATTGTATGTTATATGTATTATATCTGAATAAAGGTGTTATTATGTATTATTTCATTTTAAACAGTTCAGTTAATAAACCATGAAGAACCAGCAGCATAGTATTTTTTATGAAAATAGAAAATAAAGAGAAAGAACTTGTACACTGGTGAGGTGGTAACAATGACTCTGTAAAGTGATCTTCCATTGGCTCTAATTTTTTTTGAGTTAAGAGTTTCGCTCTTGTTGCCTAGGTAGGCTGCAGTGCAATGGCACGATCTCGGCTCACCACAACCTCCACCTCCCAGGTTCAAGCAATTCTCTTGCCTCAGCCTCCTGAGTAGCTGAGATTACACGCATGTACCACCATGCCAGGCTAATTTTGTATTTTTAGTAGAGATGGGATTTCTCCATATTGGTCAGGTTGGTCTTGAACTCCCGACCTCAACTGATCCACCTGCCTTGGCCTCCCAAGGTGCTGGGATTACAGGTGTGAGCCACTGCGCCTGGCCTGGTTCTAATTTTTTATTGCCTTAGTTATTTTTTTATACATCTATATCAAAACAAATAACAACAGTCATTTATATCACAAAGAGAAATTATGATATATTAAATTTATTTATGATCCAAACTTTCTCATAGGACTTATGCCAGTTCAAGCTTATGACCACATTAATATTATGAAAATGAGGACAGTCTGAAAGCCTTGTGAAATCTTATACAGAAAGAGTAATGCTTAAAATATCTGACCCCCAGAGGGCACGTTCTTGAAACCTGTTACTTTCATTACTAATATGTAAAAATTCCATAGCTCAAGTTTTAATGAAAAGGATATAATTTAAAAGATTCTTGCTTTCAGGCAACTCAGTGTGCCCCTAAAGAAGATAATAGAAGACAGTGAATCAGATCAAGACATAGTTTATATCAATTGCTGAATTCTACAATCTTCAAAACACACCATGTAGAGAAATAGCTATCAGTCCAGGGACTACACTGCAATGAGTGAACCATGAGACGTTTGCTGGCCTAAACTATAATGGCTACTTTGGGTTTTTTTTCCCCCCCAGACCAAGTCTCACTCTGTCCCCCAGGCTGGAGTGCAGTGGCACAATCTTGGCTCACTGCAATCTCTACCTCCAGGTTCAAGTGATTCTCCTGCCTCAGCCTCCTGAGCAGCTAGGACTACATGCACCTGCAACCACACCCAGCTAATTTCTGTATTTTTTTTAGTAGAGGTCGGGTTTTACCATGTTGGCCAGGTTGGTCTTGAACTCTGTCCCTCAAATGACCCTCCCACCCTGGCCTCCCAAAGTGCTAGGTTTTAGGCATGAGCCACTGTGCCTGGCCTACAATGGCTGTTTTACAAAACCGAATTGAATAAAGGGATATTCACCTTAAAAAAAGGAAATGTATTTGTGATTTAAGAAAACTGAGCTGGGCATGGTGGCTCACTGCAGCCTCCACCTCCTGGGCTGAAGCCATCCTCCTCCCTCTGCCTCCAGAGTAGCTGGGACTACAGGCATACTCTACCACATCCAGCTAACTTTTGCTTTTCTTTTTTTGGGTAAACATGGGGTTTCGCCATGTTGCCCAGGCTGATCTTGAACTTCTGGGCTCAGATGGTCTGCTAGCCTTGGCATCCCAAGTGCTAGGATTACAGGTTTTTTTTTTTTTTTTTTTTTTTTGGCGGGGAAAGGGAGGGAGGAAAAGCCACAGTGCCAGGTGCAAGGGAGGAGTGGGATGCGGGGAGGGTGGGGGGCGAGGGATGCGGGGCTCAGGCACCAGTCTGGGAAGCCTCCAGGATTACAGGTTTGAGCCACCACGTCCAGCCTGTGCCTTTATTTATTTCTTTGAGATAAAGTCTCACTCTCTTACCCAGGCTGGAGTGAAGTGGCAAGGTCATAGCTCACTGCAACCTCAAACTCCTGGGCTGAAATGATCCCTCACTTCACTCTCCTGCGTAGCTGGGACCACAGGCCTACACTACTATGGCCTAACTCATTTTTTTTTTTTTTTGTATGTTTTTGTAGAGACAAGGGTCTTGCTATATTGCCCAATATAATCTCGAACTCCTCGCCTGAAGCAATCCTCCAGCATCGGCCTCTGAAAGTACCGGGATCATAGGTGAGTCACTGCACCTGGCCTAATTTATGCTTTTAAAGGAACTAGTTTCATCTTTCTGATGTGCACCTATAAGATTTCTGTGACTACAGTTCTAGATTTTTTAAGTGTACATGTGTTAACAACTGTTAACTTTAAAAGAATAATCATATCTCTTATTTTAGAATTAAAGGGAAAACCCAAGCTCACTACAAAAACTTATGGGAGGCTGGGCCCAGTGGCTCACACCTGTAATCCCAGAACTTTGGGAGGCCGAGGCACGTGGATCACCTAAGGTCGGGAGTTCGAGACCAGTCTGACCAACATGGAGAAACCCCATCTCTACTAAAAATACAAAATTAGCCAGGTGTGGAAGCGCATGTCTGTAATCCCAGCTACTCAGGAGGCTGAGGCAGGAGAATAGCTTGAACCCGGGAGGCGGACGTTGCAGTAAGCTGAGATCATGCCACTGCACTCCAGCCTGGACAACAAGAGTGAAACTCCATCTCAAAAACAAAACACAATTAACAAAAAAAAAAACCTTATGGGAATTTCTTCCATTTGGATGCACTGATTTCTCTAAATGCATACATCATTTAAATATTGAATGCTGGTGAAGCTGTTTAGTTGTTATTTCATAAAATGGAAAATCTAACAATATCAGAACTCCTTTAACTATTAGATGAAGTTATAAGAACAGTGATTTTAGGCTGGGCATGGTGCTGGAAGGATCCTTTGAGACCAGCCTGGGCAACATAGAGAGATAGGGAAGACCCTATCTCTCTAAGAAAATTTAAAAAATTAGCAGAGTGTGGTAGCTTGCACATGTAGTCCCAGCTACTTGAGAGGCTGAGGCAGGAGGATCATTTGAGCCAGGGAGGTCCAGGCTTCAGAGAGCCATGATTGTATCACTGCTCTCCAATCTGAACGACAAAGTAAGAATATGTCTTTGAAAAAAAAAAAATTAGCTGGGCATGGTAATCGCCTATAATTCCAGCACTTTGGAGGCCAAG
This sequence comes from Rhinopithecus roxellana, assembly GCF_007565055.1. NCBI lineage: Eukaryota > Metazoa > Chordata > Mammalia > Primates > Cercopithecidae > Rhinopithecus > Rhinopithecus roxellana. The sequence continues at coordinate 87,739,343 of NC_044552.1, read as the reverse complement.
GTGCGAGGGCCAAGGTGGGAGGATCGCTTGAGCCCAGAAATTTGAGACCACCCTGCCTCTATTTAAAAAAAAAAAAAAAAAAATTAGGCTGAGCACAGTGGCTCATGACTGTAATCCCAGCACTTTGGGAGGCTGATGGGGGCGGAATCACTTGAGGACAGGAGTTAGAGACCAGCATGGCCAACAGAGTGAAACTCCGTCTCTACGAAAAATATAAAAATGAGCCAGGCATGGTGGTGGTGGGCTCTGTAATCTCAGTTACTCAGGCAGGAAAATCACTTGAACCTGGGAGACGAAGGTAAGAGGTTGTAATGAGATAAGATTGTGTACTGCACTCTAGCCTGAGTGACAGTGTAAGACTCCATCTCAAACAACCAAAAAAACAGGCTGGGCGCAGTGGCTCAGGCCTGTAACCCAAGACTTTAAGAGGCTGAGGCGGGTGGATCACTTGAGGTCAGGAGATTGAGACCAGCCTGGCCAACATGGCAAAACCCGTCTAGACTAAAAAATATAAAAATTAGCCAGGCGTGGTGACGCATGTCTGTAATCCCAGCTACTTGGAAGGCTGAGGCAGGAGAATCTCTTGAACTCAGGAGGCAGAGGTTGTAGTGAGCCAAGATCGTGCCACTGCACTCCACCCTGGGTGACAGAGCGAGAGTCTGTCTCAAAAAACAAAAAGACAAAAAATGAAACAAAAACGATTTTAAGAGCCCGGGCGTGGTGGCTCACGCCTGTAATCCCAGCACTTTGGGAGGCCGAGGTGGGTGGATCACGAGGTCAGGAGATTGAGACCATCCTGGCTAACAAACCCCGTCTCTACTAAAAAAATACAAAAAAATTAGCCGGGCGTGGTGGCGGGCGCCTGTAGTCCCAGCTACTTGAGAGGCTGAGGCAGGAGAATAGCGTGAACCTGGGAGGCAGAGTTCGCAGTGAGCCGAGATCAGGCCACTGCACTCCAGCGTGGGCAACAGAGCGAGACTCTGTCTCAAAAAAAGAAAAAGAAAAAAAAAGATTTTAAGGTTAGCCTCTCACGATATGAAAGAGACATAATTTTTATTAAAATAGTCCTCTTCTTCTCTACATTAACATTCCCCAGATGCAATGCCCTTCTACTCCTTATAATGTTGGCAAAGTTTGTTTCAAAGTTTCTTATTCGGAAAGTTAGAAATGGAGAAGAGTTGGCTGGGTGCGGTGGCTCACGCCTGTGATCCCAGCACTTTGAGAGGCTGAGGCGGGCGGATCACGAGGTCAGGAGATCGAGACCATCCTGGCTAACACGGTGAAACCCTGTCTCTACTAAAAACTTCAAAAAATTAGCCGGGCGCGGTGGTGGGCGCCTGTAGTCCCAGCTACTCCGGAGGCTGAGGGAGGAGAGTGGTGTGAATCCGGGAGGCGGAGCTTGCAGGGAGCTGAGATCGCGTCAATGCACTCCAGCCTGGGAGACAGAGCAAGACTCCATCTCAAAAAAAAAAAAAAAAAAAAAAGAAAGGAGAAGAGTTAGCAACTCTGGTAGTGGCAGTTACTCATTTAGTAATGAAGTTAAAAAAAGTTTTCTCTTTAATTCACTTCTAAGAATGTCATGAGACAAACACAAATGAAGATTTTTTTAAAGCATGGATTTTGTTAGGTCCTTTATTATTTGGTATCTCCCTCAGAGAAGGCAGACCTCATAGATATCATAAGTTTACTATATGAAATTTGTTTTAATGTGTAACTGTAAAATTTTAAAGGGGTTTGCTGAAAATATAAAGTCAGTGTGATAAACATTAAAGCTCTACTATAGATTAAGTATGAAATATGCTAAAATGTAAGCAAAATACAGGAGTTCAACTTAAGATTTTACATTGAGCAATATGCTTTCAAAAACACAAAACCATTTTAAATATAAAGACTTAAATAGCCTAAAAATAAAGGAGTGAAGGGATATATGACATATGACATGTAAATGCAAATCAAAAGAAGGTGAAATAGCTATATTCATTTTGAACAAAGTAGACAAGGACAAGGAAGATTATCAAAGATAATGAGGGACATCATATAATGATATAGAGGTGAATTCTCCAACACATAAATGTGTATGTGCCTACCAAGGAGCTTCAAAATACGTGGCAAAAATCGATACAACTTTGAAATAAGTAGACAAATTCATAATTATAGTTGGAGATTTCAATAACCCTTTCTCAATAACTGATAGAACAAGTAAGCAGAAAATAAGTAAGTATGAAGATGAGCTGAAAAAGTAATATCAACCAACTTCACATAATTGACATTCACAGAACACTCCATCCAACAACAAAAATATTCATCTATACATTCACTTCAGGCTATTCAGTAGCTTGGTTTGTATTCAGGTAGTATACATTAGGACTGATAGATAATATTTTTTTAAATTGTGGTAAAAACATAAAATTTGGCCAGGCACAGTGGCTCACACCTGTAATCCCAGCACTTTGGGAGACCAAGGTGGGCAGATCACGAGGTCAGGACCTTAAATAACCTGATGGAGCTGAAAACCATTGCACGAGAACTCCATGACGCATGCACAAGCTTCAATAGCCAATTTGATCAAGTGGAAGAAAGGGTATCAGTGACTGAAGATCAAATTAATGAAATAAAGCGAGAAGACAAGGTTAGAGAAAAAAGAGTAGAAAGAAACGAACAAAGCCTCTAAGAAATACGAGACTATGTGAAAAATCTACGTTTGACTAGCGTACCTGAAAGTGATGTGAAGAATGGAACCAAGTTGGAAAACACTCTTCAGGATATTATCCAGGAGAACTTCCCCAACCTAGCAAGGCAGGCCAACATTCAAATTCAGGAAATGCAGAGACCACCACAAAGATATTCTTCGAGAAGAGCAACCCCAAGACACATAATTGTCAGATGCCCCAAGCTTGACATGAAGGAAAAAGTGTTAAGGGCAGCCAGAGAGAAAGGTCGAGGTACCCACAAAGGGAAACCCATCAGACTAACAGTGGATATCTCAGCAGAAACCCTACAAGCCAGAAGAAGAGTGGGGGCCAATATTCAACATTCTTAAAGAAAAGAATTTTTGGCCGGACGCGGTGGCTCAAGCCTGTAATTCCCGCACTTTGGGAGGCTGAGATAGGCGGATCACGAGGTCAGGAGATCAAGACCATCCTGGCTAACACGGTGAAACCCCGTCTCTACTAAAAAATACAAAAAAAAACTAGCTGGGTGAGGTGGCGGGCGCCTGTAGTCCCAGCTACTCGGGAGGCTGAGGCAGGAGGACGGCGTAAACCCAGGAGGCGGAGCTTGCAGTGAGCTGAGATCCAGCCACTGCACTCCAGCCTGGGCAAAAGAGCGAGACTCCGTCTCAAAAAAAAAAAAAAAAAAAAAAAAGAAAAGAAAAGAATTTTCAACCCAGAATTTCATATCTAGCCAAACTAAGCTTCATAGTGAAGGAGAAATAAAATCCTTTAGAGACAAGCAATGCTGAGAGATTTTGTCACCACCAGGCCTGCCTTACAAGAGCTCCTGAATGAAGCACTAAACATGAAAAGAAACAACCGATACCAGCTACTGCAAAAACAGGCCAAATTGTAAAGACCATCGACGCTATGAAGAAATGGCATCAATTAATGGCCAAAATAACCAGCAGACAACATAATGACAGGATCAAATTCACACATAACAATATTAACCTTAAATGTAAATGGGCTAAATGCCCCAATTAAAAGACACAGACTGGCAAATTGGATAAAGAGTCAAGACCCATCAGTGTGCTGTATTCAGGAGACCCATCTCACATGCAGAGACACACATAGGCTCAAAATAAAGGGATGGAGGAAGATCTACGAAGCAAACGGAAAGCAAAAAAAAAAAAAACACAGGGGTTATAATCCTAGTCTCTGATAAAACAGACTTTAAACCAACAAAGATCAAAAGAGACAAAGCTATTACATAATGGTAAGGGGATCAATTCAACAAGAAGAGCTAACTATCCTAAATATATATGCACCCAATACAGGAGCACCCAGATTCATAAAGCAAATCCTTAGAGACCCACGAAGAGACTTAGAATCCCACACAATAATAATGGGAGACTTTAACACCCCACTGTCAACATCAGACAGATCAACAAGACAGAAGGTTAATAAGGATATCCAGAACCCGAACTCAACTCTGCAACAAGCAGACCTAATAGACAGCTACAGAACTCTCCACCCCAAATCAACAGAATATGCATTCTTCTCAGCACCACATCACACTTATTCTAAAATTGACCACATAATTGGAAGAAAAGCACTCCTCAGCAAATGTACAAGAACAGAAATTATAACAAACTGTCTCTCAGACCACAGTGCAATCAAATTAGAACTCAGGATTAAGAAACTCACTCAAAACTGCACAACTACATGGAAATTGAACAACTTGCTCCTAAATGACTACTGGGTAAATAACGAAATGAAGACAGAAATAAAGATGTTCTTTGAAACCAGTGAGAACAAAGACACAATGCACCAGAATCTCTGGGACACATTTAAATCATCTTAACTTAAAGCAGTGTGTAGATGGAAATTTATAGCACTAAATGCCCACAAGAGAAAGCAGGAAAGATCTAAAATCAATACCCTAATATCACAATTAAAAGAACTAGAGAAGCAAAAGCAAACACATTCAAAAGCTAACAGAAGGCAAGAAATAACTAAGATCAAAGCATAACTGAAGGAGCTAGAAACACAAAAAACCCTTCAAAAAAAATCAATGAATCCAGGAGCTGGTTTTTTGAAAAGATCAACAAGACTGATAGACTGCTAGCAAGACTAATAAAGAAGGAAAGAGAGAAGAATCAAATAGACACAATAAAAAAGATAAAGGGGATATCACCACTGATCCCACAGAAATACAAACTACCATCAGAGAATAAACACCTCTACGCAGATAAACTAGAAAATCTAGAAGAAATGGATAAATTTCTGAACACATACACCCTCCCAAGACTAAAGCAGGAAGAACTTGAATCTCTAAATAGACCAGTAACAGGTTCTGAAATTGAGGCAATAATTAATAGCCTACCAACCAAAAAAAGTTCAGGACCAGACGGATTCACAGTTGAATTTTACCAGAGGTACAAAGAGGAGCTGGTACCATTCCTTCTGAAACTATTCCAATCAACAAAAAAGAGGAAATCGTCCCTAACTCATTTTATGAGGCCAATATCAATGCTGATACCAAAGCCTGGCAGAGACACAACAAAAAAAGAGAATTTTAGATCAATATCCCTGATGAACACTGATGTAAAAATCCTCAATAGGCCGGGCGCGGTGGCTCAAGCCTGTAATCCCAGCACTTTGGGAGGCCGAGACGGGCGGATCACGAGGTCAGAAGATCAAGACCATCCTGGCTAACATGGTGAAACCCCGTCTCTACTAAAAAATACAAAAAACTAGCCAGGCGAGGTGGCGGGCGCCTGTAGTCCCAGCTACTCGGGAGGCTGAGGCAGGAGAATGGCGTAAACCCGGGAGGCGGAGCTTGCAGTGAGCCGAGATCTGGCCACTGCACTCCAGCCCGGGCGACAGAGTGAGACTCTGTCTCAAAAAAAAAAAAAAAAAAAAAAATCCTCAATAAAATACTGGCAAACCTAGTCCAGTAGCACATCAAAAAGCTTATCCTCCACGATCAAGTCGGCTTCATCCCTGGTATGCCTGGTTCAACATATGCAAATCAATAAATGTAATCCATCACATAAACAGGACCAACCACAAAAACCACATGATTATCTCAATAGCTGCAGAAAAGGCCTTTGACAAAATTCAACAGCACTTCATGCTAAAAACTCTCAATAAACTAAGTATTGATGGAAAATCAATAAGAGCTATTTGCGACAAACCCACAGCCAATATCATACTGAATGGGCAAAAACTGGAAGCATTCCCTTCCCAAAAACTGGAAGAAAACCCGCACAAGACAAGGATGTCCTCTCTCACCACTCCTATTCAACATAGTGTTGGAAGTTCTGGCTAGGGCAATCAGGCAAGTGAAAGAAATAAAGAGTATTCAGTTGGGAAATGGGGAAGTCAAATTGTCCCTCTTTGCAGATGATATGACTGTGTATTTAGAAAACCCCATCGTCTCAGCCCAAAAATCTCCTTATGCTGATAAGCAACCTCAGCAAAGTCTCAGGATACAAAATCAATGTGCAAAAATCACAAGCATTCCTATACACCATTAACAGATAAACAGAAAGCCAAATCATGAGTGAACTCCCATTCACGGTTCCTACAAAGAGAATAAAATACCTAGGAATCCAACTAACAAGGGATGTGAAGGACCTCTTCAAGGAGAACTACAAACCACTGCTTGACGAAATAAAAGACACAAACAAATGGAAGAATATTCCATTCTCATGGAGAGGAAGAATCAATACCGGGAAAATGGTCATACTGCCCAAAGTAATTTACAGATTCAATGCCATCCCCATCAAGCTACCAATGACTTTCTTCACAGATTTGGAAAAAAAACTACTTTAAAGTTCATATGGAACCAAAGAACAGCCTGCATTGCCAAGACAATCCTAAGCAAAAACAACAAAGTTGGAGGCATCATGCTACTTGACTTCAAACTACACTACTAAGCTACAGTAACCAAATCAGCATGGTACTGGCACCAAAACAGAGATATAGACCAATGGAACAGAACAGAGGTCTCAGAAATAACATCACACACCTACAACCATCTGATCTTTAACAAACCTGACAAAAACAAGAAGTGGGGAAAGGATTCCCTGTTTAATAAATGGTGCTGGGAAAACTGGCTAGCTATATGTAGAAAGCTGAAACTGTATCCCTTCCTTACACCTTATACAAAAATTAATTCAAGATGCATTAAAGACTTAAATGTTAGACTTAAAACCATAAAAACCCTAAAAGAAAACCTAAACAATACCATTCAGGACATAGGCATGGGCAAGGACTTCATGTCTAAAACACCAAAAGCAACGGCAACAAAAGCCAAAATAGACAAATGGGATCTAATTAAACTAAAGAGCTTCCACACGGCCAAAATAGACAAATCAGATCTAATTAAACTAAAGAGCTTCCACACAGCAAAAGAAACTACCATCAGCGTGAACAGGCAACCTACAGAACATTTTTGCAATCTACCCATATGACAAAGGGCTAATATCCAGAATCTACAAAGAACTCAAACAAATTTATAAGAAAAAAACAACCCCATCAAAAAGTGGCCAAAGGATATGAAGACACTTCTCTACAGAAGATATCTATACAGCCAACAGACACATGAGAAAATGCTCATCATCACTGGTCATCAGAGAAATGCAAACCAAAACCACAATCAGATATCATCTCACGCCAGTTAGAATGGCAATCTTTACAAAGTCAGGAAGCAACAGATGATGGAGAGGATGTGGAGAAATAGGAACGCTTTTACACTGTTGGTGGGACTGTAAATTCGTTCAACCATTGTGGAAGACAGTGTGGCGATTCCTCAAGGATCTAGAACTAGAAATACCATTTGACCTAGCAATCCCATTACTGGGTATATACCCAAAGGATTATAAATCATGCTGCTATAAAGACACATGCACACGTATGTTTATTGTGGCACTATTCACAATAGCAAAGAGTTGGAACCAACCCAAATGTCCATCAATGATAGACTGGATTAAGAAAATGTGGCACATATACAACATGGAATACAATACACCATGCATAGTTGCAGCCATAAAAGGGATGAGTTCATGTCCTTTGCGGGGACATGGATAAAGCTGGAAACCATTATTCTCAGCAAACTATCACAAGGACAGAAAATCAAACACAGCATTTTCTCACTCCTAGATGGGAACTGAACAATGAGCTCACTTGGACACAGGGCGAGGAACATCACACACCGGGGCCTGTTGCAGGGTGGAGGGCTGGGGGAGGGATAGCATTAGGAGAAATACCTAATGTAAATGAAGAGTTGATGGGTGCAGCAAACCAACATGGCACATGTATACCTATGTATCTATGTATCAAACCTGTACATTGTGCACATGTACTCTAGAACTTAAAGTGTAATTAAAAAAAAAAAAAATCCTGATGTTGGGTAGATCCTGCTGGTTGATGGTGTTGTCGAGTTCTTCTATATCCTTTTCTATATCCTTGTTGATTTTCTTTCTAGTTATTCTACCAATTGTTGAGAGAGGGGTACTAACATCTCCAAGTTTATTTGTGGATTTGTCTGTTTCTCCTTTCAGGTCTATCAGTTTTTGCTTCACACATTTTATAACTGTTGTTTAGTACACAGGATTAGTATGTTTTCTTGGTGGATCACTCCTTTATCATTATAAAATATCCTTCTTGATCCCTGGTAATTTTCTTTCCTCAGAAGTTTATCAGACTCTGCTTTCTTTTGTTTAAAGTTTGTATGGTGTATCTTTTCCATCCTTTTTCTTTCAACCTATTTAATATCATTACTTTGACATGTCTTGTAGACAGTTCATTGATTCCTTCCTCTGTCTTTTCCATTCCACTATTGAGCCCAGCCCCTGAAGTCATTATTTCAGTGTTGTATTTTTAGTTCTAAAATTTCCATTATGTTTCTTCCTTTTTACATTTTTGTTTTTTTGTAGAGATGAGGATTTTGCTATGTTACGCAGGCTGGTCTCAAATTCCTGGCCTCAAGTGATCCTCTCACCATGACCTCCTAAACTGCTAGGATTACAGACCTATCCATTTCTCTCTTCTTTATACTGTTTTGAGTTTTCATTTGTTTCGCAAGTTGTCATCACGTTCATTAAAACATTTTTATGATGGATGCCGTATCAGTCTGTTCTCTCACTGCTCGAAAGAACTACCTGAAATTAGCTGGGTGTGGTGGTGAGTGCCTATAATCCCAGCTACTCGAAAGGTTGAGGTGGAAGGACTGCTTGAATGTAGAAGGCAAAGGCTGCAGTGTGCCGAGATCACGCCACTGCACTGCAGACTGGGTGACAGAGCGAGACTCCATCTCCAAAAAAAATAAAATAAACAACAACAAAAAGAACTACCTGAGACTGGGTAATTTATAAAGAAAAGAGGTTTAATTGACTCACAGATCCACAGGCTGTACAGGAAGTATGGCTGTGGCGGCCTCAGGAAACTTGGAATCATGAGGGAAGGTGAAGAGGAAGGAAGTACATCTTACACGGCCGGAGCAGGAGTAAGAGAGAGCAAAGGGGGAGGTGCTACCCACTTTTATAAACAACCAGAACTTGTGAGAACTTACTCACTGTAACAAGGATAGCAAGGAGGAAATCTGCCCCCAGAATCCAATCACCTCCCACAAGGCCCCTCTTCCAACAGTGGGGATTACAAATGGACATGAGATTTAGGTGGGGACACAAACCCCAACTGTATCAGATACTTTAAAATCTTTGTCAAATAATTCTGACATTTGTGTCTTCTTGGTGTTAATATCTATTGACTTTCTTTTCTCATTCAGTTTGAGATCTTCCTGATTCTGGGTAAGGCAAATTATTTTCATTTTGAAATCTGGACATTTTGAGTATTATGGTTTTTGTTTTTGCTGGCAACTATGTAGAGCAATATCATTCTTGTGTTTTAGCAGACTTCCTCTAGCACCACACTCCAATGGGTAGTAGGTGTTACCTCACTATTGTGAGGTGGGACTAAAAGTACATGTTCTCTACTAGACCTCCACTGATAACACAGGGCTCCCTGTTACTGATGGATGGGGTGGGAGGTCTCCAATAGGCCTCCACTGATACCATCTCCAATGGAGTTCAGGGGTAACTTGCTACCCCTGGGACTGGGATGCAAGTCCAGGGTGCATAGTTGACCTTAATTACCTTGGGGTCATTGTGAACTCAAAATTAGCCCTTATCTGCCCTGATCTCTGCTATATTGTTAACACTGAATATAATCTCCTTTAAAGCTCTCACTTCCCTTCAATTTCTCTTCTTACTTCTTGAACAGCTTTGAAAATTATTCATGGGAGCCTTTTTATTCCCGGTCTATCTTTTCAAATTTAATCTCCAGGATCTGTCCTTATACTTTTTCTCATTCTACATCCCTACCTAAGCAATTTCATTCATTCTCACGATTAAACAACATCTTACCATCTCTGTTGGTCAGAACTCAACCAAACTCTAAAACCATTTGCTAAACTGCTGATTGGCACTGTCCTTTTGTTATATCACAGATATCTAAAAGGGAACTTATACCCTCCTCATCCAAGCCTCTTCTGCTTCTGCATTCACTGCTTTAGTGCCAACATCATTTAGCAGGTCTTTCGAGCCAGAAAACGAGGAGCTACCTGGCACCCTTTTCTCTCCTCCTTAATATCCACTTAATTAGTCCTGGAGTACTACTAATTCTATATACTAAACAATTCTACCTCATAAAACGTCTCATCATTTTAACTAAAATATCTTAATTAGGCTCCTTAAATTGTCTTGTTTCCTTAAATCACCTCTCATCTAGACTTCCACAGTGTCATGCCTGTCAAAATGGTCTTACAGAAATTCAATTGCATCATTTCACTGATCAAAACTTTGCTCTTTATAACAACATGTGTTTTCCCACCAAACTAAGCTGCAACCACCAACAGGCTATAAAATCAATTCAGCAGATTCCAGCATCAATTTTTGAAAGTTTTGTTTTGTTTAACGAAACACAGTATAAGAAACTAGAAAATATTACAGAGAACTATGCATACTGATGCTAAGTTCTGTTTTATTTCATATACATGTCCATTTTATATCACACACCAGTAAAAACATACAAATTGATACACGTATAAAGACACTGCACACAGGTGTATACATGTGTATGTTGGGTCATAACATATATTGGGTCATAATGTAAGTTCTTCCAGGAAAGCTTCCTGGTCCCTCACATCTCCCAACCTCCAAAGATAATGAAGCATTCTCTCAACTGCTAAGTCTGCACCATGTTAATGTTTCTATCATTGTTTTAATTCCGTATTTGTGCTTCCTAAAAGACCATAAACTTCTAACACCGTACTAGGCATTTTTCCTACTACTTCATATGTACGATCTCATTTAATTCTCACAACTTCTGTTTTTGGGGGGTGGGTGTGGAGGTAGGGTTTTGCTTTGTTGACCAGGCTAGAGTGCAGTGGCACCATCATGACTCACTGCAACTTCGAACTCCCCGGCTCAGGTAATCTTCCTGCCTGAGCCTCCCAAGTGGCTGGGATTATAGGTATATGTCTGGCTAATTTTTAAATTTTTTGTGGAGACAGAGTCTCACTTTGTTTCCCAGGCTGGTCCTGAACTCTTGGGCTCAAGCGATCCTCCCACCTTGACCTCTCAAAGTGTCAGGATTATAGGCATAAGTCAACTCCCTGGCCCAATTTTCACAACTCTTTAGACAGAATTCTCATTTTTAAAATGTGCAAAGACAGAAACAGATTAAATAACTCCCCAAATGTCACACAGTAAGTGGTAGAGATGGAATTTAAAACTCAAAAAGCCTGACTCTGGAAAACAGACATAGGATATAACGGAATGTTAAAGATTTAATAAAAGATCAGTGGAAAATTAACTTACTTCAAATAAAAGTCTATAATAACATCATTTAAAAATTCTCCTTCATTTAGACAGTGCAGGTCCTCATTAGTAACGGAGATGCCTCCCTTAGCTGGAGGTGGTGGATATACTATCAACCTGTAACAAAATTAGAAGGCAAGCAAATAAACAAATCTATATAAATGTATACACAACTGAAATGTAATAAAACAGAGAAAGACATTTAAGATCATTGCAAATATAAAATAATTCTCTCACTTTTCTACTGGGCCAATGAAGATGGTGTGGTTTTCTCCAGTTTCTTCTTCTTCATCAAAAAACTGAAATTCTTGTTTGCTTCTAAGCTGTATTTTAGATTCAAATGATACCTGGTAAAGGAAATTAGCAATTTACAGTCAATTAGGAAAAGTTTCAATAAAAAGGGTAAGCACAAGGCAAGAATGTGTTTCAATGCAAAAGGATTAAAAATACGGAACTAAAAAGTATGCATGATATTTAACAATTAAAAATAAGAAACAGGCAAAACTAGGGGCCACTTTCTTTTTATCTGTAGCTTCTAGATAGTGATACTCTCCCAACTCATGTAACAGTAATTTTTCAGTATCTTACTTCTCTAAGATCTCTACTATCTACATTAAATCAGATAATGCTGGTAACATTCAAAGAACCTTTCTAAAAAACCAAAGTGGTTTTTGCCTCTTAGTTCAATGGCTAGGCAATCTATAAGATGTAGGGGCAGAGGCTAAGGGAACATAGTCTAATGAGTTTCAGCCCTCCATAAAGCTAAGTGAAATGGGTTCCTTAGAGGAAAGAACCTTCCATTGAAGTTTGAGTCCATCCCAATTGCATTATGCTGCTCTTTTCTTCCTCTGGCACTGTCTCCCATGCCAACTATGCAAAAGAAAGAGAACCATTTCCCATCCTTCTTTTGTTCTTTTCTCAACTCACTAACTGTATTTATAGTTCTTTGGGGAGTCCTTGCTCAACTATCACCAAGATTGTGCTGCGGATAGCCATATTTCCAAGTTTGTAGGCAGTTTGAGAGATTTGTTCCCAATAAATTAGGTCAGCAAAGCTAAGCTGCTGTAATAGGAAATAAACTTAAGATGTTTTAAAATTATGTTTGTATTATTTACCATTATACTATGTGTTATAGTAGTATTGTGACCTTTGCTTCAGGTGGCTTCAGAGTTACCTAGCTATATGAGTAATTATTCTAGTATTAGATACATGTTTTGACAATAAAGATCAAATAGCATGTATTCTTCATTTTTCATATATGTCTATGTTGCATACAAATGTACACCATGGACCACAATTTCTTCAAACCTAAGACACAGGGTAACCAATCCATTTGAAAGTAGTGGTGTGTGCATATATATGTTGGAAGTAGGGTATAAAGAAAAAAGGATGACAGAAAAAATGATGATGAAAAGTAAAGATAAGGATAGAATGTGGAGGAACCAAAAATGCTTCTGAGACCTGTATCGAGTACTATTTGTCACCCACCCACCACTGTTTTGACACAAGATAGTTTACAAATCACACATGAAAGCAAGTAATTCTGAAATAGAATTAAAAGTATTTAACACTGAAAGGAACAGTATTAAAATAAAATATATTTTCCTTTAAAACTACCCATAATTTAAGAATATTTTTAAAATTAAAAAACATAATTACAGTTTTAATTTTGTTTTCCTTTTGCCCACAACTTCCTTTGATGTTCTCTTCATAGGTTCGTGTACAGGCAACAAGTCTGCCATTAGCTTCTTCAAAGGGAATTTTCGCAAAAAAATTGGAAATGTTATTCTTTATACCAATTTCATTAATGATACTTTCAAATACCATATTTGCCCGAGGATCAAGGCCATTTTGAAAAATTAAAATTATATATTGTTCTTCCAAATCTGAAAAGAAATAAATATAACTATAAGTCTAAAAAAAACAAAAGTAAACAGATACTTTTAAAGGAGTAATTATTAATTCTTTCCGGGAAGATAATCAGAAATCCCAGTAAAAAGGTCCACAACAATGTCTGACATACAGTGGATACACAACAATCATTGGAAAGACCAGTGTGTGTTACATGCCAAGTTCGCTTAAGTTATTAGAAGGAAGGAACCAGAATACATTACTCTAACAACAGTTCAAGAACAAATCTATTCACGGATGTAACTAATTTACTTCATCTAATAAATCTAAATCTATAAAGATATAATAGTTAACATTTTTGTCAAACACAAATAGAAAATTGCCACGTGAACTGATAGTATCTCAAGAGAATCTAACTGCAAAACATCTTTTCACTAATGTGCCAACTCTTGCAGATTCACTGGTAGCTAACACTTTTTCATAATTAAGCTGAAGCAGCAATTATTGCTGAAATGTGTTTATCTTCTAAGCAGTCAAGCCATGCTTTAAGTGTTAAAGGAAGGAAAAAAACCTGGAGAACCACATCTATGTATTATAAAGACTTAAGGCCCATTTTAGGAACTTAGTAACTTCCTATTCAGGCCAAGTTTCACGATTTCCAGATTTATATGGCTGATTTACATTTAATATTCCTATCAGTTAAAAAATTTTAGTTTACTCAGGTTACAGTGTTAGTTAAGAGCGCAGATCTTTTGGGTTTTAATCTACTCAGAAACTTTCTAAATGAGTAAGTCTGGGTTTTATCTTCAGCCCTTCCACTTTCTGTGAGTTTTTCCTCATCTGTAAAATGGAGAAAGTAATAATCTATTTCACAAGGTAGCTGGGAGAATTACAGATAATATACATCTAAGGCATCTGTCAAAGTGCATTCACATTTTGCTATTCAACAGCTATTGTAAATACAATATCTATTATAATTACCTATTATAATCTGTTTTACACAACTTACTTGTTAATTTATTTATTCCTTTACAATCATTCCAAACTTTATCCTCCTTATTCATTTGCAGTTGCATACTCAGCTTTTGATAAACTGCTGGAATTGCCTGAAGAAACACTACGGGTAATTTTCGGACATTACACCATTCACATTTAGTTAGATCAGAGGTATTTAAAATAATCTCTACAGGATCATGGTCTGGTTCTGGAGGAAAACAAATGGAAATAAAAAAATAACTTTTAAGAGGGTAATATCATGAATGGGGGAAATTGTGAGGAAATACAAGTTTAAACGTAAGTACATATTTATTATGCTCTGCACATCATTACTCTTGTGGGTAATAAAAAAAAATCTTTATAACTGCCTTAAAGAAGCTTTTTTATTTTTTCCAAATGAAAAGGGGTTTCTAAAAAGTTAGGACTCTGTGATATTTCTGAATTAAATTTACACCAAGATATATGCCCTTTGATAAGAAAATATATGTAACAACTAACCATCTTAATAAATTCTATGAATATTATTTAATCTTTTATTCCTGTAAAGTGCTTTGGTGTAAAGAAAGCTTTAGTGAGTAAAAAAACATAAAATAGCTTACCGTCTAGCTGTATCTTGATAAAATCTAAACAAAACTAAAAAAGAGGATGAATTAGTATTGCTCTAGACTTACAAAGAAAGGCAGGTTTCACTTTTCTATTCAAGTACTTAGAATGTTTCCTATATTACTCGTTTATCTCTTAAAATCCCAGAGAGGTTGGTATAACATTATAATGAACACCTAAATTTTCCTTACCTAAATTCACTAACTGTTAAACTGTTAACATCTTGCCACATCCCTTCCATCACTCTTTCTTTTCTAACTTTTATTTTAGGTTCAGGGGTACATGTGCAGGTTTGTTATACAGGTAAACTGCACGTCATGGGGGTTTGACATTCACTTAATTGTCTTTGCATCCATTGATGGTCCTTGCCTGAATTATTTATTACTGGTGGTTACAAAAAGGTATTTTCTAACTAATTATTTCAATGTGGAAAAGATACATTAAGCCTACCATATCCTGAATTAATTATTTTACAGAAGTTAACAGATTCAAAAAAAGAGGCAAGTATTTTGAAATGCATTAAAAAACAAGACAAATGAATACATACAGGGATGAATAGATATATGGAAAGCAAATACAATAAAATGCTAATAGTAGAACTTAGCTGGGAGTTATATAAAGTTCACTGCAAAATTCTTCCAACTTTTCAGTGTGAAGATTTTTATAACGTAAAAAGAGAAAGGAAATATAAAATAAATTTAGCAATTACTACAATAATTAATTGCAAAGTCTAGAATGTCACTAAACATACTCTCTAAAGATTGCGTTTGAAAGGAGTATGTTAACTGGTTTCTCTGGGAAGTAACACATTATTTGGGGACATTAAGCACGGGTACCGGCAGGGAATGGTGGCTTTTAACTGTTATCCCAGCATTTTGGGAGGATCGCTTGAGCCCAGGAGTTTGAGACCAGCCTGGCCAACATGTTGAAACCCCGTCTCTACTAAAAGTATAAAAAATCAGCCAGGCATGGAAATGCATGCCTGTAATCCCGGCTACTCAGGAAGCTGAGGCAGGAGAATCGCTTGAACCCGGGAGGCAGAGGTTGCAATGAGTCAAGATTGTGCCACTGCACTCCACCCTGGGCAAAAATAGTGAGACATCATCTCAAAAAAAGAAAAACTGAGCCGGGTATAGATGGCATGTGCCTATAGTCCCAACTACTTGGGGCCTGAGGTGGAAGGACTGCTTGTGCCTAGGAGTTCAAGGTTACAGTTAGTTATGACTGCAGCACTGAACTGGGGAACAAAGAGAGACCTCATCACTTAAAAAAAAAAAAAAAAAAAAAAAAAAAGTACTGTAGCTTGCGAAACATTCTAGCATACATGGATGTTGACATTGTATGTTTTGGAAAAATGTTAGCTGATTCAAAAAGTGTCAATAATGACGACACAAAGCATTCACTCATTCATTTATTTATCTGAGAATGAGTCTCGCTCTGTCACCCAAGCTGGAAGGCAGTGGCACAATCTTGGCTCACTGCAACCTCCACCTCCCGGGTTCAAGTGATTCTCCTGCCTCAGCCTCCCTAGTCGCTGGGGTTACGGTGCACGCCACCACACCCCGCTAATTTTTGTAGTCTTAGTAGAGATGGGGTTTGACCATGTTGACTAGGCTGGTCTCAAATTCCTGACCTCAAGTGATCCACCTGCCTCAGCCTCCCAAAGTGCTGGGATTACAGCCACCACACCTGGCTGACATAATGCATTTAAATAAAATTGTTGCATAAGATAAAGGAATTGAAGGAAGTTATATCTAAATATTTGTCATTTAGAAATATGTAAGTAAATCACACATAAATATTAATATTATAAGTAGACACCGGGCTGGGTGTGGTGGCTCACACCTGTAATCCCAGCACTTTGGGAGGCCAAGGCAGGTGGATCACCTGAGGTCAGGAGTTCAACACCAGCCTGGCCAAGACGATGAAACCCCATCTCTACTAAAAATACAAAAATTAGCCAGGCATGGTGGCAGGCACCTGTAATCTCAGCTACTTGAGAGGCTGGGGTAGGAGAATTGCTGGAACCCAAGAGGTGGAGGCTGCAGTGAGCTGAGATTGCACCACTGCACTCCAGCCTGGGCCAACAACAGTGAGACTCAGTCTCAAAAAAAAAAAAAGAAAGAAAGAAAATAAAAGTGGACATTGGTCTATTTCATTTAACTGTGAAAGTTTCTAAATTTAAACTGAATGAAAACCTTGATTTTATATATTCTCATTTGAAAAATGAGGGATTACTTTGTATTTGCGCATATGTGGTATTCCTAATAATACACGCCATTTTACTTCCTTAAACAAGCACTTGCTTTTAAATAAAATAGATACTTCTAAATAATGCCAATTGGCCGGGTGCAGTGGCTCACACCTGTAATCCCAGCACTTTGGGAGGCCGAGGCAGGTGGATCACGAGGTCAGGAGATCGAGACCATCCTGGCTAACACAGTGAAACCCCGTCTCTACTAAAACTACAAAAAATTAGCCGGGCATGGTGGCCGGCGCCTGTAGTCCCAGCTACTCAGGAGGCTGAGGCAGGAGAACGGCATGAACCCGGGAGACAGAGCTTCCTGTGAGCTGAGATGGCGCCACTGCACTCTAGCCTGGGCAACACAGTGAGACTCTGTCTCAAAATAATAATAATAACGCCAATTATATCACTGAGCAAATTAAAATGATTAAATTATCTAATAATAAACAAGTGTAGAATTTTATAAAACACTGAATATAGTAAAACATTTAAAACCTGTTTCTCAGATTAACATAACTTGGCAGATAAATCATTTCACTACAAAACATAATGAGGTTATGTTCAAGAAAAAGAAGAAAATATCAAATCATCTTTTTATTTATACTATCTGTAGAAGATACAGATCCACTAATTATTCTTCAATGCAGAACGCCCTTTGTGAAAAATCTCATGCTACAAGTAAGGTTAATACCACACTGCAAATTTCCACATTATATTTTTTGGCTGGAATATTTCATTTAGCATTATAATGTTTAAACTGACACATTTTATGTTACATATACTGCCTTTTATTTTTTTAACTAAATTTACAAAGTTTTTCTTCATTGTAGCAAATATAACCTATTAGAAAAATTCACCCAAATTTTAATATAGTTCTTCATAAATAGCTTTAAGAATAAATATGCAACTTTCTAATTAAATGTCTAAATCACCAGCAAAACCTTACTCATCACACTGAAGAGTTATAAATAACAGTGCTAATGTGGGAGAAAACCATAAAAGTTACAGGGCACTCCTGAAAATTTTTGAGGTACAAAGTGACACAGAGTGACATTTTTGTTAATGGACAGAAACCAGGAAAGACAGTCTGCAGTATGAGGGCTGTAACAAAATACAAATTTCATAAATCCCTAAAAACACTGACATATGTTACAATATTATTGGGCAATAAAGGGTAGATAATGTATATATAATTGGCTTTGAATCTCCAGGGTACTTCTGAAACTGTTAGTTTGTAAATTGTGAGAAGCTTAAGGTTTTTGATGGAAAAGAAAAATTTGCTGGATTTGCATAGAGCTGTGGTCTGCTAAGAAATCAGGTTCACATTTCATTTTCTCCTATAAATAATTTTTTTCTTTTGATCATATTGTATTCTAGAACCATGAAGAAACTTTAACAGAAAAGAAACACATTATTATTCATTACATTAAATAATAAAACACCTTACAACTTTCCTGCTGTGATATAATTATTTCTCTCTCTCTCTCTCTTTTTTTTTTTTTTTTTGTTTTTTGAGACAGAGTCTCAATCTGTCACCCAGGCTGGAGTGCAGTGGCGCAATCTCGGCTCACTGCAACCTCCGCCTCCCAGGTTCAAGCGATTCTCCTGCCTCAGCCTCCCGAGCAGCTGGGACTACAGGCACATGCCACCACACAAGGCTAATTTTTGTATTTTTAGTAGGGATGGGGTTTCAGCATATTAGCCAGGCTGGTCTCAAACTCCTGACCTCGTGATCCAGCCGCCTTGGCCTCCCAAAGTGCTGAGATTACAGGCGTGAGACACCATGCCCGGCAATAAGTTCTCTTAAAGATAAGTGCTTTATGTAAAAAGGACAATGTTAGGACAATTATGTAAAAAGGACAATATTAGTTTGAAAGAAGAGTTGGAAACACATAGGGACACCAAGTTAAGACATTATAAAATAAAGGCTTACAGAACACATACAGTGCTGTACAATTAATCTAGCAACAATGTTTAGAATACATTAGAGAGAAAAATGATGACTGACTAAGAAGACTAGTTAAGGAGATTATATTAAAATTTCAAACAGAAAATAAAAACTTGGATTGGTGGCAGAATAGTCAGTACACAGGTATGATGAGTAAGATAAAGTACACAAAGTCCTTTGGGCATTGTGGACAATGAACTAGTACAATGCACAATGCCTTTTGGGCAGCCATTATAGTACAATAATCTATTTCTAGGAGTCTTGATGCTGTAATACATTTTTCCAGCAGATCCCAAAGCTTCTGGAATCTTCATTCACTCACTACAGTTCTTCAATATATTCTTTTCATGCACTTAGCTGGTATGATACTAAATCAGTAACATATTGGAAGGTTTTCTAACTCATTGAAAGTTTCATGCACTAAGCTGGCATGATAATAAACAACATATTGGAAGGTTTTCTAACTCATTTTAATGGTGAGGAGCTACTATTTATATACTCTTAAAGCAACATGAAATCTTGAACTAATTTTGATATTCTAGTAAATATTTTAATTTACAAATTTAAAATATTATATATTAGCTTTAGCAATGGAATTTTTAATGTTATAACTGGTATAGTAAAGAGCTTAAGAATGTACTTACAATTACAGGCTCTATTAACAGCCGGAAGAGTGTTCCTACTCGTATACTTCGACAGTTTAAAATGACACTGTCAAAGGAACTTTGGCAGCTTAAAGCTAAAGGATTAACTAAATCTGGAGAAAACACTTTACGACGTTTTAGAGGTGTGTTGATAATAGAATTGCCAAACTAAAAAGGAAAAGAAAATTTTCACTTAATAATTCACTAAAACAAAGCTGCGATCTAAGTATAAACATATGCAAAGACCCAATAAAAGAAACGTAAATATCACAACACAAAATGGATTTCCCTTCAACAGTGTTAGATAAAATTAACATTCACGGTTTTTATATAACAGTAAATACCCGTATCTTATTTAGCTATACTTTAGTTGTTGTATAAATCTGAGTAATAGCATGGCAGTCAGGAATAGTACTCTGGGAATCAGACTGCCTGGATTCAAACAGCCACACCACCTTTTATTTTATTTTATTTTATTTTATTTTATTTTATTTATTTATTTTTGAGATGGAGTCTTGCTTTGTCACCCAGGCTGGAGTGCAGTGGCATGATCTCCACTCAATGTAAGCTCTGCCTCCTGGGTTCACGCCATTCTCCTGCCTCAGCCTCCCGAGTAGCTTGGATACTGGCGCCCGCCACCACACCCGGCTAATTTTTTTTTATATTTTCAGTAGAGACAGGGTTTCCCCGTGTCAGCCAGGATGGTCTCGATCTCCTGACCTCGTCATCTGCCCACCTCGGCCTCCCAAAGTGCTGGGAGTACAGACGCAGCCACCGCGCCCGGCCAACACCACCTTTTAAAGATTTGATCGTGGCTGGGCACGGTGGCTCACGCCTTGTACTCCCAGCACTTTGGGAGGCCGAGATGGGCGGATCACCTGAGGTCAGGAGTTCGATACTAGCCTGCCCAACACAGTGAAACCTGTCTCTACTAAAAATACAAAAAACTGCTGGGTGTGGTGGCAGGTGACTGTAATCCTGGCTACTCCGGAGGCTGAGGCAGGAGAATTGCTTAACTGGGAGGTGGAGGTTGCAATGAGCCAAGAACACGCCACTGCACTCCAGTCTGGGCGACAAGATCGAAACTCCTTCTCAACAACAACAACAACAAAAACTGATCTTGTAAAACTTAATAACTTACGCAAGTTTTGGTTCCCTAAACTCTAAAATATACAGAGTAAGAGTATCTACTCAACTGAGTTAATGCATAAAAAGCAGTTTAGCAGAGTGCTTCATGCACAGTAAAATGCTGCTAGTTATAGTGGCAATGATACTTGAATTAAATCAGCAATTATTTAGAAAGCAAGCAATTTAGAGGAATGGTTATCTGCATTATGAAATAACCCTTCCTTATATGTTTACATATTTTAAACTATTTCATCTGTTAAATTATGATTCCAGTCACTTCCAAATAGAAATTAATCATAAACACTTTATATAAGGTATATAATTTTAATTTAATTATATTAGTATCTTTATTATCATCACAAGAATAAAACAATATCTTGACAGAAAATAAGGGAAAAGAATGTCCACCATTCCCATTATCCTTCTAAAGGTATTTCTATGATATATGTCACAGGAAAAAATAAGTATTTTAAACAAAATATGATCATATATATGATATAAAATCATACATATATTATTTTGTGAACTGCTTTTTCAGGCTTATTAACAGATTTATCATTAATATTCTCCATTACTGTTATTATTTTTTGAGATGGAGTCTCACTCTGTTGCACAAGCTAGAGTGCAGTGACATGATCTCGGCTCACTGCAACCTCCACCTCCCTAGGGGGTTCAAGCAATTCTCCTGCCTCAGCCTCCCACGTAGCTGGGATTATAGGCACACACCTGGCTAATGTTTTTGTACTTTTAGTAGAGACAGGGTTTCACCATGTTGGCCAGACTGGTCTCGAACTCCTGACCTCAGGGAATCTGTCCACTTTGGCCTCCAAAGTGCTGGGATTACAGGTGTGAGTCACCGCATCCGGTCTATTTTCCCTTATTATTAAAGAAACCCGTTAGAGAGGTTTAAAAGTGTTTTGTTTTGTTTTTAGCTGTAGAGTTACATCTTCAAATGAGAGGTTATTTAGCTCACTAATAAAACAGGTAAGAACTGCTCCAGTTGAATCTACAGTAAAGGATTTAGTCTAGAATTTGAATGTTCCACACCCTCCATGGAGCATCATCGAAGACAGTACACACTGAGGTACCCTTACGATTCAGTGTGTCAGTCTGAAAACTGCTCATCTAAACATTCCATTACATGGAAATTCATCATTAATTTAACTGAACTCATATGCTGGACATCTACGTTCTTTCCAATCTCTTGCCATAGCAAACTATTCTTCAAAGAGCATTTTTGCAGTCCAGTCAACTGTGGTACACATTTAGAATTACTGCCAAACTGTCCTCAACAGTTAAACCAACTTATACACTCAACATTCCACTTCTCCAAACACTGATCAAGATGAGACAATATCATAGTTTTTAAATTTTCAGCAATCTGAAGTTCACAAAAGGCATTTTAATTTCATTTTCACTACTTTGATTACTATGTTTTTTTGAATTCTATTCATTTCCTTTCCTTATTTCCCTATGGTTTGCCTCTATTTCTTGATTTTTAAAAAATTAAAAATATACAAAGGACTACTTTACACTTTGTCACATAGTTCACTATTTTTCCATTTGCATTCATCTATCAAATTGTGTTTAGAGTGTTTTGCTACACTGTTCTACTTTTCACTTAATCAGATATATTCATCTTTTCATTTACTATTTTTGCTTGTGCTACCATGTTGGAAAGGCATTCTGTAAGATTATATAAAAATATTAATCCAGCCGGGTACAGTGGCTTGCACCTGTAATCCCAGCCTGGGTGATAGAGCAAGATCTCCCCTTTAAATAAGTAAGCAAATAAATAAATCCATATATTTTTCTATTATCCTTATGATTACTTTTGTTGTTTCTCATTTTTTAAGGTTCCCATCTTAACAACCAAGTATATATGTTCCCATATTTTTATCTGTACTCCTATGAACACACTGACATGTATAAACACACACAATTTAACATACAAGTTTATTATTTTATAAAAATGTTCTTACTAAAGTAATATACACATATTTCATTAATTTGGTATTCTCACTTAACAGCACCATGCAGACATCCTAAAAGTCAGTGATATAAGTTCTAATTTTTATTTTCAATGGCTGCATCATATGGATATACCATAACTTCTTCAGCCATATCCATATTAACAGGCAATGATTTTGTTTGCCAACAATCATGTCTGCATATAAAGTCTTATGTACTGGGGAAGATGGAGTCTAAGGAATTAATTATTTGGTCAAATAGTACACATTAAACATTTTTTAATGGTCATTTTCACATTTCTTTCCCAAAAGACCATAGTAACTTTCTTTTCCATCAGCAAACTGGGAAAGTATCCTTTCCCTTGGATTCTTGACAAAAGCACAATATTAACTGATTTTGTAACAATTTTTAAAGTCCATTGAATACAGTTGTATTTCATTTTCCTTAATTTGCACTTTTCATGTGGTAGTTTACTACATGAATTTTCTATTTTTGTCCATTCTTATCCTTTGTTCACTTTATTTTTATCCTGTAAATTTTAAGAGTTCTTAGTCTATTAAAGACATTAAAATATGTCACCTGCATTACAAATAGTTGTTCTCTTAGATACGTTGTCTATTGACATCATCCATATTACCTTTCTCCGTGTGAACTTTTTGAAACTTTTATAGTAAAATATAAAACATAACATAACGAAACATACTATTACAGTAAAATATCTCCCTGTTAAAATGACTTCTCTCCTCTGCTAGATTTTATAAGAAATCTTTGTACATACTGACATTTTATTGTAAGGTTGATACTGTGTTTTCTTGTTGAATTTTTTATACTTTAAGTCTTAAGTTTAATTGAAACTTATTTTTGTATACGGCTTAATGTTCTTCCAAATAATCTCCCATGTGGTATTTAAGCCCCACTTAATGAATAATCCATTGTTTTCTCCTGGCGCTACCAAACTGCCTTCTAAAAAAAAGTTTACACCCCAAAATGGAGGCATTAATCTGAACAAATGTCAATAAATGTGAAAAGTACCTGGTCTTTCATTCTTGCTTTTCTTGGCAATGTAACTGTATTTAACTCTGAGTCTTCTGGAATGCTTCGTAGTTCACGCTCTACTCTGCAGGTATTTTCATTTAGTGCTGCTTCTACTTTTCCAGTGGATGGTGCAGGGGAAGAACATGCTGAATCAGCAGGCTGAGGAGATATGCTCTCTCTTCTGTTAGTTCTGTCGTTGTCATCATCATCATCACTGGACAAAATGACTAAAAGTATTTTAATAATTTATAATTTATATTAAAACTACAGTTATAATTTTATATTTCATTTCTGTCCATTAAAAAGTCAAATAAATTACCAAAGTGGAAAATATATTCAATTTGCTTTGGACCTCCTCCAGATCTAAGATTAATAAAAATGAATGAAGATACAATCCACTCTATCTGATAAAAAGTTAAATCTGAAGAAAGCATTAAGACTTGGCATCTTTTAAAAAAATTATACAAATATAAAATTTGATTTTACAGTTCATCACCACTCACCCAAAGAGCAGTATCAGCAAGTTACAAGAAGAATGGTAGGTCCATTTCAGAGTCCCAAAAAATTTAAGGTGCAAAAAATAATTTGCATACAACTTGTTCGCAAAATAGCATGCATTGTAAATATATGTGAAACTTCATGTAGTTAAGTTTTTTTTTTTTTTTTTTGAGACGGAATCTCATTCTGTCACCCAGGCTGGAGGAGTACAGTGATGCGATCTTGGCTCACTGCAACCTCTGCCTTCTGGGTTCAAGTGATTCTCCTGCCTCAGCCTCCCGAGTAGCTGGGATTACAGGTGTGCACCACCACACCCAGCTAATTTTTGTATTTTTAGTAGAGATGAGGTTTCACCACGTTGGCGAGGCTGGTCTCAAACTTGCGACCTCAGGTGATCCACCCGCCTCACCCTCCCAAAGTGTCGGGATTATAGGCTTCAGCCACCGCGACCAGTTGTAGCCAAGTAATTTTATCTCACACAGGAAGTTACTAAAATCTTAACTGGTCCTTGGAAAAATCTGGACCAGTACCTAATGTTCAGTAAGTCTTGCTGATGATAAATGGATGTGAGCAAGAAAAGACACTATGATGGTAATTTGCTCTTATACCTTGTACTCATTACTGAATCTTAGCAAATCTATCTCTGTATCTTAATTCCACAAAGCCACTCATTTTGTATTTGAGTCAAATACAAACTCCTTGCTATGGTTTATAAATTTACATAATCTGGCCCCTGCCTACTTGTCCAATTTTCTCATAATATTCTGTTTTTTGTCTCTTTATCCTCCAGGCACACTAGTCAGTATTTCTGCCCCTCAAACACCACAAGCTTGCTCCTGCCTGAATTCTACTTCCCTCAGTATTATGCATTCTGGCCACCAAGTTTTAGTTTAAATATCACTTTGATAACCCAATAAAGTAAGCACACTCGCAGTCAAATTAACTGATTTAAATTTTCTGTTGTTCTTTGTTGCAGATGTTCACTTGCTTATCTGTTTCCCCCTGCTACACATAAACTATAATACAGTGGGGACATTGTCTTGTTCACTGCTATATCCTCAGGCCTGAAATAGCCTGACACAGAAAAAGCATTCAAAAGTCATACGTTGAAGAATGCATGAACTTGAAGGAGGAATTTTTCTTTATTAGTATTTCAAACATAAATGCTTAATTTTTACTGAGTAATGTACATGTCCCAGAGAAGCATCATCTCACCATTTCTCTACCTGTATTTTTAATTTTACTGTCCAGTCTCAGGAACAAATACTGAGCATGGTTTCTCTTTCAACACTGGTCTTTCATAGCAGAAAACCTAACAGGCCAGATTAGACAATCTAAACAGATTTACATACATAGCATTTGGGAGGTGGGGTTTTGCCACTTACTGGTTATTTGGCTCAATTTATCTTCTCCGTAGAATTAAGGACAATAAGGGTATCTATTTCATAGAATTGTTGCAAGGAACAAATGGTATGTAAAATGCTTAGTGCAGTACCTGACATAGATAGATGTATATATATATACATACAGATGTACATGTATACATATATACGGATTTTTTAAAAAGGCCCATGAACTGTATTTTTAATGAAAAATGGCACAAGTATATATTAAAAGCAAAGTCTAGTGTTCTATTTACAATTATTAATTTTTTTTTTTTAGCAACAGGGTCTTGCTATATTGCCCTGGCTACTCTTCAACTCCTGGACTCAAGCAATTCTCTCATCTCAGTCTCCTGAGTGGCTGGGACACCACTATGCCCAGTTTCTATTTTTTAAAAGAAATTATGCTCATTCTCCACAGTATACTCTTATCGGTAGCTTGCATTACTCACTTAATTAAGGATCTTGGAAATTACACAGTTTATCAGATCTTTCACTCCTTTATCGCCGTGTACTCTAGTCAACCAGTCCCCAATAAATTCTAATCTTTTGCTATTTATTGTAAACAAGGACTGCATGCCATATGTATACACACAAGAGTAAAAAGACATGATGCAGATTTAGGAACAAATGTGGTAAGGATATTGTATGTCAAATATTTTATTGGGCTACGCGTATTTTATGTTATTTTAGCTCCCCCCCACCCCAGAAAAAAAATCACTATCAGCAGGAAATATACCCATTTACAGATCAGAAAGATTAAATTAACCTGGCCAAAGTCAGAATGCTGGTTTTAACTAGCAATTCATCTAAGACTAGGGTCAAGTTCTGAGTGTGTGTGTGTGTGTGTGTTTTCTTTTTTTAACTATTTAAGATGGACAGGATGAGAACAAGATTAGTTTTAAGCTCACATTTACATTAAAAATACATATGGGGTTAGAGAGACTGGTCGTAAAAATATATCTGAAAAATATTGGATTGATATAAGCAATATTAAAGGGAGTAAAATACTTACTTGGATCATTTAGGTCTGACAAACTTGTTTTCCTTTCTTTCAAGTTTGTGATTTTGGGTATTTTTGCCCCAGGTAAAATGACTTTTCCATTAGTCTGTAAATAAGTGTGTTTACTCTCATCACAATTCACAATAATATCAATTGGAATCTTTTCCATACTGTTGCCATAAAACTTCTTGGTTGTTAATCCTGTGTTTTGTGACTTCTGTCCTCCAGAATTCTGATGAATTGACGTTCTTAATAATGGTCCAGCAGACTCATTCAAAGTAATAGCTTGTCTGCAATTTCTTTGCAAATCCTTAGAAAAAAGAACACCATAACTTTGGCATTTGGTCTGATTTTCTTTTTCTTTTCCACATTTTGGACAACATTCACGGTGTTCAGAAACTTTAAGTTCCAAAAGAACAAAAGAAATAAAAGATTTTGGCATTTTATTGCATCATTAAGGAATCCCCTCAAAGTCTCAAAATTAAGTCCCTCTCTTCCCCATCATTACCATCATGGCTACCATGAGATCCTAAATAAGTCATGTTAGTTGGGATTTAATATCAAAATGCTGGAAGAAATTTTCAAGACTATCCAGTCTAGCAGTCAGCTATATATAAATTAACTCTGTCACCAAGAATCTGAGGATACGATCAAGCTGAGTACTGACTGGCTCCATTACATTAGTGTCTATAATAAAGGTAAAGAGGGCATATCTAAATGAAAAGAACTCCATGGAAAAGTGCTATTTCCTCTCATAAAACTGATACTAAAACAGAAAAAACACATTCCTACTATTAAAATCCCCAAGATTAAAATATGAAAGGAAGTATGTTCTGAGCTATTACCATACACCTTCCATCAGCTAAGAAACATGTATCTTGGAACTCTGTGAGAATTAGGAACAAAATGCAGATACACTACACTGAGTAAGATAAAAAAAACTTTCATGATAAAAACTAGAGATTAACATTTTATCAACCTAATTCTCTAAAAACTAGAATCTCAATACTGCTCAGTTTTAGTAGAGAATACTGTAAAGTAATACATTTTCATAACAATTTTATGTTAAGTGTAATTTCTTTTGGAAAACAAAAACTGACTAAGCCTGGACATCATGGCTCAGGTCTGTAATCCCAGCACATTGGGAGGCTGAGGCAGTAGGACTGTTTAGGGCCAAGAGTTCGAGACCGGCCTGGGCAACACAGCAACATCCAATCTCTCCAAACAAAAAAAAATTAAAGAAAAAGAAAAACTGATTAAAATCTCATTCCCTGCTTTGGTCAGAAGTGGAAGGCTTTTTACAAAATTAAATAATTTCAAACTACATATCACATAGTATCTGCAAGACAATCTATAAATAACCAACTGCACTTAATAAGTCTGTCTTTGAGACTATGTCATTTTTATTAAATATCCTAAAGATGTTAATCCCATTAAATTCACAGACCTTGTTTTCTTTTTCATTTATTTATTTATTTATTTAGAGAAGGAGATTTGCTGTTGTTGTCCAGGCTGGAGCGTAATGGCACGATCTCGGCTCACTGCAACCTCTGCCTCCAGGGTTCAACAGATTCTCCCGCCTCAGCCTCCCAAGTAGCTGGGACTACAGGTGCCCACCACCACGCTCAGCTACTTTTTGTATTTTTAGTAGAGACAGGATTTCACCATATTGGCCAGATTGGTTTCAAACTCCTGACCTCAGGTGATCCACCTGCCTCGGCCTCCCAAAGTGCTGGGATTACAGTCGTGAGCCACCGCACCTGGCCCACAGATCTTGTTTTCTTACAAGTGGTACATAGTGTAGAATTTCAGAGACTATACATGGAAAGAAAAACCACTAACCTTGTCTAGGAATTAAAGATTACATAGAGGCTGGCTACAATTCTTTATCTCCACTAAGAAGAAAATTAGAACAACTGGCATAGGAATAGAGTAAAAAAAGGAAGACTTTTATTAAAAAGTAATTATTGTTGTGTTTAATACCTAGGTGATGGGATGATCTGTGCAGCAACCACCACAGCACATGTTTACCTATGTAACAAACCTGCACATCCTGTATGTGTACCCCTGAACTTTAAAAACAAACAAACTGAGGTTTTCAGTGGGCGTGTCCACTGGACGAAAGATGTTGTATCTAGGGAGGAGCTTTCCTCCTCTTTTATCTAGACTAATCAGTAGGTGATATCAGTATGGCCTGAGCCAAACTTAGGTTGGCATGGCAGGACATTACCATATAAAGAAAAACTAAGCTAACAGGTAAATACACTGGGGATGATGGGAGTCAAGTTAATCACTTCTGGAGAGGGGAGTTACAAACATGCAACGTGGGAAAAATTAAGGTCAGTAGTGTTGGACTGGAATTAGAGTTATTGTGTGAACTCATGGATTCTAATATGGATTAAATATTAATACACACACATGTATTTCTTAGCTTTGTCCACTGAGAAGGCCGAGAAACAATAATGCCCACATGAATGAACATAACTAGTGCCCAAATATGTTCCCTCCACTTAAAGGAGAAGATATTTCCTTTTCCTTGTATGCATGGCTCCTCGGAGAAATGAATGACTCTAGGGCTGAGACAGAAATACAAGATAATGGCCAGGCACAGTGGCTCAGCCTGTAATCCCAGCACTTTGGGAGGCTGAGGTAGGTGGATCACCTGAGGTCAGGAGTTCAAGACCAGTCTGGCCAACATGGTGAAACCCCATCTCTACTAAAAATACAAAAATAAGCCAAGTATGGTGGCATGCACCTGTAGTCCCAGATACTCAGGAGGCTGAGACAGAAGAACTGCTTGAACTGGGAGGTGGAGGCTACAGGGAGCCGAGATTGCGCCACCCAGACTCTAGCCTGGGTGACAGAGCAAGACTCCATCTTGGGAAAAAAAAAAAAAGAAATACAAGATAAGTTAAGACCATCTTGTTATACTAAAAAGTAGAGAAGTCAATGTCATAAATGTCTTCAAAAGAATGATAGGGACATGTCAAAAAAAACAGAGGCCAGCTTGAAGGGACTCACATGGAATTTGGGACAACTGAAGCATCAAGGTAAGTCATGAAACATCATGGAAGTTACAGACTACAACCCTTTTGAGTAAAATAACTATTTATATGTACATGCTGATATAAATGAATATATAAATGTGGGATAAGAAATACTTCTAGCTCATGTTAGAAATCTTATTAGTAAATTAGTCAAAATACCTATTAACTGACATTGCAGTGAAGAAATCTAGAACATCTTAACTAAGGTAAAATATCATTAATGTGAAAATCAACATCATATGTCTCCTGATATAATGCAGTAAGATTACAGAATCATTTCTGAAACATTCTTGAAAACTACATACATAATTTACAAACATCAGACAAACCCAATTTGAGGCACAAAGTGTCCTGTACTACTCAACAAATACCAAGATTATGAACGATGAGACTACGAAATTATTTCTATCGAAAAAGACTAAAGATTCGTGGCAACTCAATGTAGCACATGACCCTGAATTGAATTCTATACCCATAAAGGACATTATTTAGGTGAAATTTGAATGGGATTTGTGGATTAGATGGTCATTTCAGATCAATGTTAATTTTGAGATTTTGACAGATGTACTCTAACTATAAAAAAAAATCAAAAAAACACACATACTTAAGTATTAAATGGTAAATGGGCATCATGCTTGTAACTGCAATTCAAACAGTACAAAAAAATACATATATACATATTTATGGGTAGGCAGGAGGAAGGAGGGAAAAAGGCATAGAGAGCGAGGACAATAAAGCAAATGTGAAAAACAAGGAATCTTGAAGATAAATATATAGATTTTCTTTCTACTTTTTTTTTTTAACTTTTCAACTTCTTAAAATTATTTGAAAAAATTTCTGGCAGACACCAATCATTTGAAGTATGTTGCAGGGAAGTGCTGATAAACTCTTTATAGAAAAATAAATTCTATATTTTGGACAAGCATAAAAATGGTCTACTGAAGGCAGAAAAGTTTGCCTAAATAACTTTTCCAGGTCTCTTCTGGTCCTATGATAAAAGATCACCTAGAATTTAATAAGTACTGAAACTAATATTAATAAAAACACAATCTGATTAGCAATAAAGAATAATTTCTCTACTTACCTCCAAATGGGTTAAACATTTTTTTGAAGCAGGAGATAGAGGAGAAGTAGGCTGATAGGTACTACAGTGCCGTTTCTGTTGTGCTTTCCTCTTAATTTCAGGCTCCACTTGTGATTCAGACTCTTCTGTTTTCTTCATTATACGTTCTAAAGGAAGGAGAAAAAAATAAAGCTTAAGTTTTACTTAAAATAAGCTAGTGTTTCAACAAAAAAATAATCAGAACATAAGACCAAACAATAGTTATATCCTGGCATACTCTTCTCTTATTTATTTTTCACTTCTCAGCAGGATCTCCACAATGTGGATCACTTCATCAAGTTATCAACATCCTCTTCACTTTAACTTCATTTTGTTCTACTAAGGTAACACAAACCTTTCCTGTGCCTAACCACTCACATACTCACATACTCACAAATCCTTTTTTTTTTTGGAGACAAGGTCTCATTCTGTCACCCAGGCTAGAGTGCAGTGGCATGCTCATAGCTCACTCTAATCTCAAACACCCTAGCTCAAGTGATCTTCCCACCTCAGCCTCCAAACTAGCTGTAACACAGGTATGCACCACCACACTCAGCTAATTTTTTTTATTATTTGTAGAGACAGGGTCTCCCTATGCTGCCCAGGCTGGTTTCTTTCTTTTTTTCCAAGTCACTTAACTCTAAGAGTAGTAATGAGAAAAATCTGAATTCAAACAGTACAATTGTTTGGTGAAGGAAACTAAACTAAGCCTGCCTCAAGCTAATTTTCTTTTTTAACTTCAGAACACAAAAGGTAATTTTTCTCGATATTTTTAATGTAAATTTAATAATTTTCATTACAAATATAATTAGAAGTTTCAAATGATTTGATGAACTCCAAACCAGGACAATTTAAAATTTACCACAATCTGACTTTATCAGCAAAGGTTTAAGTATGCAAAAGTCCAAACATGTTTCTAAAACGTAAGTGAAGAATCTGTAAACCAAAATAACTAACCTGCACAATCCTAGCTTTGTTAAATACTTCTACTTCTAGTTTCCTATATTTAATTCTTCTATTGGTTGGTTTTTAAAAATAAGATTATGTAGACATAAAGATCAACATTATCTAATATTTAGTTTGATATACAACACTGTCTTAAGAAACCTATATACTTATTCTTGCTTAGTGCAATCACAAAAAGTTTCACTAAGTGATTATCATCCTCTCATTGTTTGCATGTCTATTTTCCTAGACACCAAAGCTAGACGTTTAAGTAATCGATGACTACTCCTTGTCCCTTCATCTTCACTTCTAAATAGTTCTTAAGTTCACTCTGTCCTCTCCAAACCCACTGCCACTACATTTCTGATGCTTAACTCTTGCCTAAACTGATGTCCTCTATCCCAATTTTGCTCCTTTTAAATCCTTCCCCACTACTGCCAAAGTGACCTAGTTAAAAATTGTGACTTTGTCATTCTAACACTCTAACTAAATTCCATCTCTTGGCAAGCAGAAGTTCCTGTTTCAATCTTACTTCCACTCAAACTTTACCTCAAAAAGGTTCATTTCGTCATATGTTCTCTCTTTCACCCTCACATATGCTGTTCTTTTCATAAGTGAAGCTCTGCCAATCTATGTGGTGAATTCAAACCCTTCTTTGTTAAGAAACTGCCTCTGCCCCACTCTAGGCACAATTAAGCAATCCTTAGTTTTCATAGCTCTCATTTTATTGTTATCTGTACTTCTGTTCCCACATTGTATTGCCAGTGCTGGGAAGAGCAGAAATGATGTTTTAGTCATGTGTTTTCCCAGCATCTAGAAACTGCACAAGGGCTTAATAAATGTTTCCTGGATTAATGAATTACATGAGAAACATAAAACTATACAACACATTAAAAAAATGAAATTACAGGGGTCAGAGGAAGAGACACTGTCACTATGTCATCTCTGAAAATGGCATAACCTTTGACACACAGAGATAATGACTCATGCACAGATCTAGAACCATAAGGACTTAGCCTCTGGCCAGAGAGTAACTAAAAACTGCTTTTTTTTTCCAGAGATCTAAAATCTGAGGTTACAGAGCAGCTGCTCCAGTCCAGAGCATCCAGGTGTTATTATTTTTATGAAGGCTAAGTTACTTTGTTGAAGAGCTACGATGTGACGCTATAAGAAGAAGGCAGACATTCTGGAATCCGGAAAATAAACACAGTTGTCTGAAACACACAACCAATTATTTGAAAAACTTAATGTACAGTAAAGCAGTCTTAAAACAAAAGCCCCTACAAGCTTTTTTGGCCTTATTAAATTTGATAATGTACCCAAAGGAAAGCTTTTTCCTTATAAACATACTTCATTAATCTTTTTAAGCTACACAGTATCTTTGCACATTATTTTGCTCAAACATGTATCTAATTAGTTTTCTGCTGCATCCTGGAGACTGACATTTAAAAAAACAGTATCATTTTATCTTGATTATGTAATCACACTCTTCTCTTCACCATACCTATATCATTATGTCCATGTTACATTTTCTCTACCATCATAAGAGGGAAACAAATGTCCCAAGCTTTGATACAATGCAAAATTTTAATTGATAATAGAGAAAAATGACATTAAAATTCTGATCCCTACCTAAATCAAGGTTTTTAATAAGGTTCTGAAGGAAAGAGATAGAAAAAGGAAGCAATTAGGAAGGTTAAGCTGAGACTTTCGAAACCAACGTCATGAGGAGAAATGATAAATGATTGACAGTGTTATAAGGAAACTAGAGTACAGAGAGTCAAGAAAAAAACACAAAAAATGTTAGCCTCAGGGTTAAGAAATTCCATTAGGATTCCATTTTCTAGGGAAGAAGAGAAAAACACTTGAGAAGATTTGGTAACTCAAGTAAGAATGAACTAGTCTCAAATTACAGCAGAAACATAAAATTGCAAAAAGCTTAAGATTGGACCGGTTCAAGGATGGCAAATACTTAATAAGTGGCCCATGGAAGTTTTACTAGCTAACTGATCACAGAAGTGATTTCTGCTAGGCTGATGTAGCCTCAAATCCCCAACAGATTACTCCAGAGAAGTATTTAAGATGAAAACCATGTGACATTATGCTGAATCCCTCTTACAGGGATGAGAAAGAGAATAAAGAGTATTTACCAAAGACCCTGTGGTAGGAACATGAATATTAGGATACTCCCTTCTAGATTTTCTAGCTCAATGTTTTGTTTTGTTTTGTCTGTTTTTGTTTTTTTGAGATGGAGTCTTGCTCTGTCGCCCAGGTTGGAGTGCAGTGGCGCAATCTCAGCTCACTCAACCTCTGTCTCCAGGGGTTCAAGCAATTCTCCTGCCTCAGCCTCCTGAGTAGCTGGGATTACAGGCATGCATCACCACGCCTGGCTAGTTTTTGTATTTTTAGTAGAGACAGGGTTTCGCCATGCTGGCCAGGCTGGTCTCCAACTCCTGGCTTCAGGTGATCCACCTACCTCAGCCTCCCAAAGTGCTGGGATTACAGGCGTGAACCACCACACCCAGCCTAGCTCAATGTCTTTTTCAATACACTACACTACTTCCAGGTATGCACAAAAGGGGAGACTATGTAAGATATTACTGGGTAAGAGTGATCTATATACAGGTTGGATATAAATAGAACACATTTAAAAAATCAAGTTAAAAAAAAGATCCTCCATAAAAAGAAAGTTCATAGCAGCTTTATTCTTAATAGACAAAAAACTGGAAACAACCCAGGTGTCCATCATCAGGAAAATCGATAAATAACTTGGTATACCCATACAATGCAATGTTAAAAAGAAACAAACTACTGATGCAAGCAACAGTACGGATGAATATCAAAAGAAGATCCTGAGTGAAAGAAGCCTCACATAAGAGTATACAGTGCATTACTCCATTTACATGAAGTCCTAGAACAGATAAAATTAATCTATGCTAGGAAAAATCAGAACAATGCTTACATTTGACGGGGAAGAGGTAGGGACTAACTAACATGAGGGAACTTTCTAAGGTGCTGATACTATTTGTACTATGTCTTCGTGGGGATTTTGGTTAGAAACGGATATGTAGTTTTCAAATTTTATTGAACTATATACTTAAGATTTATGTATTTCATTGTAGTAAATTTTATTTCAAAAGAAAGAATGTGAGGGCGATCTGGCTGTGACATCTGTCACCCCACTGATCGCCAGGGGTAATTGCGCTGATATGGTTGGCTAGGTGGGTGTCTACTTCCTCCCTCATCGCTCCATGCGCATCCCTTCCAAAGCTGCACGCTAGGTTAAAGAGGATGACCATCCCTGATAGAGGAGGACTGGTCTTGGGTCAAGGTCAAGGGTATATAAGTACCTGTGCTCCCCTGCTAGAACCTCCAAACAAACCCTCAAAAGAAAATAAACTGTAAACAAATATTGAACTCCAGTTAATAATATGCCCACTGAAGTGTTTAGAAGTATACCAGGCGTCTGCAATCGACTTTAAAATGCATCAAAAAAAATAAGATGAATTAACGTATAAAGGGATGACTAGAACAGAAAAGTGTTAATTGTAGAATCCATGTGGTAGATATATACATGTTCACTGTAGAAGTTTCAACTTTTCTGCATATTTAAACATTTTCATAATAGAAATTGTGGGAGAAGCAGGGTAAGAAAGAGGCTTACCTTTCTCATTTGAGATTTTAGTTGTGATACTAATATGCTGAAAAATAAGTACCCAGAGGACAGTGATAGAATACAAACCATTATTTTTATAATGGTTATGTATTTGCTTTTACATTATTTTTTATAATCTTTCAAAAGAGAAAGACAAACTAAAAAAAATGGTTTTCTCCATCATATAGCTGCTAACTGACTTTCAATGTAAAATAAAACTAAAGTCATGTATCTATCACATTTTCATTATCTTCTTTAAAAATCACTTCTGGCTATATACTATACTTTTGGCCTACAGGATTTTGTAAAAACTCTTTAGCATGACAATCTACCTCTACTTACTTCTATGGCTTCAACTCTGGCTATCCTCTACCCATTCTCCAATCAAATATATCATTTGTTAAAATAAGATGAGACTCTTTCACCTGTTGTGCCTTTGCATTCCATCCTCATTAGGTGCAAAGCTTTTCCTCCTCAATTTGGTATGTCAAACTCCAACGATTCAAAACTCAGCTTTACTTACATTTTGTTTTGTTTTGTTTTTGAGATAGGATCTCACTCTGTAGCCCAGGCTGGAGCACAGGGGCGTGATCACAGCGCACTGCAGCCTCAACCTGTGCTCACTGTAGCCTTCACCTGCCAGGCCCAAGGGATCCCCCCACCTCTGCCTCTTGAGTAGCTGGGACTACAGGTGCACATAACCACGCCTGGCTAATTTTTTTATATTTTATAGAGACAGGGTCTCACTACGTTGGCCAGTTTGGTCTTGAACACCTGGGCTCAAGCGATCCTCCCACCCTGGCCTCCCAAAGTGCTGGGATTACAGATATGAGCCACTATGCTTGGCATCATCTTTGTGTATGAAGATTTAAATAAAACTCCAGAAAAGGGCAGTGACCATTCCTTTATACCACATTTTAAATTGGCTTTTACATACTACTTTCCAACTCTACAACAGTACGTTTACAAGTTTGTAGTCTCTCTAGCCCTTGAGTTTCCCAAAAACAGACACTGTCAGTTTATGAAGACATGAGGCAAGCTTGAATTAATAATCATACCTGTCAGTGGAAAACTTACAAATATATTTGCAAAGTAAAACTACTTAAAAAAAACTCCACAACATTCCAAAAACATGAGGAGAAAAAATACAGCTGAAATTGATTCCTAGAGCAATTTATTAAATACTTCAGTAGGCATTCCTGACATTCACCCAAACACATTGAGGGAAAACAAAGTTAATTAATAAAATAATGCTGTTAAATAAAAATGATTTACATGTAAAAACACGTAAATAAATAAAAATAAATCTATCAGGACTTTTGGAAAATAAAGGTGAATATTTTTAAAATTCCAGGGTTGGAAAAGCTTTACTAAACACAACACTAAGAAAACCCAACTTTAACAACAGGTTCAACTACAATTACTATTTGACAACTTTAGAAAAAAGTAAGGCCAGGCATGGTGGCTCACACCTGTAATCCCAGCACTTTGGGAGGCCGAGGCGGGGGGATCACCTGAGGTTGGGAGTTCGAGACCAGCCTGACCAACATGGAGAAACCCCGTCTCCTCTAAAAAATACAAAATTAGCCGGGCATAGTGGCCCAGGTCTGTAATCCCAGCTATTAAGGAGGCTGAGGCAGGAAAATTGCTTGAATCTGGGAGGTAGAGGTTGAGGTGAGCTGAGATCGTGCCATTGCATTCCACTTGGGCAACAAGCGTGAGACTCTGTCCAAAAAAAAAAAGAAAAAGAAAGAAAAGAAAAGAAAAGGAGTAACAGAAAAACCACAAAAGGGAAAGAAAGATATCTACATCAGAGATAACAAAGAGTTGCTAAATAAGTAATAAATAGGCAAAGGACATATAAATAAATGGACAGACATAAATAAAATTCAAATGGCCATTAAACCTGTAAGATATCTCACCAGTTACGAAGAAAATATAAGAAAAACATTTTGATCAGATTGGCAAAGACTAAAAGAATGATAATAATCTAATGTTGCTGAAAAGTGGGAGAAAATAGGCCGACTCAAGTAATACTGTGCTGGGAGCTAACCACCTTTACATGGCACTTTTTCTTTTTTTTTTTTTTGAGATGGAGTCTCACTCCATCGCCCAGGTTAGAGTGCAGTGGTGTGATCTCGGCTCACTGCAACCTCCGCCTCCCAGGTTCAAGTGATTCTCCGGCCGCTCAGCTATTTTTTTTTTTGTATTTTTAGTAGTGATGGGATTTCACCATGTTGGCCAGACTAGTTTCAAACTCCTGACCTCAAGTGATCTGCCTGCCTCGGCCTCCCAAAGTGCTAGGATTACAGGCGTGAGCCACTGTGCCCAGCTACACAAGGCATTTTGGCATTAACATATCGTCTTAAAAATGTGTGTATCATTTGTCCCTGAAATTTTATTTCTAGGGATTTGATCTAAAGAAATGTATCAAATATATAACATGAATGTACCAGTACAGTAATAGTATTTTAAATGTCAAAACATTGAAAACAAAATTATGCCACATAATTATAGTGGGCCACAACACATTCATTTTAAAAAAGATTATAGAAACTTGGATACGCAAATTTGCAACTGGGCATGGTGGCTCACGCTTGTAATCCCAGCACTTCGGGAGGCTGAGGGGGTCGGATCACGAGGTCAAAAAAAATTTGTAAGGAAGTCCTCCATAAACTTAAGAATCATTTGATTCTTTTCATTTTTCTGAGATATGGTCTCACTCTGTTGCTCAGGTTGGAATACAGTGGCACGACTGTGGCTCACTGCAATCTCGACCTCCTGGGCTCAGGTGATCCTCCTGCCTCAGCCTCCCAAGCAGCTGGGACTACAGGCATGTGCCACTATACCTGGCTAATTTTTGTATTTTTTTGGAGAGTTGGGGTTTCACCATGTTGCCCAGGCTGGTCTCAAACTCCTGGGCTCAAGCGATCCTCCTGCTTTGGCCTCCCCAAATGCTGGGATTAAAGGTGTAAGCCACCATGGCTGGTGCATTTCATTCTTAAACTTCCTTTAATTGTGTTTTCCATGCTGGTTCCATGTCTGTCATCTTTTAATGAGAGTGTAAAAACTAGGTATCATAAAGTCAACAAGCAAGTTACATACAGAACAGTACACACAGTATGAATACTGTGTATCAATTTAAAAAACAAGTATATGTGCATAGAGAAGGTCTGGAAAGTTATATATTAAAATGTTAACAACGGTTACCCTGACTGGTTGAAAGTAAACATGTGGCCAGAGCAGTGGCCCAAACCTGCAATCCCGGCACTTTGGGAGGCTGAAGCGAGCAGATAGCTTGATCCCAGAAGTCTGACAGCAGACTAAGCAACACTGTGAAACCTCATCTCTATAAAAAATACAAAAGATTAGCTGAATGTGGCAGCATGTGCCTGCAGTCCCAGCTACTTGGTGGTGGAGGTGGGAGAATCATGTAAGCCTAGGAGGTCGAGGCTGCAGTGAGCCATAATCATGTCACTGCACTCCAGCCTGGGAGACAGAGCAAGACCCTGTCTTAAAAACGAACAAAAAGCAAAAGTTAACGTGTGTTAAGTAGTGCTAAATCAGGTGATTGAGTTGTAATTACATAATGTAATTACATGAAGAATATAATTAAAAGTACATTCAGAGACAGTATATGTCTGTTCTAACAAGGATAAAAAAACAGACTGAAAAAAAAAGGGAGTTTAAGAAACAATGACAGAGTAAGTGGGGAGAAAAATGAGATCTTAACAGTTGTTATTCTATATGTTTAGAAAATAATTTTAAAGCAACTAAACAAAAAAGTAACAGGACATGTGGTCTGACCAAAAATCACACTTAATGGTTTACAAACTTTAATTTTATAGTAAAGAACTGCTTATCAATGCTGGTAAGTACTGATATGTGGCTGTAACTTATAAAAAAAAAATCCTACTAAGTGCCTCAAATTCAAAATAAATAAGGCAAAAAGAACAATAAAGAAAATCATGTTGAGTGTTAACTAGAAAGACCATGATATCGTTTAGGAAAAAATTATGCTTGGTGTTATGCAAGTAATTAGTGATCCTGTGGTTTGAAATCTCAATGTTTTAAAAATTATCTCCAAAGGAAATCTTGAAATAAAATGCAATCTTCATATAACAATATATACAATATTATTAGAGCATTGCTATTTATCCTACACCCAAGCATACATGTACCTACCTAACACAAAAGAAGCTGAAAACAAAGTTCACAAGTTAAATATATCATTATTCCTCTCCTAAGGTTTACAAGTATTACTCATAAAACCCTCATTTATTAACAATGAGTCCACAGGTATAAACAATTAATTATCAACAAATACATCAGGAAAGTACAGATCTTCCCTACAGAAGATTTTCAATCAATAAATGTAAAAGAAATGAAGAAAACAGAAAATCACCATTAGACAAACATTAAGCAGTAACTGATGCCAGCAAGATCCACCAACAGATGCTAAAATCAGTGGGTGAAAGTTTGAAGAAAAACAGGATATCTGCACAGTTTCAGAGTATATCTCTTCTAAAATTTTTATTAAGTACCAAGGGAAAATAGTAATTTTACAGTGAAAAAACCCAGCAGAGAGTATCTTAACCAAATGATCATGGTTAACACTACCAATCCTAAGACATACTCAACATCACGGAACCCCTAAAATGATGCACTGAGAAGACCACATATCACTTCTTGGGAAGTCTTGCCCCAAATACATAGGCTTACTCTAATCCTAAGACATCATCCTCACCAAATTGAAAGGCATTATACAGAGCAATTGACTAGTCTTCAAAATCATGAAGGAAACTAAGAGAACATGACAAATGCCATGTGGGATGACAGAATAAATTCTGGAACAGAAAAAGGATATTAGTGGAAAGCTGGTGAAATCTAAATAAGTTCTACAGCTTAGTTAAGAATCTTATACTCACACCAATTTCTTAGTTTTGATAAGTGTACTAGGATTATAAAATACTAACATTAAGGGAAGCTGGGTGAAAAAATAAACATGTATGTCTCTGCATTAATTTTGTAAATGTTCTCTAAGCCTAAAATTATTTCAAAATAACAGGTCAAGGGCCAGGCACAGTGGCTGACGCATGTAACTTCAGCACTTTGGGAGGCCGAGGTGGTAGGATCACGAGGTCAGGAGTTCGAGACCAGCCTGGCCAACATGGTGAAACTTTGTCTCTACTAAAAACACAAAAATTAGCTAGGCGTGGTGGCGGGCGCCTGTAATCCCAGCTACTCGGGAGGCTGAGGCAGAGAATTACTTGAACCCGGGAAGCGGAGGCTGCAGTGAGCTGAGATCACACCACTCCCCTCCAGCCTGGGCTACAAAGCGAGACTCCGTCTCAAAACAACAACAACAACAACAAACAAACAAAAAACCCAAGTTAAAAGAAAAGTAAACAAGCATGCTCTTTTTTCTTTTAACTTGAGTATGCTTATTTACTTAATGAATGTTGTTGAATAAGCTTTAAAAATTATTTGTAACAAGCCTGGCTGACTGGCATCTAAAACCATTATTCGTGGGCCAAATCACTTAACATCTTTGAAATGCTTTTTTTTTTTCACTTTTGAGCCTGAGTCTCACTCTGTAACCCGGGCTGGAGTGCAGTGATGCGATCTCGGCTCACTGCAACCTCTGCCTCCTGGGTTCAAGTGATTCTTGTGTCTCGGCCTTCTGAGTAGCTGGGATTACAGATATGTGCCACCATGCCCAGCTAATATTTGTATTTTTTTTTTTTTTCCAGTAGAGATGGGGTTTTGCCATGTTGGCCAGGCTGGTCTTGAACTCCTGACCTGAAGTGATTGCCTGCCTTGACATCTTAAAGTGCTGGGATTACAGGCGTGAGCCACCGTACCTGGCCAGAAATGCATTTGTTAAAATAAAAATAACACCTTTTGTACAGTTCTGAGGATTAGAAGTAACCTTCTTTGTGACAGAGCAAGAACACAGTAATGTACAGTGTTTAAGAGTGTTGGATGTGGCATCAAACAGACATGAGTTCCAATACAAGCTTTGTCATTTACTAGCTCTATGTCCTTGAGGAAGTTTTTTAGCTTGTAGGGACCTTGAACAGAAAGCTAGGATAAAAGTAAATAATGAAAGCAAAGCACTGGACTCAGCATATAACTGAGTAAGAGCTCAATAAAGATTTAAAGTATAACAGAATAACAGAAGAGAGTAGTCACTATTACTAAACTTAATAAACTTAGCATAACTATGCTTAGTATGTAAAGTATAATAATTCACATCTATAAAGACTGCCCATTATTAAGAAAGGATGAAACAAGTTTGGAATATTCACTTCATAAAATAGAGAAACGTTCACTACATGCACAAAAGATTTTCACCCAAAGTAGAAAAAAAAACTGGGTGTTTTTTAAAAGCACATTCTTAGCTATCAGAAAAAAACCTAGCTTTTAAAAATTATTCTATTTTAGAACTAAGAGCCATCAGAGCTATTTAAACAAGCAAAGGCCTTGGAAAAACAAGATGGACACACATTAAGAATCATGATTCTAGATAATGAAAACTGATTTTATGATGATATATTTTTTATAAATGTTATTTGCCCTTATTTTATTTTTTGGATTAATAACCAGTATATTGAAAAATATTTCAATATGAATATAAATTTATACTCACAATGATTTTCCAATATCTACTAGTAACACAGTTGTAGCAGGTTTGGTCTCTTTTTAATTGAGTGTTTCTCTAATCTATTCTAAATTTTAGGAGCAAAACCAGTAAGTGGAAACACAATTACATAATACATTATAACACAGTTTAATAAAACTCAATTTCAAAGCTATAGCTCAACTACAGTTACTATTTGCATTTGTAACATAACAAAAATGCTAAAATAATCAAAAGATTTCAAACTGTAATCACCTAACTGCAACTGTTCCAGGTATCAGGTTACCATTAAAGAAATTCTCAAATCAGTTATAAAAAATGGTTTTTCATATATATATATATTATACCTGGGAATATTCTAAAGCCAGCATCATATCTCCAGTGTACTTTTCATACAGCAATTTGAAATCCTTCAGAGGTGTAACAAAACTGCACACTTACCAACACCTTGGAGCCGACTTAACCTTACAGGATTAATTTCAACTTTTTGGACATGAGGTGGGTATTCTTTCCTAAAAAAGAAATTTATATAGTTTTATTCTAACAGGAAATACAGTTTTCAAAATGAAAAAGTTAATGGCATACTTACAATAAGCTTATTAAAAGCAAATCATACCTTCTTTGCCATATAAAAAGTGATACTATAAAATAACAAAACTATACCAATAAATGAAACTCAATTTGTAAAATTTTACTGTAAATTTTTTTTAGTTGTTTAAAAACAAATAAATAAAGGAATAAACGTTGAATGAGATTGTCTTGAGGACAATTCCAAAATCAGAACAAAAAACATTATGTACAAGACCAGCAATCATGGAACAAGTATTCAGTCTTGTAGTATGATTACATTATGTCAGGGCTATAAGTACATTTGTTTTAAAGTATTAAATTCCACTGTTAAACTTCAAATACATACAATATCAAGGATTTTAAACATAATCCTTAGTAACTAAGTACTGTATCTAAATACTACCTCCAAATACTGTATCTATTTAAATACAAATAAACACTAATTTGGGGGGAAAAAAGCAAAATTTTGGGGGAAAAAAGCAAAAACCTTATGGTTAATTGTAGGATAAAAGCATTAGAAAAGGGGAACTACAAAAAGTGCAATAGACCAGGGAGTTACAATAGCTACTTTCCTACTCTAAATAAACCACATAAAAATAAAAGAGGCTATTTATTTGTAATTCTATTCACACTGGTGATCTAGTAATGTAAATCATAGCTTTCATTTCATTAAAATCATTTTACTCAAACAAAAATTTCAAAGAAATTTTCTTGCAAGAATTTAATATTCTTATATTACAAAAAGTCAAAACACTTGAAGTGAAAACAAAATATGAAAATAACAAAAGAAAAAATACTATGGGTGGAGACAGCAGTGTACTTACTTTTTTTTTTTTTTTTGAGACAGAGTCTCACTCTGTTACCTAGGCTGGAGTGCAGTGGCGCAATCTCGGCTCACTGTAAGCTCCGCCTCCCAGGTTCACGCCATTCTCCTGCCTCAGCCTCCCAAGTAGCTGGGACTACAGGCGCCCGCCACCACGCCTGGCTAATTTTTTGTATTTTTAGTAGAGACGGGGTTTCACCGTGCTAGCCAGGATGCTCTCGATCTCCTGACTTCGTGATCCGCCTGCCTCGGCCTCCCAAAGTGCTGGGATTATAGGTGTGAGCCACCGCGCCCAGCTGATAGTAGTGTACTTTTAATAGCAGTTAGAAAATAGCATCATGTGCCATGTGTGCTTTGTATCTATTAACTTCTTTAATCCCCCCAATAACCTTATATGACATATTATTAATACTTTATAAATGAAAAAACTGAAATGCAGTGAGGTTAATCAACTTATCCACAGTCACACAATTAAGTAGCAATGCCAGAATCTGAATGCTAGCAAATTGCACCAATATTAAGCAGAGCAACATCTGGTACAACTGGGCAATTTCCACCCTGAAAAATTTGAAATTTGTGAAGATATGCATTATGAAAATGAGAATTTGCCTGAGATGTAGTAGTAACAGTCTTATAAGAAAAATGGTAGGTTTTTAGTTCCTAACTTGGGATTAAAATAAAATGCATATTCTCAAATTCCATACACTTGCACACTAAAGAAAATATAGTCTTATTTCCAAAT
Organism: Rhinopithecus roxellana; assembly: GCF_007565055.1. Classification (NCBI taxonomy): domain Eukaryota; kingdom Metazoa; phylum Chordata; class Mammalia; order Primates; family Cercopithecidae; genus Rhinopithecus; species Rhinopithecus roxellana. The sequence goes on along the minus strand of NC_044552.1, from coordinate 87,694,970 downwards.
CCAGGTTTACCCAGATTTAGTAAAAACAATTGACATAAATCATCTGAGACAGTAAATCATACATGCATGTATAGAGATTGATAAAACTATTAATGCAGCGCTCTTGCAATTTGAACCTGTGTACTGAACCATCCATTATGAATGAGGGACAACATGCTGAATACATCATATGATAGCCACAATCTTATCAAATATTGTCACATTAAACTAATGTGTATACTTCCCTGTATTTCCAGAATTTATGGCCACTATTTTCAATATTTGCTATATTTTTTCCTATAAAAGCAGGGCAAATTGAAGTTCTGTTTTTTAAAAATTACAATAAATTGAAGAAACAGTATCTTAAATACAAGAATATAAAAATTTCAAGATAAAAATGTGTTTGACAAAATTAACTACCTAGCCCTATATTATTTTCTCCAAAATTCAGTTTTAAAAACTTTTTGCTAGATGATCTAAAATGAAAATTTACATTTTCTTTTTTTTTTTTTTATTTTGAGACAGAGTCTGGCTCTGTCGCCATGCTAGAGTACAGTGGCACAATCTTGGCTCATTGCAACCTCTGCCTCCTGGGTTCAAGCGATTCCCGTGCCTCAGTCTCCTGAGTAGCTGGGATTACACGTGTGTGCCACCATGCTGGGCTAATTTTTGTATTTTTAGTAGAAACGGTGTTTCACCATGTCAGCCAGGCTAGCCTCGAATTCCTGGCCTCAAGTGATCTGCCTGCCTTGGCCTCCCAAAGTGCTGGGATTACAGGCATGAGCCACCGCACCCAGCCAGCATTTACATTCATTACTCAATTTGAGGATTCCATTACTCTTGCAGGTATACATTTCAAACTCCAAACTCGTTGAAAATCAAGCCTAGGATTTAATCTCAGTGGCTATTTCTTTTCTACTCCTAACTAACCAGAGGCAGAGAAGCTCTACTGTCATCTGCTATCTTCCTGTGTAGGTGGGTAGAATTTTTGCTTCTTAGGGTTTGTGTCTGTGTAGCTTCAGAGGTCCCATTTCATAAACCCAAGATTTTTACAAGCTGTTTAAAATAAACTAAAGAGCATTTTATTTCTCTATCCTGAATTGTTTAAATAACATCAGAACGCTCTGTTCATTAAAAGTTTGAATAGCCTCAGTTGTGAAAGTCTATTTTTTGTAGTAAACTAAGTTTGAAATAATATTAGATTTGCAGAAAAGTTACGAAGACAATTCAGAATACCCTTATATCTCTTACCCTAATGTTAACATCTTAATATTTCCATCACACACGTCAAAAAAGAAACCAACACTGGTACACTATTACGAACTAAACTCTAGCCTTAGAAATTTACTGGCTGGGCAAGGTGGCTCATGCCTGTAATTCTAACACTTTGGGAGGGCAAGGCCAGCAGATCACTTGAAGCCAGGAATTCGCAGTCAGACTGGCCAACATGGTGAAACACTGTCTCTACTAAAAATACAAAAATCCGGCAGATCACTTGAGGCCATGAGTTCGAGGCCAGACTGGCCAACACAGCAAAACACCATTTCTACTAAAAATACAAAAATCAGCCAGGCATGGTGGTGCGTGCCTGTAATCGCAGCTACTCAGGAGGCTGAGGCACAAGAAGCGCTTGAACCTGGGAGGCGGAGGTTGCCGTGAGCCAAGATTGCACCATTGCCCTCTAGCCTGGGCAACAGAGCCAGACTGTCTCAAAGAAAAAGAAAGAAAGAAAGGAAAGAAAGGAAAGAAAGGAAGGAAGAAAGGAAGGAAGGAAGGAAGGAAGGAAGGAAGGAAGGAAGGAAGGAAGGAAGGAAGGAAGGAAGGAAGGAAGGAAGGAAGAAAGAAATTTACCAGCTATTTATAATACCCCATTTTTGTTCCAGGATCCAATCTAGTACACAATGCATGAAGTCATCATGTCTCCTTAATCTCCTTTCTGTGTTTTTCAGTATTTAGAAGAGAACTCATCAGGTATTTCATAGAGTGTCCCTTGGTCTAAGTTATAATCCAACTGTTATCAGTTTGGCTATTTGGGAGCTCTTTCAGTTGGCTCCCGTCTCCCTCTGATATAACTACATCCTTTTGGTGGTTTTTTTTTTTCTTCTTTACCGTGATAAAATATACATACACAATTTACAAGAATATGAAATGCTTTACTAATTCATGTGTCATCCATGCTAATCATCTCTCTATTGTTCCAATTTTAGTACAGGTGCTTTTGAAGTGGGCACTCTTAATTTGTTGAACATTTTCTAGGTTTCTGATACCACACTCATTCTGTGTCTGACCTATCACAACCCCAGAATCAGCCATTTCTCCACATTCCTTTTAGTGGAGAGTGGTACTTAGAAACCAGGATCTGGACACCATTTCTCTTTTTGTTACTGTTGCTTGCCTTGCTTTAATGATAGCTCTTTTTATTAATCTTTCCATTATTACAAAACATGGCCAAATATATACATTTCTATGAAAATGAATCATCTTATTTATTTTACAGTTAAAATCCATTATTCTTATTTAACTGATAAACCAGTTTAATTTTCAAGATATATTAAAATCTCCCACAACTGTATTCATTGTTTTCATTTTTTGAGATGGAGCCTTGCTCTGTCACCCAGGCGGGAGTGCAGTGGTGCTATCTTGGCTCACAGGTTCAAGCAATTCTTGTGCCTCAACCTCCCAAGGAGCTGGGATTACAGGCGCATGCCACCATATCTGGCTAATTTTTGTATTTTTAGTAGAGACGGGGTTTCACCATGTTGAATTTCTTGAATTTTAACTATTTTAGGGGAGGCTTTACATTTACTTGTTATGTTCCTATAAACTGTGCCTGTTGTGCTCCTTTATCCTGTCTACTGCTTTTAATCCTTAACTCCATCTCCCTTGTTACTAAAATTCCACTCATGCTTTCTTTTTGTTTGCATCTCTTGTGGCTCTAAACTTACTTCCACATTATTATTTTGGTATGATGCTTGTAAACAATGTAGTATAGCTGGGTTTAATCAAATCAGCATGTCTTTTACTACATATACTCTAATACAGTCATTATAACTGCTGATAGGACTTGTTTTCTTTTCATCTTACTCTATTACTTTTTATATTTCTATTTATGTTTATTATTTCATTTTGTTTCCTCTTTTCTCCTATTTTTATACAATATTGTTTGCACAACATACTCTTTGCCTTCCTTACTGAATTTAACAAATGAATATAGATACCTTCCCTCTTAACGCTTATTGCACTTACCAAGATTCAAATGATTTCCTCAAGCAAATTCTATTATATCCCTAATGGGATGAGACCTTCAAAATCTCTTTATTTTTCCACCTTAACCCTCCCCATCCCCTCCTCCCCCGCTGAAAAGATTGGTTTTACTTCTGTCTTTCTAATGCCCCAACTCCTAGACCTTGCTGAGATAGTTTTAAGTACTTACAGACTATTTGATTTTCCTTTGTAACACATCTCTATTTGGAGAGGAACTTGCCCAGCCTTAACTGAACTGGCACTGATTTAAACTTCTATTTGTGCCAAATTATAAATCCTATGAAAAATATTGTGTTTAAAAAATCTCAAATATTTATCAGGTAACAATACTTCCCTACCTTAAATGCTCTGAAAGCTTCTATCGCACTAATATAAAATCCAAAAGCTTCAGATCACCTTACAAAGCCTTTTATGACCTAGGTCCCAGCCAGTCTCCCAAACCCATCTCATAACATTGTCCCCTTTGCTCTCTAAGCTCCAGCCTTAGTTGTCCCTTTTTTCTGTTCTTTGACATGCCAAACTTATTCCTGGATTAATAACTTAGCACAACCTCTTCCCTATCCGGAAAAGCCAATCTTATGATCATGGCACTGCCAATTCCCCATTTAGTCTTTAGTTAAATGTTAGCTTCATAGTAAAGAGTTTCCCTGAATATGCAATTTAAAGAAATCGTACTGTCAGTCTATCACATCACCCATTATACTTCTCTACATAGAAATTATTATTTCATGTTTTACTTATTCAGTATTAGTCTTTGTTCCATAAGAAAGTAAACTATAGGACTGCAGGGATCTTGTCTGTTTTATTCATCACTGTATCCTTATGCCTGTAACAGTAGGTTTGATAAATACTTGGAATGAATAAAAGCGTATGCCTCAAAGGCAGCATGTAATCAAAAATATATTTACCATTTCAAACAACTGTAGAAACACTGCTGTCCATGTCATCAGCAAGGATGGTAATGCTGTCAAAACTGAAGCACTGGCCACCATGCCCATGCAGAGCCATCACATAGCAATTTAAAATATTAATCCATCAGCTGATATACAAATGTCAAAATTCAGACATTTGAAAGGCACTATAGACTCATTTTTTTAATTGATTCAACAATTTGTTTGGAAATTAAAAATAACTGGACTTTCCAGTTTGTTTAGTGTCTTACTACCTATACCAGGCCAATTATTTTATTTTTTTGTAGATACAGGGCCTCACTATGTTGCCCAGGGTAGTCTGGAACTCCTGGGCTCAAGAGATATTCCCGCTTTGGCCTCCCAAAGTGCTAAGATTATAGGCGTGAGCCACCATGCCCAGTCCAGAGAAGCTACTCTTATGGATAACCACTTTAGAACAATTATGATCATTTTACTTTGAAATGTTCAAAGAAATGTGTCTGTTTTCTTAAACACTTTTCCATGCCATTATATCACTCAAATATCCTCTAAATGCCAGTGTTCCTACAAAGCGAAAAAATAATGACAGAATAAGACTGATCACAAGATTCTCTTACTTTTCAGTCAGAAGAGAATACACTTGATGTTTAAAGTTTTAACTCTACGGTTAAGGTGTTCTAATACATTTCCCTGTTCCCCAACTATTAAAGCAGAAAAACAAGAGTATTATCACTAAAATATAATGACAAAGATTCTGATAATGTAACTGAAAGCAATTTTACTATTAAAGCATTGAAATATTCTATTTTAAAAGAAAGTAGTCACTTATTAGCATAAATATAACCATTCATAGAAAAATGTACATTCAGAATGAGCCTCAAATACCACCTATATGAGCCAAATACCATGTTGTACTGTCAACAAGTTTCCTTTTATCATAAAGAGTAGAACTGTGGATACTATAGGCTGGGAAGGGTGGGGGAGGAGAGGATGGAGAGAGGTGGGTTAACAAATACAAAATTACAGCTAGACAGGAAGAATGAGCTCTCACTTTCTGTGGCACTTAGGGTGAATATGGTTAACTATAATTTATGTTTTCAAAAAGCCAGAAAAAGGGACTTTGAATGCTGACAACACAAAGAAACAATGAATGTCTGAGGTGATGGATATACTAATTACCCCGATCTGATCATTACACATTGTATACCTATATTGATATATACTCTGTATCCCATAAATATGTACAATTATTACACGTCAGCTAAAAATTTAAAATTAAAAAGTTTTAATTATAAACTCTAATTCAACAAATATGTTTCAAAACATATAAATAATTTTATATTTTATCACTATATCCATGCTCTAATTTCTTCAATATTAAGCTTACCTTTCTTTTCGGTCCAGACTGCTTAAAACATGAAAAAGAAAAAAAATGTAAGAGGCAAGACCTCATTGTTGATATATCACTGTAGTTGTAGTAACTATAGTCATAAGGCAAAACTATAATGTGATCAACCTGTTTTAAATACATTATATATATATATAAAAAATACACTAGGTTTTGAGTCATGTCTAAATTGGTTTTCGATTTCTGTCAATACACAAAATAAACAATCTTTTTAGATATTTAACAGGAAGATGAATACACAAAAATATAAAAAATTCTTGAAAGGGCTTTAACTATCAAATATTTCAAGATATGTTAGAACACAATATTCCCTGCTATTCTCCAAGGATCTGTTCCAAGACCCTCAGTGGGTGCCTGAAACGGAGGATAGTACCGAATCCAATATACCAAAATGAAGCATTGGTGGAAACATTTCATAAACAAAATGGCTGTCAACCACATTTTCTGATTACGTTGCCAGAAGATGAGCAAATGTTTTTGTGAGCATGTGGGTTTTCTGCTCTGTATACTACACCTGGTTTTATCATATGCCTGAGAGTGTTGCTACATAGCACCAGAGTTAGCCTGTCCTTTCATGTTTAATCCCATGGTACCTCCTTTGCACTTCTATGAATAGTATGTACTTTCCTCACCTGAACATAATTCTCAATATCTGAAAAATTCAATAATGACATCATAGCAAATTTAGAAACAATCTCAGTACTAATAAGGGAATGGTTAAATCAAAACCACAAATAAGGAGGAGACTACTGTTGTTACAGAAATAGTCTTCAAGAAACAACAGCATTTCCTAGAAGTTATAAAATTTATATTGGTTCCGGACTGATCCTAATATCAGGTATGATTATTTCCTTTGGAGTAAGAAAAAAATTTTTTAACACTGAAACTTTTGCACGAAAGTCTTAGATTAAATACGGTATATGATTTGGGACACAAGGAAAGGCCTATAATTTAAAATCATGGCTTCCCATCACAAGTCCAATGTATAAAAGTTGCACCCTTCTCCAAAGTTCATGAAAACTCCAAAATGCTATTAACATCAATTACTCAAGAATGAAATTATATAATCCCTCAATTTAGAATAAAATGAGATTCACATCTAATACTATTTCTCCTTATAATAAAAGGAATGAAATATTTGGAACTGTCAGCAAAGCATAAATTACAAAATCCCCAAATTCCTTTATCAATTCTTATACTCCCATCATGTGGAGTATGCAACTACAATATCGATTTAATCCTAGCAAATGAAGAAAAAAGTATATAGTAACTTGTTTTTACATGAACACATTAAAAACACACACAACTTTTAAAAAATTTTCAAAAGGAAAAGCATTATAAATGTACATTAATATATCTGAAATTTTATCTTTGCTATTTAAAAAAGAATAACTTGCATAAAATAAATGTTAAATGACAGAAAAACGAGGTAATATAATCACATCCCTATTAAAGAAGCGAAGCAAAATATAAACATAAAAGTTTAAATCTAGTCTATCCTATCCTATGTATTTCTTATACAGCTGTATTTCCAGAAAAAGTAAAATGAAAACCAAAAGTTAGGCATTAATACCTAATGTAGCCATTTCCAAGTCTATACTGCTGTGCCCAAGAAATAAGAACAGTTTAGTACTTTCTTGTTTTTGTTTTTGAGATGACAGGGTCTGGCTCTATCACCCAAGCTGGAGTGCAGTGGCACAATCACAGTTCACTGTAGCCTTGATCTCCCTAGGCTCAGGTGATTCTCCCACCTTGAGCAGCTGGGACTACGGGTGTGCACCACTATGCCTGGCTAATGTTTGTATTTTTTACAGAGACAAGGTTTTGCCATGTTGCTCAGGCTGGTCTCGAACTCCTGGTCTCAGGCTATCCTCCTATTTTGCCCTCCCAAAGTGTTAGGATTACAGATATAAGTCAACCACGCCCGGCCTCGGTTGTTTTTTATACTCACCTGTACAGAGGAAAGGAAATAGGTAGAAGAACAGAGGTAGAAGAAACGGGTTAGGTATAATGCTTCCCAATAAGCCAAGGGAGTTAGGAAAAGGAAAACAGTAAAAATTAAAAATATATATATATACACAAAGACATACACCAATGCTCATTTTTCTTATCCTTGAGAAAAATTGCATTCATTATAATATACCTGATTAACAAGTCATGGAATTCTTACAAGTATCTTCGATATGTGTTTTTATCAAGACCTGCCTTAGAGTTGCTTACATATTAAAATAAAACATAAAAAACGGGGAAAAGTCATTATTAGTAATGTAGGACTTTGTAAAAACGTTAACTTACATTCTTGTTGGACTATTTCATACAATATAGAAAAGAAAAATTACCTTCAATTAGTACTGTAACTGTGGCATTAAAAAAAAAAAAAGAAAAGAAAGAAAGGGAAGGAAAAAAGACTAACAGATAAATACTGGTATCATTGATCTCATTTATAACTTCAAAAATTCTCTCAAAATGGGCCAGGTGTGGTGGCTCAAGCCTGTAATCCCAGCACTTTGGGAGGCCAAGGTGGGCGGATTATTTAAGAGTTCGAGACCAGCCTGACCAACACAGTGACACTGCATCTCTACTAAAAATACAAAAAAAAAAAAAAAAAAAAAAAAAAAAAAATTAGCATGGTGGCACACACCTGTAATTTTAGCCACTCAGGAGGCTGAGGCAAGAGAATTGCTTAAACCCAGGAGGTGGAGGTTGCAGTGAGTGGAGATCACACCACTACACTCCAGCATGGGCAGTAGAGAGAGACTCCATCTCAAACAAACAAACAAACAAACCCTCTCAAAACGGTGCTTTTCACTAATAATTAAATATTACTTATTCCAGGAGCCCATATTCCTATGTATGAATTATATAAGCTTTCATAGCTATCCATTTCCCCCTGAGGGGCGAAGACTTTAAAGATAAAGATGATAAGAAGACTTATAAGGACCTTATAAGAATATTATCTATACTTAATACAAAGTCAAAAAAAGTGTAAGTGTAAGTAAAACATAAACCCATATAATGTGCTGTTTCAACAAGTATGATTGAAGTTAGGGGCAGGGATGGTATGTACAGACTTTTACACTTCTGCATTTTGTTTTTTTCCCATACTTCTCTCCCATTATTAGTGTATAAACAATCTATCTTTTAAATATGAATTTAATTAACAGTTGGAATAGTAGTAAGAAAATAGACTGGAACCTTAATTATGTCCCAAAGACTAATCTAATGTGATATTTTAACAAACTTCACTCATTCTGTTTAGATAAAAAGGTGTAAAGCACTCGTTCCCATATATGACTAAAGAACTACAAATTACCCAGATTTTAGTAGGTCTGATATACTTAAAAGACAAGATATACCACTCACCCCAAGAATACACTATGTATGAATTACCAGATTGACAGCATTTGTTTTCATTTCAAACTATTATAAGACTTGGGGCAGGTGCAGTAGCTTAGGACTGTAAACCCACCACTTTACGATGCTGAGGCAGGAGGACTGCCTGCAGCTGGAGACCAGCCTAAGTAACACAGCGAGACCACATCTCTACAAAAAATTTATTTTAAAAGTTAGCCAGGTGCGGTGGTGCATGCCTGTAGTCCTAGCTACTCAGACGGCTAAAGTGGGAGGATTGCTTGAGACCAGAAGTTTGAGGCTGCAGTGAGCTATGACTGTGCCACCACACTCCAGCCTGGGCAACAGAGCAAAACCCTATCTCTATAATTAAAAAAAATAATAAAATAAATAAGACTTCAGAAAATAAGAACATTTAGGAGAAGCTGTAAAAGCCAATGTGTTTACCCTCACCTGAAGTCTAACAATTGTGCTAAATCCCTGGAAGCAACAATCTTAGTTAAAGCCTTTCTTTGTGCCTTTGAAGATGTGATTCCTCCCGCATGCAGTGTCCTCTTCTACCTGGTACACTCAAAAACTCCTTTAATGTTTCCTTTGTAAATTCTTGTTCCCTTCTCTGCAGTTTTACTACACATATTTTGTATACCTCTACTGCAGCCCTAACCATGCATGTAATCATTTGTTTACTTGTCTTTCTGTACCCTAATCAATCTCTACTGCAATCAAACTTGAGCTTTACTGGTAGGAATTTTATCATAATCATCTTAATGTACCTCATCTATGCCTGGTATGCAGCATAAAATCATTCAATGTTTTTGAAGGAAGAAAACTGAAAAACTCTCAATGACTTGTCTTTGAACATCAAAATCTTTTTAGTGACAGTCATACTGCAGTTGGAATAAGAAATGTTTATTCTTATACAGAATAAATAAAAGACAAATGTATGTAGTATCTGTCCTGCTGACTTGATTATATAGTTTTCTGTCCTGCTGACTTGAGTATACAGTTTTCTTTACTGCCCCTAATCGTTAAGAATTTTTCAATCAGGATTATTTCTTAAATACAAATTAACTCTCAGGTTGTTGATTTTAACAATATTTTAAACATTTTACCAATATATACAAGTTCATATTAAATAAATCTAATCTTTTATGTAAATGAGCAATAATACACATGTAAAATGTTGTAGGTGTTGAGACCTAGAGTAAAACAAATCACAACCCAATTTCCAGACTGTTAACTGTTTTTTTTTAACATTGCCAATGAGGAAATGAGGCATGGAGAATAGGTCACTAGTAATTCTAAACTAACAGACAACTTCAAAAGCAAAAATAATGTAATAATTTTGGTTATAAATGAATCACCTAAGTTGATTATAAGGTTTAAATTAGTATTTCAAACTTAGACTACATTATCAGAATATTAAGACACCTTTATCAGCAATGGTTTCTATTAGTATCATCAGTGCATAGGAACATGTCTACTCTTTTTATCTCCCTTAATTACTCTCCTTTTACTGTTTATTCTCATGTTTTTTTGCCACAAGTAGGCCAGAGAGCTTGATTTGTTTGTGTACTTTGCAGTAGAGCAAGCCAATTTTTGGTATGCATAGTAATTTCTTTGTCCTTTTAAATTTTTCAAGTATCTTATGTGAACACTATTTGATACAGTAATATATTTAAGGCAAAAAAAAGGTTGGTTTATCACGAAGTGTGAGGTTACTTAACGTTTTTAAGTAAAAGATCTGATAGCACATCTATGTAAACAGAAAAATATAGCAAGGTTCAGGACATGTCTTCTAAATGAGTCTAGATTTTACATTTTTAAAAAATGAAGAACAGCATCTAAAATATATGCCAAATTTTTAAACGTTACTAGTTATAAGGAACTGTTTATAATGCAATAAACAGATTATTTATTTAACTCTTTTAGCCTAAGAATTTCAGTCAACTGAAAGGTCATGTAAAACATTCCAAAAATGGTCCCCCAAATGTTACTTTCATTATTTCGAGTCAAGCAGTACTTTCAAGATCAATGAGAACTCCTAAATCTAACTAAAACTACAAAATAACATTTTCTCCAACATTTAAAACTAATGTGACTTGTTTTGATGCTATGAACTTTTATAAACCTTATAAAGAAAGTAAGTATGGTATTAACTGTAATTTTACTCTTCAGAGCTAAACTACCAACTGAAGATAGTTAAACACTGTAAGGTCAATATTGTAAATCAGTTTAATTTAAATATCATCTTAGATTCTCTGGATTATAATGCAATAGAATAGGTCTTATTGAAAAATTCTCTATTTACAGAATGTGATTACTCAAAAACAGATATAAAATAGTATAATTTCATGTCATGAATTATTTCAGAGATATATCTCTCCACAGACAGTGAAAACAGTAAGGTTTCACAAAGGAAAAAAATGGTTAAAAAAGGTGAAAACCTATTGAAGAGGATGCCATGTATATACTAACCAAAGACAATTAGAATTCTTACCTTTGGGCTGCTGTTTTTACTACTGGTATCTGTGCATGAGCATGATGAAAACGTCTACCATGAACTACAGTTCCAGAACATAATGATGTATTTTGCGCATTTTCACTGCAGATTCAAGAAACACAAAATAATTTGAACACGGAAAAATTATATACACATTTATAAAAGAAATCTTTTAAAATCTGAACAAACACACACAAAAACCTTTACCAATAATAATTTTAAAAATTTATGGATAAACCCAATTGTCTATTGGGAGTTTTCCATTTCTTGAATTTGTCTTTCAAATGTTTCCAGTCCAATTAAAGAAAACTAAAAAAATAGCAGATCACCTGAGGTCAGGAGTTTGAGACCAGCCTGGCCAACATGGTGAAATCCCATCTCTAATAAAAAATACAAAAATCAGCCGGGCATGGTGGTGGGCACCTGTAATCCCAGGTACTCAGGAGGCTAAGGCAGGGAATCACTTGAACCTGGGGAGGCAGAGGTTGAGAAAATTTAAAAAATAAAGCAGAACACTAAAATAAAAATCAGGAGTCCTAAATACTATTACTGATTTTCCCACTGACTTGAAAGTTACTGAGCTTTTATGTACTTCATTTGTCTATGCGTAAGTTGAGACAGCAGAAATAAAAGTGACTTTCAACCCTATTTCTGAGTTGCTACTGATACCCAATCCTACCAGTAACCGTGGTTGACTACGGTAACCAGTAGGAAAGGTGGGTTATTTCTGAAAAAAGGAGGAATAGGAAATTTTTAAGTCCCCTATTGAGACGATCCTGATTAGTATTTCCTAAAGGAGACATGACCACACCACTCTATTGTGCTACTTCAAATATTATGACTGAGATTCTACTAAATGTATGAAAACAAAATCACGAGATCCCACCCTAACAAAGTATTTCTGGCAATGTTTTATTCAGAAACAAGAGACACTGCAATCAATCCTACTCCTAAGATTCAAAGCAAAGAATCCATACACTGGGACCATGCTACCTCTTGGCCCTATTGACAAATTCAGAAGAAAAGGTACAGGTTGGACCTATTAGCCTCAAAGTTTTTGGTGTCAAACTCTTCCTTTATCTTTTCTATAGGATGTGTGGTGAAGTGCCTATACCTCAATTTCTTATTGTTGCTCAACATGTTAAGTCCAATTGGGTTGCCTTTCAAAGTTTTAAAACTTTCAGACTTGTTTCGTCTTACATATGTCTTCAAGATGAATTCACCAGAACTACTAGCAACAATTTCAGATCGACGATTTAACTGTAAAAAAAGATCCAGAAATATGAGTCGATAAATGCTATAATGTGATAATCTATCAACAACTATTTGAAAACCATTTAAAAGCAGTAAAAACGTACAGCCATTGGGAATGATGGTGGATAGCACTGGCATGGATCTAAGAATGATTCAACTGCCTACTTTCTTTTCCTAAAGACAATGCAAACTTGTAGGAACATGGAGGTTTATTGTATTACTTTCTTTTTATGTAAATCTCTCCAAAGATATTTGAGACAATTAAGGTAGAGGATCTTAGGATAGCTTTCTCCAGAGAGTAAAAAGTAAGCATTTCCCCTGCTTATCAGGCCTTGCTGTTATCTGGAGAACACTACAGCCAAATATGGCAATCAGCTATCATTTCAACTTGTGCTTTTGTGTAAGAACTTTTGCCTTAGTATCTAAGTTTCTATACAGACAGAAATTGATACTTTATACTTCAATAGATGCAAATAATAGTATAAACATATCAGTAACAATCACTTTAGAGAGATCACAGTATGTAACGGGCAAAAGGAGCAAAACAAATTTGTAAAGATTCTTTTATCATACAATTATACAATTACAGGACACAATTTCAGTTCCCAGAAAATTTAGAGACAACTGTTGAATTAAAATACAACATATAAATTATTTTAGAATCCTGGCAAATCTACTCACCTCCTAACTGTTTTGATTTTCCATCATTTTATTTGTGCTCCTAATTTGGTAATCTACATCAAATTACTGGGAGGAAATAAGGTGTAAATAAGTTTTTAAAAATTTATGGCTGATTATCTCACAGATTAGAGTACTCCGATTACAAAATCATGATATGTTCAGTCTGGAATTGCCTAAAACTTTAATCCACTGCCCTACCCCAGCCTAAGACAGTTTTCCAGGTAATGCAAGCACAGCATCAAGAGAACTACTGTGAATAGATGAATCCATTTGTTCAAAAAGAGATCAAATGACTAGAAAACCAATTACAAACAAGGACCTTACTGATGTCAGACCTGAAACTATAAACATTATTTGCAAAGAAACATCAGTTTACAAAGCTTCAATAACACTGCATTAAATAATAACAAAATGTAGCTATTTCCAGAAAACTGCTAGTGTCATATACTGTGAATTACATCATCTCATATAAATCTCATGACAATTCTAGAAAGTAGACAGTTATTGGCAAGCCTAGTGTCTGCTATTGTGTCTGGATAACATACGACTTATCCAAAAATACTACATAGTAGTCCCCCTTTATCTATGGTTTTGCTTTCTGTGGTATCAGTTACTAACAGTCAACTGCATTCCAAAAAATATTTTAATTTAGCCACTCCTCTGCTAGTAGATACTAAGATTGTCTCTAAAGTTCTTCTATGGTATCACCATTAAGTTTTTCAGAGATTACGAATAACACTCAGGCAAGGGAAGTACATACTAATGCATAAAAATGCACCAGGGCATAAAACATGAAAGGACAGCTTAACTCTGGTACTATGTAGCAATGCTGTGGGGCATAGTTAAAGCCAGGTATTACTGTCCAGAGTGTTTAAGAACCCACACGCTCCCAAAAACAAAAACAAAAAATATCTGCCTGTGTTCTGGCAACACAATTAAAGTGTGGGTAGTCACTTTGTTTATGGAATGGTTTCACCAATGCTTCATCCTAGGATATATGATTCAGTATTTTCTGGGGTTTCAGTCATTCACTGCGAGTCTTCAAGGGGGACTCTGGATATCAATCTATGAAATACATTTATACAAAATAAACACTGATACAGGGATCAGCAAACTTTTTCTGCAAAGGGCTAAAAGTATTTTAGGCTTTCTTGATCATATAGTCTTTGTATCTACTCAACTCTGTCCAAATATTCAAATCTGTTGTTGCACCACAAAAGTGGCCACAAACAATTTATAAGTAAGCATGGCTGTTTTCCAAGAAAACTTTACTTATGGACACAGATTTGAGTTTTATATTATGTTCACATGTCATGAAATAGAATTCATTTGATTCTTTCTTCCAAGCATTTAAAAATGTAAAAACCATTGTAGCTAACAGACAATAGATTTCAGGCTAGAGCTTTAACAGGACAACTCCTGTTTATAACATTAATCATTAAGTAACTAATAAGCAGAGCAAGTTACTAGAATTTAAGTTCCACAAGAACAAAAAAATCTGTTTTGCTCCAACACTGTGCTCAATATGTATTTTCTGCATCAATGAATAATTCATTGAGAATACTAAATATGCAAAAACTTATCAATGTTATCTTCCACCCAAAATTATCACACATCATATAATTTAAGTAAAGTACTGATACTGAGGAAGTTTAGTACTGAAGAATATCAGATAAGAGAACCTAAATAAAACCATTAAGCTAGAGACATATGTATGTTAAAAGCACTTAAATTCTGAAAAAAAAGAATTGAAACAGTAAAAAATTAGACACACTATAGAAAATACAACTTTGAAAGAGAACCAACAGCAGTTCTATAAATGATAAATGTCACTGAAATTTTTAAAAAGTAGAAAAAAAAATCCAATGTATGGATTACCTAGCAGCTTAGATAGAGCTAAAGATAAAAGTAAATCGGAAGATAGAGCTAAGGAAATTACTCAGAATATGGTACAGAGATATACTTCTTCATTCCATTAGCCTTTTTCTTTTTTTCCTTTTTTGCTTTTAAACATAAAATACAGGTTACGGGATTCTTCTTTTTTTTTTTTTTTATGATGGTTTTATGTCTATTAGAAGGTCTAGAAATAATAATGTAGAAAGGTAAAATCCACAGAGATAATAACTAAAATGTTTTCTTAACTAACAAAAGATATAAATCCCTTAAAAGAAGCACAGTGAAACTGCAGAGGCCCAAAGGCAAAGAGAAGATTCTGTGAAAGAGAAGGGGAAAGATATGAAGACCCTGTGAACTAAAATAAAGGATTTCTCCTAATTCCACACTCATTTTCAAACGGAGAAACCAGTCTATAATAGTTTAAACCAATGATCCATATGGACCTGAGGAAAGAAAAATAGCTCAGAGCAGTCTGAGCTCTGTGAGGCCCAGAGAGATGTAGTAAGGAATTTCAGTCATAGTCCCCGACCCATGCCCAAAGGCAACTATTTAAAGGTGTTATGTGCTTTTTCTTGCCTGTAGTTTCCTGACTAGCAGATAAATTACGTAAAATGTTGGCCAGGTACAATGGCTCACGCCTGTAATCCCAGTACTTTGGGAGGTCGAGGCTGGTGGATCACCTGAGGTCAGGAGTTTGAGACCAGCCTGACCAACATGGCGAAATCCCGTCTCTACTAAAAACATAAAGATTTGCCAGGCGTGGTGATGCATGCCTGTAATCCCAGCTACTTGGGAGGCTGAGGAAGGAGAATGGCTTAAACCCAGGAGGCGGAGGTTGCAGTGAGCTGACATCATGCCACTGCTCTCCAGCCTGGGCGACAAAAGACTCCATCTCAAAGAAAAAAGTTATCACAAGTTGCACATTGTGGTCCTCATTCATTATCTTCATGTTCCATGAATTTGTGATACAAAGAAAAAGTATGGCCAATCAGTATCTATTGTTAGCTATTTTAATGTAAATTCTTGGTGAACAACTTAGGAATAGTCTCTCTTTTTTTCATTAAAAAACTCACTGTAACTGCTGCTAATCGAAGCATACATGTGGGACAACTTAAATCTATGCTCCCAGGTTGCAGTCCTCAAATGTGACTCAAATGAACTCACTATAATTATTAATTTTTACTATATTAACTTATTAACTACATTAATTTTGCCTCAGTTTCTTCCTTTAGTTTGACAGACCTATACATTACCTGTAAGCTATTCAAAATCCAGGTAGATATATGTATATATCCCTGAGACACATAAAGACCTTCTGAAGGATTATCAAGCATGGTAGCTTTAGTCATAGTAATCAACTTTAAATCCTCAATCTGGCTGGGCGTGGTGGCTCACAACTGTAATCCCAGCACTTTGGGAGGCCAAGGTGGGCGGATCACCTGAGGTCTGGAGTTCGAGACCAGCCTGCCCAACATGGTGAAACCCTGTCTCTACTAAAAATACAAAAACTAGCTGGACATGGTGGCACATGCCTATAGTCCCAGCTACTCAGGAGGCTGAGGCAGGAGAATTGCTTGAACCTGGGAAGTGGAAGGTTACAGTGAGCCAAGATCCCGCCACTGCACTCCTACCTGGGGCACAGGAGACTTCGTCTCAAAAAAAAAAAAAAAAAGTACTGTATTGGCAAAAGCATACAGAAATTAACAAGATTTCAGTTTTTCCAATTATTTCTGAGAGTATTTGGTTAAAACAAAACAAAACAAAAAAAGAAACCTAAAAATAACAAGTATACCAGCTATTCAAATCTTGGTAAAGCTTTTTTAGTGTATTTCTCCAAAATCTGGAAGGTCAGGACCTAATGACTGGATTACAAATTATTTTTAATTTTTAAATGTTTGGTCACTATGTAATTTTTGGCATTTAACTCACAAGGAAAGAACTGTGGCTAGGCACGATGGCTCATGCCTGTAATTCCAGCCCTTTGGGAGGCCAAGGTGGGTGGATTACTTGAGGTCAGGAGTTCGAGACCAGCCTGGCCAACATGGCAAAACCACTAAAACTACTAAAAATACAAAAATTAGATGTGGTGGCAGGCGCCTCTAGTCCCAGCTACTTGGGAGGCTGAGGCGGGAGGATCACTTAAGCCTAGGAGGAAGAGGCTGCAGTGAGCCGAGATTGCCCCACTGCACTCCGGCCTGGGAGATGAGAGTGAGATTCTGTTTCAAATAAAAAAAGAATTGTACGATAATACTATAGCAAAACTATTTCCATATTTATCTATTTAGAATGTAACCAGGATTTCTCAGCACTTGTGT
This sequence comes from Rhinopithecus roxellana, assembly GCF_007565055.1. Lineage (NCBI taxonomy): Eukaryota > Metazoa > Chordata > Mammalia > Primates > Cercopithecidae > Rhinopithecus > Rhinopithecus roxellana. The sequence continues at coordinate 87,677,429 of NC_044552.1, read as the reverse complement.
CTAACAAAAAAGTTTAAAAAGAAATTTCCCTCCATAAATATGTACAACTGTTACGTGTCCATTTTTAAGAAAGAGTAAAATTATTCAGAAAGTTTCATTCAGGTAATACGGATTCATGAATAGATGAACTAAATGAATAAAAAGGGAAACCATCAGCCTCATCCATGTTAAAAGATAAATTTCCAATACTATTTTGCATAATAAATTTAATAACTATAAATATCTATAATACTTTTTAGATCAAGTGTTCATTAATCATTATAATGATAACTCAGTTTTTAAAAAAACAAACTTTAGTAGCAGGAGTTTTACTTAATGTTAAGCTTCAGTAAAGTTTATCTTCAGTGAAGAATATCTCTATTAAAGTGTGATAGGATAATAAAAAGATTTTCAATTACATAAAAGTATATCATATTAAGATTCTGTGGGAAAATTGAACAGAAGAAATATGAATTTAAGAGGGAAAAGGCACAATATAAAATTTCTAACTTAAAGAAGAGATGGTCCATGTATATTTAAAACAGATGATACTATCATATCAGAACGATCTTTAGAGTTCACTAAATAAATCAATGTGTCCTGTAGGTTTTACCTTAAAATATAAATATTTACATTTTAAAAATATGTAATAAAGCATATACTTTTACAAGAAATCATAAGAAATCTGAAAGCAGGCCAGGTGCAGTGGTTCATGCCTGTAATCCCAGAACTTTAGGAGGCCGACGTGGGCGGATCATGAGGTCAGGAGTTCGAGACCAGTCTGACCAACATGGCCTCTACTAAAAATATAAAAAATTAGCCAGGCGTGGTGGTGACACCTGTAATCCCAGTCACTCTGGAGACAGAGGCAGGAGAATTCCTTGAACCCGGGAAATAGAGGTTGCAATGAGCTGAGATCGTACCACTGCCCTCCGGCCTAGGTGACAGAGCAAGCCTCCATCTCAAAAAAAAAAAAAAAAAAAAGAAATCTGAAAGCTCTATATATGTACATTAAGACCAATGCCCTATATAAGTTAGTGATAGAAAACATCTTTTATTTTTTATTTTTTATTTCTGGTAGAGTCTCATTTTGTTGCCCAGGCTGATCTCAAACTCCTGGCTTCAAACGATCATCCTGCTTCATCCTACCAAGGTGCTGGGATTACAGGCAAAAGACACCATGCCTGCCCACATCTTATTTTCATCTACCCAGTTCACTCCTTTTTTTCTATTTTTTTCTTGTCTATGTAAAGAACACCTAAAAAGCAGCACTTCAGGAAATCCAGATGTTAAAATAAAAAATAGGAAAACCTGCAGTGGGAAAAACCTTAAAGAGTTTTTCAGTATAACCTCATAAAGAAAAATATAACCTCATAAAGAAAAACTTAATAGTATTAACAGAAAAACATCAAATTCAATAATTTCCTCAGGCCGGGCACAGTGGTTCACGCCTGTAATCCCAGCACTTTGGGAGGCCAAGGTGGGCAGATCATTTGAGGTCAGGAGTTCAAGACCAGCCTGACCAACACGGTGAAACCCCCCCCTTCTACTAAAATATAAACATTAGCTGGTTTGGTGGCGTCCGCCTGTAATCCCACCTACTCAGGAGGCTGAGGCAGGAGAATTGCTTGAACCCAGGAGGCAGAAGTTGCAGTGAGCCAATACTGTACCACCGCACTCCAACCTGGGAAACAGTGAGAGACTCAGTCTCAATAGATAAATAAATAAAATAAATTTCCTCAAATTATGACAAAATAGAGCGGTTGCAGAGGGGAAAAAAAAAACCCAGAAAGACAGGGGAAAAAAGGAAATGTAAAAGTTCTTCAAATTCTTACAGTGTAAATACAGGAAATATGTGAAGAAGGTGCTATGTTCAGATCAGCAAAAATTCAAGTGTGACTACATATTTTGCAAGATTATAGGGAAATAGAGTCATACACTGCTAGTGGGAATGGCTAATGTTAACACTTATAGATAGGGAATTTGGCAGTATCTAGCAAAATCACATGTGAATTTCACCTCTGAAATAGCAACTTCAATTCTAGGAATCTATCCCACAAATATACTAGACAGATACGAAAAAAAAAAAATATGCACAAGGTTTTAGTAAAGTCTTATATGTAATAGCAAAAGACTGGGGGAAAAGATCTCTATTCATCAGTAGGGATAAATTAAATATCTACAGTATATCCATCCAATGGAGTACAATATAATAAAAAGGATGACAAAGATCTGTAAATACGTTGCTGTAGAGTGATCTATATAACATACTGTTAAATAAGAAAATCAAGGTGTCAGCAAACAGTGTGGATAGTTTTTCCAAGAATAGTAGTACATGCTTACACATATATTAAAAAAAAGTTAAGCCACCTACTTTTTAAAACAAGTCACTTATAGGGAAAACAGAATAAAGGGAATCAAGATAAAATTAGATTTCTCTGAAAATTACTTCTTTTGAGATGTGATGCTGAAACCATACAAAAAATTTACATAATAAAAATTAAAATGAAAATAAAATGCAATTCCTCACTACAAAAAACAAAATTAAAAACAACAACAACAAACCTAACTCTCTATTCAGTTGGTAGAATACCAAACAGAAATAAACAATTCCAAATGACTTAAAAATAAACTAATTTAAATACACATTCCTAGTGGGACACAGATACCTGGTATATGTGTCATCAGAAACAAGGAAACAAAATAATTTGAAAATCATTTTATTGGTAATTATGTTGGTATTACTGTTGTGAAACTATTTTATATATCTAATAAGACAAAGCATATAAAAGTGGGTTTTTTTGTTTTATTTTTTGTTTGGAGACTGAGTCTCACTCTGTCACCCAGGCTGGAGTGCAGTGGCGCAATCTCAGCTCACTGCAACCTCCGCCTCCTGAGCTCAAGCAATTCTCCTTCCTCAGCCTCCCAAGTAGCTGGGACTACAGGCACCCACTACCACGCCTGGCTAATTTTTTCTATTTTTAGTAGAGACGAGGTTTCAACATGTTGGCCAGGCTAGTCTCGAACTACTGACCTCAAGTAATCTGCCTGCTTTGGCCTCCCAAAGTGTTGGGATTACTTGCATGAGCCACCGTGCCCAGCCCCAAATAAGTTATTAAATTAACATCATTAAGAACAAAGACAGTAGACCCAAAAGCCTTTAAAAGAAAAAATGATACATTTGATGACATAAAGAAATATATTTTCCCCACGGCAATAGCCATCATAAGCAAAGACAAAAGACTAGGGAAAAAACTGAGTTAAAATTTTAGTAATGGCCAGGCGCAGTGGCTCAGGTCTGTAATCCCAACACTTTCGGAGGCAGAGACAGGACAATCACTTGAGGCCAGGAGTTCATGACCAGTCTAGCCAACATGGTGAAACCCGTTCTCTACTAAAAATACAAAAACTAGCCAAGCATGGTGGCGTATGCCTGTAATCCCAGCTACCCGTGTGGCTGAGGCATGAAAATTGTCTGAACCCAGGAGACGGAGGTTACAGTAAGCTGAGACTGCACCACTGCACTCTATCCTGGGCAACAGAACCAGACTCTGTCTCAAAAAAAAAAAAAAAAAGTACACACACACGTATATACATTAACAACTAGTATCACAGCAAAGGGCCAATTTCTCCAAAATACCTTATTTCATCAAACCTATAAAACTATTACATAATATACCACTATTTTATGTACTGTGCAAAAATTTTTATTTTTAAGAGATGGAGTCTCACTATGTTGCCCAGGTAGTCTCAAACTCCTGACCTAAAGCAATTCTCCCACCTCAATTTCCTAGAGTGCTAGGATTACAGGCGTGAGCCACTATGCCTGGCCAAAAACAGTTTTTAAAAATAATTAAAGCATATCACGTTATCTTATAAGATGCATCTAGATTTCAAAGACGTCAAAATGTGAAAAAAAAAGTGTATCTTAGACTAAATATAAAAAGAATTCCTATGAATAATATTCTAAAGACCAGATAGAGAAACAGGCTAAGGATATTAACTGACAATTATTTTAGAAAAGAATTAGACTATACATATGAAATGATATTCAACCTCACAAAAAATAAAATGGAAATTAAAACTATACTGAGATACTAGTTTTCATTGGCAAAGATCAAAGGTTGATGACATTATGACAGATATGTGGGGAAACAGATAACGTTCAGATATTGATGGAACAAGTGTAAATCTGGTATGCCAAAATTAGAAATGGACCTGTCCTGATAAAGCAGTGCAACTTTTAGGAATTCATTCTACAGATACGCTTGTATGTCTGCAAAATAACCCATATAGAAGGCTAATTTACACATTATTTTAGAAAAGAATTAAAAAGTTGACAACACTAAATATTTATCAATAGGTGCACTTGGTTAATGGTATATAATACAATGGAATACTATGCACTCACTGAAAAGAATGAGGTGTTTTTATGAACTCTTACAGATGGTCTCCAAGATAAGTTAAAGGAAGATCATGCACAGTATCTTACCAATTGTGTAACATGGGAGGTGGAAATATTTCTCTTCTTTATAATGCATAAAACATTCCCAAAGTGATAAATAACAAACTGGGAACACCATTTGCCTCTGGGGTGGAGAAAGTGGGTAACTGGGGTTTATAAATTAAAAATATTAGGTCTTCTTTTGAGGTAACAATTTTTTTTGTATATAACGTAAAAGAAAAAAATATTTTAAGCAACACTTGCCTTTTTTCCTTTTGAGGTTTCAGAATCCTCATCTTCATCCACACTGAGCAGATTTGTCCCACTACACAGAAAATAAGGGGAAAAAAACCTTAAGTAGCAATTATAATCCTTATATTACATTCTGAGGTTTTATCCTCTATGTTCACCTAATTCAGGGAATCAGCAAACTTTTTCTGTAAAGGGCCAGACCATAGGCTTTGCAGGTCATAGGGTCTCTGTAGCAGCTACTCTTATTTTGTATGAAAACAGCCATAAATAATACATGTAGCTATGTTCCAACAAAAATTACTAATTAGATGGCACGCAAGATTAGCCCATGGATCATAGTTTGCTGAACCCTATAATAAATGAACACATAATTCTGTTTATTTAGCTACGGATTTTATTTATTCTCACTTATTTTTCCTTTCTGTCTTAGATTGAAAATTAAGGATAGAAAGACAAGAGAAACAAAATAATGGAGAAGAAATGAACTGAAAGGAAAGAAAGTCTTAGCTAATGAAAAGGAAGTAATTCCAGTGTTATTACCACGGTAAAATAGTATACTTCCACCACTCTTGGAAATATCAACCCTTCACTGAGAAATCACTGGCCTAAAATTCTAAAAGATTAAATTATCATGTTATCATGTTAATAGATAACATGAACCTGTTAATAGACACATGTTCAAAAAGCTGATGTCCCTGACACTCATGATGAACTAAAAACTACAATTCATAAATGAAATGTACAGAACAGGTAGCACCTTAAAGACAGCTTTTAAAAAATGTGTAACTATAGTAAATCTGCCACCAAAGAAAGTCAAATACAACCTTTTCGAAGACAACTCAGCTAAAGTATTTATTGTAAAGTTCTAGATATTTACACAAAAATGTAAAATGTTTTATTGCAATGTTTATGTACATCCCAAATTGTTTTAATGATAAAAGTTATCTCGTAAACATTTTTACAAACATGTTTAAGAGGTGGTATATTTTCTATGCAGCTTAATTTCAGATTTAACTCTAATTTTTCAAAAGTATATGCATACTGAATATAACAATAATTGTTTAATATTTTAAAGTAATCAGAAAAAGTATAAAAGAAATGAAAGAAAGAAAACCATAAAATACTGATTTTAAATGAGAGACTTACCAGTTCAAAGCTCTCCTTCAAATAAAACTTCAAATCAACATCTCATCGGTGAAGGCACATAAAGTGGTAATGATGAACGGAGCTGTTGCCCAGACAGAAGTGAAGCACCTACAATATTTAGCCAATATATTCTGAATGACTTCTTGTATAAAAATTTCTCTAACATATTTATAGTTTTGGTAGAACTTCGTGTGTACATTTGTGTATCTCTGAATTTGTTGTTTATTTTGGCCAGCAGAAAACGAGATCAATAAATCAAAAACCTAAAAACAATGTTTTCTTGTTTGCTTTTGTTTTTTTGAGACGGAGTCTTACTCTGTCGCCCAGGCTGGAGTGCAATGGCATGATCTGGGTTCACTGCAACCTCTACCTCCTGGGTTCAAGTGATTCTCCTGCCTCAGCCTCCTGAGTAGCTGGGATTACAGGTGTGTGCCACCACACCCAGCTAATTTTTTGTATTTTTAGTAGAGATGAGGTCTCACCATGTTGGCCAGGCTGATCTTGAACTCCTGACCTCAAATGATCCACCTGCCTTGGCCTTCCAAAGTGTTAGGATTACAGGCATGAGCCACTGTGCCCAGCCAAAAACTGAATGTTGAATTTTAAAAACAAATCTCACGACATACAAAAAGTTCTATTAAAACTATCATTTAAAATTTTTACACAACAGTCATTCCAAGTAGATTAACAAAGTGTAATGAACACTTTGCTTAACTTCTGTCTGGATAAACACCTGTGTTTATCATTTATAATGGTTCTGCTTTCTCTGGTGAGAATCTGACCTAAGATGGATGTGGTAGGGGTGTGGTCACAACTGGGGAAGAAAGATACTACAGTATTTCAACTTTCATACAAAATGCAAGGGTCTTAATCTGGGTTCACTTACTCATGATAAATGGTGGCTTTTCAAATTGCTGCCTGAACAGAATGCCTTTTTAAAAAACAAAAAACAATTTCCTTATTTTGAAGCCTTCCATTGTACAGTCAATTTTTAATTATAAGGTTACATGTATTAAAGCATATATTTATACATTTCAAAAGATGGAGAAAATAACAGTAAAATAATTTATCAATAAAGAACTGCTTTTTCTTTCCTTAAAGCAACTGTGAAAGAGTTAAATGTTTTCTTAAGAATACCATATTCCTAAAAATATTTCCATGGAATAGAAATTGTTTTTCTAACGAGAAGTTTTATTCTTATAAAATATCTGAGGGAAAAAAAAAATCCTTACTCTTTATCTGTATCTCCTTCACTTTCTTCTTCATGATCAAAGCTCCAATTATTTTTAAAACCTCCATCTCTCTTAGACTCTGATCTAGCCAAAGCTGAAATAAAAACAAACTGCAATAAGTATTCATTAATAGAGCTATTCAATATAAACAAATGTGAGCATTTCCCAAGCTCTTTGATTATTCTAGATTTTGTTTTAATTGGCTTGTCTTTGTCTATTTTTTGTAAACATCTGATTTCCTCCAAAGAGAAAAAAGCATTAAAATCTGTTTTTACTAATTCATAGTCATCCATACATGTGTTTGCTACACAAAGAAGCTCAGATTAGAAAGCTATAATAAAAATAGAGGGCACATGAATATGTATTAATATATAAAATCAGCCCTAAAACTCATCTTTGATCACTGATTCTAGAAATAAGTACCTATAAATAGTTTGCTTGCCTTCTTCACGAGAACTATATGCAGACTGCTAGACTCTGCCTTAAACTCACTGATACCTGCCTTTTAACAGAAGAAAAACAAAACAAGGTTTCCTGCTTTGGCAATGTAGTTAAAACTTGACAACTTGAAAAACTCTAGATCAGAACACTAAATGTGCTCATTATGAATTTTAAAAAATTTTATAAGTGCATGGCTGAAACCCCTTGAAGCCATTAACAACTAGAAAGTGGGAACCCGGAGAGCTAAATGAAATTCCAAAGATGGCATTTCTTTTTCGGTACTGTATGACTAAAAACCCGATGTCCTAGAACCCAGGCTTTATTAGGTTAACCTCAAGGCCCCAGCAAAATGAGAAGTCAGACTGAAAACCAGACAAGCTGAAGGGCAACACTCTGACTGGGTGAACTAGGGAAAAACAAAACAAAACAAAAAACTCACTGAAGACGCAGCGGGGTGGGTAATTCTGATGTCTTACACTTGGTTCTGGCTTTTTGAGTTGAACTAAAGACAAAGTATATCCACCCCATGGTCAGTGCTATGGTCTGAATGTTCCCAAATTTATATGGTGAAATCCTAACCCCAAGATACAGATGGTATTAAGAGGTGGGGCCTGTGGGAGCTGATTAGACCACGAGAGCACACCTCTCATGAATGGGATTGGTGCCCTTATCAAAGAGGCCCAAGGGAGATTGTTTGCCCCTTCCATTCCGTGGCAAGACAGCCAGAAGGTACCATTTGTGAAAAAGTGGGACTTTACCAGATACTGAATCTGGACATCTTGATCTAACTTCTCAGCCTCCAGAATTCTGAGAAATGTGAGGTTTAAAAGCTTCTCAGTCTATGAACTTCAACAGAGCAGCCCGAATGAACCAAGACAGTTAGGAAATCCCTAACCATAAGAGACCACAATTAACTAGGGTATGTAGTCAGAATTTTCACAACGTACAAGGCCATGAAAAACCCATAATTAAAATACCCTCCCACGAAAAGATGCTCAGCATCACTAACCATTAGAAAATGCAAATCAAACCCATAATGAGATACTACTTCTCACTCATTAGGACAGCTTTTTTTTCTCTTTTTTTTTTTGAGGTAAGGTAGCCCAAGCTGGAGTGCAGTGGCGCCATCATAGCTCACTGCAGCCTTGACCTCTTGAGCCCAAGTGATCTTCCTGCCTCAGCCTATGGAGTAGCTGGGATCACAGACACATGCCACCATGCTGAGGCAATTTTTACATTTTTTTGTAGAGGTGAGGTCTTGCCATTTTGCCCAGGTTGGTCTCGAACTCCTGGCCTCAATCCATCCTCCCTGCCTCAGTCACTCAAAGTGCTGGGAATACAGGTGTGAGCCACCCTGCCCGGTTGCTATTATTTACTTTTAAAAATGGAAAGTAGGCCGGGCGCGGTGGCTCAAGCCTGTAATCCCAGCACTTTGGGAGGCTGAGACGGGCGGATCACGAGGTCAGGAGATCGAGACCATCCTGGCTAACACTGTGAAACCCCGTCTCTACTAAAAAATACAAAAAAGCTAGCCGGGCGAGGTGGCGGGCGCCTGTAGTCCCAGCTACTCGGGAGGCTGAGGCAGGAGAATGGCGGGAACCCGGGAGGCGGAGCTTGCAGTGAGCTGAGATCCGGCCACTGCACTTCAGCCTGGGCGACAGAGCGAGACTCCGTCTCAAAAAAAAAAAAAAAAAAAAAAAAAAAAAAAATGGAAAGTAACAAGTATTGGCTAGGACATGGGAGAAATTGGAACTCTTGTGCATTGCTAGTGGGAATTAAAAACAGTTCAGGCACTGTAGAAAAGAATTTGGCAGTTCCTCAAAAAGTTAAACATAGAATTACCATATGAGCTAGCAATTTCACTTCTAAGTAGACATCTAAAATAACAAAAGCATGTATTCAAACAGACACTTGTATGCCAATGTTCACAGTAGCATTATTCACAGTAAGCTAAATGGTGGAAACAACACAAATTTCTATCAACAGATTAATAAAATATAGTATGTGCGTACATATGTACACACACACACACACACATAGACACAATGGAATGTTATTCAGCCTTAAAGGGATACAAATTGGATACAGGATACAAGATGGAAGAACCCTAAAAACAGTTACTAAGTGAAATAAGCCAGATGCAAAAGGACAAATATTGTATGATTCCACATACATGAGGTACCCAGAAGAGGCAAATTCATAGAGACAGAAAGTAGAATGAAGGTTACCAGAGGCTAAGAGAAATGGAGAATTACTGTTTAATAGGTACACAGTTCTTGTTAATGATGATTTAAAAGATCCAAAAATAAATATTGGTGGTGGCTGCACAACATTATAAATGTACTTAATACCAAGGAACTGTATAAATGTACACTTAAAAATTGTTAAACAGTAACTTTTATGTTATGTATATTATACCACAATAAAAAACTGCTTTTAAAAGGGGGGAAAAAAACAGCCTGAAAGTGACTAACACAAGCAAACACAAATCCTCTCTAAAAAATATAAAACTTCAATGCAAGCCCGAAAAAAAAGTTTCAGAAATATCATGAACAGGAGGAAATAAGTCTTAATGAGCAAACTACCAGTATACATTAAACTTCTCAACATGTATACTGGGATTGAAAACATAAGTAAATAGGCCGGGTGCGGTGGCTCACGCCTGTAATCCCAGCACTCTGGGAGGCCGAGGCAGGTGGATCACGAGGTCAGGAGATCGAAACCATCCTGGCTAACATGGTGAAACCCCATCTCTACTAAAAAAAAATACAAAACATTAGCTGGGCATGGTGGCGGGCGCCTGTAGTCCCAGCTACTTGGGAGGCTGAGGCAGAAGAATGGCGTGAACCCGGGAGGCGGAGCTTGCAGTGAGCAGAGACCGTGCGTCACTGCACTCCAGCCTGGGTGACAGAACAAGACTCTGTCCCCCCCGCAAAAAAAAAAAAGAAAACATAATAAATAGTAGATAATAGAAACAAGGTTTCTCCCTGTCAGATAAAGAAGTTACAAATAAACAAGAGAAGAAAGAATGAACCCTGTGGTACTAGGTTACAGTCAGACATACCAGCATGAACTCACATTTATTTAATACATATACAGATGAACAGGTATGTTGTAACATGTGTTAGTATAGAGAGTTAGGACTGCTTTCTTAGAGGGTCTAGAAGCAGTGACACCCCAGTAGCAACAAACACACCTACAACTAGATCTTGGTTTCTATATACCATTCTCTCTAATAAAAGGAGCCAGGGCTCCTAGAAGAAATGACTGATTCTAGGCCAGAGGCAGAAAAAAACGCCAACATGAACCTGGTGTAACTTACAGGGTCAGAATGCAAGAAAGTCATTTTTTTTTTTAAAGATGGCGGAGTATCAAAAGGTTATGGAAGGCAACTTGAAAGAATTCCCAATGGCCAAAGTTGGAACAATTTTAGCAAAAATAAGTAACATTGGCATTGGATTATAACTCCTAAATAAAATAAACATTCCAAAATCTATACTGATAAAAACAGATGATTGAATAAATAAATAAATGGAAAGAAGGGACACATGTTCCTTATAGAAGAATTCCAAATAATATAAGCATATACTCCCTTCTCCAAAGGTAAAAATGAATTTTCCTTGAGTACGGGCTCACCTTGGTAACTTACTTCAAAAACACAGACCTAAAAGGGGGGAAAAACAAACTGACAATGGAGACAGTGGAGACTACCTCAGCCAAGTGATCATAGTTAACATTCATAGTGACATGTCTTATTCATGGCATGCACACTTCAATATGGTATGATGAAAATAGCACTTCAGCACTGTGATCTTTTCCCTAAAACTCATAATCCCAGTTTAATCATAAGAAAACATCAGACAAACCCAACTTGAGGGACATTGTATAAAATACCTGTATACAGTACTTTGTAAAACTGCCAAGGTTATGAAAAACAAGGAAAGATTAAGAAACTGTGAAAGAACACAGTATACTAAGGAGACAAGACAAATCAAATCCGAAGTCTTGGATTGGACTCTCGAATACGAAAAAGGCGTTAATGGAATTACTGGTGAAATACAAAATAAAGTTTGTAGTTCAGGTAATAGTAATACCACTATCACACAAATGTTAAATTTCATAGTTGTGACAAACATACACTGGCTATATTTGGTGGCAACATTAGTGGAGGTTGAGTAAAAAGTTACATAGAAATTCTCTAAACTGGCCAGGCGCAGTGGCTCACGCCTGTAATCCCAGCACTTTGGGAGGTGGAGGCGGAGGCAGGCGGATCACCTGAGGTCGGGAGTTTAGACCAGCCTGACCAACATGGAGAAACCCCATCTCTATTAAAAATACAAAATTAGCCGGGCGTGGTGGTGCATGCCTGTAACCCCAGCTACTCAGGAGGCTGAGGCAAGAGAATCGCTTGAACCCAGGAGATGGAGGTTGTAGTGAGCCAAGATCACACCATTGCATTCCAGCCTGGGCAACAAGAGCGAAGCTCCATCTCAAAAAAAAAAAAAGGAAAGAAATTATCTAAACCAGCTTTAAAACTTCTGTTAAATGTATTCCAAAATAAAAGGTTTTAAAACACCAAAGGCTGGGTGCGGTGGCTCATGCCTGTACTCTCAGCATTTTGCGAGGCTGAAGCGGGCAGATCACTTTAGCCCAGGAGTTTGAGACCAGCCTGGGCAACATGACAAAATCCTGTCTCTACAAAAAAACACAAAAAAACTAGCCTGGCATGGCGGTGCTTGCCCGTAGTACCAGCTACTGAGGAGACTGGGATAGGAGGATTGGACGGAAGATCAATTGAGCCTGGGAGGTTGAGGCCGCAGTGAGCCATGATCACACCACTGCAATCCAGCCTGGGTGACACAGCGGAACAGTCTCAAAAATACATAAATAAAAATTAAAAAACACAATGTAAAATGAACCTATGTTTCAAAAGTCAAAAGAGATGTTATAATATTTACGCACTAAAGGAACTAGGGTTCTTTACACAGATTTTTTTTTTTTTTTTTTGAGACGGAGTCTTACTCTGTTTCCTGGGCTATAGTGCAGTGGTGCAATCTCAGCTCACTGCAACCTCTGCCTCCCGGGTTCAAGCAATTCTCCTGCCTCAGCCTCCTGAGTAGCTGGGATTACAGGCACACGCTACCACGCCCGGCTAATTTAGTATTTTTAGTACAGATGGGGGTTCACCATGTTGGTCAATCTCGAACTCCTGACCTTGTGATCCACCTGCCTCGGCCTCCCAAAGCATTGGGATTACAGGTGTGTGCCACTGCGCCTGGCTGTTTACACACAATTCTAGCAAACTCAAACATACTCTAATTGATATTAGATTAGAACCTCTGTGGAAGTAATAATTTCCAATGAGAGAAAAAAAAAAAGAGATTATAAAAAGAAAAGAGATTTTTTTAAGTTTGGGGGCAACTTGGAGTGGGGACAAAAATTAAAAATCTTCAGAAGTCCTCGAGAGTATCACTACATTTCAATAGCCTGTTATAGCTGACATTAGTAATTATGACAGTAGTTATAATTATGGACATTATGTCCACTATATTCTAGTTAGAAAATTAAGGAGATGGAAAGAAAAAGATTAAGGAGAGATCCCAGTTAAATATCACAAATTAAACACATAAAGTTTTCTCCATATCCTCCACTAAAATGACAATAATGGAAAGAGGAGGAAAAGTAGCAACCCATAAGAACAAAAAGAACAAGAGAGGAGATAATAGAAGAGAGATTAACAAAAGTGAAAAAAGATAAACATTTGGTGGAGAAATAGAACCAGTATAGTTGACCTAAGAAAGCAAAAACCTAAATGTCTATGAGGGCACAAGTGAACACAAGAAGCAAAAGAAGATTTTTAATACTGCTATATCAATAAAATAAATTGAATTTATTATTATAAATCTTCCCCAAAAAAGAAGAACTCAGGCTCAGAGGGCTTAGCCACTAATTCCTTTCAAACTTTTAAAAAATAGCACCAATCTTATCTGAACTTTTGCAGAAAATAAAAAAGGAACACTTTGCAGCTCATTTTATGAAGTCAGAATACTTGATCCCAAACTTGACAATGACATTCAAGGAAGGAAAATTACTAAGGAATCTCACATAAAGACAGATATAAACCTTAAAGAAAATATTAGCAAATCAAACTCAGTGATATATAACACATTACAATTAGGTAGGGTCTATTCTAAAAAGCAAAAGTAAATGTTTGAAAATCATGAATGTAATTTACAATATCCACTCACAACAAACAAAAACTCTTAGCAGGCAGGGCATGGTGACTCATGCCTGTGATCCCAACACTTTGGGAGGCTCAGGTGGGTGGATCACTTGAGGTCAGGAGTTTGAGACCAGCCTGGCCAATGTTGCAAAACCCCGTCTCTACTAAAAATACAAAAATTAGCCAGGTGGCGCCTGTAATCCCAGCCACTCGGGAGGCTGAGGCAGGAGAATCGCTTAAACCCAGAAGGCAGAGGTTGAGTGAGCTGAGATCGTGCCACTGCACTTCAGCCTGGGCAACACAGCAAGACTCTGTCTCAAAAAAAATGAAACAAAACAAAAAAATCCTCTTGGCAGGATAGGCGAGATAATCCTAGCACTTTGGGAGGCCAAGGTGGGTGAATCACTTGAGATCAGGAGTTCAAGACCAGCGTGGCCAACATGGGGAAACCCTGTTTCTACTAAAAATACAAAAATGAGATGGTTGTGGTGGTGCATGCTTGTAATCCCAGCTAATTGGGAGGCTGAGGCAGAAGAATTGCTTGAACCTGGGAGGTGGAAGTTGCAGTGAGCTGAGATCAGGCCACTACTGAACTCTAGCCCGGGTAACAAAGTGTGTGAGACTCTGTCTCAAAACAACAACAACAACAAAAAACTGGCAAACCAGGAATAGGAAGGCACTTCCGTAATCTGAAATAGGAATAACTCCCCAGACCTTCAGCAAACATCTAACTCTTCCCCAGCAATAAACTATCAACAAGTCTACTGAAGTACACAGTGAAGGCCAAATTTGGCGGGGTCATAGTTTTCTTTACTTTTCTATTGTTGGTGCAGTAAAGGGAGAAAAATCACTAGGGAACCATTATATTAATAACTGGGGGATTCAGGCATGAATCATCAATGGATGCTGAATCAGTGGGTGAAATGTGGTAAGAAACAAGTTACTTACAAGGTTTCAAAGTATCTCCCCACACAATATTTATTAATTTCAAAGAGAAAGATAGTGGCTGGGTGCAGTGGCTTGCACCTGTAACTCCAGGACTTTGGGAGCCAAGGCAGGTGGATCCAAGGTCAGGAGTTCGAGACCAGCCTGGCTGATATGGTTATACCCCAACTCTACTAAAACTACAAAAAAATTAGCCTGGGGTGGTGGTGCACACCTGTAATCCCAGCTACTCGGGAGGCTGAGACAGGAGAATGGCTTGAACCCGGGAGGCAGAGGTTGCAGTGAGCGAAGATCGCGCCATTGCACTCCAGCCTGGGCGACAGAGCCAGACTGCATCTCGAAAAAAAAAAAAAAGATAGTAACTTTCAGCAGAAAAATCTGGCGAACACCACCTTAACTAAGTGATCAATTGATCAATTTCCCCAACAACAAGACAAATTGACATCATGGTCCTCTCGAAATGACACACTGAGAAAAACAAAAAATCATTTTTATGGCATTCCTTATATTTTTAAAAAAATGCATAACCTGACTTGAATCATAAGGAAATACCAGATAAACACAAATTGGGATTAAACTACAAAATAACCATCCTGTTTTCTTAAACAATGTTAAGGTCAAGAAAGACAAAGTCTGAAAAGCTATTTCCAGATTAAAGAAGACAAAAGGGATATGACAAATCAATGCAAACATCATTCTGTATCAGATCCTGAACCCAGAATTTTTTCTCTTTTGCTATTAAGGAACATTTTTAGGTCAACTAATGAAAGTGGAAAAATGTTTGTAGATTATAGTATTGTATCAATGTTAATTTTCTGAGTTTTATAACTACATTGCAGTAACTTAAGAGAATGTATATTTCCTAAACAAAAGTAGGCGTAAGTTACACAATAAAGTAGTTAGGGTTAAATGAGCAGCATGTCTGAAATTTACTTTCAAAGGGCTAAAAAAAAAAACAAAACTCTAGTGCTTTCATTTTCATTATCATTTAGTGTTACACAGTATAAATATAATCGCTTATGTATATATCCCCCATTTGTGGAAATTTAGGTTACATTCACCTTCTTACTGTTACACACATTGCTACTATGAACATTTTAGTATGTCTCATATTGCTATTAAGAACTTTTTTTTTTTAAGTTTGTTTCCTTGTGCATGTGTGTTTCTCCAGGGCAGAGGTCATCAGTCTTTTTCTGTAAAGGGCCAGATAGTAAATATCTTACACTGTGTAGTCCATACAGTCTCTGTCAGTTACTCAACCTTGCCATTTCAATGAGAAGGCTGGGATAATGCAAATAGGTATTGGTATGTTGCAATAAAACTTTATTTAAGGGCAATGACATTTGAATTTCATGTAATTTGCATGTGTCATGAAACATTCTTCTTTTGACTTTTTCCCTCCAGTCATTAAAAATATAAAAGCCATTCTGAGCTCATGAGCCTCTTAAAAACAGAATGCTGGCCAAATTTGGCTGGGTCATAGTTTTCTTTTTTTTTTTTTTTAAGATAGAATCTCGCTCTGTCACCCAGACTGGAGTGCAGGGCACAATCTTGGCTCACCACAACCTCTACGTCCTGGGTTCAAGTGACTCTCGTGCCTCGGTCTCCCAAGTAGCTGGGATTACAGGCATGTGCCATGATGCCCAGCTGATCTTTGTATTTTTAGTAGCGAGGGGGGTCTCACCATGTTGCCCAGGCTGGTTTTGAACTCCTGGCCTCAAGTGACCTGCCCACTTTGGCCTCCCAAAGTGCTAGGATTACAGACGTGAGCCACCATGCCCGGACTGGGGCATAGTTTTCTGATACCTGACCTAGGGTATCCCTTAGCAATGGAATGATTTAGTCCTCAGGGATGTGCAATTTCAAGTTCAATAGGTATTGCCAAATTGACCTCCAAAGTGGTTTCAGTAGCCGTTTTTAAGTTTTCCTGTTTCTATGCATCATCTCCCACTGTAGTGATGTTTTAATTTCTGATAGTCTCATAGGGTTATCAGACAGCTTACACCTATAATCCTAGCGTTTTGGGTGGCTAAGGCAAGAGGATTGCTTGAGGCCAGAAGTTGAGACCAGCTTAAGCAGCACAGTGACACTCTGTCTCTATAAAAATAAAAAAATCAGCTGGCTGTGGTGGCACATGCCTGTAGTGCCAGCTACTCAAGAGACTGAGGCAGGAGGATCCCTTGAGCCCAGGAGTTTGAGACTGCAGTGAGCCATAAGTGTACCACAATTATGAATATGAGAAAAACTCATAAGAAAAATGTAACTTAGAAATATAAATGCAGCAAAAGGAAATATAAATATAAATATAAATGTGAAAGTTAGGAAAGCAATTTTATGTGGCTTTGTAGGCTACAGCCCAAGTCGTTCTCAAGAACTATCAAGATTTTTCAAAGCCTTGAGTCACCATGTTACAAGTCTTGAGTACCCTGCTGTAGAGGCCATCTAAAGAGGTCTTTAGACTGCAGACATGGAACTTCCCAACCAAACCACACAAGCCACCACCAAATCATCCCTGCAGATGCTACATGAAGAAGAAAAACCACCTAGTTAAGCCTTTCTCAAGTCCCTGATCTTCAAAACCTGTATCTTAGGGTACAGAAGACAAACCAATAGATCACTACTATTTTCAAGATAAAGTCTTAAAATATTATATTTCTGGATGTCATATTAAATTAGACCCCTCTGTGAGCTACCAAAACCAAAATATTCTTTCCCTTAGGACCCCAGCTTCACTAGGCTATCTATTTCTATGTACCTTTCAGCAGGATGCTAGCATAGTCAGTTCAGTTCATTAGTCAGGCAGTAGTTTAGTGCTACAGGTGTTGCCAGAAACTCCTTAGCTTTCTATGGAATGAAAAAGTCTAGCAATGATACCTATTCCAAAGTGGTGCAGTTGGTGCTACCTTTACACAGAATACACAATCTCTTAAAAATACACTTATCTCAAGCTGAAGCACACAAACTTAGAAGCCAGAAATTAAACTGAGAAATGACTGCATGAGATAAGTAGTTCCAAATGTTTCTTATGCTCTAAAGTGAGAGGATCATCAAAGTGTCAGGGAATTCAGAATTCTGTGAGACAGACCAATGAAATTTGAGGAACACTTTAACTCTCAAAGTGAAAATACATAATTCAAGAAGATGGACAGTTTCATAAAAAGCTTACATTAACAGAGACTCAAGAAACAAGTGAAGTCTGTAAATGGTGAAAGCAAAGGAGACTGAGGAGCTGATATCCAAACTTGTGAAGGAGAAGCTGATAAACAGCCTCAGACTTATTTGCTATTATGATTTACTAAATCATTCTTTGGTATCTCCTGTGGTTAAAAAATGAAAACCAACTTGGGCTGAAAGCAGAAGATCAAATGCCAAAATGTTTGGAATCCCACTTCATTCAAATAGTGACCGCTGGGGTTATGAAGAAAGAGAAGTTATTGGTTTCCACAGAAGTAGAGCGAGCAGGGGTCATGGCAGTTAAGAAGTAGTACCTTCATCTTGTCTCCAGAATTTAGTGCTAGATAAGTAGGAGGTTATGAGGGTACAAAGTTTGTAGATTTTTGAATATATGAAACAACACGGTTACTAAACAGTTTAAATTCTCCAAGCCTAGGAGAATTTCTAGTTCCTCATTGTCCACTCTTTATCAAAAATGAAAAGTGAATTTACCATCTTTTGGATGCCAGCACTTTGTAATTTTTTTCTCCCATTCTGTTTCAAAGACTGTAATGCAGTGAATTTGGGAGGGGAAAAAACATCTTCAAAAAGTATAAAATGTGTTTGAAATAGCAAGTCCTCTCTCACCCCACCCCCAAACAAAACAAACAAAAACAACCTCCAAAGGCAAGATCAGAACATAGCTGTTGTCATACTACTCCAGGCTAGTTTCAGATGGCTTCAAAGTAGCTGTTGTTAAACTAGGACAAGGCAGACTGTCCAAACATCCCAGTGTGCCTGGTACTATCCCAATTTTAGCACTGAAAGCCCCATATACTCTGAAGATGATAGGTCCTAAGTTTTGCCAATGGATGCAGAAGATTCTGGGAAGCACAAAATCCAAAGGTAGACAAAAAAATTAGGGGCCAAAAGCAACCCAGTTTTTAGTGTCAAACGGATATGACACAGATTATCTATCACTTTCTGTAACTGTAGCCATTGTTTTATTACCTGATGATGGCAACCATCATTTGCAGTTCACAATAATGGATTATCCATTGTTGCATCATCCTAAGTAATATGACTTAGGTATGCAATTTAAGTGTACTGTAACTGTGAGCATTAACAGTCTGTGACTTAGTGGATTAACTGGCACTTTGTATCAAGATACTGTTTTATTTTTAATATCGTGAATAGTATGACCATTTCTAAGAGCTTAAGTAATGAAAATGACAGTATGACCCAGGCATCACTAAATGAAAGAAAAAACAAAAGGAAAGAAAAGTTTCTAACATTCTTCCTCTTTTGTCCATACTTATGCTTGCCTAGTTTCAGAAATTCCTGAATCCATTCCCAATCAACCAAAAATTAAACTAAGGCCAGGTGGCTCACACTTCTAATCCCAGCACTTTGGGAGGCTGAAGTGAGTGGATCAGTTGAGGTCAGGAGTTTGAGACCAGCCTGGACAACATGGAGAAACCCCATCTCTACAAAAAATAGAAAAATTAGTCAGGTGTGGTGGTGCGTGCCTGTAATCCCAGTTACCAGGGAGGCTGAGGAAGGAGAATCGCTTGAATCTGGAAGGAAGGCGGAGGTTGCAGTGAGCTGAGATGGTGCCACCACACTCCAGCCTGGGCAACGGAGCCAACACTCCGTCTCAAAAAACAAAACAAAACAAAACAAAACACTAAACTAATGAAAGTTTCTGTTGCTATTTATATCTTTGAAATAAATTACTAATTAAGTTGCCAATTTTGTTTTGTCTTTCTTTAGCTTCCCAAACTGTCCAAAAGTTGGATTTTCGGTTTCTTAAGAATTGTCATTTAAAATACTATATGACTGCTGAAAAATACTATGGCTGTTGAAAGAATGGGGAAAAAATACCAGGTAGGTATGGGAGACAAAAGATGGCTGTATAGATTAAGATAGCTGCAAATAATTTGTCATTCTTCCCACTGAAGGGTGGAATCTACTCCCTCTCTCCTTCAATCAGGGCCGGCTCTGTGTTCTTTTGGCTAATACAATATGGAAGAAGTAACACTGTAAATTTCCAAAGCTGGGCCGCAAGAGATTTGTGGCTTTCCGTTTTTGCCTTCTTAAAAGTGCTGCTTCATCAATAAAACTTCTCCATAATAACTTATTATTTTTCCTTCTCTTGTTCGGTTGCCCCTTCCTTTAGGGGGAGGTACAGGAAAAAGAGATAAGAGTAAGAACAGGGAAGCAAAGTGATGAGGAAGAGGAGAGAGAGGAAGGAAATGCTGAAGAAAGCTGAAGCTATTAAGTCGGTCCCAGGCTACAGTCTGACTTCCCCAATAACTTAAGCTGTGCCACACAACCCTTCTATACCTCAAGTTCCTCAAATATTCAACATACTTTTCTAATAGCAACAGGAATACTCAACTTATGAAAGTCTAGCCATACAAAGTATGTAATTTCATTCTCTTTCCTCTCTCATTACAACACTGGTCAAAATCAGTTACTATCTAGAAAAAGGTAGTCAGTGAGCCGGGCGCGGTGGCTCAAGCCTGTAATCCCAGCACTTTGGGAGGCCGAGATGGGCGGATCACGAGGTCAGGAGATCAAGACCATCCTGGCTAACACGGTGAAACCCCGTCTCTACTAAAAAATACAAAAACCTAGCCGGGCGTGGTGGCGGGCGCCTGTAGTCCCAGCTACTCGGAGGCTGAGGCAGGAGAATGGCGTGAACCCGGGAGGCGGAGCTTGCAGTGAGCTGAGATCCGGCCACTGCACTCCAGCCTGGGCGACAGAGCGAGACTCCTCAAAAAAAAAAAAAAAAAAAAAAAAAAAAAGAAAAAGGTAGTCAGTGAAAGAAAAACAAGGCAAACTAAAATTCAAGTAGAAGAGAAAACAAGCAAGGAAAGGAAGCTGTTTTTCTTTTCTCTATCTGCTAATAAAATAAATAATATCAAGTTACACGGAGTGCTTATTATATGCCTGGAATTGCTGTAAGTAATATATATTACCTCAATCCTTATGGCAATCTTAAGGTAACCACAATTATTATTTTTTAATGACAATTATTATCTTTGTTTTACAGCTGAGAAAACACAGAAAGGTTAAGTAATCTATCCAAGATCACACAGCTAACAAGTAGTAGAGCCAGATGTTGAACCTCAGCATTCTGACTTTTGAATTCATATTCTCAATGCTTTTCTACTGAAAAATCACTTTCTTTTCTCCCTCCTCTCTTTCCCCCCTCCTTTCCTCTTCTTTCTTCCTCCCTCCCTCTCTTTTTTTCTTTCTTTCTTCTCAGCTCTGTACCCAGCCTGAAGTGCAGTGTCATGAACTGCAGGCCTCAACCTCCTGGGCTCGAGCAACAAGCAATATTCCCACCTCAGCCTCCTAAATTGCTGGGACTTCGGGTGCATTCTGTGACATCTGGCTAATTTTTGTATTTTTTGTAGAGGTGGGGCCTCGCTATGTTGCCCAGGCTGGTCTTGAACTCCTGGGCTCCAGCAATCCTCCTGTCTTGGCCTCCCAAAGTGTTATCTCAGGATAACAGGTATGACCCACTGCACTTTGCCTGAAAATCACTTTCATTCCAAGTGAGGTTCCACTTTACTATTTCAAGTACATGAACTCACATGATAAACAATTTATTTATCACTTTAACTGGGATGAAATCAGGAAATAAACATACTTAAGTAAGGAGTAAATAAGGAATGACACCATGATGTAGTTTCCAAAAGTAATGCAATCAAAATAAAAAGAGGTGTATTCCCCTAAGCAGGCAGAAACTAAAAACCCTGTTCATATTCCATAGAATGCCAATTGTTTGGGAGAAACTGTGCTCTAGTTTAACAGACAGTGTGAGGTCTTTAGGTCTCCAGTAAAACTGGCAAATTGACTGGGTTCTGCACTGAGTTTATGTATAACATAAAAGACTGGCTAAAGGGAAATGGAAAACACTTTTCATTTGGAGACAGAAACATTTTTGTTGGTATCTGTAGAAAACAACATTGCATGCAATAGTTTAGCATCAGTCTTTTCAATCTAGTAGAGAAAGTCCATAAAGGAAGACAGGCTGAAATGAATAGGAAAACAAACTAAAGTAGTAATATATGCACATTAGAAAGGAAAGGCAGAAAAAAGTTACTTCAGGAAAAACAGGAGAAAATATAGGAGAAGGAATTCACTTGGTTAAAAAAAAAAAAGGAAAAGAAAACCAGATATGAACAAGTGCAATACAAAAATGAAGAAATGAGAGAGTAAGTAGACTTGTTAGAGCCCCCAGAGTGAAAAAAAGAGGAGGTAGAATATCAAAAGAAAGTTTATAAGACAAGCTAGCTACCATCAATCACCTTTGTCCTATGTTCCAATCATCTCCTAACAGGGTAATCTTTTACCCCTCTCTGAAGCATTCTCCATGTAGCAGCTAATGACTTTTTTTGGGGGGTGGCAGGGTCTCGCTCTGTTTCCCAGGTGGGAATGCAGGGGTACGATCATGGCTCACTGCAGCCTCACCCTCCTGGGTTCAAGAATCCTCCCACATCATTTTTTAATTTTTTTGTACAGACATGGACTCACTATGTTGCTCAGGCTGGTCTCAAACTCCTGGGCTCAAGCAATCCTCTCACCTCGGCCTCCCAAAATGCTGGGATTATAGGCATGAGCCACTATGCCCGGCTGTTGACCTTGTTTGAAACAAATGATGTCACCTCCAGTATCATCTTGCACCGCTCTCCTGACACCATATTGTCCTCCCTTAAGTTCCCCAAACATGCCATGCTCCCCTATTTTATTCCCTCTGCCTAGAAAGCACTGCCTCCCCACCTTCTGTTTTCTAATACCCACTTCAAACCACCCTGATTAGATCCAATTCTCATGATTTCAAGTTAAGTGTCCCTTATCTGAAATGCTTGAAACTAGAAGAAATGTTTCAGATTTCAGATTTTTTTTTCTCCAGATTTTGGAATATTTGCAAATTATATTATCCCAACTGAGCATCCCAAATCCAAAAATCTGAATTGATTCAATGAGCATTTCTTAGGAGGGTCATGTTGGCATTCAAAAAGTTTCAAATTCTGGAGCATTTTGGATATCTAAATTTGGGATGTCCAACTTGTATAAACAACCCACCATTGCTGTACTTGTCAGTTGTAATTTTACATTTAAGAGCATTATTATTTTATTATTTTTTACTTTCCACACTAGACTGAACACTCTATGAAAAAAACACGGTTTCTTCTCTCTCACTGTTATGCCTCTCAGTGCAGTGCCATTGTCTACAACACAGCAGGTGTTCAATAAATATCTGTTGACTGAATAAATGAATACAGGGGAGCAACCCGCCAAAACTGTCTATCATAAGTGGAAAAGGGGTATGATCAACAGTTAGTGAAGAGAAGTGAAAGGAACAAGTCAAAGAGGGGAGAGGAGAGTAAAAAAATTTAACATGTGACTTAATGAAATCCATACAATTTTAGTGTGTTTTTGCATGAATAAAATAAAGAATGCAGCCAGTACGTCTCCTTTTCCCTAGAGAAGCTATAAAAAGAAATGGAATTAGAATCTCAGTAGTTATAAAGATATAAAACATACTTTAGAGCAAAAATGTCACATAGGCATCTCAAATTTAATATGACCAGTGTTGTTAATTTCCTTCTCATTCTTCTATCAGTCTACTCCATCTCAGTAAACGGCAGCACCACCAATATCTCAAGCTAAACAAAACCTTTTGATTCCTCTTATTCTGATACTCAATGTACAATTCATCAAGTCCTGAAGCTCTACATCCAAAGATATCCTCAACCTATCAACTTCTCTTTCCCAATCTCCATTGACATCATGCTAATTGAAGACCTGACCACTTCTATCTTGACTACTACAATATTATGCTAATTTATTGCCTTGCTTTTAATCTTGTCCCTTTTAAATTCATTCCAGAGAGCAGCCAAAGTGATTTTTTAAAAAAGATAAACCATATCATTACACCCCCTCGCCCCAAACTCTTCAATGGCTTCCCGCTACTGAGAAAGATATAAAAATTATTCATGATCCTGCATGAAACATCGCCTGTCTCTCATATCACTCTCTCCTTTGCTTTCTACATTTCAGCCTTTTTGCTTATCAAATGGTACCATATATTACCTCTGAATCTTTACATGTATCCCCTCTGCCATATTCTGAAGTGTCTCTTAGTTAAGGTGTTTACTTAAGTGTAACCTCATCAGGGATGCCTTTCCTGACTTCAATGCTATGTAAAATGGCTTCCCCATCACTGCTGTTTATGTCTTCCAGTGTTCATCACACTGTTTATCATCTGGTTTATTTCATTAACAACAAACATGTTTCAGGTGCAAGAAATATGATGATGAAAAGATAAAGTCATTACTTTTTCACAGTTTATTACAGAGATATGCTTTCACAGAACCTAAGATAGAAGACTAAATAAAGGCAGAGTCCTCGACTCTCGTATGCACTGTTGTATTCACCGTGGTACACTGCCTGGTAGAGTAGGATGCTGTAAATGTGATGAGTGAATGAAAACCTAGTTTAGTTTTTCAAGGAGTCGACTGGAAAGTAAAGAAAGTGTAATATGTAGATGTCTTAATATTAAATCCTAGGAGCCTATGTATGGGGAAATATTTTGAACATTTATAAACCTGATAATGCAGAATATATGGCAAATTATGGTGGAATATTTTATTTTTATTATTATTATTATTATTACTATTATTTGAGACGTAGTTTCACTTGTTGCCCAGGCTGGAGTGCCAATGGTGAGATCTTGGCTCACTGCAACCTCCAGCTCTCGGGTTCAGGCGATTCTCCTGCCTCAGTCTTCTGAGTAGCTAGGATTACAGGCGGGCGCCACCACGCCAGGCTAATTTCTGTTTTTTTAGTAGAGACGGGGTTTCACCATGTCGGCAAGGCTGGTGTCAAACTCCTGACCTCAGGTGATACGTCCACCTCGGCCTCCCAAAGTGTTGGGATTAGAGGCGTGAGCCACCACGCCTGGCTAAAATATTTTATTATTATTAAAAGTGTAAGACACCAAAAGAATCATGGGAAATTAAGCAGAAAACATAAGTAGTATTAAATACAATTCGTTTATTTGGAAAGATTCAATATAGTATACGAAAATGTATTATGAGGAACTAAAATTGCTCCTTTCCCTTACGCTTTTTTTTTTTTGGAGACAGAATCTCGCTCTGTTGCCCTGGCTGGAGTGCAGTGGCGCGATTACTGAAACCTCTGCCTCCCGTTTTCAAACGATTCTCCTGCCTCAGCCTCCACAGTAGCTGGGACTACAGGCGCACGCCAACCATGCACGGCTAACTTTTGTATTTTCAGTAGAGAGGGGTTTCGCATGTTGGCCAGGCTGGTCACCAATTCCTGGCCTCAAGTGATCCGCCTGCCTCGGCCTCCCAAAGTGCCGTGTGTGATTAAAGGCGTGCGCCACCGCGCTCAGAACCCTTATGCTTATGCTCTACAGAAGTTACCATTTGCTTGCTTTATGAAAATGCTTAAGACATGGTGAAACTCGAATTTATCACACCTGTACACTCAAAGACCTTTAGATTAAACTAAAAGCAGTAGTTTGAAACTCACATTAACTCTACATCTGTGGCTTTATTTGTACTTTTTTTAATCCTCCCTATGTTCATCCAATTAGAATTTTAACTCAATCAGGCCTACAGAAGCTGGAAATCTAGGATAGCACAAAAGTATAATCATCTGCATACTGAAGATAATAAGCACGAGTAAGCCATCTTTTGTTTCCAATTTCAAAACAAAAACAACACACATAGCACTACCTGTAACACAAGCTGCACCCTCTCAGCCTCTTGACAGGTACCCATTCTGCAAACTGGAATGGAGGTAATACCAAACGAACTCAGAAAAACTCAGAAGCTTTTCTTACTCTTACTAGGAAATCTCCTGTAAAGTTCTCATCACTTTCAGATAAAGCCTGGCTTGTACGGTAAGATTTTTTTTTCACTTCACTATACTCAAGTAAGATGAATTAAGAAAAATTACCTCTATTATTCACTATTCTTTCACTAGACTAATATTGAGTACCTATGGTGTTCCAGGCACTGTTCGAGGTGCTGTTAACAAAACAGTACCAAGGCATTCCCATTCCTCAACAATCTCCTATAGAACCTATTTAGGGGTTTTCTTAATTTTAAGTTAAATCGTACTTTCTTGATTCAGTAATGTTTCCGAAACATACTAAAAAAAGTTATTTTTGAAGTAAAGCTTATGACATATTGCAATGAAAATCTTTGCAAAATTATCCAAAGAGTAGTTAATTCTTTTTAACAAAACGAGTCTGTGAGCAGCAGAGACTCATTTTGATAAACATATTTATAAACTCAATCACCAGTGTAAACACTGAACCCATAGTCAAATTAAGTAATATAGACACTTCTTGGTCTACAATTACAATAACATTTAGCTCTATTTTGGGGGTCCTTATATATTCATAGGCCAAAAAATCAATACTGCTCCCCATTACCACCTTCCCCAACAAAAAGGTACAGCTTTTGAGACTGGCTTAGTCTACTTACAGCAAACGTTTAACTCTCCCTCACGAGTGAATAAAACACTCAAATTGTGTCAATGAGCTTTAGTTACGGCCCCAAAATTGACACTGTAAACCTTACTCTTTCTCCAGATAAATTATTTTATATAATGTTTTTATAAAAACACATTCCGAAAGAATATCAGACAAGGCCAGGCCTAATCGGAAGGCTGGCTGCAAAAGCAAGCCTGAAACTCTGAGAAACAGACGAGAGGGAATAAAACACACCTCAATGAAACTAACTGTCCCCTCCCTACTTAGATTGGTCCCCAATTGCACCCAACCTTAGCAATTTGAAACTTTTCATGAACACCAAACAAGATGTGAATGCTGGCTGCTCTCATCCTTAGGCCACCACGCCAAAAATTTTTTTAATGTCAACGACTTCAGCGCGCACTCTCAAAGGACGCCCACCAACTCTGGCTCGCGGCTCAATCCACCCGCGCCCCCTGGGCCGAACCGGCTCGCAAACCAAGCGCGCTCGCAGCACACTCCCTCTCCGTCATCGCTCATCCCTCGTACTTCACCGCCCCCCAAACCCACCCAGCGCAGATAACTGAATATCCGGGGTTCTGGGGGCCACGTTTTCCAGTATATCCTCTTTTCTCCCCGTCAAGGGCAGAAATAGACGTACCTTCCAGAAAAGTAATCTCCCCGGCGCTGCTGCCGCTCTTGCCGGCCGCCATCTTCCTCCTCCCACGCCGCCTCCTTCTTAATCCATGGCCCACACCGCCGCCGTGCTCGCCGGGATGAGGGGCCGCGCCGGAGGAGGGTAGACGCCGCAGGGTTGCGGGCCTCGGGCTCAGCCGTCAGGCGGGCGGCGCTCCCAGGTTCAGATGGGCCTACACAAAAGCAGGCCAGGCGCGCCCGGGCCTGTCCGCGGGCTGGCGGGCAGCGAGGCCCGCGGCCCGAGCTTCTCAGGCCCCTCCGGGGGAACGCGAGCGGCGACGACGACGACGGCGCTTCCCGGGCCCGGTTCCTCTCGGCCCACGACTCCCCATCCACCGCCCACCCAGGCTGCCTGAGAAACTTCCCCCAGCCGTGGGTTCCCAAGAAAGGAGAATGAAGGCGAGCACACAAACACGCCTCCCTTCGTCCCAGGCCGTAAAATGGCCGCACCGCCGCGCCGGAGCGGCGAGGTCTCCGCGACCGTCAGGCGCCTCCAGGCCCCCAACTCGTTCTGCAGCCGCCGCCGCTACGGTCGTCCGCCCACCCCGCCCAGGCGTGAATGCATCAGCGGAGGCCTTTGCGACTGTCCATGTGGACAGGGGTGGGTCTCCTCTGCCACCGCCTCGCGTCGGTCGCCACAGCAGCTCCAGTCGCCGCCGCTGCCGCTCCTCCCCCACGGGCGCTGGAGCTGCCGCCTGGCTCCCGCCCCCGCCCCGACGCCGCCGCCCCCAGCGCGGCTCCCCCTCAGCAGCGCGGACTCGGCTCGCCGGCAGAGCTGGCTGCCGCGCCGCACCGAGACCTGACTTGTGGGCGCCCGCCGCCCGGGCTTTCGGCAGGGTCGGCCTTTCACGGCGCGGGTTCGGCCTAGACACGTTACATCCAAAATCCCCACAGCCCGGGGCCCCATGGCAGACCTGGCGTGTGCGCTTCTGCGCCAGGCCGGTGATGGGTTTTTCCTCTGGCACCACAGATGCCTAAGAAATGTGAAAATGTCATTTCTTGAGGAGGCCTTAGAATTTACAGCTACCTGAAGAGAAAAGGTAGTGAGGTACTGGAATCACATGTTTGGTAAATGATTCGTGGTCTACATTTATTTTTCAAGAAGTTTTCAAAATAACTTAGGGAAGATCGTACCAGTCAGCTTTAAATGGCAGTTTTTTTTTTTTTAAAGAAGTCGCTTGTCATTTACGTGCCTGAGACTTGAAAAAACCGTACCCTACCTTACAAGTGAGGCTTTTTTTTTTTTCTCTTTTTTTTTTTTTCTTCTTTTTTGTCTGGAGGGCTCAGAAGAAGACAGGAAAATGTTGGAAAGAGGCTTTTTTTTTAACTTCTTTTCCTTTAAAAATTTTTTCATATTAAAAAACTACATTCTCATTCAAGGAAATACGGAAAGCACAGAAAACGATTATACTGTTTTCACGACTGAAACTCAACTCCTTTAGGTTTGTAGTCCTCTGATAGCATTTTTCTTGTCTTTCAGTATCGTTCTTTAAAAAAACAAAAATGAGGAAAAATCTATGCTAAATGTCAATGAAAAGTCAACAGCAATTAAAATGACGCAGAAAACCGGTATGATTAAGTGCAGTCTTTGGGGGAATGGACTGTTCTAATTCAGTTGTCCTATTAACGAAGGCCTATGCAGAAAGGCTTATTGTTTTAAACGTCCTTTAAAATCTTTTTCCTAATGCGAACCAATAATCTTTCCTGATTGGCAAAAGTAGTGTAATGAATATAATTTATTTTTGTTGCCTGAGGTTATTGCATGATCCTGTTGTGATGTTCTATGACATCGTCTGTGCTAATGACAGCATAATACTGAGATGTGTAGGTAATAGGCAAATGTGGGTAACTGGCCATTTGTGCAGACTTCAACATGTAGTTTTAAAAAAAAAATCTTTCAGGCCGGGCGCGGTGGCTCAGGCTTGTAATCGCAGCACTTTGGAAGGCCGAGGCGGGTGAATCACCTGAGGTACGGGGGATTAGAGACCAGCCTGACCAACATGGAGAAACCCCCTCTCTACTAAAAGTACAAAATTAGCTGGACGTTGTGGCGCATGCCTGTAACCCCAGCTAGTCGGGAGGCTGAGGCAGGAGAACTGCTTGAACCCGGGAGGCGGAGATTGCAGTGAGCTGAGATCTTACCATTGCACTCCAGCCTGGGCAACAGAGCTAGACTCCCTCAAAAAAAAAAAAAAAAAAATCTTTCAGCAGCTTGATTCCATTTGGAGAAATTGTTTTTTTAATTAAAAATAAATTTTTGCTTTTAAAATGCATATATGCTGGCTTTGAAAATGGAGGAAGGTGCCAGGAGTCAAGGAATGTGTGCGGCCTCTGGAAGCTGGAAAAGGCAAGAAAATCAGTTCTCCTCAGGAGTCTCCAGAAAGGAAAACTGACACTTTGACTTTAGCTCAATCAGAAAGGTATTGGACTTCTGACCCTACAGAACTATCAGAAAAGGTTTGTGTTAAATTGCTAAATTAGTGGTAATTACCATGTGTTACAGCAACACATGCAATGGGAAACAAGGTAAAGTGTGTAGAAAAATTTTTTTTTTTTCCCGAGATGGGAGTTTTACTCTTGTCGCCCAGGCTGGAGTGCAATGGCGTGATCTCGGCCCACAGCAACCTCCGCCTCCCAGGTTCAACCGATTCTCCTGCTTCAGCCTCCCGAGTAGCTGGGATTACAGGCGCCCGCCACCACGCCCGGCTAATCCACGCCCAGCTAATTTTTGTATTTTCAATAGAGACCGGGTTTCACCACGTTGGCCAGGCTGGTCTCGAACTCCTGACCTCAGGTGATCCACCTGCCTGGGCCTCCCAAAGTGCTGGGATTACAGGCGTGGGCGACCACGCCTGCCCCTTTCCTGGTTGTCTTAGCCTAGTGAATAGCATTGTCATTCACTCATGTCATTCACGAATTTCTGGTTTCACAAGCCAAAAAACTAGGAATCACTCGTCTCCCTTTCTCGCTTCCTCTCTCTCCTCTTCCCCTCTCTTTTAAATCAAATCTCCTTCCTGATTATCTCTTGAATCTATTCATATTTTTTCCAGTTCCAGTGTCTCCCCACCAATCTTAGCCACTATAATCTTTCAGCTGTACTACAATAATAGCTTCAAACAGGTTATTCCTTATTCTCTCTACCCCTCCTCTAATCCATTTCTCACACAAAAGCCACAATAATCTTTTTAAAAATTAATTATTATTGTTGAGACAAGGTCTGGCTCTCTGACTCAAGCTGGAGTGCAGTGGTGCAATCTCGGTTCACTGTAACTTCTGCCTCCCAGGCTCAGGTGATCCTCCTACCTCAGTCTCCCAAGTAGCTGTGACTACAGGTGTGCACCATCATGCCTAGCTAATTTTTTTTGTATTTTTTGTAGAGACAGGGTTTTACCGTGTCGCCCAGGCTGGTCTTGAACTCATGAGTTCAAGTGATCCCCCCACCTTGACCTTCCAAGGTGCTGGGATTACAGGTGTGAGCCACCGCGCCTGGCCTCTTTTTTTTTTTTTTAATGTAAATCAGATCAAAGCACTTTACCGTTTAAAACCACTCAAAGATTTACCTTTGCTCTTAGGATAAAGTCCTAAATCCCAGGCCCTTCCCTACCTACCTCAGTAGCCTCCTCTTGCAGCATTCTCATCTTCTTCATTAAGCTCCAGCCATTTTCAATTTTTCAGTTTCTCTTTTCTACATCAGAGCCTTTGGACATGTTTTACCCTCCATCTGCAATGCACTTTTTGTCTGAATAGAATCCTGCACCAATAGATATTAATACATATCTGCTTAATGAGTAAATAATACAACATATCAAAAATAATTTTTTCCCAAGGAAAATTTAGGATGATAGAATCGTAGAACCCAGACTCCTTAAAGACTATGTAATACAATCCTCTCAGAGGTTCAGAAAATGTCTATGCCCCAAATAACATTATGGTAGAAATCAAGGAAAGATACTCTAAAAGGGATCAGCAATCGGGGTGTGAACCTAGGGTTTGGATTTGAAGATTATGATGTTGAAATAACCTAAGTTGCTCTGAGGGATCTGGGAATTGACAAAAGTAAGATTTGAGTTGGTTTATAGACACATAACAAAGTTTTCTCTGTGTATGTTATCCCTAAGGCTGCAAATTCTTTTGTATCATAGCTGATATTTCCTCTATTTTAGCCAAATTTAAAGTACTGTATATAAAACTACTTGGATAAACTGACCCATAGTCTATACTGGTAGAGCTTGATAATGATTAATAAAATAGTAACTTTTAATATTTTAATTTAATTTAATATTTTAGTATTTCTTTGAAAACATAGTTATCAAATCCCATTCTTCTAAACACCACACTGAGACATGCAGTATATAGTTAATCCACAACTAAGTACAAGTTTCAGGAGACAATAGCAGGTTCTGGAATTAGTGACTGGTTGATGGTTTTTCAAGGGCTAAATGTATTTGTGCCAGATTAAATGGTGAGCATTATATGAAAATAGTATATTCATTTCTGTTATAAGGATATAAGTTTCTGTTCTAACATAATTTCTACATTATCCTATTTCACTTTCAACTTGCTGATTATCTTATTGTTTTTTTAATCTTACCATATTTCATGCTCATTTTTAATTTCCAGTTCTTCTCTTTAGTCAATGATTTCTGTCCCTTTCCATGTTGCAGATTTTTTCCTAGGGTTTTAGCAGGTTGTTTATCAGCCATTTTAATGCTTACAATTTTAAACTTTTGATTAAATGAATCTCAAAACTAATCTTTTAAAAATTGTAAGTGAATATATCCTCAAAATAGCACACATTTCTTACACATGGTCAGTTCCTACCAGGCACCTTCAGTGTCAACATTTATAAGTGAACAGGGAAGCTTTCAGGTGACTAGGGCTGCACTATGACTTTCCTGGGCCCTAAGCACTATGACTTCATGAGGCCCTTCCTCCATAGGAAATATATCAAACATTTTTTAGCAAGAATTTAAATGCTATATATAAAACTACACAAAATTTTTAAATCAGTTAATTTTACAACTACTTTGGTATAAAGATAAAATATAATCCAGATTGGATTTGTTGTTATATACTTATTATCATTATGTTCATTTTTTTCTTTTGATTAAAAAAAATTAAAACATTTTCCTAAGACCTTTAAAGTGTCATGGGCCCTTGGCACTGTGCCTCTTGTGCCTAGCAGATAAATTGGTCCTGCAGATGACTACTAGATCCCTTCATGTTCATTAATGGAATTGATCACAGGGAAATCATTTCTAGCCGATCTCCAAGGCAGTAGTTCTCAAACTTTAACATGCATTAAAAATCAACTAAAGAGCTTATAAAGCAGTTTCCTGGGCCCTATCCCAGACCATCTGATTACATAGGTCTGGGTAGGATCCATGAATTTGCATTTCTAATAAGCTCAAAGGTGGTGCTGATCTGAGAACCACACTTTCAGGATAATATAGCTGTTTATGTAAAGGCAGTACTCTCAATATGATTTGGTAGGTATACTATCCAGATCTCCTAACCGATATTTACCGAACATCTACTGTCATTCTTCTTCTTTTTTTTTTTTGAGACGGAGTCTCAGTCTGTCACCCAGGCTGGAGAGCATTGGCACGATTTTGGCTCAGTGCAAGCTCCACCTCCCGGGTTCTTGCCATTCTCCTGCCGCAGCCTTCGAAGTAGCTGGGACTGCAGGTGCCCACCACCACACCTGGCAATTTTTTTTTTTTTTTTGTATTTTTAGTAGAGATGGGGTTCAAGATGGTCTTGAACTCCTGACCTCATGATCTGCCCGCCTTGGCTTCCCAAAGTGCTGGGATTACAGGCGTGAGCCACCGCACCTGGCCATTCTTATTTTATAAGTGAAAATAGACTCAAAGTTCAAATGACCTTGCCAAGGTGACTCAGCTAGAAAACTGTAGACCTAGGATTTGAGTTGAAGTCCATTTAGACTCCAAGGTTCATGGTCTCTTATTATCATTATAATGTGGTAATGACAGGTAGAATATAATCCGTGGACCTAGAAGCAAACATTTAAACATGAAATAATGCATAAAAGTGGTACTTTCATAGATCATCATTATTGTATTGTCCTTCTTTATTTGAGTCTGTTGAAGGCTGCTTTCTTTCTTGGTATTTATTCTTCACTTCTTAACTCCAGTTAATAACAGCAAAAGGAATGCAGTAATGGCATGTAACACAGTTTTCTGAAAGTGCTCTTCTATTCTTTTTTTTTTTTTTTTTTTTTGAGATGGAGTCTCACTGTGTGGCCCAGGCTGGAGTTCGGTGGCACAATCTTGGCTCACGGCAACCTCTACCTCCTGGGTTCAAGCAATTCTTCTGCCTCAGCCTCCCGAGTAGCTGCGACTACAGGTGCACACATTACACCTGGCTAATTTTTGTATTTTTAGTAGAGACAGGCTGGTCTTGATCTCCTGACCTCAGGTGATCTGCCCGCCTCGGCCTCCCAAAGTGCTGGGATTACAGGCCTGAGCCACTGCGCCCAGCCTGCAAGTGCTATTCTTTAAAGCTGACTCCAAACTAAATCTGATTAGGATTTTGTATTTTTCATTAACTTCACTTTGCAAACTGAACTGCCTCATTACTTCTGCAGGTTGACAAACTTTAGTCTTCAGAACACACACAAAAAATGATTAAATAGCACTCTGAGCTTTGGACTTTAAACGCCTTTGCCTTAGGAGATTAAAAGACCCATTTTATAACTAGCTTCCTTATCTATTCTTCTAAATATAATTTTATTATAAATACATATGTGTGAGATAATTACTTTATCTTTCTCCCTATTGTGTGTGTACATATTTATAAATTTCTTACTGCTTTTCTTTCTCTGATTCTTTTATTTCTGAAGAACGTAGTCTAATACAAATGTTGGCTATTTTCTAAAGTCATATTTTTCAAGAAGATGCTTTGATGACCTCAAAGTTTGCCAAACTGTTGTTCATCACCCCAGTGTAAAGGGGCCACAATGTTTTCAGCAATCACACAAATGTTAAGTATAGGAAATATATATATATATATACATATACATATATTTTTAGTAGAGATGGGATTTTGCCAGGTTGGCAAGGCTGGTCTCCAACTCCTGACCTCAAGTGATCAACCCACCTCAGCCTCCCAAAATGCTGGGATTACAGGCCTGAGCCACCATGCCCAGCCAAGTATAGAAAGATATATTACCAGGATAGAGAAATTATCAAATACATCATGGAACATCTTTTTGGCAGAATGCTTTGCAGCTATTTAAGCCAGTGAAGTAGATCCATTAGTACTGAAAAAGTTATGGATATAAGGATATATTTTTGGTAAAGAAGGTTAAAAAGAGAAGAATAATTTTGTACAAGAAAGAATCTTATATGGTAAATTTTTGTCCTAATGTAAAATGACTGGTTAATAAAGAGAAGTATAAGACAAAGCAGAAAATTCAAGCATGTCATCAGTGGTCTGAATAAGTTGTGATAAGGTTTGTGAAAGCGAACTTTATGAGAGGAATTTTGTTTGTGATCAAGTTGGCTATAATTAGAAGGCAATTATTTAAGAGTCTTTCTAAAATTGAGCTTTAATATTAAAAATACACTAATACAAAACTAAATAAATTTGGTCCCCTATGTTAGAACAACAGGATTTTTAAAAAGTATTCATTTGCCCTTAATAAAATTACCAGAGGTTTTGATTCTGGAATCTGTTTCTTTAACAGTCGTCTTCTAAACTGCTAACAGTTTGTATTTCTGCCACATTTCTTCCTGAGATCTATTTAGTTTCCCAAGTTACAGGTTGGAGATACTGTCTTTGTTTTTGTTTTTGTTTCTTCTTTTCTTTTCTTTTCTTTTTTTGAGACAGAGGCTTGCTCTGTCACCCAGGCTGGAGTGCAGTGACACAATCTCGGCTCACTGCAACCTCCGCCTCCCAGGTTCAAGCGATTCCCCTGCCTCAGCCTCTGGAGTATCTGGGATTGCAGGCATCCTCCACCATGCCCAGCAAATTTTTTATATTCTTGTAGAGACAGAGTTTTACCATGTTGGCCAGGCTGGTCTTGAACTCCTGTCCTCAAGTGATCCACCCGCCTTGGCCTCCCAAGGTGCTGGAATTACAGGCGTGAGCCACCGCGCCTGGCGTGATGCTGTCTTTTTCATTATGACTAATAATTTTATTTCTCAAGGTAAAATTTTTCCTTTTTGTAACTTCTCAGATTTATATTTTAGAAGTTCAACCAACTTTTTTTTTTTCAGTTGGAGTCTCACTTTGTCACCCAGGCTGGAGTGCAATGGTGGGATCTTGGCTCACTGCAACCTCTGCCTCCCAGGTTCAAGCAGTTTTCCTGCCTCAGCCTCCTGAGTGGCTGGGACTACAGGTGCGTGCCACCACACATGGCTATTTTGTATTTTTAGTAGAGACAGGGTTTTGCCATGTTGGCCAGGCTGGTCTCAAACTCCCGGCCTCGAGTGATCGGCCCACCTTGGCCTCCCAAAGTGCTGGGATTACAGGTGTAAACCACCATGCCTGGCCTTTATTTTATTTATTTATTTATTTATTTATTTTTTGAGACAAGTTCTCACTCTGCCACCCAGGCTGGAGTGACTGCTCACTGCAGCCTTGACCTTGTATGCTCAAGCAATTCTTCCACCTCAGCCTCCTGAGTAGCTAGGACTACAGGTGTGTGCCACTATATCCAGCTAATTTTTGTAAAGATAGGATCTCATACTCTCCAGGCTGGTTTCGAATTCCTGGGCTCCGTGATCCACCTGCCTTGGCCTCTCAAAGTGCTGGGATTACAGGTATGAGCCACATGTCCAGCCTAGAAGTTCAATGTTAAGAAAAAAAAAGTTCAACTTTTGCTGTACCTTGTTGCATGTGATTTGCAGGTCATACATCATTGCCCTTTGTTCTTTCTTCCTTTGAAGAGGTGTGTCTTTTTTCTTGGCTGAGGTAATAACTTTCTCCTTCAATCTTTTCATCAATTTCTATAACTTTTTTTCTTCCAACTCTACTATTACAGTTGATGCTCACATTTTTAAAAAATTATTATTTTTTAACAGCTTATGGCCATGCTAATCTTCTCTGTATCATTCCAACTTTAGTATATGTGCTGTCAAAGCAAGCACTGAAATATTTATCTTAAAGGCTTAGAAACACAGTGTATTCCTCCAGTATACCCAACTCTGTACTCTTGGCTTTTACTGATGTGCCTAAATTGTTCCGTGTAATCAGGACACTTCCTATGTTGTTAGTGAGAGCCATGTATTCCCCCACTCAAGGTATTAGTTTTCTTGTTTACATTGCTGTATAATGTAATGTATATTCTTAACCCTAGACACATTCTTCCTGTGCCTGATTAAATTCAAGTACCCTTTTCATCAGGATTGACTTCCAGATTATCTAAATGGGCTTCCCATAAGGAGAAGCAATCACGCTACAAGAGATTTTTCTTGTAGCGTGTTCTAGTAACTGGCCTGAAAAAAACAAAGATTTTACGTTTTATCGAGATAATTTCCTATCTTGTCTTTATTAGGTTTTGGATTACATAGAAAACTGAGTTTTAAAAGGGTTAGGTTTTTACATCCATATAACTTTCTGTATTGCTTTTGAAGTCTTTTGTCACTGTGGTTAAATTAATGGCTATTATTTTACGGTAACCTGTGATTTTGTTTTGATCAAGTGTTTTGAACTTTTTAACATCTTTGGCAGGTCCTCCCCGCACCCACATCATCAAAATCTGAAACTAAATCTTTTTGACTTAAAATTAATATTGGGATTTTCCAGTTGGGCCCCTGGAGAGCCTCAAAGTTGTGTCTCTCATCTTTTAGAGATATTAAATAATTAGGCTTATTTGGTAAATTGTATGAGAAGCATTGTAAAATGATAAGTGATACTAGATATTCCCTCAGTTACATTTATGTGTGTGCTATTGATATAAATGTTCTAAAAGTTACATCAATTCATAAAAATATAATATGTTACAGTCATAATTTTGGTGGCTATGTTAAATCTTTCCTAAACTTATATTTGTATGGGTATGTATTAATGTGAGTTTTCTAACAGTTGTATAAAATTTATAAAAGTTTGATTCTTCTGATATGACATTGTCAGTCATGATTCTGATTCTTTTTTTTTTCTTGTTGTTGAGATGGAGTCTCGCTCTGTTGCCCAGGCTGGAGTGCAGTGGTGTGATCTTGACTCACTGCAACCTCCACCTCCTGGGTTCAAGCGATTCTCCTGCCTCAGCCTCCCAAGTTGCTGGGACTACAGGTGCCTGCCACCATGCCTGGCTAATTTTTTGTACTTTTAGTAGAGATGGGGTTTCACCATATTAGCCAGGATGGTCTCCATCTCCTGACCTCATGATCTGCCGACCTCGGCCTCCCAAAGGGCTGGGATTACAGGCATGAGCCACTGCGCCCGGCCTGATTGTCATCTTAGAATACTGCATGTAATGGAAATAACTACATTTCCTTGTCAATTGGGAAATTATTATTATTATTATTTTTTTTTGAGACAAGGTCTCACTCTGTTGCCCAGGCTGGAGTGCAGTGGTGTGATCTTGGCTCACCGCAACCTCTGCTTCTTGGGCTCAAGCAAGCAATCCTCCTACCTCAGCCTCCTGAGTAACTGGGACTATAGTTGTGCACCACCACACCCAGCTAATTCTTGTATTTTTTGTAGAGATGGGGTTTCACCTTGTTGTCCAGGCTGGTCTCAAACTCCTGGGCTCAAGCAATCTGCCCACCTCAACCTCCTAAAGTGCTGGGATTACAGGTGTGAACCACTGTGCCTGGCCAGGAACTTTCATCAGATTTTTAACCATGACTATTCTAAGTTTCTGTCATCGACAGTTATTGCTTTGAAATCTTCTCTAAAAGCATTTGCAATCAGCTCTAGTCCAAAATGACTTTTCATGGAAAAGACTCTAACAAGTAGTCTTGAACACAAATTTCTGATAACTTTAAGAACAATGAATGAAATAAAAATCTTCAGAACTCTAATAAGGAAACTTATAGGTTCATAAAACTGCTAATCAAGATCAAGCAAAACAATAAATTAGTTACATGAAATTAAGTAATTGGTAATGTTTTTATGACTTATTTAAACCATTGTTGGTTCTTTATTTAAATGTTTTGTTTTTCAGATTTAAGAAATTTTTTTCTCATAAGCTATTTATAGTTTACAAGAATTTGGTAAAGTATACTTTTAATAAAGATGGAAACATCTTTGCTTTTTTCCCCTACTTGATTCTTCCAAAAATTGGCAAATATTTATGAGTATTCTTTATTTATGTAAGTTCAATAAAAATTTGCTCTCTTCATAAACAGGATGTAATTGGAAACACTGAATTTGTTTTTTTTTTTTTCACCAAGCCTTTTTTTTTGTGTGTTTGTGTTTTTGTTTATTTGTTTCTTCAGAGACAGAGTCTCACTCTGTAATCTAGGCTGGAGTGCAGTGGCATGATCAAAGCTCACTGTGCTCTCAAGCTCCTAGGCTCAAGTGAAACTCCTCCCTCAGCCTCCTAAGTGGCTAGGACTACAGGTGTGTACCACTATGCTTGGCTAATTAAAAACAAAATTTTTTTTGGTAGAGGTGGGGTCTCACTATATTGCCCAGGTTGGTCTCAAATTCCTGACCTCAAGTTATCCAGGATCCTCTTGCCTTGGCCTCCCAAGTTTCTGGGATTACAGATGTGAGTCAGTGCCCCTAGTCATTTACCAAGGCTTTGAATAAAATGTTGTATTTAAGAGTTTGCATAAAATGTCTGGCTTTAGGAGTTTCTAGCCTTACAGTGAGTGAATAAAAATTGTCGCTTCTTTGCAGATCCAAGAACCTTAAGACTGAAATAAAGTCTAAAGTCTGCCTTGGTTTGGCTTCCCATGCTCAAGAAGTTTTTAAGCCTGAGATTCCTAATGATCATTGTAGAGAGAAAAAGTTATATTTCTAAAGAAATTTTTTTTTTTTTTTTTTTTTTTTTTTGAGAAGGAGTCTCGCTCTGTCACCCAGGCTGGAGTGCAGTGGCCAGATCTCAGCTCACTGCAAACTCTGCCTCCCGGGTTTACGCCGTTCTCCTGCCTCAGCCTCCCGAGTAGCTGGGACTACAGGCGCCTGCCACCTCGCCCGGCTAGTTTTTTGTATATTTTTAGCAGAGACAGGGTTTCACCGTGTTAGCCAGGATGGTCTCGATCTCCTGACCTCGTGATCCGCCCGCCTTGGCCTCCCAAAGTGCTGGGATTACAGGCTTGAGCCACCGCGCCCGGCCTCTAAAGAAATTTAATACAGCTGTTATTAGATAGTAGCTCTGTGCATTTTTTTTCAAGTTCTTGTTATCTACCTGTAAACTACATCAGACCTTGAATTCTCCTAATTTCCTTCAATAATTGGCAGTAAGCTTCTTTGTTCCTAAATCCCTATAAGTCAAAACTAGATGAAATTTAAGAAACAAACCTCATGCCTGATGTATGGGCCGCACAAAAGGTTTACCAAGCCACTTGGTGTCATGACCAGAGACTTTCAGATTACAAACGAGGAGCAGCAGGTGATGTTTTCACGATGTAGATAGCTTTTCTCAAGACATTGAAGCAAGACTCCATATCATAATTAGACTCTTTTTTTTTTTTTTTTTTTTTTTTTTTTGAGACGGAGTCTCGCTTTGTTGCCCAGGCTGGAGTGCAGTGGCCAGATCTCAGCTCACTATAAGCTCCGCCTCCCGGGTTTACGCCATTCTCCTGCCTCAGCCTCCGGAGTAGACTCTTACCCCTCTTAAAGCTACCTTTTACACTTGGTAAGCTAATGATGTAATTGAAATTTCACCATCAGTATATTCTGCTGGTAACTTAAGAGAGCATAACCTAAGAAATTGTTTAGTAGGCCGGGTGCAGTGGCTCATGCCGGTAATCCCAGCACTTTAGGAGGCCGAGGTGAGCGGATCACCTGAGGTCAGGAGTTCGACACCAGCCTGGCCAACATGGTGAAACTCTGTCTCCACTAAAAACACAAAAATTAGCCGGGCGTGGTGGCACACACTTGTAGTCCCAGCTACTTGGGAGGCTGAGGCGGGAGAATCACTTGAACTTGGAAGGTGAGGTTGCAGTGCCAAGATCGTGCCACTGTACTCCAGTCTGGGTGACAGAGAGAGACCCTGTCTCAAAACAAAACAACAAAATTGTTTAGTGTCCGTTGGTTAAATAAGAAAATGTCTGTGCTATTGGCAATACCATGTGCTATACCTGGATAAATTCCTCTGGAAAAGTTGAGACCCATATATACAAAATAAGAAAGTAGTTCACCTGGTTACAATAGGTCTCGCCTAATTCCCTATGGTCATTTGATTTATTCAATTGGTTATCTTTAAGCCTAGATTAATGGCTCAAAATAATTATACAAATTAGAATAGTCATATTACTATTAATTTTACTTCGTCTTTTCCCTTTTTAAACTTTGTGTATGTTAACTGTAAAATTTTTGCGGAAGTACAACTCCTAACAAAATAATGCTGACCCAATACTTTGAGATGAAAACAAAAGACCACAGAACAGAACTTATTAATGGACTTCAGGTAGACTGAGCCTTACAGCTACTCCCTTTAAACTTCCCTTGTTGCTCAAACATGGCTAAAAGAGTTTTGACACTGACTCCTAGTTGCCAATTACTCCCTATGAGAGAAGACCAATAACAAAGACAGGTCCATTCTGTACTGAGGGACATCAAAACCTAACTACAGCATGATTAATCAGTGATGCTCTTGGAGGAAGATCTTGATGAAATGAGGAAAATGTGGATGTTGTCAGAATCAAAATGAAGTTACTGATGTCAAAAAAAAAATACAAAGCCCACTGACAAATAGAGCTGGTGAACGTCATAAAGAAAAGGCTCTCATGCTTATATGCCTGATAATAAAAACTATCACAAAGACTGTAAAAACCACAATCTTTCATAAAATCCATTGCAACCTTACACAAGAAATACTTCTACAGGGACATCTGCCCAACAACTGCCTTTCCAACCCTGCACTGGCGTCATATTTGTTATAGATCTTTATAGCCAAGGATAATGATGTCAAAACAATTCTGTGATCCTCCTCATTTTTTCCCTTAAAAACCCTTGCCTTCCTTTATCTCCCTGAATATGCACATAATTTACTATGGCACACATATTCTCATTGCAATGCTCTAGCCCCAAAATAAATATCTTTTATAGCATCTTTTATAAAAGGTTGACGGTACTGATCAGGAAAGCATCCATGATTAATTAAGAAGAAAAAACAAAGGTGTGGTGGCACACATCTGTAGTCCCAACTACTCAGGAGGCTGAGGTAGGAGGATTGCTTGAGGCCAGGAGTTCAAGCCCAGGCTAGGCAA
Source organism: Rhinopithecus roxellana (assembly GCF_007565055.1). NCBI lineage: Eukaryota > Metazoa > Chordata > Mammalia > Primates > Cercopithecidae > Rhinopithecus > Rhinopithecus roxellana. The sequence goes on along the minus strand of NC_044552.1, from coordinate 87,636,043 downwards.
CATAGTGAGACCCCATCTCTAAAAAAAAATTAATAGAAAAAATAATAGAAAAAGAAAAAGCAAGCCATAGGCCATCTTTTCTTTCATCAGAGCCATTACACTGGATACAGGCCAATTTTATATCATTTGTATAAACATAACTTATAAGTACATATAGCTAATCTGTGTGGCATAACTATGTCAGAAGAAAGGAATTAGAGGGTTGGTGTGGATGACTTTGTCTTTTTTTAAAATTTATTTTTATTTTTTGGTACAGAGTCTCACTCTTTTGCCTAGGCTGAAGTGCAATGGTGCAATCTCGGCTCACTGCAACTTCCACTTCCCAGGTTCAGGCGATTCTCATGTCTCAGCCTCCCCAGTAGCAAGGATTACAGGTGCACGCCACCATGTACCCAACTAATTTTTCTATTTTTAGTAGAGGCAGGGTTTCAACATGTTGGCCAGGCTGGTCTGTAACTCCTGACTTCAAGTGATCTGTCTGCCATGACCTCCCAAAGAGCTGGGATTATAGGCATGAGCCACTGTGCCCAGCTTGTCTTCTTTTTTATAGAATTTTAGTTTGGAAGAAGTTACTTTCTTTCTAGTATTTTTCAGTATTTTCAAATAATGTTAAGCTAACAAATAAAGAACAGTTTAGATGTTTTCTCTGAAACTCCAAAGTTTGACAGTATTATCTTACCTTTCTTTAAAAAAAGTACACCTTTTCTAATGAAAATATGATCATTGGCCAGGTGCAGTGCCTCATGCCTGTAATCTCAGCACTTTGGGAGGCCGAGGCAGAAGTTTGAGATCAGCCTGGCCAACATGGTGAAACCTGATCTCTACTAAAAATACAAAAATTAGCCAGGCGTGGTGGCACATGCCTGTAATCCCAGCTACATGAGCCCAGAAGGCAAAGGTTGAAGTGAACCTCCCAGCACCAATGAACTCCAGTCTGGGTGACAGAGGGAAACTCTGTCTCAAAAAAAAAAAAAAAAAAAAAAGAAAAAAGAAAAAAAAGAAAGAAAGAAAGAAAAGGAAAGGAAAGAAAAGAAAAGCCAATGTGGTCATTGTGGACTTTTTCATATTTTGTGTAAATTTCCTCATTTTTCAGGCCTTGCCCATCATTAAGGTTTTAAAATTCTAGATGTGAAGACCATACATGTTCCATAATCTTGAAAGTAGGAAAAACATTTTATGTATCAGTCAAAATTGAATTATAGATAACAACAGTTGGTTCATCTCTTCTCTCTTTCTTTTTTGTAGTTTAATGTATTTTGATAGCAAACTTGCAGGGATAGCACAGAAGACAGACAACATTAAAAATATGTACTTGCATGTGGGACAATTCAGTTAGAAAAGTGAATGGATGGAATCTACTGTATGATAAACTTGCAACAAACACCCTTTAGTTGCCATCAATAAGCATTTACTTATTTTAAAAATGCTGGCACTGTCCAGAAAATTTTAACAGGGTTATTTATAACCATTATAAAGTTGAAACACTGAAACTTGTTCACTGAAACATTTTGACTTGCATTAATACTTTATATCCCTGGCATTTATACTAAAAATTCACATGCAAATGAAAATGGAAAAACTGCCAATACCTGTTTCCTGTCCCCTGTTTATCCACTCACAATCATATATTTAAGTACCTTTTGACCCCAAGAAAAAAATATAATGTTCAGAACTACCAATAACAGGAAGAAGAGAATTTTTAGAGTGAATGTTTCCCATCATAGTGGATTCTTAAGCACTTTTTCCCACATATGCAGCATGCTACCTGGATGTCTTTTGGCATAATTTATTACACGTGGATAGCACACAGTTTGGTGTCTTCAAAAAGGCCAACCAGATGGGCTTCACTTACCTCCTGCAAAACACCAATAGCTATGCTCTGGAAGTGCAGATCTGTTTTAAAGTTCTGAGCTATTTCTCACGCTAGATGCTGGAAGGGAATTTGGCAAATTGTAAGTTCAAGGGACTTCTGTTAATGTCTCATTTCAAGGAGTGCCACAGTACCAGGTCTATAATGATGAGGTTTCTTCACCCCTTAAGTAGAGGGTGCCCTCTCTCGAGTGGCTTTTTTAGCCATTTGCTTTCTGGATGCATTACCACTGGTCGATTTGCAGGCAGTTTGCTTTGTATGAGCTATGGTACCTTCTTACCCCACTTCTGCTTTGACTGGAGCTCTGTGAGCTAGATGCACTGCTGATGTTGCTGTGGTGACTGCCTCCTCCATTCTCTTTTATTATTATTCAGTTTGTGTATACTATCTTAAAATCACTATGGAATAAGATGGAATCAAATGAATTGCTATTTTTAATTAATTAATTTTAGAGACAGGGTCTTGCTCTGTCACCTAGGCTGGAGTGCAGTGATGCAGTCATAGCTCACTGCAGCCTTGAACTCTTGGGCTCAAGCAATACTCCTGCCTCAGCCTCCCAAAGTGCTGGGATTATAGGTGTGAGCCACCATACCTGGATGTGGCTGTTTTTGTAGGTCAAAATGATCAAATGTTGGTACTTTCATATGACTCTATCTAGTAATCAATAGCTGTTTGAATTAAGTAGTGTGTGTGTGTGTGTGTTTTCGAGACAGAGTCTTGCCATCTCTGCTCACTACAACCTCCGCCTCCGGTCCAAGTGATTCTCCTGCCTCAGCCTCCTGAGTAGCTTGGATTACAGGTGCATGCCACCATGCTCGGCTAATTTTTGTATTTTTAGTAGAGACAGGGTTTCACCACATTGGCCAGGCTGGTCTTGAACTCCTGCCCTCAAGTGATCCACCCGCCTCAGCCTCCCAAAGTGTTGGGATTACAGGCATGAGCCACCGTGCCTGGGCAAGTTGTATGATATCTTTACTGTGGTGGATGAACAGTGACTATCTGGGGCTAGAAGTGTGGGGGTAAGAAAAATTTACCAAGACAGTTGTAGATAAATAAAGACAGATTTGTTAGAGAAAGTATGAAAATACATTGCAAGAAAGCAACAGGCAAGTTAGCAAGAGAGGAGCTAACTACAAAGAGACAGAGGTGCTGGAAATTTTATAGGATTTTATAGAATAGAGCTTGTGCTGTGTGTTGAAGAGGGCTTTGTGCAGTATTAATGTCAAGGTTGCATTGAGCTAACTTACAATTTTTCTATCAGCTGAGGGTCTGGTGATAACTGGTCACAGGAAGGTTGTGAGTTGTTTGCACAGGACAGTTATGTGTCCTGGACCATGAAGAAAGGCAGACTTGTATTATAGGTCATTTGCTGCTTCTTTTTGCTTTACCCTGGTCCCACCAGCTTGACTCTGTGCCCCCACCTCCTCCCAGTTAGGACTCCACATTTATCTAGCAAATAATTGTGAAAAAATTAGATTTGTCTTAATATTATGTTATATACACATAAAAACTATGCTGGAAAGTTTGGTTTACTAAAGGCATTGAACTTACATGGTAACTATTAAATCTATAATAAATGGATATACTGCAACACTGGTTTCAATTATTAGAAAAGCAGATAGTACATACCAGTATCATGCTGTTTTGGTAACTATAGCTTTGTAGTATAGTTTGAAGTTGGGTAATCTGATGCCTCCAGATTTGTTCTTTTTGCTTAGTCTTGCTTTGGCTATGTGGGGTCTTTTTTGGTTTCACATGAATTTTAGGATTTTTTTTCTAGTTTTGTGGGAATTGCATTGAATCTGTAGATTGCTTTTGGCAGTATGGTCATTTTTCCCAATATTGATTCTACCCATCTAGGAGCATGGGATGTGTTTCCATTTGTTTGTGTGGTTGATGATGTCTTTCAGCAGTGTTTTGTAGTTTTCCTTGTAGAGATATTTCACTTATTTGGTTAGGTATGTTCCTAAGTATTTTATTTTATTTTTATTTTCTGCAGTTGCTGTAAAAAGGATTGAGTTATTGATTGTTTCTCAACCTTGTCTTTGTTGGTGCATAGCCATGATACTGATTTGTGTACGTTGATTTTGTATCCTGAAATTTTACTGAATTCATTTATCAGATCTAGGAGCTTTTTGGATGAGTCTTTCGCATTTTCTGGGTATATGATCATATCATTGGTAAACAGCGACAGTTTGACTTCCTCTTTACCAATTTGGATGTCCTTTATTTTTCTCTTGTCTGATTGCTCTGTCTAGGACTTCAGTACAATGTCGAGTAAAAGTAGCAAAAGTGAGCATCCTTGCCTTGTTCCAGTTGTCAGGGGAAATGCTTTCAACTTTTCCCCATTCAGTATAATGTTGGCTGTGGGATTGTCATAGATGGCTTTTATTACCTTGAGAAATGTCCCTTCTGTGCTAATTTTGCTGAGGGTTTTAATCATAAAGTGGTGCTGGATTTTGCCAAATGCTTTTTCTTTATCTGTTGAGATGATCATATGATTTCTGTTTTTAACTCTGCGTATGTGATGTATTTATTGACTTGTGTATGCTGAATTATCCCTGCATCCCTGGTATGAAACTTACTTGATCATGGTGTATTATCTTTTTGATATGCTGTTGGATTTGGTTAGCTACTATTTTGTTGAGGATTTTTGCACCTGTGTTCATCAGGAATATTGACATAGACCAATGAAACAGAGTAGAAAACCCAGAAATAAAGCCAAATGCTTTACAGCCAACTGATCTCCAACAAAGCAAACAAAAACATAAAGTGAGGAAAGGACATTCTATTCAACAAATGGTGATGGGGTAATTAGCAAGCCACATGTAGAAGAATGAAAAATCCTTGTTCTCATCTTATACAAAAATCAATTCAAGGTGGGTCAAATACTTAAATCTAAGACCTGAAACCATAAAAATTCTAGAAGATAAAATTGGTAAAACTCTTTTAGATGTTGGCTTAGACAAAAAGTTCATGACCGAGAACCCAAAAGCAAATGCAACAAAAAGATAAATAGATGGGACCTAATTAAAATAAAAAGCTTCTACATAGCAAAAGAAATAATAAGCAAACAGACAACCCACAGAATCAGAGAAAATATTCACAGACTATGCACCTGACAAAGGAGTAATATCTAGAATCTACAAGGAACTCAAACAAATCAAGAAAAAACAAATAATCCCACATAAAAGTGGGCAAAGGACATGAGTAGATAATTCTCAGAAGAAGATACACAGGCTGGGTGCGGTGGCTCACGTCTGTAATCCCAGCACTTTGGGAGGTCGAGGTGGATGGATTTCCTGAGGTCAGGAGTTTGAGACCAGCCTGGCCAACATGGTGAAACCCCATCTCTACTAAAAATACAAAAATTAGCTGGGCGTGGTGATAAGCGCCTGTAATCCCAGCTACTCAGGAGGCTGAGGCAGGAGAATCCCTTGAACCCGGGAGGTGGAGGTTGCAGTAAGCCGAGATCATGCCACTGCACTCCAGCCTGGCGGACAGAACAAGACTCTGTCCCCCCGCCAAAAAAAAAAAAAGAAAAAAGAAAAGAAAAGATATACAAATGGCCAATAAATGTAAGAAAAATGCTCACCATCACTAATTATCAGGGAACACAATGAGATACCACCTTACTCCTTCAAGAATGGCTATAATTAAAAAATCAAAAAAATAACAGATATTGGTTTGGATGTTGTGAAGAGGGAACACTTTTACACTGCTGGTGGGAATGTAAACTAGTACAACCACTGTGGAAAACCGTGTGGAGACTCCTTAAAGAACTAAAAGTAGAACTACCATTTGATTTAGCACTCCCACTACTGGGTATCTACCCAGAGGAAAATAAGTCATTATATGAAAAAAACACTTGCATACTCATGTTTATAGTAGCACAATTTACAACTGAAAAAAATACAGAACCAGTATAAATGCCCATTGACCAACAATTGGATAAAGAATATACACCACTGAATACCACTCAGCCGTAAAAAGTAATGAAATAATGGCACTTGCAGCAACCTGGATGGAATTGGAGAACATTATTCTGAGTGAAGTAACTCAGGAATGGAAAACCAAGTATCCTGTGTTCTCATTTGTAATGGAAGCTAAGTTACGAGGACACAAAGGCATAGGAATGATATAATGGACTTTGAGGACTTGAGAGGAAGGGAACAAAGTGGGTGAGGGATAAAAGACTACATGTTGGGTAGAGTGTACACTGCTTGGGTGACAGGTGCACCAAAATCTCAGAGATTACCACTGAAGAACTTATCCATGTAACAGAATATCACCTGTTCCCCCAAAACGACTGAAAAAAAAATTGGCCTGGAGTGGTAGCTCTTGCCTGTAATCCCAGCACTTTGGGAGGCCGAGGTGGGCAGATCACCTGAGGCCAGGAGTTCCAGACCAGCCTGGACAACATGATGAAACCCTGTCTCCACTAAAAATACAAAAAAATTAGCCAGGTGTGGTGGCACGTGCCTGTAGTCCCAGCTTATTGGGAGGCTGAGGCAGGAGAATTGCTTGAACCTGGAAGGCGGAGGTTGCCCTGAGCCAAGATTGCGCTTTTACAGACCAGCCTGGGCCACAAGACCAAGACTCCGTCTCAAACAAACAAACAAGCAAAAAAAAAAAAAAAAAAAAAAAAAAAAAAAAAACACCAAAAGAAAGAAATTAAAAATATTTTTTAAAGGATTGATTCTACTCTGTATCAATGAAACATAAATCATTTTCTTTTAAATCTCTGCTAAAAAGATGCAGCAAATATATTACCACTATGTAATAAAATTTGTAACTGAAAAAAGAAAAGCAGAGACTATAATGTTAAGAATAGATACCAACAATTATTGGTAGTATGACAAATTGAAGATGTAAGTTTCTATGAGATCATCTCATTTGGAGAGAGGAAAGGGAAGATGTGTCAGGCCTTTAATGGGAGTTCCTTAGGCAGAATTATTTATGATTATCTCCTCTTGGGAAAAGGACAAGCAAAAGTTACAATTTAGTTTGTAATGTTTTGGGAATGTATTATATAGTGAGCTAGACAACATTTTGTACTCATCAGGACTTTATGCTCATGAAAGGATTTTATTTTCTAAATATTGCCGAACATTGTCATCTTAAGCAAGATAAAACAGTTAGGTATTTGGTTCCATAAATGGGTCTTTATTATGTAAAGGCTATTGCTTCTTAGGTAGGAAACTTGGATGAGTGGGACAAGTGCCTATTTTGGATAGAGAGAAGCATACTAGCATGCATTATGTAAAATTTGAATTGTAGCTATAGACCCTACTTTAGCTCTCCAGCTCCCTTTCCAGAAAAGGCTTTATGGAGAGCCTATGGACAAGCAATGGGCCTGAGGGAGCCATTAACGCTGTGTCAGTAGCCAGTCATATGTGCCTTGAAGGGGAGAGACTATTTGGAAGAAGAGAACTGCTGCCAGTTTCTCAGAGCTAAAACTATCTTATGTAACCTTTCTTCCCGAAAACTTTTTGTATTTTTTGTTCTTCTTCTCAGAAGAACAACACACTCTGAGGTGAGGCATGAAAGAATAGGGGAATAGGAATTTGGTGCTATTTGCTTCTTATCTATTGTTAACAGTAAATTGGCCTATTTGAAAAAAAATTTAGAGAGCAGAGCACGGTGGCTTACACCTGTAATCCCAGCACGGGGAGGCCAAGGTGGGCAGATCACCTGAAGTCAGGAGTTCAAGACCAGCCTGGCCAACATGGTGAAACATTGTCTCTAAAAATTAGCCAGGCATGGTGACAGGTGCCTGTAATCCCAGCTACTCGGGCAGCTGAGGCGGGAGAATAGCTTGAACCTGGGACGTGGAGGTTGCTGTGAGCAAGATCACACCATTGCACTATAGCCTGGATGACAAGAAAAAAAAAAAAGAAAAGAAAAAGAAAAAAAAATGTAAGTATCTGATCTGTTTTTGTTAAATCATGTGGATAAATTAGGCTGTCTTTGGTGTCTTTAATAGTTTTAGATGATAGATTGTAATATGGAATACAGAAGTTCCCCCCTTATTAGAGATATCACTTTCCATGGTTTCAGTTACCTGTGCTCAACCGTAGTCCAAAAATATAAAATGGAAAAATTCAGAAATAAACAATTCCTAAGTTTTAAAATACAGGACACTCTGAATAGCATGATGAAATCTCATGACTTTTCACTTGGGAGATGAATCATCTCTTTGTCTAGTATTTGCACACTGCATATGGTACCTACTCATTAGTCATATAGTAGTCTTCTCAGTTATTAGATTGACTGTTGTGGTATTGCAATGCATGTGTTCAAGTAACCCTTTTATTTAATGATGGTCTCAAAGTGCAGGAGTAATGATGTTGGTAATTCAGATATGCCAAAGAGAAACCATGAAGTACTTCCTTTGAGTGAAAAGGTGAAAGTTCTAAAAAAGGAAAGAAAAAATTGTGCGTCAAGGTTGCTAAGATCTATGGTAAGAACAAATATATCTGTGAAACTGTGAAGAAGGAAAAATAATTTCATGCTAGTTTTGCTGTTGTATCTCAAACTGCAAAAGTTATAGGTACAGACGATGATAAGTGCTTAGTTAAAAGGAAAAGGCCTTACATTTGTGGGTAGTAGATAGGAATAGAAACACGGTCCAATTGATGGTGTTAACCAAAACTAAAACTTTTGAGGTAGAAATCATTTGATAAAGGTTTATTGGAAGCCAAATATGAGGATTGACCTGGGAAAACACACAACAAAATTGGGAGCATTCTGGAGTCTCACAAGTTGGAGGGCTTTTGTAGGAAAGTTTAGGAGAAGGAAGGGGGATACCTCTTACCATAGTTGTGCTTTTTTTATTGGAGGATACCATAAAGAGGTTGCAATTTTGGATACAGTTGCAACATATGGGCTAAAATATTAATATCTACATGCAAGACAGTCAGTAAAACTTTAAGATTCAGAAATAAATCAGTGTCCTTTCAGTGTCCATAGGTTATGCATTAATCAGCACATCAACAATTTGAGGAACTTATGATCAGATTCTTTACTCAGGGACAGGGGTTGCCATGAATTATAAAACCTTCCTTAGGCCGTTAATCTGGGAGCCTGTTTACTTATTTATTTATTTTTGAGACAGAGTCTTGCTGTATTGCCCAGGCAGGAGTGCAATGTCATGATCTCGGCTCACTGCAACCTCTGCCTCCCGAGTTCAAGTGATTCTCCTGCCTCAGTCTCTCAAGTATCTGGGATTACAGGTATCTGCCACCTAATTACAGGCATCTGCCAGGCTAATTTTTGTATTTTTATTAGGGATGGGGTTTCACCATGTTGGCCTGGCTGGTCTCGAAGTCCTGACCTCAAGTGATCCCCCCGCCTCTGCCTCCCAAAGTGCTGAGCTTAGAGGCATGAGCCCCATGCCCGTTCACCTATTTACTTTTAAAGAAAACTGTCAAATGTGACCTGTAGGTTATCAATGGCAATCAGGTTTAGTACTATCCATGTTTCAGGCATCTTGGAATGGGGGTCTTGGAATGTGTCTTCCACAGATAAGGGGAGACTATGGAAATTTTATAACAATTAAATATTTTTTTCTGTTAAGTTCATAGAATAACTTTGTCTAACCCTGTGTAGGTATACTTATACTTATTTTCTCCACACAGTCTAAGGCAGGTCGTGTACTTTGATTGTTTTTCTAAATTAAGAATCAAATAGTTGTGACTTCTTCATGTTTGTGTCAATGTCACAGAGAGATTTTTGGTGTATTGGACACTGAGGCTGACCAATAAGGTCAATTTCCACCTTGTTCTGATGTATTGTCCTTATGGCTTAGGGCTGACCCCAGCTCTAAGGGACATGCCTGAATTGTCTAATTCAGGCTAACCCCACTCCCCTTGGTATAGTGATTGTTTCAAATAAACCAATGTAATCCTAAAATACACCTTGATAAAAGTGAGTTCTCTTTCACGTTGAAGAATAGTATCCAAAGCCCATTAATATCATCTTGACAGTTGGCTGGCTTTATCTGTTTCCTAGTCATTATATTAGCCTGTTTCAGAGGGTTAACTTTGTGCTGTGGTACAGTCCTCTTTATGACTACACTATGTAGAGTCTGTGTGTGGATTAAGGTTGTAGAAAACTGAAATGGAAATAGAAAAAGTTTTGGGGAAGAAAGGTTACGTAAGATAGTTTTAGCTCTGAGAAACTGGCAGCAGTTCTTTTCTTTTGAGAGGGTAACTAAAGTGGAAGGGAAATTTACTTTTTACTGTACATCTTTCTCTACTTTAAAATTTTTGTACCTTATGTATGCATATTACCTAATAAAGATACCTTTATATATTAATTTTTAATTTTTTTAATTTTAGAGATAGGATCTCACTATGTTGCCCAGGCTGGACTCCAGGGCACGAGAAATCCTCCTGTCTCAGTCTTCCTCAGTCTTACTTACTTACTCTCAGCAAGTAACTGAGACTACAGGCTTGCATCACCACGACTGGCAAGAATAATTTTAAATTGGTGCTGTAATAGTCTTTAAAAAGCTCTCTGAACACTTCCGTAGTTCTCACTTTTTCTAAAGTGAGGCACTGCATATGTGACAACGATGTTACTGAGCCATTGCCCTTGGGTGTTTATTTCAGTTGTCAGTTCACCGTAATTATTATTATTACTTTTTTTTTTTTGAGAGGGAGTCTCGCTCTGTTGCCCAGGCTGGAATGCAGTGGCCTGATCTCAGTTCACTGCAACCTCCGCCTCCCAGGTTCAAGTGATTCTCCTGCTTCAGTCTCCTGACTAGCTGGGATTACAGGCACCCTCTGCCACGCCTCGCTCATTTTTCTATTATTAGTAGAGATGGGGTTTCACCATGTTGGCCAGGCTGGTCTTGAACTCCTGACCTCAAGTGATCCGCCTGCCTGGGCCTCCCAAAGTGCTGGGATTACAGGTGTAAAATTATAGTCATGCTTCTGTTTTGAAAAACTCATCTCTCCCTCTCTCTCTTTCTTCTCTCTCTCCTTTCAGAGAGAGTCTCACTCTGTCACCAGGCTGGAGTGCAGTGGTGCGATCTTGGCTCACTGCAGCTTCCGCCTCCTTAGTTCAAGCGATTCTCCTGCCTCATACTCCCAAGTAGCTGGGATTACAATCATATGCCACCATGTCTGGCTAATTTTTGTAATTTTTGTAGAGACAGTTTTCACCATGTTGGGTTTCACCATGTTGGCCAGGCTGGTCTTGAACTCCTGATCTCAAGAGATCCTCCCGCCTCAGCCTCCCATAGTGGTAGGATTACAGGCCTGAGCTACTGTGCCTGGCCATTTTCTAACTTTTTATTGGCTACTTTTATTTCTTCATTAGAGAATTGCTGCCTGATATAATTTGCTCATTTGCAGTTTTCTTATTGGTTTGTATAAACTTTCTGTAAAGTAATAACTCATTTTTTGGTCGTTTTTGCTGCTAATGTTTTTATCCAGCTCGTTATTTTCTTTTGTATTTCAGTTTTTTTAAGGTACATACATGTAACGTGATTATATTGTCAATATCATGTTACTTATGTGTTCAGCGTGTTTCATCGGATATTTGACAAATGGTCACTTTTCTTACCTTTTCTCCTTTGGTTTTAATTTCTTCAGATTCTAATATTCAATCTATTTAGATTTTATTTGGAACTATAGGGTGAAGTGAGCATTTTCTTTTTCAAAATTTATAAATTGCCAATATTTTAAAAAATACTTTCTTCTTTCTTATGGATTTGTGATTCCTCCTTTATCTAATATTAACCATAAAACAGGGCATATTTCTATGCTCTATATTTTATTTCATTAATGGTCTTTTATTCCAATGTTACTACCGTACTTTAAAGATTCTTGTCATTTTATAATATATTTGAATTATTGATAGGGCTTTTTCCTGCCCATTGCTTTCTGTTCTCACCTAATCATACTATATGATTTTTAGTATCATATTATTTTCAAGTTCTAAAATAAAAATCTCCTTGAAATATCAACTGGAGTTATTAAGCCTATAAGGAAAACAGAGAGCATGAGGTTTACAGTTAAGAAAAAATTATTTTTAAGAAACTGGAGGGTGTTTTTTTGAGTCTTCCAAAAAAATCACCAGGTTTTAAATATATTTTTCCTTTTTACTCCACAAGTGGCACTAGCTGTGTAATTTACTGCCAGCCAGAATGTTGTTTTCAACTTCCACTGGGTGTTTTTTCTTGTACTCAATTTGCAAGCTCTTTTTCTCTATTGCATTTGCCACAACATGACATATATACTGAAGTATATTTTATCACATATTGCATATATATGGAATTGTTATATATGCATTACATAAACACTGAAATACATTTTATTTCTATTTATTTTTATGTTCTTTGGATAATTTTAATGTAAATAATCTTGTAGCATTTGGAGTATTTTTATTTTTTATTTATTTATTTATTTTTACTTTCAGTTCTGGGATACATGTGCAGAACGTGCAGGTTTGTTACACAGGTATACGTGTACTATGGTGATTTGCTGCACCTATCACCCGTCACCTAGGTTTTAAGCCCCACATGCATTAGCTGTTTGTACCGATGCTCTCCCTCCCCTTGCCCTACCCCACTACCACCGATAGGCCCTGGTGTGTGTTGTTCCCCTCTTCATGTCCATGTGTTCTCATTGATCAATTCCCACTTATAAGTGAGAACATGGGATATTTGATTTTCTGTTCCTGTGTTAGTTTGCTAAGAATGATGGCTTCCAGCCTCATCCATGTCCTTGCAAAGGACATGATCTCATTCCTTTTTGTGGCTGCGTAGTATTCCCTGGTGGATGTATACCACATTTTCTTTATCCAGTCTATCGCTGATGGGCATTTGGGTTAGTTCCATGTCTTAGATATTGTGAATAGTGCTGCAATAACATACCTGTGCATGGATCTTTATAACAGAATGATTTATATTCCTTTGGGTATATACCCAGTAATGGTATTGCTGGCTCAAATGGTATTTCTGGTTCTAGATCCTTGAGGAATTGCCACACTGTCTTCCACAATGGTTGAACTCATCTACATTCCCACCAACAATGTAAAAGCGTTCCTATTTCTCCACATCCTCACCAGCACCTGTTGTTTCTTGACTTTCTAATAATCTCCATTCTGACTGGCATGAGATGACAGCAGTTTTAATTTGCATTGTGGTTTTAATTTGCATTTCTCTAATGATCAGTGATATTGAGCTTCTTTCTGTATGTTTGTTGGCCGCATAAATGTCTTCTTTTGAGAAGTGTCTGTTCATATCCTTTGTCCATCTTTTTTTTTTTTGAGACAGAGTCTCACTCTGTCGCCCAGGCTGGAGTGCACTGGCATGATCTTGGCTCTCTGCAATCTCTACGTCCTGGGTTCAAGCAGTTCTCATGCCTCAGCCTCCTGAGTAGCTGGGATTACAGGTGTGTGCTACCACACCTGGCTAATTTTTGTATTTTTAGTAGAGATGAGTTTTTGTATTTTTTGTATTTTTAGTAGAGATGAGTTTTATCATGTTGGTCAGGCTGATCTTGAACTCCTGACTTCATGTGTTCCACCCAACTGCTCAGCCTCCCAAAATGTTGGGATTACAGGTGTGAGCCACTGCACCTGGCCTCCTTTGCCCAGTTATGATGTTTTTTTTCTTGTAAATTGGTTTAAATTCATTGTAAATTCTGGATATTAGACCTTTGTCAGTTGGGTTGATTGCACAAATTTTCTCTCATTCTGTAAATTACCTGTTTGTTCTGATGATAGTTTCTTTTGCTGTTCAGAAGCTCTTTAGTTTAATCAGATCCCATTTGTCTATTTTAGCTTTTGTGGCAGTTGCTTTTGGAGATTTTTATCATAAAACCTTTGCCCATGTCTATGTTCTAAATGGTATTGCCTAGGTTTCCAGGGTTTTTATGGTTTTGGGTTTTACATTTAAGTCTTTAATCTATCTTGATTTAATTTTTGTATAAGGTATAAGGAAGGGGTCCAGTTTCAGTTTTCTGCATATGGCTAGCCAGTTTTCCCAGCAGCAGTTATTAAATAGGGAATCTTTTCCCTGTTGCTTGTTTTTGTCAGGTTTGTCGAAGATCAGACGGTTGTAGATGTGTGGTCTTATTTCTGAGGTCTCTGTTCTGTTCCATTGGTCTATATGTCTGTTTTGGTACCAGTACCGTGCTGTTTTGGCTACTGTAGCCTTGTAGCATAGTTTGAAGTCAGGTAACTTGATGGCTCCAGCTAACCTTGTAGCATAGTTGGAAGTCAAGTAACTTGATGGCTCCAGCTTTGTTCTTTTTGCTTAGGATTGTTTTGATTCCATATGAATTTTAAAATAGTTTTCTCTAAATCTGTGAAGAATGTCAATGTTAGTTTGATGGGAATATCATTGAATCTATAAATTACCTAGGGCAGTATGGCCCTTTTCACAATATCTATTCTTCTTATCCATAAGGAAGGAATGTTTTTCCATCTGTGTCCTCCCTTATTTCCTTGAGCAGTGGTTTGCAGTTCTCCTTGAAGAGGTCCTTCATGTCCCTTGTTAGCTGTATTCCTAGGTATTTTATTCTCTTTTATCAATTGTGAATAGGAGTTCATTCATGATTTGGCTTTCTGCTTTTCTATTGGTGTATAGAAATGCTTGTGATTTTTGCACATTAGTTTCGTATCCTGAGACTTTGCTGAAATTGGTTATCAGCTTCCTCTTTTCCTATTTAAATTTGCTTTATTTTTTTTTTTTTTCTTGCCTGACTACCCTGGCCAGATCTTCCAATACTATGTTGAATGTGAGTGGTGAGAGAGGGCATCCTTGTCTTTGCCAGTTTTCAAAGGGAATGCATCCAGCTTTTGCCCATTCAGTATGATATTGGTTGTGAGTTTGTCATAAATAGCTCTTATTTTGAGTTACATTCCATCAATACCTAGTTTATTGAGAGTTTTTAGCATGAAGGGATGTTGAATTTTATCAAAGGCCTTTTCTGCATCTATTAAGATAATCATGTGGTTTTTGTTATTGGTTCGGTTTATGTGATAAATTATATTTATTGATTTGTGGCTGTTGAACCAGCCTTGCATCCCTGGGATGAAGTCAACTTGATTGTGGTGGATAAGCTTTTTGATGTGCTGCTGGATTCAGTTTGCCAGTTTTATTTATTTATTTATTTATTTATTTATTTATTTATTTATTCATTCATTCATTCATTCATTCATTTATAGAGATGGAGTCTTACTCTGTCGCCCAGGCTAGAGCGCAGTGGCATGATCTTGGCTCACTGCAACCTCCCACTCCTGGTTTCAAGCGATTCTCCTGCCTCAGCCTCCCAAGTAGTTGGGACTATAGGCACACGCCACCTCGCCTGGCTTTTTTTTTTTTTTAAGTAGAGCCAGGGTTTCGCATGTTGGCCAGGCTGGTCTCAAACTCCTGGTCTCAAGTGATCCACCTGCCTCAGGCTCCCAAAGTTCTGAGATTATAGGCGTGAGTCACCATATCCGGCCTGCCAGTATTTTATTGAGGATTTTTGCATTGGTGTTCATCAGAGATACTGGCCTGAAGTTTTCTTTTTTTGTTGTTGTGTCTTTACCAGGTTTCGATAGTAGGATGATGCTGGTCTCATAAAATGATTTAGGGAGAAGGGCCAGGCGCAGTGGCTTATGCCTGTAATGCCAGCAACCGCCAAGGCGGGTGAATCACTTGAGGTTAGGAGCTTGAGACCAGCCTGGCCAACATGGTGAAACTCCATCTCTACTAAAAATACAGAAATTAGCTGGATGTGGCGGTGTGCGCCTGTAACCCCAACTACTTGGGAGGCTGAGGCAGGAGAATCTTTTGAACCCAGAAGGCGGAGGTTGCAGTGAGCCAAGATTGTGCCATTGCACTCCAGTTTAGGTGACAGTGAGACTCTGTCAAAAAAAAAAAAAAAAAAGATTTGGAGAGGAGTCCCTTTTTTTCAGTTGTTTGCAATAGTTTCTGAAGGAATGGTATCAACTCCTCTTTGTACTTCTGGTAGAATTCAACTCTGAATCAGTCTGGTCCTGGGCTTTTCTTGGTTGGTATGCTATTTACTATTGAGTCAATTTCAGAACTTTTTATTGGTCTATTCAGGGATTCAACTTCTTCCTGGTTTGGACTTGGAATTTATCCACTTCTAGATTTTCTAGTTTATTCACTTAGAGGTGTTTATAGTATTCTCTGATGGTAGTTTGTATTTCTGTGGGGTCAGTGGTGATATCCCCTTTATCATATTTTATTGTGTGTATTTGATTTGTCTCTCTTTTCTTCTTTATTAGTCTAGCTATTTTATTAATTTTTTTCAAAAAACTAGCTCCTGGATTCTTTGATTTTTTAAACAGTTTTTCATGTCTCTATCTCTTTCATTTCTGCTCTGATCTTAGTTTTTTTTTTTTTTTTGTCTTCTGCTAGCTTTTGGATTTGTTTGCTTTTGCTTCTCTAGTTCTTTTAATTGTGATGTTAGGGTGTCAACTTGAGATCTTTCTAGCTTTCCAATGTGGGCATTTAGTTCGATAAAGTTCCCTCTTAACACTGCTTTAACTGTGTCCCAGAGATTCTGGTATGTTGTCTCTTTGTTCTCATTGGTCTCAAAGAACTTGATTCCTGCCTTAATTTCATTATTTACCCAGGAGTTATTCAGGAACGGGTTGTTCAATTTCCATGTAGCTGTGTGGTTTTGAGTGAGTTTCTTAATCTCGAGTTCTAATTTGATTGCACTGTGGTCTTGAGAGATTGTTATGATTTCAGTTATTTTGCATTTGCTGAGGAGTGTTTTATTTCCAAATATGTGGTCAATTTTAGAGTAATTGCCATGTGTCACTGAGAAGAACGTATATTCTGTTGTTTTGGGGTGGAGAGTTCTGTAGATGTCTATTAGGCCCATTTGATCCAGAGTTGAATTCAAGTCCTGAATATCCTTGTTAATTTTCTATCTCACTGATCTGTCTAATATTGACAGTGGAGTGTTAAAGTCTCCCACTATTACTGTGTGGGAGTCTAAGTCTCTTTGTTGGTCTCTAAGAACTTTTTTTTTTTTTTTTAATGAATCTGGATGCTACTGTATTGAGTGCGTATATATTTAGGATAGCTAGCTCTTCTTATTGAATTGATCCCTTTACTATTATGTAATGCCCTTCTTTGTCTTTTTAAAAAATCTCTTTTTGTTTAAAGTCTGTTTTGTCGGAGACTAGGATTGCAACTCCTGCTCTTTTCAGCTTGCCATTTGCTTTGTAAATTTTCCTTCATCCCTTTACTTTGAGCCTATGTGTGTCTTTGCATGTGAGATGGATCTCTTGAATACAGCACACTGATAGGTCTTGACTCTATCCAATTTGCCAGTCTTTGTCTTTTAATTGGAGCATTTAGCCCATATACATTTAAGGTTAGTATTGTTATGTGTGAATTTGATCCTGTCATCATGATGCTAGCTAGTTATTTTGCACACTAGTTGATGCCATTTCTTCATGGTGTCATTGGTCTTTATATTTTCGTGTGTTTTGTAGTGGCTGGTACCAATTTTTCCTTTGCATATTTAGTGCTTCCTTCAGGAGCTCTTGCAAGGCAAGCCTTGTGGTGACTAATTCCCTCAGCCTTTGCTTGTCTGAAAAGGATTTTATTTCTCTTTCATTTGTGAAGCTTAGTTTGGCTGGATATGAAATTCTGGGTTGATAATTCTCTTTTTCGGCTGGGTGCAGTTGCTCACGCCTTCATCCCAGCACTCTGGGAGGCCTAGGCAGGCAGATCACAGGGTCAGGAGATCAAGACCATCCTGCTAACATGGTGAAACCCTGTCTCTACTAAAATACAAAAAAATTACCCGGGTGCAGTGCCGGGCACCTGTAG
Source organism: Rhinopithecus roxellana (assembly GCF_007565055.1). Lineage (NCBI taxonomy): Eukaryota > Metazoa > Chordata > Mammalia > Primates > Cercopithecidae > Rhinopithecus > Rhinopithecus roxellana. The sequence continues at coordinate 87,618,353 of NC_044552.1, read as the reverse complement.
TTCCAGCTACACTGGGAGGCTGAGGCAGGAGAATGGCGTAAACCTGAGAGGCAGAACTTGCAGTGAGCCGAGATGGCGCCACTGCACTCCAGCCTGGGTGACAGAGCGAGACTCTGTCTCAAAGAGAAAAGAAAATTCTCTCTCTTTTATTTTTTTTTAAAGAATGTTGAATATTGGCCCCCACTCTCTTCTGGCTTATAGGGTTTCTGGAGAGAGATCCACTGTTAGTCTGATGAGCTTCCCTTCGTAGGTGACCTGGCCCATTTCTCTCTGGCTACGCTTAACTTTTTTTCCTTCATGTCAACCTTGGAGAATCTGAGGATTATATGTCTTGGGGTTGATCTTCTTGTGGAGTGTCTTAGTGTGGTTCTCTGTATTTCCTGAATTTGGATGTTGGCCTTGTCTTACTAAGTTGGGGACGTTCTTCTGGATAGCATCCTGAAGTGTGTTTTCCAACTTGGTTCTATTCTCTTCATCTCTTTTAGGTACTCCAATCAGTTGTAGGTTCGGTCTTTTTATATAGTGCCACATTTCTCAGAGGTTTTGCTCATTCCTTTTCATCCTTTCTTCTCTAATCTTGTCTGCCTTCCTTATTTCAGCAAGATAGTCTTCCATCTCTAATATTCTTTTTTTTTTTTTTTTTTCTTGAGACAGAGTCTTGCTGTGTCACTCGGGCTGGAGTGAAGTGGTGTGATCTTGGCTCACTGCAACCACCACCACCCAGGTTCAAGCGATTCTCCTGCCTTAGCCTCCCAAGTAGCTGGGATTATAAGCACCATGCCCAGGTAATTTTTTGTATTTTTAGTAGAGACGGGGGTCTTGCCATGTTGGCCAGGCTGGTCTTGAACTCCTAACCTCAGGTGATCCACCTGCCTCAGGCTCCCGAAGTGCTGGGATTACATATCTGATATTCTTACTCTCACTTGACTAATTTGGCTATTGATACTTGTGTGTGCTTCACGAAGTTCTCGTGCTGCAGTTTTCAACTTCATTAGGTCATTTATGTTCCTCTCTAAACTGGTTCTTCTAGTTAGCAGCTCCTCTAACCATTTATCAATGTTCTAAGCTTCTTTGCATTGGGTTAGAACATTCTCTTTTACCTCAGCAAAGTTTGTTATTAACGACCTTTTGAAGCCTACTTCTGTCAATTCGTCCATCTTATCTTCCATCCAGTTCTGCACCCTTGCTGGAGAGGTGTTGCAATCATTTGGAGAAGAGGCACTCTGGCCTTTTGGGTTTTCCGTTTTTTTTGTTGATTCTTTCTCATCTTCATGAATTTGTCTATTTTTGATCTTTGAGGTTGCTGACTCTCGGATGAGGTTTTTGTGGAAACTTTTGTTGTTGTTGTTGATGCTGTTGTTGTTGCTTTCTTTTTGTTTGTTTTTCTTTCAATAGTCAGGTCCCTCTTCTGGAGGGCTGCTGCGGTTTCCTGGGGGTTCACTTCAGGCCCTATTCATGTGGTTCGCTCCTGCATCTGAAGATGTCACTCGAGGAGGCTGGAGAACAGTAAAGATGGATGCCTGCTCCTTCCTCTGGGATCTCTGACCTTTAGGGGCACCAACCGGATGCCAGTAGGAACGCTCCTGTATGGGATGTCTGACAACCCCTATTGGTGGGGGGGGATATGATTTGGCTGTGTCCCCAGCCAAATCTCAACTTGAATTGTATCTCCCAGAATTCCCACATATTGTGGGAGGGACCCAGGGGAAGTAATTTGAATCATGGTGGCTGCTCTTTCTCGTGCTATTTTCGTGATAGTGGACAAGTCTCACGAGATCTGACGGGTTTATCAGGGGTTTCTGCTTTCACTTCCTAATTTTCTCTTGCTGCTGCCAAGTAAGAAGTGCCTTTTGCTTTCTGCCATGATTCTGAGGCCGCCCCAGCCATGTGGAACTGTAAGTCCAGTTCAACCTCTTTTTCTTCCCAGACTCGAGTATGTCTTTATCAACAGACTAATATAGGGGGTCTCACCCTGTTGGGTGGCATGGCAAGCAGGACCCATTTAACAAGGCACTTTGGCTATCCCCTGGTGGAAGAGGTATGCTGAGCTGGGGGGACACCTACTCATCTAGGCTGCCTGGATTTCTCAGAACTAGCAGGAGGAAAGACTAAGTCTGCTGGTCCACAGAGACTACTGCCACCCCTACCCCTAAGGGCTCAGGCCCAGGGAGATCAGAGTTCTGCCCCTGAGCCCATGGCTGGAGTTGGAGTTCCTGCAGGGAGGCCCTACACTCGCAGTGTTGGCTGCCGCCTCTCCCCCAAGGAGTTCAGATGGCTTAAACTGCAGGCAGCCACAGGAGTGGTGATGGCCACCCCTCCTCACTGGGAACTTAGCAGGCTTACACCGATTCTAGCTGAGTGGTGTTGAGAATCAACGTGGCTTTGTGGTTGGGGCTCAAGGCCCCAGTGGCATGGGTTCCTGAGTGGGATCTTCTGATCCATGGATTGCACAGTTCTGTGGAAAAAGCATGGTTTCCCAGGTTAGGTAGCAGGCTCACTCAGCACTTCCCTTGGCTAGGGGTGGGTGCTCCCCTGCCATGTGTGGCTTTCAGATAGGCTGCCACACCACGCTGCTATTCCTTCCTCTCCATGGGTCAAGCCAGCCACCTAGTCAGTCCTGACTGTTTTTTTTTTTAATTAAATTTTTACTTAAGATATTTTCTTTCTTTTAGTTTTTTAAGTTGTTTGGTGATCGTTAAGAGAAAAAAAGAAGAAAAACATATTTTAGTACCTCTTCTACTGCAACTAGGATATCTATAGGCATGGTCATAAATGCCAACTGGCTTGTTGCTCACTAAGGAAGGAACCATCTGAGGATAGCTCTATTGAAGCAAATCTCAGTGGCTCGTGCTTATAATCCTTGCAGTTTGGGAGGCTGAGGCAGGAGGATCACTTGAAGCCAGGAGTTCAGCAAAGTGAGGCCCTTGTCGCCACAAAAAGTTAAAAAAAAAAAAAAAAAAAGGAAAATCTTAAAATCATGTCCTCATATGATATCTCCAATTCTAATTCAACATGTCAATTTCTTTTTGATCTTCTCCCTCCCCATGTAAGTAAATGCCTTCTCCAAGTGGGAAATCTGATTCTTGTAACTTTCAACTTAATTACTCACTGTCTCAATTAATTTACTTATTTTTCGCATTCTATCTATTTCCCAAACTCATGTCTCCTTCATACACCATCTCTGTGCAATGCTTTCTTACCTTTCAGAGCCAATGTGCACACTGCTGATTAGTCTCGTAATGGCTTCCTCCTCCCTGCCTTGCATTCTCTTCTCATGCACTGTCAGCTGTTGTACCCCTGCATAGCATCCTATTCACCTCTTCCTCATGCTATGCCAAGAAGAAAAAGAAAAGAAAGGGAAGGAAAGGGAAGGGAAGTGAAGGGAAGGGAATAGAAATGAAAGTGAATAGGAAGAAAAGGAAATAGGAAGGGAAATGAGGGGAAACAAAGAGAAACAAAGAGAAGAGTTTGTCTTCATTTGATTTTTAGGAAAACAATAGAGTGAGTAATTAGGTGTATAAAATAAACAGGACTTCTGAAGACTCCAAAGGTTCTAGCAATAAGTGAAACTCCAGCACTTTTGGTTTAACCTGTGTAAAATTAGGTGACATATACAACTTTATTTTATCATTTGAGTGCCACATTTGGGCAAGGAACATACTTACAGTTTATCTTGGCTATTGGTTTCTGCTTCAGTTCTAATTTATTGAGGCTTGACTGTTAAGGTAGACAAGGGGAACAATAGACAGGGCTGAGATGGCAGAGAGGCTTTCTTCTCTAATCTGTTTTGGAATGAACTGTTTTGGGAGACACTGCTTCCTGCGTCCTAGAAACTCCAGCTCCAGCTGTGGCTAAAGGGACCCAGATATGTCCCAGATTGCTGCTCCAGAGGGCACAAGCTGTAAGCCTTGGTAGCTTCCATGTGGTGTTAAGCCTGTAGGTGCACAGAGGGCAAGAGTTGATGCTTGGGAGCCTTCACTTAGATTTTAGAGGATGTATGAAAATGCCTGGAAGTCCAGGCAGAAGTTTGCTGTGGGGTGGAGCCCTCATCGAGAACCTCTGCTAGGGATGTGTGGAGGGGAAATGTGGGGTTGGAGCCCCGACACAGAGTCCCCAATGGGGCACTGCCTAGTAGAGCTGGGAGAAGAGAGCTACTGCCCTCCAGACCTCGGAATGGTAGATACACTGACAACTTGCACCATGTGCTTGGAAAAGCCATAGGCACTCAATGCCAGCCCTTGAGAACAGCCGTGGGAGCTGAGCCCTGCAGAGCCACAGGGGCAGAGCTGTCCAAGGTCTTGGGAGCCCACGCATTGCATCAGTGTGGCCTGGATATGAGACGTGGATTCAAAGGAAATAATTTTGGAGCTTTAAGATCTTATGACAGCCCTGGGGAGTTTCAGACTTGCATGGAGCTTGTAGCTCCTTTGTTTTGGCTGATTTCTGCCTTTTGGAATGGGTATGTTTATCCAATGTCTGTATCCCCATTGTATCTTGGAAGTAACTAACTTATTTTTGATTTTACAGTCTCATAGGCAAAGGGACTTGCCTTGTCTCAGATGAGACTTTGAACTGTGGACTCTTGAGTTAATGCTGAAATGAATTAAGACTTGGGGGATTGTTGAGAAGGGTTGATTATATTTTGCAATGTAAGAAGGACACGAGATTTAGGAGGAGCCCCTTCACCTCAATTTTTTAGAATAGTTTCAGTAGAATTGGTACCAGCTCTTTGTATGTATGGTAGTATTCTGTTGTGAATCCATCTGGTCTGGGCTTTGTTGTTGTTGGTGGTGGTAGGTCTTGTATTACTTACTTAATTTTGGAACTTCATTTTCGTCTGTTAGAGGTTTCAATTTCTTCCTGAGTCAGTCTTGGGAGGTGGTATGTTTCCAGGAATGTATTTATTTCCTTTAAATTTTCTAGTTTGTGTCCATAGAGGTTTTCATAAGAGTCTCTGAGATCTTTTGTATTTCTGGGGGATTTGTTTTAATGTCACCTTTGTCATTTCTGATTTTGTTTGGATATTCTCTGTTTTTCTTTTTTTATCTAGCTAGTGGTCTATAGACCTTGTTCATACTTTCGAAGAACCAACTTTTGGTTTTGTTGATTCTTTGCATAGGTTTTTGGATCTCAATTTTATTCAGTTCTGTTTTGACTTTAGTTATTTCCTTTCTTCTTCTAGCTTTGGGGTTTGTTCTTGTTTTTCTAGTTCTTCTAGGTGTGTTGTTAGGTCATTGATTTAAGATCTTTCTAAGTGTTAGGACTATAAATTTTCCTCAACTGTGCTTTTGTTGTACTCTAGAGATATGGTATGTTGTGCTCTGTTTTCATATATTTCAAATAATGTTTGGATTTCTGCCTTAATTTTGTTGTTTATCCAAAGTCATTCAGAAGCAAGTTCTTTAATTTCCAGGTAGTGTGGTTTTGAGAGATCTTCTTGGTAGTGATTTCTATTTTTATTCCACTGTGGTCCAAGAGTATGACTGGTATAGTTTTGGCTTTTTAATTACATGTCTATTAGGTCCAATTGGTCAGGTGTCAAATTTAAGTCCAGAACTTCCTCATTGGTTTTCTGCCTCAATGACCTGTCTAAGGCTGTCAGTGGGGTATTGAAGTCCCCCATTATTATTGTGTAGCTGTCTAAATATTTTCATATTTCTGGAAGTACTTGCTTTATGAATCTGGGTACTCCAATGCTGGGTGCATATATGCTTAGGATAGTTAAGTCTTCTTGTTGAATTGAATCCTTTATCATTATGTAATGCCCTTCTTTGTCTTTTTTTAACTTTTGTTGGTTTGGTTTAAAGTCTGTTTTATCTGATATAAGAATAGAGACTCCTACTCATTTTTTGTGTTCCATTTGTGGGATAGATCCTTCTCCAATCATTTACTTTGATACTGTTGGTGTCCTTACATGTGACATGGTTCTCTTAAGATGGACTGATGGGTCTTGTTTTTTTATAGAACTTGCCACTCTGTGCCTTTTAAGTGGGGTATTTAGACCATTTACATTCCAGGTTAATATTGATAAGTGTGGTTTTGAAGCTACTGTGGAATTGTTAGCTGGTTTCTTTGTAGTTTCTGTCATGTGTTTGCTTTATAGGGTCTGGGGGCTTATACTTAAGTGTGTTTTTGTGGTGGCAGGTATCGTTCTTTTGTTTCCATGTTTAGAACTCTCAAGGATTTCTTGTAAGGTTGATCTAGTAGTAACAAATTTCTTCAGCACTTGTTTATCTGGAAAAAAATTCAATGCATGGACTGCAAGAAAGCTCAATGATATCCAAGATAAGATTGAAAATAGACTCAAAGAAACTCCTAAAGCAATTCAGAAAATGAAGGAAAAGATGAGCATTTTAAAAACAAATCAATCAGAGCTTCTGGAATTGAAAAACTCACTTAAGGAATTTCAAAATACAGTTGAAAGCTTTGTCAATAGACTAGACAAAGAAGAAGAAAAAATTTCAGAGCTCAAGACTAGTCTTTGAAACTAGCCTAGTCAGACAGAAATAAAGAAAAAAGAATTTTAAAAAATGAACAAAGTCTTCAAGAAATATGGGATTATGTAAACCAATCAAACCTACAAATATTGGCATTCCTGAGAAAAAGAGAACAACCTGGAAAACATTTTTTGAGGGACTAGTTTGAGAAAATTTCTCTTATCTCGCCTTCATTCATGAACCTAGTTTGGCAGGATATGAAATTCTTGGTTGGAATGTTTTTTTCTCTAAGAATGCTAAAAATTGGCCCCCAATCTCTCCTTGCTTGTAAGGTTTCTGCTGAGAAGTCCACTGTTAGTTTGATGAGGTTCCTTTTGTATATTATCTGATATTTTTCCCTAGCTGTCTTTAAGATATTTTCTTTAGTGTTGACCTTGGACAGTCTGGTGACTAATGCCTTGGTGATGTTCATTTTGTGTAGCACATTGTAGGTGTTCTCTGGATTTCTTATATCTGGATATCTACTTCTCTAGCAAGATTAGAGAAATTTTCTCAAACTAGTCCCTCAAAAAATGTTTTCCAGGTTGTTCTCTTTTTCTCAGGAATGCCAATATTTGTAGGCTTGATTGCTTTACATAATCCCATATTTCTTGAAGACTGTTCATTTTTTAAAATTCTTTTTTCTTTATTTCTGTCTGACTAGGCTAGTTTCAAAGACTAGTCTTCGAGCTCTGAAATTTTTCTTCTTCTTTGTCTAGTCTATTGACAAAGCTTTCAACTGTATTTTGAAATTCCTTAAGTGAGTTTTTCAATTCCAGAAGCTCTGATTGATTTGTTTTTAAGATGTTCATCTTTTCCTTCATTTTCTGAATTGCTTTAGGAGTTTCTTTGAGTTTATTTTTCGATCTTATCTTGGATATCATTGAGTTTTCTTGCAGTCCATGCATTGAATTCCTTATCTGTCATTTCTGAGTTTCCATTTTGGTTAGGGACAATTGCTGGAGAGCTAGGGTGATCCTTTGGTGGTGTCATTACATTCAGGTTTTTCATGGGTCAGAATTCTTGCCCTTTTTTTTTTTTTTAATTTAGAAATGCTCGCACCTCTAATAATTTTCATGTGGGTAGTATTGTTTATTTTTCTGTCTTTCCTTTAATATTCTTATTTTATCTCCCACCACACCCTCCCCCCACTTGCCCCCTCCCCCCCACCCCGCCGCCACCACACACACAGAGAATGTGACTATAGAGAATGCTGGGTAAGGTCTTTCGGCTTTGCTTCTATAGCCCTAAGCACTTTTGTTAGCAGGTTTTTTATTGGGCTGTGCAGTTTGACCTACAAGCCAGTAGATGGGGCACTTACGTGTAACAGCCAGCTATGGTCAACATTGCTCCAGAGCAGGTGCTCCAATCTCTGGCTTGAGACTAAAATGCTTGTGTGGGAATGCTGCCGGGTCAGCCAAGAAATGGCTGACTGTATGAACCCAGATTGAAAATGGCACTCCATTTTTGGTCCCACGTCTGGGAAAATGCCTGTAGCATCTCCAAGCCTCTCCCCAAGTTAGCTCCAGGGCTTGGGAGAAACAAAATGTTCTCCCTTGGCCTGAGTTGCCCTGCTCTCCAGTGGAAAGTAGTCACAAAGCGAGGCCCTATGCCTTGCTCACATACCGCAGCTTCACCCACTTACTTTTAACAGCTGGATGTCATCACAGCGTCTGTTTGCTTGCATTCTCCTTCCCAGGATCTGAGGTGTTCTTTATGATTCTGGTGAATTCCCATTTTCCTTCTTGAATTAAAGGTCACGAAGTTAATCTTTATGCAATACCTTACTATTTCGAAGTGTCTAAGGCATGCTAAAAGCGTTAATCTACCATCTTGGGGAAAAAAAGGAAACTCTAATTATTTCTTTGAAATTTCTCTTTACTCCTTTTCTCTATTCTTTCTGGAACTCTTATTTGTATGTTGTTGAATTTTCTATGCTGATTCTTTACTTTTCTTTAACTTTTCCTCTCCTATATTCCCTCTTTTTTTTTCTTCTATGCTCCGAGAGATTTCCTCAACTTTATATCCAATTCTGCTACTGAACTTTGAAACTTACTATCCCCACCCACCTTAATATTTCAAAAAAGAGAAATATTATTAGGTGGATCAGAACAGGATACATTTCCAGGGGGAATATTTTTCACTGGCTACAGGTAAGGTGTTACAGCTATCTAATTCATCTATTCTATAAACATTGCTCAAATTTGGAAATGCCCACCTTCTGGGAGCACACCAAAGATTGGACCTCTGCTATTGAAAGGTGTATACAGGCCAGGCGTGGGGGCTCATGCCTTTAATCCCAGCACTTTGGGAGGTGGAGGTGGGTGGATCACCTGAGGTCAGGAGTTTGAGACCAGCCTGGCCAACATGGCGAAAACCTGTCTCTACTAAAAATACAACAAATTAGCTGGGCTTGATGATGGGTGCCTGTAATCCCAGCAACAACTTGGGAAGCTGAGGCAGGAGAATCGCTTGAACCTGGGAGGCAGAGGTTGCAGTGAGCTGAGATTGCGCCATTGTGCTCCAACCTGGGCAATAAGAGCAAAACTTCATCTCAAAAAAAGAAAAAAGAAAAGAAAAAGAAAAGAAAGATGTATGCAGATTTCAATGTTCTATGAGAAGTAAACGACAATTTTTATCTCTCTGTCCTTGTGTATAATGTGCTTTCCCCCCTTGGGCTCTTTTAAATATTTTCCCTAATAATGTTTGGTTTTTTGACAATTTGATTATGACTTCATGTGTTTTTCTTTACGTTTATGCTGCTCAGTGTATGGAACCTCTTGAATTTGTGGGTTGATAGTTTTCATCAAATTTAGAAAACATTTGGCTGTTATTTCTTCAAACTTTTTTTTGCTTCATTGTTTCTTCCCTCTGTCTTCTTTTGTATGTCAATTACAACATTTTAGGCCATTTGATTTTGTCCTACAAGTCACTGAAGATTTCGTAATTATATTCAACATTTTTTCTGTGTGTGTTTCAATTTGAGTAATTCCTACTGTCTCTGCTTTGTTTTTAAGTTCACTGATTCTTCTCTTCTGTGGTGTCTAATCTGCTATTAAACCTATCCAATAAAATTTTCATGTCAGATGTATTTTTCAGCTCCAGGATTGGTTCTTTTGTAAAGTTTCAGTTTTTCTATTGGTAGAATATATTGCATCTGTTCACTCATTAGGCCCTTTAAACATATGTATACACACACACATATATACACACACACATATGTGTATATATATACGCGTATATGTACACACATATGTGTGTATGTATATATGTATACGCATATATATACACTTATATGTGTATGTATGTGTGTTTATATATACACATATATATACTTCTGAGTCTGTAAAATCTGTTTTTTTTTTTTTCCTGCTTATGGGTAGTATTTTTATGCTTCTTTCTATATCTAGGAATTTTAAACTTTCATATTGGACATTGGCTGGTACATTGTTGTGAATACAGATTTTGTTTTTTTTGAAGAGGACTGTATTTTGTTCTTGCAGGCAATTAATTTAGTCGCCAAATGAGCTTGATAATTTTGAGGCTTTAAAAAAGATGTGGTTAGGGCAGGTCTAATCTAGCCTTTACTTTACAGTTTAAGCAGCCCTCCTCCTCCTCCTTCTTCTTCTTCTTCTTCTTTTGTTCTCCTAGTTTCTTTTTCTTTTTTTAAATTATACTTTAAGTTCTGGGGTACATGTGCAGAATGTGCAGGTTTGCTACATAGATATACATGTGCCATGGTGGTTTGATGCAGCCCTTCTTCCAAAGTGTAGATTTTCTGGGGTCTCAATTGAATGCCTAGGCTAACTGAAATGTCCCTACTCTGGCATTTGAACTCCAGCATCTCTCAAGCATGTGGCCTCCAGAACCCCCTTTCTTCACAGTTCTCTAGTAGCTAGTCTCTGCCAGGCCTTACATGGTCTCATCTTTTATTAGTATTTGGCCAAAAATTTAAAGGGTCTCTAATGCAGATTTCTGGAGCTCATTCTCCACACAACTCTCTCTTCTCTAGCACCCTACCCCACAGGGTTCCAAATTCTCAACTTTGATCTCTGCTTTCTCAGGGGCAATGAGACCTCTGTATTCAACTTGGTCTCCTTCTCTGTCTATGTCATAGTCTGGGATGTGCTCCCAAGGGAAAATTTAGTCAATTGTGGAGCTCACTCACCTCATGTGTTTTCCTTTTCTTAGCAATCACCATCCTATGCTCTAGTTGTCTAATACCTGAAAACAACTATTTCATATATTTTGCCCAGTTTTTTTAGTTTAGTTTGTTTTTTTACTGCCGAGAGGGCTAGTCTGAGACTAGTTACTCTGTCATAGGCAGAAGAGCAAGTTGCTTTTATGTTTTTAATCCCATCTCCACAAGAAATTAAAATAAACATTAGCCAGGTATGGTGGTGTGCACCTATAGTCCCAGCTATGCAGGAGGCTGAGGTAGGAGGATTGCTTGAGCCTGGGAAGTTGCAATTGCAGTGAGCCATGATTGCACCACTGCACTCCAGCCTGGACAACAGAGCGAGATACTTTCTCAAAAAAAATTTTTTTTCTAAGAAAATTTTTTTTTTTTTTTGAGACAGGATCTCACTCTGTCACCTAGGCTGAAGTACAGTGGTGTAATTTCAGCTCACTGCAGCCTCAGCCTCCCAGGTTCAAGCAATCCTCCCACCTCACCCTCCCAAGTAGCTGGGACCACAGGCGCATGCCACCACACCAACTAATTTTTGTGTTTTTTTGTAAAGACATGGTTTCACCATGTTGCCAAGGCTGGTCTCAAACTCCTGGGCCCAAGTGATTCACCCAACTTGGCCTCCCAAAGTGCTAAGATTATAAGCATGCGCCACCATGTCTGGCCTTTTTTCTAAGAATTTAAAAACATTCTTGAATGTTTTATTCCTTCTGCTTTTTTTTTTTTTTTTTTTTTTTTTTTCGGAAATGGAGTCTCACATTGTCATCCAGGCTGGGGTGCAGTGGCGTGATCTTGACTCACTGCAACCTCCTCCTCCTTTGCTCAAGCGATTCTCTGCCTCAGCCTCCCAAGTAGCAGGGGTTACAGGTACACGATACCACACTCAGCTAATTGTTGTATTTTCAGTAGAAACAGGGTTTCACCATATTGACCAGACTGATCTTGAACTCCTGACCTCAGGTGATCCGCCCACCTCGGCCTCCATAAGTGCTGGGATTACAGCTGTGAACCACCGCATTGGCACCTTCTGCACATTTTTTATCTCAAATTCTTTCTATTTCTTTTTTCGTTACTGATTCACATTAGAGACTTCTCAAGTATCAGGCAATGCTTGGCTATCAGCTTCTATTGGATGGTAAGGCAGTGTGAGGTTGATTTGAAGCTCTAGATGTGTATGCAGAGCTAGTCACAGGTAAACTTTACTATGGTGTCATCTGGCAGGGTCTGATACCAGACTCTTCAAGTAATTTTCCTTGAGCTAGGAGAAATCTTCCATTCTCCCAGGGAATGGGGGTCAGAGATCTTATTTTTTGGTAATGAATAATGATCACTTGATCATTCTGTTTCAGTATCTTGTCCTTGAGTTAAAATCTCTTTAGTTCCATTTCTTCAGAGAGCAGATCTTTAGTTGTCTTCTAGGATTGGGGATGGATAGTAGCTTCAGTTTTGGGGCAGGTTTCTGAGGGAGAGGAAGCTGTCAAACTATACAGCATTTAAAGAAATCAATTTTCTATTTTAAAATCCATCTGTACTAACTTTGACTTTCAAGAGTAACTGATGCTTCAATTTTCTGAGCATTTCTGGGATTCCGTTGTCTGTTTCTGGATTTCCCTTACACTGCTAGGTTTTAGTATTCTGTGTTTTTTTAAGTCAGTTACCACTCATCCATCTGCTTTTCAGCCAAAATGTTGATTGCTATGATCTTTTTTTTAATTCTCTTTCTCCTTGTGGTTAAAAAAAAATCTACTTACTGTCGTTTTAGTGTGGTTTTAGGAGAGAGAGGCAATACATTCTATATTTTTAATCTACTGTGTTTAACTGGATGCCTGTGTTCAGGATTTTAAGTCTACAATTGTCACATAATTAGGGCTAAATATTTCTGTGGTAGCCTGGTCTCAATCCTTAGTTTATCTGCGTTGTGGTGAAGTCTTTTTATTTTCATTTTTTAAAAACTGTGCAACAGAGCAATGACTTTGTGATTTTCCATTAATCAAATATAATATTGATTTCTGAAATATGAGTTAATGTTTTAAATATAAGAAAAATATTACTGATACCAAAAAAGCCAAAAAGAGTTCATGGATCCTTTGAAGTTCATCCACAGAAACGTGCTAAGCATGAAGTGCATAATTAAATAATGAAATGAAGAATATATATATGTATATATATATATAAAATATATTTTATCTCAAAAGTCTTTTACTTGTTTTTTTTTTTTTTTTTTTTTTTGAGACGGAGTCTCACTCTGTCGCCCAGGCTAGAGTGCAGTGGCATGATCTTGGCTCACTGCAACTTCTGCCTCCCGGGTTCAAGTGATTCTTGAACCTCAAACTCCAGAGTAGCTGGGATTACAGATGTGCACCACCACACCCAGCTAATTTTTATCTTTTTAGTAGAGATGGGATTTTGCCATGTTGGCCAGGCTGGTCTCCAATTCCTGGTTTCAAGTGATCCGCTCGCCTTGGCTTCTGAAAGTGCTGGGAGTACAGGTGTGAGCTACCATGGCCTGGCCTGTCAAGCCCTTTTATAACAACATCAGTTCATTCATGATGGTGGAGCCCTCATGACCTAAGTGCCTCCCCCCAAGAAGGCATTGGGGATTAAGTTTCTAATACGTGAAATTTAGAGGACATATTCAGACCATAACACTTAGTAAATTGTAAGGAAATGTTAAGATAATCCTTATCTTTCAAACCAATAAAATCCTCCTTCCTTCCCCTATTTACCTTCCTTCTTTCCATACTTGTTTACTAGTAAATATTTTCTTTAGGACTAGATTAGGCACTGTAAGAGATTAAAAACAAGAAATTGAAAATACAGTTCAGTGTTGATAGAAGATTGATAAAGTCTATTTTAGGACATGATACTTGTGTTTGTGGTTTATCTTTAGCCTATGTCGATGTTTCAACTTAGCTGAATTCTTTTTAGAGGATGAGTTGCTTTGGCATATTGGGTCATTTACTTAGAGATAGCCTGAGAAAACTGCATGGAAATAATTACATTTCAGAAGAAATACAGGGGCAATGTGATTAACATACAATTTGGGGTTTATGGTTTTAACCAGATCTAGATCTTACGTTCGGTTACCAGACTGTTTATTCTCCTGGAAGCCTGGGAAAACTTGTTTTAGCATCTGCTAGTAGTTTTGGAATTTCATGTTGTTTATCTTTTGGAAAATAATTAAACTAATTTATTTGAAACAAAAATACAGCACTAAAAAATAGTGTTAATGGTGTAGAAATCACAGAGAATTACCTGAAACAAACTTGGGGAGGGTAAACAGTGTGTAGTTTTTCTACTCACTAGCCCAGAGTTCAGGAAACTTTTCACTCTGTTGTACCCATCCAGGAAAGCAAAAGTAAGTGTGTGCTTTGGTACTTAATGAAATGAAATGTACTTTGTTAAGGTACACATTTCTTCATTAATGGATGTGGTTGGAAAGGTTAGGGGAGGATACTGTTGTTACTTTGCTAAGGTTTTGTCAAAGGGCAATAGACTACTTGTGATCCAGCAAAAACTGAGATTGCATTAGAAATCAAGTATAGATCAGATTCTCTGAGTTTTAACAATGAATGAAAGTGCTATATTTTTGTAATGTCTGCATTTAAAATTGTATAATCTATTTAAGAACTTCATATGGCAATAAGCTTATCTTGGGGATTTGTATTAGTTATCTACTCCTGCATAATGCACTACCCCAAAATCTAAATTTAAGCTACTAACAGCTTAAACAAAAATCATTTATTATCTCACAGCTTCTTTGGGTCAGGAGTCCAGGTACAGCTTATCTGGGTGCCATCAGTCTCAAGATTTCTCATAGGCTGCAAACAAGGTGTTAGGTGGGACTACAGTCTCGTCTGAAGCCTTGACTGGGGGATGATATGCTTCCAAGCTCACTGTCATGGCTGTTGGCAGGCCTTAGCGTTTCACTGGTTGTTCTCTAAAGACTGATTTGTTGTCATGTAGGCCTCTTTCATAGGATAGCTTACAACATGGCAGCTAACTTCCTTAGAATGTGTGTGTGTGTGTGTGTGTGTGTGTGTGTGTATGTGTGTGACAGACAGAGAAAGAGAGAGAGAGAAAGAAAAACACAAAATAGAAGCCACAGTTCTATGAAATCTAATCCTGGAAGTGACATTTCGTCACTGTCGGTACTCTGTTTGTTAGAAGTTGAGTCAGTAGGTCCAGCTCACACTCAAGGGCAGAGGATTATACAAGGCTGTGAATACCAGGAAGTGGGGACCATTAGGGACCATCTTTGTTTTCCCCATCCCCACTCATCTTAAAGGCAGCTTACCATTAGAAAGCATCTTAAAAGCTGCCTATCATGATTTTGTGGGACTCAATGTTAAATAAAAATGCAGAGCTAATATTCAAAGAATATTAATATTTTCAAGATGATGATAACAGTGAATTAAACCAAGTCTGGGGCTCTTTTATGTGTGGGTCCTGCTGACTATCCAGGTCACATGACTATGAAGTTGGCCCTGCTGCCTACCATAGGTCTAACTTTCCATCCTGGTCACTCACTTCGTTAAGCCAGACTGTAAACCACCTGGGGCCAAAAATTTTTTTCTGATTTATGAGGAGGAGATGAAAAAAATCTCTTTCAACAATGATCTTCCAAACTTAAAATAATTTGAATGCTGAAAAGATACAGATGAAAATGAATACAGCTAGGATTCTGCATGTATTTTAGTAAGTGTTATGAAATTTAAAGAAAGAATATCAGTTTGAGGTTAAATGAATTTTGAATTGCAACTTGGGAAAAAGAGGAGCAAAGAGTTGAGATAAAACATGCAAATATTAGTTTAAGAACTAATTACAAGGGTTGAAATGATTTATCAGTTAGGGCTTGGAATGAAATGGCATACTCAAAGTGTATAATTTGAGATGAGTTGTTAAAAGGAACTATAGTTATCCCCTGGCATCTTTAAGGGATTGGTTCCAGGACCCTGGCAGATACCAAAATCCACAGATGCTCAAGTCCCTTATATAAAATGGCATAGTATTTGCATACAGCCTATACACATTGTCCCATAGACTTTATTTATTTATTATTATTATTATTATTTGAGACAGGGTCTTTCTCTGTTGCCCTGGCTGGAGTGCAGTGGCATGATCTCAACTCACTGCAACCTCTGCCTCCTGGGTTCAAGCAATTCTCCTGAGTAGCTGGGACTATGGATATGCACCACCACGCCCAGCTGATTTTTGTATTTTTGGTAGAGATGGGGTTTCACTGTGTTGGCCAGGGTCGTCTCAAACTCCTGATCTCAGGTAATCCACCCTCCTTGCCCTCCCAAAATGCTGGGATTACAGGCATGAGTCACTGGGCCCAGCCTGTCCCATGTACTTTAAATCATCTCCAGATTACAGTAAGTTTTATAATACCCAATACAAGGTAAATACCCCATAAATAGTTGTTGTACTGTATTGTCTAGGGAATATGGACGAGAAAAGGAAGTCTGTTCATGTTCAGTACATACGCAACTGTCCACTTTTTGGAATATTTTTGATACATGTTTGGTTGAATCATGGATGTAGAATACCTGGATATGGAGGGCTGACTGTATTTACAAAGCTGTGGCTCGGGTACAAGGAACCTACAAAGAATACAGCAATAATCTGGTTCTCATAATAATGGGACTGCTACCATCTCTACAATTGAATGATGTGGTGGGGGTGGAGAGAGGGACACGAAGAAGCTGGTACTGGAATGTGGACACACAGTAGGCTCTGTGGGAGGGCTTGCTGACAGAAGCTGTGATCCACGGTGGACAAAGGCAGCTCTTCCTGGGATGTCTTGGAAGGGTAGAATTTAGGAAAATACAGAAGGTGCCTAACTTACAATGACTTGGCTTAAATTTTTTTGACTTCATGATGGCACAAAAGCAATACACATTGAGTAGAAATCATACTTTGACTGTTAAATTTTGATATTTTCCTAAGCTAGCAATATACTCACTCTATCATGATGTTGGAGGTGACAGTAAGCTGCTGCTTTCAGTCAGCTACTTGACCACCACCATTAACAACTAATATACTCTACTGTGTGCCGTGTTCCATAACTTATATGAGATATTCAACACTTTATTATAAAATAGGCTTTGAGTTAGATGATTTTGCCCAACTGTAGGCTAATGGAAGTGTTCTGAGTAGTTACAGTAGGCTATGATGTTGGATAGGTTAGGTGTAAGTGCATTTTTTGACTTATAATATGTTCAACTTAATGATGGGTTTATGGAGACATAACCCCATTCTAAGTGTGAGAGCATCTGTACCCAGATCTCACTGTCTTTTTTTCCTTCAAATATCCTGCTGAACACAAGCAAGGGTGGACAATGGGTAAGTACCAAACAAAAGATTTCCAGCCGTCATAGATACCAAGACAGGACTGCAGTGGAACAGTCTAATAAAGTGGACATAAGTATCTCATCTGCCTATTTATAATGCTTTTGTATGGGTTTAGACTTAGGTCTAGGTGGAGGGAGTTACTTAGTAGTTTCTTTTCAGCTAACATATATTTATAAACAAAATCACCTTCTAATAAACATAGATTCTATTTTTTGTATTTAAAAATTATTTAAAATGTTTTAATTATACTTTTTGGCAATATACATTTCTATGGTTAAGAATTTGAAATGAAAGCACTATCTCTTCAATTCCTATGCCTCAGTCTCTGAGTTTCCCAGTCACTGGTATTAGTTTTGAATATACCCTTCTTGAGATATTATATACCCAATAAAGCAAATATATTAATAAGCCATTTTCATCTTTAAATGGATACTATACATATTTTTCTGTACCTTACTTTTTTCACTTAACAATATATCTTTGAGGTTACTTTATGTCAATACACAGAATCCTTCCTCTTTCTTTCTTCCTTCCTCTCAGTAATGTATTCATTTAGTAGCTATATGCAAGGTATTGTCCTAGGTGATGTGGTAGATCTCATATTTTTTTTTCAGCTGCATAATGTTATATCATATGAATGCACCATAATATATTTACTAGTCCCTATTGGTGGACATTTAGGTTATTTCTTCTTTTTTTTTTTTTTTTTGAGACGGAGTCTCGCTCTGTTGCCCAGGCTGGAGTGCAGTGGCGCGATCTCGGCTCACTGCAAGCTCCACCTCCCGGGTTCCCGCCATTCTCCTGCCTCAGCCTCCCGAGTAGCTGGGACTACAGGCACCCGCCACCACGCCCGGCTAGTTTTTTGTATTTTTAGTAGAGACGGGGTTTCACCGTGTTAGCCAGGATGGTCTCGATCTCCTGACCTCGTGATCCGCCCATCTCGGCCTCCCAAAGTGCTGGGATTACAGGCTTGAGCCACCGCGCCCGGCCATTTAGGTTATTTCTAACCTCTTGATATTACTAATGATACTTCCTTGATTAATCTTGGTTGTCCATCGTTTTGCAAATAAATGCGTATATCTGGAGGGTAAATTCCAAAAGTGAAGTTGTGGGGTCAGAAGGTAAGTATATTTATAATTGTGATAGATACTGTTACATTACAGTTCATAGAGGTTGTGCCCACTACATTCCCAGAAGTAATGTATCTTGCCTGTCAAAGTGTATCAATTTTTTAATCTTTGCCAATTTGGTAGGTGAAAAATTATCTCAGAGTTGTTTTGCTTTTATTTTATTATGAGAGAGAATACTTTTTCAGCAGCATAAGAACTATTTTTACTTTTTAATAAACCAACCGGGCGTGGCGGCTCATGTCTGTAATCCCAGCACTTTTGAAGGCTGAGGTGGGTGGACTGCTTGAGCTCAGGGATTTGAGACGAGCCTGGCCAACATGGCAAAACCCTGTCTCTGCACAAAAAAATACAAAAATTAGCCGAGTATGGTGGCACACACCTGTAGTCCCAGCAACTCAGGAGACTAAGGTGGGGAAGATCACCTGAGCCCAGAAAAGTTGAGGCTCCAGTAAGCCCAGATTGCACCACTGCACTCAAGACTGGATGACAGAGTGAGACCCTGTCTCAAAACAAAAAAACCAAAAAACCAAAACCCCAAAGCCGAAAAGCACCACAACCCAAAAAACCCAAAAACAGCAACAAAAAACCATCTCTTCATAAAATTTGCCTATTTTTCTAAAGGGCTCTTGAGCTTTTTCTTATTAATTTATGAAAGATAGGTATAAATACAGAGATATCAGTCATCTTTCAGTGCCATGAGTTGCAATATTTTTCCCAAAGTGTTTCTGTTTATGATGGTTTTAATGTGCAGATATTTTAGCTTTTTTAAGTGGTTGAATTTATAAATCTTTTATTTATGGTTTCTGGGTTTGTGCCATATTTAGAAAGATTTTCTGAAACACTGATTCATCTTTGTGTTCCTGGAATAAATCACATTTGATTATGGTGTGTTATTCCTTAATTGTGTTACTGAGTTTTCTTTGCTAATATAATGTTTAGCATTGCTTCCTACAAATCGGTATTATTCATCATTTAGCTCTTTCTTCTCTACTGTTTGAAACAAAAGAGATGTTTTTGTTACTAGTCTATGTATGCTATGTCTCCTGTTTTTGACAAGTGGTTTCAGTTTCATACCTCAGTGTGTGTCTGTGATGGTTAATTTTATGTGTTAACTTGACTGGGCCATGATGTGTTCAGATATTTGATCAAACATTATTTTGGGTATTATTGTGAGTGTGTTTTCGGATGAGATTAACATTTAAATAGGTAGACTAAGTATAAAGTAGAATGCCCTCCCCAATGTGGGTGGGCCTCATCAAATCAGTTGAAGGCCTTAATAAAACAAAAGGGCTGATTGTTCTTGAGTAAGAGAGAAGTCTTCCTGCCTGACTGCCTTTAGACTTCAAGTGAAACATTAGTTCTTCCTAGGTTTTGAGGTTGCCAGTGTTTAGATGGGAACTACACTATTAGATCTCCTGGTTCTCAAGTCTTTGGACTCAGACTGGAACTAAACCGTTAATTCTCCTGAATTTCCAGCTTGCTCAGTTCACCCTGCAGATCTTGGGACTTGTCTGGCTCCATAATTGCATGAGCTAATTCCTCCTTATTATATGCCTCTTTGTGTGTGTGTGTATGTGTGTTTGTGTGTGTATATATAATCAGAAATAATAGATTATAGATAAAATATTAAAATATATACTATATAAATATATATCACATTAATATATAGGAACATAAGATATTATGCATATTTTATATATTCATATATATACACACATATATACATCACCTATTGGTTCTCTTTCTCTGGAGAACCCTGACTAATACAGTGTCTTTTACCTAGGAGAAATGTACATTGCTGATTAATTCTGAGATTTTTACCAACAGACCTCCTCTCTCTGTTTTCTCTTGACTTTATTTTTTCTTCTCTGGTTTTGGCCTCTCTTCCAAATATATTGTGGCTTGGATATCAGCTGTCTCTAGTCTCATCAAAGATGAACCACGCATTTTTTTCTTTCATGTTATTTTGGTTTCTTTCACATTATCTTGTTTTTAAGTGATTGTTTTCTGCAAGGAGAAGAGGGAATTTCCTATGGTATTCTTTGTTCTGTAAACCACAAGTTTAGATCTTGTTAAACTGACCATGTCATTATTCTGCTTATCCCCTTGTTAGGTTTGTTATTAGTGCTTTACAAAGAAGGAGGAAAATTTGGAACACTGAGTAATTTGGAAAGGAAGAAATAAGAAATAGGATAGGGATGAAAGGAGATGACTTGAGGCCAAAGGAGCAAAACAATTGCTGGAAAATTACCAGTGCAATATTTAGAGGAATTTTAAGTATGACAATATCCACCATGCTATTTGAATTTGTATGAAAATCCTTTCTGAGACACATTCCCTCTCTCAATCCTCAATAAATTCTTCTGGAAGTAGGAATTTTTTTTTTTTTGAGATGGAATTTCACTCTTGTTGTCCAGTCTGGAGTACAATGGCATGATCTCGGCTCACTGCAATCTCCACCTCCCAGGGTTAAGAGATTCTCCTGCCTCAGCCTCCTGAGTAGCTGGGATTACAGGTGCTCACCCCACACCCGGCTAATTTTTATATTTTTAGTAGAGATGAGGTTTCACCATATTGGCCAGGTTGGTCTTGAACTCCTGACTTCAGGTGATCCACCTGCCTTGGCCTCCCGAAGTGCTGGGTTTACAGGTGGGAGCCACTGCACCGGGCTGGAAGTATGAAAAATTTTATGAACAAATTCTCTCTCTTTCTCTCTGAATATGCATTTTGAATTGAGGGAAAGGCTGAATATCATGCCTGGGACTTCTTGGTGTAAAACAGAAATAGATTATGCAGAAACAAACTTCAAAGCAGAGGTGCCAATGAAAAACCCTCCTCATAGGAGATATTCAAAAAGATTGAGACAGGTTAGGAGCTCTCAAAATGTGGAATAGCCATTCTAGCTAATCACATCTAGTTGTAAAGGGTTTGAAAGACTTGAAGACAATAACTTTTTTCTAAACTGATAATATGCATTTGTTTTACCATTTATGTATACTTTAGGGTAGATGCCTTTGGGGGCATACAATCATAAATAAATCCCCTGTGTTAGAAGAACTCATAGAAGTAACCCAAGTTTAGAAGAGAACAATGGTTTGATATGTTTACCTCCTTTCTACTCCTATTTAGTCAGCAGACCACTCACAGAAATGTGTCCCTCCATGGTGTCCCTATGTGTGCGTGATGTAGGGGAATATCTGTATGTATGTAAAAGCACCAAACTTGGTCCCATGTTTCTCTAAAAGCTTTTATATAGCATGAGAGCATTTAAAAAACAGTATTTGGGGTGGCTGAACAGGATTTGAATGACCTTTCTCTTTCTACTCCTACCTTCCCATCTTTCAGTCATCAAAATAGACAAATGAAATTTCTTTCAGTACTGGGGCACTAGATGATTTCTTTCTTAAAAATTTCTGTGTATTCTTGATTTAAAGGTTACTTCCAAAATTTGATTTAGTATGTATTTTTTTCTTAAAAACAGTGACTATGATGTTTCTTTCTTAAAAAGATCATTTTCTTTCTTAAAAATTTCTGTGTATTCTAAATTTAAAGGCTACTAACAAAATTATATATATGTGTGTGTGTATATATATATTATATATATATATATATATTTTTTTTTTTTGAGACAGAGTCTTGCTCTATTGCCCAGGCTGGAGTACAGTGGCATGATGTCGGCTTACTGCAAATTCTGCCTCCCGGGTCCAAGTGATTCTCCTGCCTCAGCCTCCTGAGTAGCTGGGATTACAGGTGCATGCCACCACCCCTGGCTAATTTTTGTATTTTTAGTAGAGACAGGGTTTCATCATGTTGGCCAGGCTGGTCTTGAACTCCTGACCTTAGGTGATCTGCCTGCCTTGGCCTCCCAAAGTGCTGGGATTACAGGAGTGAGCCACCATATGCAGCCATTTTTTTTTTCTTAAAAACAGTGACTATGATGTACACATGTGTAGACTGTGGAGTGCTGGCTTTCCAGAAACTTGATAGTCTTCTTTATTTGATCTCTACTGTACACTAGATGAGTTTTTATTTCTCTGTCATGGTTTCACTTTAATATATTTATGTGTGTGAGACATATATTTGCATATTCCTATATGTTAATTTAATGAACTAGGAAAAATATTCTAGTTAAATATTTGTAGAATTTTAAATTCAAATGTACCCTTTTCTTTGTGGAGAAATCTATTTTCTTCTTAATCGAAGAATCAAGATTGACAGCCTTTTACATCTGACAAAATAAACAGCTACTCTCTTGGTGAAAAACAGCATCCAATTTATAGTGTAAAATTACATTACATATCTGTGGTATGCAAATATTTAAAAGAATAAAATTTTAATTATTCAGGATAAATATTAGGTGGGAAGTTAATGTTTGAGCTTATTCAGTGTCTAAGCCAAGATTACTTTAGTGGCAAATAACAAATTCACGGAGGTAAGATTTAGCAAGGAGAGGAAATTTATTATAAGGATGCAGGGATATTTCTCAAAACTCAAGGGCGAGGATATTGTCCAGAACATTCTCAGGCCTCGAACCAAGTATTGGAGTCATTAGAACTACAGAGAGCTGGATCCTGTGTCTCTCTGGAGACATCTGAACTCTCTCTCTGCCTGTCCTCTGTTTTATTTTTCTCTGTAGACAGGTCTGTCCTAGTTCTTTTGCAGATGACAACCTTAAAGCACTTCATTTTACATCCTTGGCTCAAGTGAACATCTCAGACTGATAAATGTATCAAAATTTCGAGTCTAAATTCCTAAAGGATTTGATGGACCCATACTGAGGTGAGTTTCCAACCCCGGGTCAATCACACATGAGGAGTGTATGAGGTCATATATTACTAATATAGCTGCTGAAGGTCTGTATTTGAAGAAGAAAGCACTCAAAGAAAACTGATATTCCCTCTTTTTTTTTTTTTTTTTTTTTTTTCCAGACAGAGTCTCGCTCTGTGGCCAAGGCTAGAGTGCCGTGGCACGATCTTGGCTCACTGCAACCTCTGCCTCCCGGATTCAAACGATTCTCTCACCTCAGCCTCCCCAGTAGCTGGGACTACAGGCACGTGCCACTGTACTTAGCTAATTTTTGTATGTTTAGTAGAGATGGAGTTTCACCATGTTGACCAGGCTGGTCTCAAACTTCTGACCTCAAGTGATCCGCCTGTCTCAGACTCCCAAAGTGCTGGCATTACAGGCGTGAGCCACCGCGCCCGACCTGATCACTCCCTCTTATGTGCCTTCCATGTATCTACTAAATATGTCTATCATAGCACCTGCTAACACTTTGTTGCATTTGGTTTTTTCTTTGCATGTGGAGGACAGGGACAGCTTGCTTAGTGTCCCTATCACTAGCAGACGTGAAATTAGGAAGTAATAATAATTAACATCTATTTAGCACTTAATTGTGTATCAGGCATTAAACATTTCTTTTTCTTTTACTAATTTATTTAATTTTCTCAGCAACTCTATACAAGGAACAATCTTAATGTTCTTCTTTAGAAATGATCAGATGAAAAATAGCATTGACAATGAGTCTTAGAAGTAACATATCTGCTATGGTATGACTATTTATCCCCTCCAAAACTCATGTTAAAATTTATCTTCAATGGGGCGGGATTGAGAGGTCAGGCCAATAAGAGGTGATTGAGTCATGAGGGATTCATGAATTAATGGGTTAATTGATTAATGGGCTATCATGGAGGTGGGATTGGTGGCTTTATAAGAAGAGGAAGAGAGAACTGAGCTGGAATGTCATGTGATACCTTGCAACACCTTGGGACTCTGCAGGGAGTCCCCACCAGGAAGAAATTCTACACCAGATGTGCTCTCTCGACCTTGGACTTCTCAGCTTCCTTAACTGTAAGAAAGAAATTCCTCTTCTCTATAAATCATATCGTATTTAGGATACCAGTTTCAGGCATTCTGTTGTAAGCAACAAAAAATGGGCTAACAAAATATCACTGACTGAAAGGCTGTAAAATTTTTGATCTACCCATAATAATACCATCTGCAGTATTGTTTATTCAAAGAGCTTATACTTTTTTTTTTACCACTTGGTGTCAGAGTTGTACTATTTGAATATATTAGTGCACTTGGGAAATCTTGTGGAAATTGTGAGCTTTTAAGCATTTACTTTTTTTTTTTTTTTAAAGAATTTCTTAGTACATAACTACCTTCCACATGA
The DNA here is from genome assembly GCF_007565055.1 of Rhinopithecus roxellana. NCBI lineage: Eukaryota > Metazoa > Chordata > Mammalia > Primates > Cercopithecidae > Rhinopithecus > Rhinopithecus roxellana. Next base: position 87,594,026 of record NC_044552.1, on the reverse strand, counting down.
CATCACTAAGGAGAGCAAATGTTCTTTTAGTCTTCCTCTGATATTTTTAGGTTACATTGCATTTGCTGCCACATTGGAAGGGAAGATTACCACTGTGAGAAGTGCACACGGAATTTATGAGAGAATTCTTGAAGGCTCAAACAATGTTTTCTCATTTTTGCATAAGATAGGAATGAGTCTGTCTCTCAGATTAATCCTCTATGTAAGAACCAACTAAATACTTCTCCCTCTAAATGACATCTAGGAGGATTTACCTCTCACAGGATGACAGCCTGATTTCTGATTGATGGATCAGAGAACCAGGATAAATACTGGATAAATGGATCAAGTATTTCAAATACAAAAACAGTGCTAAATGACTATTAAGATAAATCACTTATTAATTTATTCAACAAAGACATATTGATCTTCTGTAACGTGCTGGGCTCTGGTTTGGGAAGATTCCCGATTCCCATAGTATTAGCCAACTTTTCTTCCCAGCCCACCTTTGGTGTCTGTCTATTCCAGTATTCCTCACATATCCTGAGTTTGACAAACATGAAAAGGTAATTACCTGTTATAGAAAGAGACACTCAGCCCAGACCAGTTTTATAACAGGTAATTACCTGTTATAAAAAGAGAGACTATTGCAGGAAAAAGAATCGTCTTGGTGCGTGGAATATTCAAGGTATTCTCTTTTAAACAAGTGGTAAAACATACATAAACATAAAATTTGCCACTTTCATTCATCATCAGAGTGTTACTAAGAATTTGCCTATTGGACCCTGGCACAGTGGCTCATGCCTGCAATCCCAGCACTTTGGGAGGCCAAGGTGGGTGGATCATGAAGTCAGGAGTTCAAGACCAGCCTGGCCAGCATGGTCAAACCCCGTCTCTATTAAAAATACAAAAATTAGCTGGGCGCAGTGGCAGGCACCTGTAATCCCAGCTCCTCAGAAGGCTGAGGCAGGAAAATTGCTTGAACCTGGGAGACAGAGGTTGTAGTGAGCTGAGATTGCACCATTGCGCTCCAGCCTGGGCAACTACAGCAAAACTACATCTAAAAAAAAAAAAAAAAAAAAAAAGAATTTGCCTATTGGTATCAAGGTTTTGCAATGACATTTTAATGAAAATGGGGTTATAAAAATATGATTAGGCCAGGCGCAGTGGCTTACTCCTGTAGCACTTTGGGAGGCTGAGGCAGGCAGATCGCTTGAGTCCAGGAGTTTGAGAACAGCCTGGGCAACATACTGAGACCTCATCTCTACAAAAAGTACAAAAATTAGCCGGGCATAGTGCACACACCTGTGGTCCCAGCTACTAGGGAGGCTGAGGTGGGAGGATCATTTGAGCTTGGGAGATATAGGTTGCAGTGATCCATGATTGTGCCTCCAGCCTGGGTGACCAAGTGAGACCCTGTCTCAAAAAAAAAAAAAAAAAAAAAAAGATTAATTAGACACATTAAACATGAACCTAAAAGCAACTATGATTAATTAAGGAGTCAGTTTAAAAAAAAAAAAAACTAGACGGAAGTGGAAGATTTGCATAATTACTTTGAAACTGGAGATATCAAGGCTGTATATTATGCTATTTTTTCTTTTTAAAAATTTTAATTTGGCTGGGCGCCGTGGCTCACGCCTGTAATCCCAGCACTTTGGGAGGCCAAGGCGGGCAGATCACAAGGTCAGGAGATTGAGACCATCCTGGCCAACATGGTGAAACCCTGTCTCTACTAAAAATACAAAAATTAACTGGACGTGGTGGCACATGCCTGTAATCCCAGCTACTCAGGAGGCTGAGGCAGGAGAATTGCTTGAACCAGAGAGTTTGAGGTTGCAGTGAGCCGAGATTGTGCCACAGCACTCCAGCCTGGCGACAGAGCAAGACTCTGTCTCAAAAAAAAATTAATTTATTCACTTAAAAATATATTCTCAAGTTTCAAAACTCAAAGACATAAAAGTTCTTTTTTTCCTTTTTTGAGATGGGATCTTGCTATCTTGGCCAGGTTGGTCTTGAACGTTTGGCTTCAAATGATCCTCCCACCTCAGTGTCACCAAAATGTTGGAATAACAGGTATGAGCCACCATGCCAAACCTTAGAAGGTTTTATATATATACTGAGAAGCTTCTCCTTATCGTGGATCCCTGGTCACCCTGTTACCCTTGCTAGAGGCGACCAATAGTGATAGCTTTAAAAAATATTTCCAGAGACATTTTATTCTTCTGTATACCAAAATGCATATATTCTCTATCCCTCCACCCTTTTTTATGTCTGAATAGCATTTCATTGTATTGTCAGGCAAAATTGTGAAAGATTTTGAAAGGGGAAAAAAGAAACAGAGAAAAGAAAAAAGATTACTGGGTGTCTTTTCAATGGAATACTAAGTATTTTTTAGTGAACACTTCTAGGTTACCTAATACTATAGGAGTCTGTATCTTCCACTGACTTAATGGAGTATTTTAAACACAGTGGAGAAAACAGAAAGTAATGTCAGTGAATTTTGCCTGCTGGAGAGGCAATTGATTTCCCTTTCTCCCCAAGAGGTCCATTTTATATCTATTAACAAATTAATTTCATTATTCCTAATGGCCTGTATTTCTGTTATTTTTATCTTTATTTATTTATTTTTTTTTGAGAAGGAGTCTGACTTTGTCTCCCAGGCTGGAGTGCAGTGGTGCAACCTCAGCTCACTGTAACCTTTGCGTCCTGGGCTCAAGTGATTCTCCTGCCTCAGCCTCCTGAGTGGCTGGGATTACAGGCACATGCCATCAAGCCCAGCTAATTTTTGTATTTTTAGTAGAGACAGGGTTTCGCCATGTTGGCCAGGCTGGTCTTGAACTCCTGGCCTTAAGTAATCACCCGCCTCGGCTTCCTAAAGTGCTGGGATTACAGGTGTGAGCCACCATGCCCAGCCTATATCTGTTCTTTAGATTGTTCTTTGAACAATTTATTACAAAGAAAATTTTTCTTTTTCTTCTTTTAAAAAACTCATGGTCTATGTAACATCTTATTGGTTCCCTCATTAATCAATGAGTTACAATGTTGGCATATGTTAATTTTATGTTTGTATGATAGCCATAATTTCACCTTTAAAAATTATCCCTAATAGTCTTGGTGGTCATCCACTGAGACACCTGATGACAAAGCCAGGTAAACTGTCTTGCTGGAAAAGTGGATTTTGTGGGTTACTTAAACCTAGGCATATTGTTTCTTAAATCCCAGAATAATCCCTAGTGTCAGTAGAACTTTAACTTGGCTATTTCTCTAGTTTTTTTCCCCATTTTTTTTTTCCTTGATTTTGTGTTTTCTTTTGTTCACACATGACAAATAAATATTCTCTATTGGTGGCAGCAGTGACTGGGGATTTGATTTTATGGTATGGCATATTTGATGCTTTCTGTAAATGGCTGATAGAGATTTATTTTCTGTTGAGTGAGAGATGACAGGAAATTTGGCTTGCTAGGGTTTTTTTGTTTGTTAATTTTGAACTCAGTTAAAAATGTTATGTTCAGTGGGAAAGAGAACAGTTCTTTGATATTTGCACTGTTGGGCTTCTCTGTGTGTGTGTGTGTGTGTGTGTGTGTGTGTGTGTGTGTGTGTGTTTATGTGTGTGTGCGTGTGTCTGTGAGAGAGACAGAGTCTCTCTCTGTCACCCAGGAGTGCAATGGCACGATCTCGACTCACTGCAACTTCCACCTCCCAAGTTCAAGCAATTCTCCTCCTCACTCTCCCAAGTAGCTGGGATTACAGGTGCCCATCACCATGCTCGGCTAATTTTTGTATTATTAGTAGAGATGCGGTTTCACCATGTTGGCCAGGCTGATCTCAAACTTTTGACCTCAGGTGATCCACCCACCTTGGCTTCCTAAAGTGCTGGGATTACAGGCGTGAGCCACCATGCCCGGCTATCAAGCTTTTGTGTTTCTATGTTAACTCTTGACCTATGGCTGAAGTTGTAGAACTGAAGCTATAAGTTTTCTATATATCTGTGCCTATGTGTCTTTGTGTCTATGTGTCTATAATTCAGAAAGACCCTTTCCTCCCATTTTATGAGTATAAAATATTTTCTTAGCTCCAGAAAGTATTAATAAATTAGATTGTAATCTCTTAAATTAAAGCGGCTCTGTTCTGATTGGCTTATTGAGTTAAATAAGTACTTATATAAACCAAATGTCCCTAAAAATGCCTGTAACAGAAGGACTTTTTCCCCCCTTTTTGTGGAGAACAAGGTCTCACTATATTGCCTAGACAGGTCTCGAACTCCTGAACTCAAGCTATCCTCTCGCCTCTACCTCCCTAAGAGCTCTGATTACAGGCATGAGCCACTGTGCACAGCCAGGACTTTGACTTCTAACATTTTAAATGTGCTAAACTTAAAAAAATTCTTCTTATAGAAATGTAATTTAGGAATATTTTAGGAATCCCCATTCACATAATTAAAGCAAATCAGATCAGTATAATTTTGATGAGAAAATAACAACTGTATCTTTTCTAGATTTATCAGTGTATTAAATGATAAAATACAATTATACAATTTATTTTACTGGGGCTTATTTTTTCTAAACTTATATAGGACATATAGATTTTCTAGTCAAGTAAGCTAACAGTTCTCCTCCATAATGTTTAAGATTATAAAAAACATAAATTTGTTTGAAATAAAATTGAATAATTATTTTGACAAACTTTTATATAAAGAATAATTAAATTTTTAAAGTCTTCCAGTTTAAACAATTTTTGAGCTCTTTGGATAGCTTACAATCTGAATTAATATTAAGTTAAGCAAATGTATGAATAATTACTAGATATGTAAATAATTTCTAAGATGCAATTCTGAGATTTTGATTATTAAATATCATATTATTTATATGCTTTTGCTTATTTTTAAATATTCTGTAAATAATCTAAATCTTTGGATTGTTTAATGAATGTGCTCATGTTGCCACCCTATTATGTAAAAGGGATGTGTATGTTTGTAGAAAGTTATGTTATGTGTGTTCATGAACTTTGCTAGTCTACTAAAATACTCCTTTATATTAAACAGTTTTCAATTACCTACCTTCATCCAATTTTCTGTGTAAAGCAGAGGTTAACTACTTTGATTAAAAGTTATAACTACAGCTTGGGCAACGTAACAAGACCCCATCTCTACAAAAAAGAAAAAATTAGCTGAGTCTGTTGGCACGTGCCTATAGTTTGTCCTCGCTGCTCTGGAGGCTGAGGTGAGAGGATCGCTTGAACCCAGGAGTTCAAAGCTGCAGTGAGCTGTGATTGCACTAGTGCACTCCAGCTTAGGTGACAGAGTGAGACCTTGTCTAAAAAAATTATAATTAATATGGCGCATTGAGACTATACTGTGAACATTGGTGATAGAGAAATGTAATTATTTATGTGCTTTGTTTTTCAAGGAAAAAGAGTAGTTTTATCCTAATGGAGGTATTCTCAAACCCTTTGGTCTCAGGATCCCTTCATATTTTCAAAACTTTTAAGGACAACTAAAGAACTTTTGTTTAAGTAGGTTATATTTATCAGCATTTGCCATATTAGAAATGAAAATTAAGAAACCTTTAAAGTATTTGATCCTTTTGAAAAACAGAGATGATGAACTGATTGCATGCTAACTTAAATAACACATTTAATAGAAACAAATTATGTTTTAAAAAATTAGTGAGGAGACTTGCATTGTTTTAAATTTTTGCAAATCTCTTTGAGAGCTGGCTAATGGAACACAGCCAGAGTCTCATATCTCCTGCATTCAATCTGTGATATCACACATCATATGGCTTATAAAAAAAACTTCATTGTACACTGGTGAGAAGATAGTGAAAAAGGCAATTCTAAAGTGTCAATTTATTCTAGAATATGAAACATTGAAAATGAATTTGCCTTGGTTTATAATACCTGAGTCTGAAAAGAATATATGCAGTGGGCTAAAATTTTGGCATAGTTTGCCTAGTTTTGATGGTCTTGCTTTCTTGGTTTACTGATTAATGCCTTTGCCTACAATAGGTGAGATTAAAAAAAAATTCTGTGTACTCTGGATAGCAAAGTGTCTGTGTTTTACCAGAGTAATTTTCTGTGTTTTATATTAACTTATATGTTCTCTTTTTTTTTTTTTTTTTTGAAATGGAGTCTTGCTCTGTCACCCAGACTGGAGTACAATAGTGCGATTTCAGCTCATGGCAACCTTGGCCTCCCAGGTTCAAGCAGGTCTCATGCCTCAGCCTCCCAGGTAGCTGGGATTATAGGTGCACACCACCACACCCAGCTAATTTCTGTATTTTTAGTAGAGACGGGGTTTCACCACGATGGCCAGGCTGCTCTTGAACTCCTGACCTCAGGTGATGTGCCTGCCCCAGCCTCCCAAAGTGCTGGGATTACAGATGTGAGCCACCACCATAAGGACACACGCCCGGCGTTTTATGTCCTTATTTAGAAAAAATAAGAACAAAGAGTCTTCATTTATGAAAGAGGAGGCTGCTTACAAGGCAGCCGGGTGAGGAGGATGGGTGGTATTTCTTAAACCACCTCCCTGAAAATTTGGAAATGAGGGTTTTTAAGAATTGTCTGGTGGTCAGGGGCTAGGGGATGGGTACTACTGATTAGTTGGGTCAGGGATGAAATCACAGGGGTGTCAAAACTGTCTTCATGTGCTAAGTCAGTTCCTTGGTGAGGGTAACCAGTCGGGGTGGTGTCAGTTGGTCCACCAGAATGCCAAGTCTGAAAATTATCTCAAAGATCAGTCTTAGGTTTCACAATAGGGGTGTTACCTATAGGAGCAATTGGAGAAGTTACCAATATTGTAACCACTGGTTATGTGACTCCTGAGCAGTAAGCAATTATAAAAAGTGAGCTAAGAGACAATGATTGGTTACTGTTTATACATATATTTTAACAGAATTCAGGGTCCTACCATAATCTTAACTTTGTAGGCTTTTATAGTTTTATAAATGTGGTTTCCGACCCTAAACAGAGGGGTGAGTTTTGGGAAGGGACTGTTATTTTATTTATTTATTTATTTTTCCTCAGTTTTTTTTTGTTTTTTTTTTTATACTTTAAGTTCTAGGGTACATTTGCACAACATGCAGGTTTGTTACATATGTATACATGTGCCGTGTTGGTGTGCTGCACCCGTTAACTCGTCATTTACATTAGGTATATCTCCTAAGGTTATCCCTCCCCTCTCCCCCAACCCCATGACAGGCCCTGGTGTGTGTTGTTTCCCTTCCTGTGTCCAGGTGTTCTCATTGTTCAGTTCCCACCTATGAGTGAGAACATGCGGTGTTTGGTTTTCTGTCCTTGCGATATTTTGCTCAGAATGATGGTTTCCAGCTTCATCCATGTCCCTACAAAGGACATGAGCTCATCCTTTTTTTATGACTGCATAGTATTCCATGGTATATATGTGCCACATTTTCTTAATCCAGTCTATCACTGATGGACATTTGGGTTAGTTCCAAGTCTTTGCTATTGTGAATAGTGCCACAATAAACATATGTGTGCGTGTGTTTTATAGCAGCATGATTTATAATCCTTTGGGTATGTACCCAGTAATGGGATGGCTGAGTCAAATTGTATTTCTAGTTCTAGATCCTTGAGGAATCGCCACACTGTCTTCCACAATGGTTGAACTAGCTTACAGTCCCACCAACAGTGTAAAAGTGTTCCTATTTCTCCACATCCTCTCCAGCACCTGTTGTTTCCTGACTTTTTAATGATCGCCATTCTAACAATGGTGTGAGATGGTATCTCATTGTGGTTTTGATTTGCATTTCTCTGATGGCCAGTGATGGTGAGCATTTTTCCATGTGTCTGTTGGCCGTGTAAATGTCTTCTTTTGAGAAGTGTCTGTTCATATCCTTCACCCACTTTTTGATAGGGTTGTTTGCTTTTTTCTTGTAAATTTGTTTGAGTTCTTTGTAGATTCTGGATATTAGCCCTTTGTCAGATGAGTAGATTGCAAAAATTTTCTCCCATTCTGTAGGTTGCCTGTTCACTCTGATGGTAGTTTCTTTTGCTGTGCAGTAGCTCTTTAGTTTAATTAGATCCCATTTGTCAATTTTGGCTTTTGTCGCCATTGCTTTTGGTGTTTTAGACATGAAGTCCTTGCCCATGCCTATGTCCTGAATGGTATTGCCTAGGTTTTCTTCTAGGGTTTTTATGGTTTTAGGTCTAACATTTAAGTCTTTAATCCATCTTAAATTAATTTTTGTATAAGGTGTAAGGAAGGGATCCAGTTTCAGCTTTCTACATATGGCTTGCCAGTTTTCCCAGCACCATTTATTTAATAGGGAATCCTTTCCCCATTTCTTGTTTTTGTCATGTTTGTCAAAGATCAGATGGTTGCAGATGTGTGGTATTATTTCTGAGGGCTCTGTTCTGTTCCATTGGTCTATATCTCTGTTTTGGTACCAGTACCATGCTGTTTTGGTTACTGTAGCCTTGTAGTATAGTTTGAAGTCAGGTAGCATGATGCCTCCAGCTTTGTTCTTTTGGCTTAGGATTGACTTGGCAATGAGGCTCTTTTCTGGTTCCATATGAACTTTAAAGTAGTTTGTTCCAATTCTGTGAAGAAAATCATTGGTAGCTTGATGGGGATGGCATTGAATCTATAAATTACCATGGGCAGTATGGCCATTTTCACGATATTGACTCTTCCTATCCATGAGCATGGAATGTTCTTCCATTTGTTTGTGTCCTCTTTTATTTCGTTGAGCAGTGGTTTGTAGTTCTCCTTGAAGAGGTCCTTCACATCCCTTGTAGGTTGAATTCCTAGGTAGTTTATTCTCTTTGAAGCAATTGTGAATGGGAGTACACTCATGATTTGGCTCTCTGTTTGTCTGTTATTGGTGTATAAGAATGCTTGTGATTTTTGCACATTGATTTTGTATCCTGAGACTTTGCTGAAGTTGCTTATCAGCTTAAGGAGATTTTGTGCTGAGACAATGGGGTTTTCTAAATATACAATCATGTCATCTGCAAACAGGGACAATTTGACTCCCTCTTTCCCTAATTGAATACCCTTTATTTCTTTCTCCTGCCTGATTACCCTGGCCAGAACTTCCAACACTATGTTGAATAGGAGTGGTGAGAGAGGGCATCCCTGTCTTGTGCCAGTTTTCAAAGGGAATGCTTCCAGTTTTTGCCCATGCAGTATGATATTGGCTGTGGGTTCATCATAAATAGCTCTTATTATTTTGAGATACGTCCCATCAATACCGAATTTATTGAGTTTTTAGCATGAAGGGCTGTTGAATTTTGTCAAAGGCCTTTTCTACATCTATTGAGATAATCATGTGGCTTTTGTCTTTGGTTCTGTTTATATGCTGGATTACGTTTATTGATTTGTGTATGTTGAACCAGCCTTGCATCTCAGGAATGAAGCCCACTTGATCATGGTGGATAAGGTTTTTGATGTGCTGCTGAATTTGGTTTGCCAGAATTTTATTGAGGATTTTTGCATCGATGTTCATCAGGGATATTTATCTAAAATTCTTTTTTTGTTGTGTCTCTGCCAGGCTTTGGTATCAGGATGATGTTGGCCTCATAAAATGAGTTAGGGAGGAGTCCCTCTTTTTCTGTTGATTGGAATAGTTTCAGAAGGAATGGTACCAGCTCCTCCTTGTACCTCTGGTAGAATTCGGCTGTGAATCCATCTGGTCCTGGACTTTTTTTGGTTGTTAGGCTGTTAATTATTGCCTCAGTTTCAGAGCCTGTTATTGGTATATTCAGGGATTCAACTTCTTCCTGCTTTAGTCTTGGGAGAGTGTAGGAGTCCAGGAATTTTATCCATTTCTTCTAGATTTTCTAGTTTATTTGCGTAGAGGTGTTTATAGTTTTCTCTGACGGTAGTTTGTATTTCTGTGAGATTGGTGGTCAAATCCCCTTTATCATTTTTTATTGCATCTATTTGATTCTTCTCTCTTTTCTTCTTTATTAGTCTTGCTAGCAGTCTATCAATTTTGTTGATCTTTTCAAAAATCCAGCTCCTGGATTCATTGATTTTTTGAAGGTTTTTTTTGTGTCTCTATCTCCTTCAGTTCTGCTCTGATCTTAGTTATTTCTTGCCTTCTGCTGGCTTTTGAATGTGTTTGCTCTTGCTTCTCTAGTTCTTTTAATTGTGACGTTAGGGTGTTAATTTTAGATCTTTCCTGCTTTCTCTTGTGGGCATTTTGTGCTGTAAATTTCCCTCTACACACTGCTTTAAATGTGTCCCAGAGATTCTGGTATGCTGTGTCTTTGTTCTCATTGGTTTCAAAGAACATCTTTATTTCTGCCTTCATTTCGTTATGTACCCAGTAGTCATTCAGAAGCAGGTTGTTCAGTTTCCATGTAGTTGAGCGGTTTTGAGTGAGTTTCTTAATCCTGAGTTCTAGTTTGATTGCCCTGCGATCTGAGAGACAGTTTTTTTATAATTTCTGTTCTTTTACATTTGCTGAGGAGTGCTTTACTTCCAACTATGTGGTCAATTTTAGAATAAATGCAATGTGGTGCTGAGAAGAATGTATATTCTGTTGATTTGGGGTGGAGAGTTCTGTAGATGTCTATTAAGTCTGCTTGGTCCAGAGCTGAATTCAGTTCCTGGATATCCTTGTTACCTTTCTGTCTCATTGATCTGTCTAACATTGACAGTGGGGTGTTAAAGTCTCCCGTTATTATTGTATGGGAATCTAAGTCTCTTTGTAGGTCTCTGAAGACTTGCTTTATGAATCTAGGTGCTCCTATATTGGGTGCGTGTATATTTAGGATAGCTGGCTTTTCTTGTTGAATTGATCCCTTTACCATTATGTAATGGCCTTCTTTGTCTCTTTTGATTTTTGTTGGTTTAAAGTCTGTTTTTATCAGAGACTAGGATTGCAACCCCTGCTTTTTTTTGTTTTCCATTTCCTTGGTAGATCGTCCTCCATCCCTTTATTTTGAGCCTATCTGTGTCTCTGCATGTGAGATGGGTCTCCTGAATACAGCACACTGATTGGTGTTGACTCTTTATCCAATTTGCCAGTCTGTGTATTTTAATTGGAATATTTAGCCCATTTACATTTAAGGTTAATGTTGTTATGTGTGAAGTTGATCCTGTCATTATGATGTTTGCTGGTTATTCTGCTCGGTAGTTGATAAGGTTTCTTCCTAGCATCGCTGGTCTTTACAATTTGGCATGTTTTTGCAGTGGCTGGTACTGGTTGTTCCTTTCCATGTTTAGTGCTTCCTTCAGGAGCTCTTGTAGGGCAGGCCTGGTGGTGACAAAATCTCTCAGCATTTACTTGTCTGTAAAGGAATTTATTTCTCCTTCACTTATGAAGCTTAGTTTGGCTGGATATGAAATTCTGGGTTGAAAATTCTTTCCTTCAAGAATGTTGAATATTGGTCCCCACTCTCTTCTGGCTTGTAGAGTTTCTGCCAAGAGATCTGCTGTTAGTCTGATGGGTTTCCCTTTGTGGGTAACCTGACCTTTCTCTCTAGCTGCCCTTAACATTTTTTCCTTCATTTCAACTTTGGTGAATCTGACAATTATGTGTCTTGGAGTTGCTCTTCTCGAGGAGTATCTTTATGGCATTCTCTGTATTTCCTGAATTTGAATGTTGGCCTGTCTGGTTAGGTTGGGGAAGTTCTCCTGGATAATATCCTGCAGAGTGTTTTCCATCTTGGTTCCATTCTCCCCATCACTTTCAGGTACACCAATCAGACGTAGATTTGGTCTTTTCACATAGTCCCATATTTCTTGGAGGCTTTGTTCATTTCTTTCTACTCTTTTTTCTCTAAACTTCTCTTCTCGCTTCATTTCATTCATTTGATCTTCAATCACTGATGCCCTTTCTTCCAGTTGATTGAATCGGCCACTGAAGCTTGTGTATTCATCATGTAGTTCTCATGCCATGGTTTTCAGCTCCGTCAGGTCATTTAAGGACTTCTCTACACTTGTTATTCTAGTTAGTCATTTGTCTAGCTTTTTTCAAGGTTTTTAGCTTCTTTGCAATGGATTCGAACTTCCTCCTTTAGCTCGGAGAAGTTTGATTGTCTGAAGCCTTCTTCTCTCAACTCGTCAAAGTCATTCTCTGTCTAGCTTTGTTCCATTGCTGGTGAGGAGCTGCATTCCTTTGGAGGGGTAGAGATGCTCTGATTTTTAGAATTTTCAGCTTTTCTGCTCTGTTTTTTCTCCATCTTTGCGGTTTTATCTACCTTTGGTCTTTGACGATGGTGACGTACAGGTGGGGTTTTGGTGTGGATGTCCTTTCTGTTTGTTAGTTTTCCTTCTAACAGTTAGGACCCTCTGCTGCATGTCTGTTGGAGTTTGCTGGAGGTTCACTCCAGACCCTGTTTGCCTGGATATCAGCAGCAGAGGCTGCAGAACAGTGAATATTGCTGAACAGCAAATGTTGCTGCCTGATCGTTCCTCTGCAAGCTTCATCTCAGAGGGGTACCTGGCTGTGTGAGGTGTCAGTCTGCCCCTACTCGGTGGTGCCTCCCAGTTAGGCTAGTCGGGCGTCAGGGACCCACTTGAGGAGGCAGTCTGTCTGTTCTCAGATCTCAGACTCCATGCTGGGAGAAACACTGCTCTCTTCAAAGCTGTCAGAAAGGGACATTTAAGTCTGCAGAGGTTTCTGCTGCCTTTTGTTCGGCTATGCCTTGCCCCCAGAGGTGGAGCCTACAGAGGCAGGCAGGCCTCCTTGAGCTGCGGTGGGCTTCACCCAGTTCCAGCTTCCCTGGCTGCTTTGTTTACCTACTCAAGCCTCAGCAATGGTGGGTACCCCTCCCCCAGCCTCGCTGCTGCCTTGCAGTTCGATCTCAGACTGCTCTGCTGGCAATGAGTGAGGCTCCGTGGGTGTGGGACCCTCTGACCCAGGCGCGGAATATAATCTCCTGGTGTGCTGTTTGCTCAGTTGGAGATGCAGAAATCACCCTTCTTCTGCGTCGCTCATGCTAGGAGCTGTAGATTGGAGCTGTTCCTGTTTGTCCATCTTGGAACCCAGGAAGGGACTGTTATTATCCTCACTTTAAAGTTAAATTATAAACTAAATTTCTCCCACAGTTAGCTTGGTCTATACACAGAAATTAGCAAAGGCACTTAGCTTGTGAAGTTAGAAGCAAGATGAAATCAGTTATGTCAGTTTTTCTAACTGCTATACTTTTGCCAAGGCAGTTTCAGATTGTTTACATTTTTCTAGTTAACTCTCCCCTTTTGCCCTGTGAATACTTGCCAGCAGCACTTGCAGCTGCAGTATTTACCTCAAAATAACTTTGCCATTAAACATCTCACTTTTATTATTATTTTTGCGTTGCTCTAGTATGTCAGCTTTAGAAACAAAAGACATCATTCTATTTATAGCATTGTTTTTGGTAGTGGTATTTCCATGTACAAAATATAGTAATTCTCGACCGCCGAAAATGTCAAATCCTAGAAAATGTAGCATTCCTTTGCACGATGTTAACATCATTCTTGAACAGTTGTTGACCAAAGATTCATCTGATGAATTCAATTTTTCTGAAATAGACAATTCTGATGATTCAGATGATTCTGATGTTAGTTCTGTTTAGAAATAACTCCAAGATCAGTTTTTATATTTTATTTTCACAGTAAAAATCAGACAGATTTGCTTCAGCCTCAGAGCATGTTTATATAAAATTAAATAAGTGTTGGCAGCAAGCTGCCCCCTGCTTTTTTTTAAATGGGGAAAGCGTTAAAGAGGAACATTAGCATTTTTCAAGGGGAAGTGTTTCCTTACAGAGGGGTTTTGACTAAACAAAAGGAGTATAGAACTTTTTTTGGTAGGGAGTAGCAGTGGGTTCCTGAATGGATGAAATGGTCTACTAGTTAAGAAAACATTTACGAATTCTCATAGTGGTTGTGCTCATGGTCATTCTTAGGATAATATACAACATCTAGATCTAAGATTGGAAAGGGAAATATCATGTATTATTTTGAGTCTTCTGGTTGGGGATGTTAATAAAAATGTGATAAAATCAAGGTAAACTGAACAAAACCTTTGCTCCCAAAGCTGATTCTTCCAGACAAGATAAGAACAGAAATATTGGGAACCAGCAAAGGGTATACACATAGCCAAAGGAAACAGTAACTGAAAAGATTAATATAATTTACGGAAATGATCTTCAGAAGAATAAAGAGTTGATCGATTTGAATTTGTAAAGGAAAAAATGGATAAAGAAGAGCTAAAATAGGATCCAAGTTTTGTCACCTTTGACAGTCTAGCTAGAGACTGTATAGGACTCTTGGGAATCTCTCCAGAGTAGATGGGAAGTTTTGGTCTGTCCCTACATAGATAGGAGAAATTTGGGTAACTGGTGGTTTGTAATAGACATTTGTTGTTTTGTGCTGTCATCATTCTGTTAACAGTGTCCTAACTTTTTTCAGATAAAGCATCTTTTATCTCACTTCCAGGTCATGTAGTTTATTAGTTTGGATTCCTTTAAGCAGAGCCTGAGATTAGAAGTTGGGTGTGGGGATTTATTTGGGAGATGATATCAAGAAGCAGAAGTGAGGGAGTAGGGAGAGTATGAAACACATGAAATATGGAAAAGCCAATAGCCAATAGAGTGATTAATCAAGTTCATTATCACTGTGACAAGTGGGGCTCAATTCTATCAAAGATCCTTTGGGAACTCATTAGAATGTTCCTAGGTATAACCTCTCTGAAGATTGGGAGGCTGAGGAATTATCTGCTATCTCCATCCCTACTTTGAATATTGCCACTAGGGACATTAAATCCCCTGCACTTTGGGCCTGTGGCCATGTAGAGGTTGAGAAAATTCCCATTGCTTTGGAAAGCCTTGAAGCAGAAAAGTGGAGAAACCCAGGGCAGGTGCTTGAGTGTAGGGGGTTCAGCATGCACAGAAAATTCTATCACAGCTGATGCTGAAATCAGAGGTGGCACAAGGGGAAGTGACACAGGGTACCAAAGAGTCTGTTACAGTAGCTTAAGTGGTATTGAGTCCATTCCATGTTCAGGAGCGGGAATATGACTTAACTGGGAAATCAGACTGGTGTATTCCCTGGGGTGTTTGGTTTAAAAATGGGCATGCTACCCTATTTGGACTGATTAGAGTCAGGCCTAAGACTTGTTTGTCTACAATTGTTTTCTGGGGTAGAAGCAATAAAGACATAAACCTGGAGATGCTGACTGCCATCTTGCTACCATGTGGATTAGATCTCCATGAAGAAAGTCAGCACGGAGGAAAGAAGAGTTGAGAAATGGAGGGAGAACAAGTCGTATTGACACTATCTGAGTGTTGAATCCAGCAAAGCTTAAGTCTCATTTACATGAGCCAAGAATTCCTCCTTCTTTGAACTTATCATCCCTTACCCCCAAACCAGTTTTTTATAGCTTACAGCAGAAAGAAACCTGACAGACACATAATCTATTTCTAATTGGACAAAGTCTTAGAGCTTAGATGGTCTCTATTAGTAGAAGAAAGCCATCTTGCAGAGGGGCAGTTTTGGTACCTGAACTCGTTTGTTAATCAATGAGAGAGCCAAGAATCTGCTGAATTATAAAATCTATTCCTGTCCATCTGCAAACATCACTACTTTCCCCTGCAGCTGTAGTATCAGATCACTTGATTGTCATTTGCGTCTTTGGTTTCTGGTAACTTTATTGGGAATTGCTTATGCATTTAAAAAGTATTTTTGTTACATTTGCCTAGTGTTTTTAAGTGCTTATAGCAGAAGAGTTTTCTGTTTATGTACTTTGCTGGGACCACTCTTTATTAATTTATGTATTAACTCACTCTATAGCAGATGCCAATGATGGCTGCGCTATATTCCCCTGGCTCCATAAATTCACCTACATCAGCAGACAGTTGTTGGCACTTGGTCTGTCACTGTTTTGCTGCCTGAGGGCTTTCTCTGCCCTGTAGGCACTTGCTCCACTAAAGGCAGGGGCAACTCTATTTTCTTTGTACTGCGGTGGAATGATTTTTGAAGTTTATTTTATCTGATACTAACATAACCACTTCAGCCTTCTTATAGATATTATTTGCATGGTATATCTTTCCCATCCATTTCCTTTCAACCTGTGCCTTTATATTGAAAGTGTATCTCTTGTAGATAGCATATTGTTGCGTCTTGCTTTTTTATTAATTTTATAATCTCTGCCTTTCAATTGGAGTATTTAGTTCATTAAAAAAAAATTTTTTTTTTTTTTGAGACGGAGTCTCACTCTGTCGCCCAAGCTGGAGTGCAGTGGCTAGATCTCAGCTCACTGCAAGCTCCGCCTCCTGGGTTCACGCCATTCTCCTGCCTCAGCCTCCCAAGTAGCTGGGACTACAGGCGCCCGCCACCTCGCCCGGCTAGTTTTTTGTATTTTTTAGTAGAGTCGGGGTTTCACCGTGTTAGCCAGGATGGTCTCGATCTCCTGACCTTGTGATCCGCCCGCCTCAGCCTCCCAAAGTGCTGGGATTACAGGCTTGAGCCACCGTGCCCGGCCAGTTCATTAAAATTTAATGTAGTTACTAATGTGGTTGGTTTTAGAGCTATTATTTTATTACTTGTTTTCTGTTTGTTTCTGTTTTTATTCTTTCTTGTCTGCTTTCTTCTTGTTTGAATATTTTTAAAATTCCATATTATTTATTTATTACTGTTTAGCTAGACCACTTCATGTTATTATTATTATTATTATTTTTGGTGGCTGCTTTATGTAAAATGTAGAAACCATGCAACTTTATATATCAATTAACCACCCCCTTTGGCCCTTTATGCTCTACAGTAGTCTCCCCCATTATATGCTATTTCACTTGCTGCAGTTTCAGCTACCCATAGTCAATTGCAATCCACAAATATTAAATGGAAAATTCCAGAAATAATTCATAAGCCTTAAATTATACACTGTTCTGAGTAGTGTGATGAAACTTTGTGCCATCCTACTCCATCCCACCCAGAACATGAATCATCCCTTTGTTTAGTGTATCCATGCTGTATACTTTACCCACCTGTTATGGTTTTGCTGTGTCCCCACCCAAATTTCATTTTGAATTCTCATGTGTTGTGGGAGGGACCTGGTGGGAGGTAATTGAGTCATGTGGGCAGGTCTTTCCTGTGCTGTTCTCGTGATAGTGAATAAGTCACATGAGATCTGATGGTTTTATAAAGGGGAGTTTCCCTTTATAAGCTCTCTTCTCTTGTCTGCTGCCATGTGAAACATGTCTTTCACCTTCTGCCATGATTGTGAGGCCTCCCCAGCCACGTGGAACTGTAAGTCCATTAAACCTCTTTCTTTTGTAAATTGCCCAGTTTGGAGTATGTCTTTATCAGCACTGTGAAAACGGACTAATACACTATCTATTAGTCACCTAGTAGCCATCTTGGTTATCAGGTTGACTGTCAGGGTATCATAGTGCTTGCTTCAGGAAACCCTTATTTTACTTAATAATGGCCCCAAAGGGCAAGAGTAGTGATACTCACAATTTGGATATAACAAAGAGAAGCAATACACTGCTTCCTTTAAGTGTAAAGCTGAAAGTTCCCAACTTAATAAGGAAAGAAAAAAATCACATGCTGAGGTTGCTAAGATCTGTGGTAAGAACAAATCTTCTGTCTGTGAAATCGTGAATAAGGAAAAAGAAATTTATGCTAGTTTTGCTGCTGCACCTCATACTGCAGAAGTTATGGCCACAGTGCATGATGAGTGCTTGGTTAGTAGGGAAAAGACATTAAGTTTGTGAGTGAAAGAAATGCATAGATATGTGTTTTGCTTGATGGCAATAGGGTTTGGTACTACCTTGTTTCAGGCATCCACTGGAGGTCTTAGAACATATCCCCTGAGAATAAGTGGATACTACTGTAGATGTTATATTTTACAACTACATATATTAAAAACTTCACAAGACAATGTCATATTTGCTTTAAATAATTATATTTATCTTTTAAAGAAGAAAAATGGTCTCTCACATTTACCCATATTAATCACTTCAAAAATTCTTTATTTCTTTCTGAAGATCTCAGTTTCCATTTGGTTTCATTTTTCTTTCAGTCTAAAAAAAGGTTCTTTGACATTTCTAATAGTGCAGTTCTCCTTTTAATATTCTACTGCATGGAAATGTCTTTATTTTGCCTTTGTACTTGAAAAGACATTTTCATTGGATATAGAATTCTTGACAGATTTTTTTTTTTCTTTCAGCACTTTAGAGATATTTCACTGTCTTCTGATCGCCATAGTTTCTGAGGAGGAAATCAGTATATATTAGAATAGTTGTCCCCATATAAGCAATATGCCATTTTTCTTTGACTACTTTCAAGAAAATTTTTTCTTTATTGTTGCTTTTTGGCTGTTTGACTATTATGTGTCTAAGTGTGGATTTCTTCTAATTTATCCTTCTGGGCAGCCTTTTTTTTCTTTTTTCCAAGACAGGGTCTCACTCCATCACCCAGACTGGAATGCAGTGGTGCGATCTCGCCTCACTGCAACCTCCGCCTCCCAGGTTCAAGCAGTTCTCCTGCTTCCGCCTCCGAAGTAGCTGGGATTACAGGTGCGTGCCACTACCGCCCGGCTAATTTTTGTATTTTTAGTAGAGATGGGGTTTCACCATGTTTGCCAGGCTGGTTTCAAAACTCTTGACCACAAGTGATCCACCCACCTTGGCCTGCCAAAGTGCTGGGATTACAGGCGTGAGCCACTGCAAGCTTGACTCTAAATTATGTCTTTCACCCAATTTCAAAATTTTGGGCCATTAAATTTTTCCCCCTCCCCCCAGCTCCATTCTCTCTGTGTTTTCCCTCTGGGAATATGATTACATATGTGTTAGATCTTCTGTCATTGTCTCATAGATCTCCAAGACACACTGATAATTTTAAAAATTATAAAATCCTTTGTCCTTCAGACTGAATGATATCTGTTAATCTAAGTTTACAGATTCTTTCTTCTGTCATGTCCAGTTTGCTGTTAAGTCCATCTAGTTAGATTTTAATTTTCAAAATTGCATCTTTTATTTCAAGAATTTTGATTCTTTTTTTTTTTTTTTTTTTTTGAGACGGAGTCTCGCTCTGTCGCCCAGGCTGGAGTGTAGTGGCCGGATCTCAGCTCACTGCAAGCTCCGCCTCCCGGGTTCATGCCATTCTCCTGCCTCAGCCTCCCGAGTAGCTGGGACTACAGGCGCCCGCCACCTCGCCCGGCTAGTTTTTTTGTATTTTTTAGTAGAGACGGGGTTTCACCATGTTAGCCAGGATGGTCTTAATCTTGTGACCTCGTGATCCGCCCGTCTCGGCCTCCCAAAGTGCTGGGATTACAGGCTTGAGCCACCGTGCCCAGCCAATTCTTTTTTAAAGTTTCTATTTTTTGCTGATATTCTTTATATTTTCACTAATATAAGCATATTTTGTTTCATTTCAGTGAACAGAGTTATAAAATCTGCTTTAAAATTCATGTCTGCTAATTTCATCATCTAGATCACTTTGAAATTGATCTTTTTTTATTTTTTTTCTTGAGAGATAGCATCTCACTGTGTCACCCAGACTGGAGTACTGTGGTCTGATCATGGCTCCTTGCAGCCTCAACTTCTTGGGTTCAAGTGATCCCCTGTGTGCCTATTGTCCCAAGTAGCTGGAACAATAAGCACATCACACCATACCTGGCTAATGTTTGCATTTTTTGTAGAGATGGGGTCCCACTATGTTACCCAGGCTGGTCTCAAATTCCTGGGCTCAAGTGATCCTCTCACCTTGGCCTCTCAAAGTTCTAGGATTATAGGCATGGGCCATTGTGCTCAGCTGAAGTTGATCTCGGCTCATTGTCTTGTCTCTTGAAAATGAACATTTTCCTTTTTCTTAATATGTTGAGCCATTTTGCATTGTGTTGTGGACTCTGTAGAATGTTTTGTAGTTAAGATTCTAGTTTCTACTGTATTTCTCCAAAGAGTGTTAATATTTCAAGTGGAAAATTAACTTTGTCAAACTCCTACTGTACATGCTTTCTCTTGGCCAGCAGCTGAAATCTCAACTCATTCCTCTTGTCCTTAGCTGAGGTACTTAGAGTCTCTGCCTCATTCATGTATAGTTCAGGGACTTGGGTAGAGGTCATAAACAGAATTCTGGCCTCTCCCTTTCTGGCTGTCTTTTTTCTCAGATTCCTTCCACACTTTCCATGTTCTGTGGTCACTCTGAATTCCATTCTCTAATTCTTCAGGCCAGAAAGACTGCTTTCTATTAGAATTTTAGCCACCCTGTGTAGTGCTGACTTTAGCCTGCCCTCAGGCTAAAATCTATAATAATGAGAAACTCATCCTCTTCTAGTTCTTCTTCCAAGTTTTAATTCTTACAGAATCTTCTTGCTTTTGTTCATTTTCCAGTGACTTCGGATCATTTTTTTGTTTGTTTGTTTATTTTACTTTATTTATTTTATGCAGAGATTATAAGTAAATATGGATTCTTATTTTTGAAAAGATTGGTGCTGATAGGTTCTTACTTGGTCATCTGATACATATCTCATATAGTATCTTAGTGGGCTTGAGCCCTTTTCCCCAAATTATAACCTGATCGTTTTGTTGGCTTTTCTCATTCTCAGTCTCTCTTCCTCACACATGCTTCCTAAACTGCCTACATTTAAGGGTTTATCATGGTCCAATTTAATGGTGACATAAATTAAGATATACATTTATTAAATCATTTGGACAGTCAAATACATTATTTAATCTTCCCAACAGGTCTAAAAAGTGTGCTTTGTGAGAAGAATTTAAATATTATCTCTGTTTTACTGAGTTTCATTGTGATTGTACCTTGCATATGATACTAAGTTTACTAAGCGGCAGAATCCAACTTTAAAACCAAATGTGTCTGATTCTAAAATCTTACAGTACTGTGTGTTTTGGACTAGTGACTTTACCTTTCTTATCCTTGTTTTCACATATGTAAAATGGGGATGATATAGCAATGGCACATAGAATTATATGTCAGTCAAATGAGATATTGTGAATACATGACATAGTGCAAGCAAAATAGTGGGTATTTATGTCAGCTTTCATTGTATAACAACCTCGAATTCTCAGTGGTTTACAAGAATAAATATTTATTTCTTGTCTCTGGTTCATGTTGTCAGCTACTGGTTGGATGCTATGACTCTATGCAGACAGCAGACTGAGTCTGCTCTGTATATCTCCTTATTTTGGAACATGAACTAAACGAGAGCCTCCTGTGCAACATGACTTTCTTATGGCAGAGGGCACAGAAACTAGAATACTTTTGGAGTCTTGTAATCTCTTTAAAAGCCTGTGTTCAGAAATGATATACATCAAATATTCCATTGGTCAAAGCGATTCACATGTCCAAGCCCCAAATCAGTGGGCTGGGGAAATATATCTTATTCACAAAGGAGGGAATGAATAATTGTAAACAATAATATAATCTACCACAGATATAATCATCATGTTTTGCTTCTACAATACCACAGTTACTGTTTTCCAATTACTGGAGTAGAAGGTGGATCCTAAAAAGGATATGGCTACTTGAAATGGCAAAAGTACAAAGGAGTATTTTATGACATGTCAAGATAAGAGTTCATACAAGAGCTGCTATGGGCATTTAGAGTTAGTGTGAGCGACAAGGACTAGAAAAGTCTCATGAATGAGAGATGGCTTGATCTGGGTCTTGAGAGATGATTCGAATTTAAATAAAAGTCGTTTGAAGCAGCTATAGCAAAATGAGCAAAGGTACAGGGTTGGATTAATTTGATCCTGTTATTGGGGTGATTTTGCAGGGAGGATCATTGGAAGCAGGCTGGAGAGACTGAATATCAGGCAGGAGATAAAAACGAGACCTTAATAAATTTTAAACAAGATTCAGAATTGAAAAGTTATGTTTTAGGAAGATTGTCCTGGCAATTCAATTCTGTAGGAGGGAAGATGGGCGGCAGGGAATATTTCTCCAGCGTTATACACAACAACCATTCTTCTTTTATGTAAGTTGTACACTGGTTCTGTGAGAAGAGCATATCACAAAAATGTGGTGAGCATGACAAATATTTCCTCAATGCGTACTTGACTCCCACTGGTAAGAAAACTAAAATTGTCTTACTTGTTTTTCTCAAAATCTCCTGTGTGACTAAATAAAGAGCATGCTTTGGTAGGAGACAATACTTCCCACACAGAAACATAATTAAAGCAACATATCAGATAGGCTGGATGGTCAATAAAACATTGCAAACTGGAGGAAAATATTTTTGCACTATCATTTTTTATTTTGCTTTTGAACTAATCAAGGAAAGACAATTTGAACACAATTTTCTTTTGTGAATTTAAAAGTAGAGAAAAGATTTCTAAATTTTCCATCTTTGAATTTTTTTTAGCAAAATACAATGCCCAGAAGCTTTTGGAAGGCAGTGACAGTGGCTGTGGTAAGAATTTCCATCCATTATTGTATCCCATTATTTCTCTGATTTTTTATTGTTATTGGTTTTGGTTCATTAATGACCTCTGGTAAATATATATTATGCATTGCTGCCCTATTTTGGATTTGAAAATTAGTAACATAAGTTTGAATGAGATCATTTGATTTTCAGAATTGTATTTATGACTTAGCTAAGTGGAAAAATGCTCAACAGTAATGTGTGCGTTTATCAACCCTTAAATCAATCACCTAAAAAATTAAGATTTTTTTCAGATCTGTTGGGCCATCATTATTTATGTCGTGAAGACTACATTGCTTCATAATTGATATGATATTGAAACTGGATATCACACGATGAAAAGCACTTAAAAATATATGTAGATTAACACCTGGAATCTTGGAGAGTGAAATTGAGAAAGA
The DNA here is from genome assembly GCF_007565055.1 of Rhinopithecus roxellana. Lineage (NCBI taxonomy): Eukaryota > Metazoa > Chordata > Mammalia > Primates > Cercopithecidae > Rhinopithecus > Rhinopithecus roxellana. The sequence continues at coordinate 87,571,306 of NC_044552.1, read as the reverse complement.
GAGAAGGAACTGAATATTTATGTACCTTTTCTTCCATGCCAGACACTGTAGAGTGCTGTACTCACTTGTTAGAATAACCATTCAATACAGTTGTTGTTGTTATTATTCTCATTTCGCATATGAGGAAACTCAGGCTCTCCAAGGTAAAGAAAGCTACTCAAGGCCTCATAGTTAATAGTGGGTAAAGCTGGTGTTCAACCTAGATGAGTTTGACTCTAATATCCAATCCCCTTCCATCACATAATGTTGTCTCTCCACATTGCTCCGTTCTCATATTTCCTAATCCTTTGTCAAAGGGAGCTGGATTAATATAGAACCTAGAATTTCTATTTTAGTTAATGAATGGTCTATATATCAGTGGTCCATGATTTACAGAAGTTCAAATTTAAAAAAAGAAATTAGTACTATAAATAAGGAAATTAAATTTCTAATTTCGTGCTTAAAATATATACTTATATAAAAGTAATTTTATTATAATAACAACTTTAAAAATATCCAAATGTCACCATAAATCATCTCTTAGTTTTCTATGTTGTCTTTTAGTTTTTGTCCACGTACACACACAATTTGGTGAGAGTTATGTTCTTTAATTAAACATTTTAGTAACTATACACTATTTCACTAGGTGGACATATCATCATTGATTAAGTCATTTCCTGTAAAGTTTGAAACTTAAGTTGTTTTCAATTTTCTGCCACACTGTAATAAACATTTAAATTCATGTAATGCTTTTCTTATTTTATATAATTTCTGTGGAATAAATTTCTGGTAGAAATTGGGTCAAAGAGCAGCAAAATAAAAAATTAATACAAAATATTCTACTTACAATTTTTAAGCTTAATGAAATAGAAAATATTATCATATTGAAATGCTGTTGTGTCAGGGGTTCCCAGTACAACTCTCAGGCTTGATGATTCTCTAGAAGGACTCATGGAACTCAGAAAAGCTGTTATAGTCATGATTACAGCTTATTACAGTGAAAGACTGTAGATTAAAATGAGCAATGGGAAAAGGTGCATAGCTGAAACCTAGGAGAAACCAGTCACAAGCTTCCCGGTGTTGTTTAGCAGTGAAATTGCAGGGCAGGTGTGCTTAATTTGCTCAGTAATGATCTGTGACAATATGTGTAAAGTATTGTGAACCAGAGAAGTTCCATTGAGGCTTAGTATCCAGGATTTTTCAGGGGTCAGACACATAGGTATGTAGCGCCCATGTGGTTGACCTTAGCTACTCTATCTCCAGCCTGCTAAAGGCTGGAGGCATGCAATGGCTCCAATACAGAATGGCTCAAGGTATGAGGCATGCAAAAGCATTCTTATCAGGCAGGATATTCCAAGGACTCAGAAGTTCTCTCCCAGGACCAGGTCAAGAGCCACTCCTTTTTTTGGATTGTGCAGTTTGAGCAGGCAAAGCCTGTTGAACTAACTCTTTATTACACATTGGTGTAGAAATAGTTCAAGAAGGATTGAAAAATCATGATGTTGCAATGTTTAAAAAGGCTTGGAAGGTTAATTAGTTCAAACTTTACTTTATAGCCTGAGTAACTGTGGCTCAGAGCAGCTAAATTATTACCCAACCACACAGCTAGTTAGTGATAGACAAAATGCATCAGGATTAAGTGGAAGGTTTTCAATGACCTTCCACTTAAGGTCATTGTGTAGGTTTATTGTTAAAATCTTTTTTCCTGTTAAAATCTACCTTATTTTTTCTCAACTTTTTAGAATGTAGAAATACCACCTACAGTGCATGTTTAAAATACGGATACCCATGGCCCAGCTTCAGATATTCTTATTTGGTAAATTTGGGTGGGATGTAGGAATTTGCAGTTTTTAACAAAGTACCCAGGTGATTTCTGATACTGGTCAGCCAAGGACCAAACTTTGAAAACGTTGTTACACATTGATGACTGATGACTGATAAATCTTCCTACAACTCAGATTAAATTATGCCATTGTGTTTTTAAAAGAAGTCATTGGCTCTTCACTTTCTGCCTAATTAGGTACCATTTTCTTCAGCTCCTCACTTCACTAACTTCCACATTATAGCCCCAAGTACCTTTCCTCTCACTGTTCCCTAAAGCCCCCAGCAGAATTGACTTTGTGCACTTCCCTGAATGGTTTGTGTGTATTTTTACTCTTATAATTTGTTCCTATTGTAACTGTAATTGTTACTTATTGTTTTTGTCTGCCAAGCTTTTTTTCCCCACTCCTTTCTTCTCAGGGAATCTGCCTCTGTCTCACTCCATGTGGTTCTGGGCTGGGTGAGTATGTAGGAGATGGAAAGATTCTCTCAGGCTAGTAATATTTGGACTCATGGAACATGCATGGTTTAAATTAGCATTTGGAGGATGAATACGACTTTGAGAGGGGGAAGACATAGTGAGTTGTGGCTGATGCATGGGAAAGAGAATGTGGTGCAAAATGAAGAAATGTACTTTCGGGTCAATTGTGGTGTAGGTACTTAGAAAATTTTGGTCAGATGATGGGTCAGCAGAAAGATTGGAGTTTCAGAAATAGAAAACATTAATATGACAAGATGGTGTGTCCTATATTTTCTATTAAATTTTCTGATTTGCAAATGAGAAAGATGAAAGCCTGTTATTCAACCGAAGGAATTCTGCAAACTGTAATTTTGAGCACTGGAGTGCTGGTCACCTCTGGATCCTGACTTTGCTTGCCACCTCCCTTATAGTCCTGATGACTCTCATTTTCTCTTTCATGGGCAGAGATAAGACTTTATTGGTGCCTTCTATTATTCTTCCAATGAATTGATATGGTGTAAACTTTATGTACTGTTCCCCTAGGGACCTTTTTTAAATGTCATTAAACAAAAACCACGTTGAATATTGACTGCTTCTTTCTTGTTCTCTTGACTTAACAATTTTCTTACTGATTTGGGGGAGGATACAAGAAACTATGGGGAACAAAGAAAGTGAATATTTAAAAAATGTTTTCTTTCCCTCAGAATGGGACCATTTTCTCCAATGGCTCAAAGATGACATTAAACATCTAATACCTGGTTTTCTAATTCCAAATCTCATGCTTCTTTCAAGAGGGGAGAGTGATTAATGATACTCAATTAGGATGTTAAAACATGATATGTTGTTAAAAATAACCAATACTACTTTTTTTATCTTTCAATTTTTGCATTATTAGAGAATATTTGACCATAATAAAACAGAGCTACTTATATATTTCAAAAAATTGATACTTTGTGTTACGAGGTTTGGGATTCTACAGTCTTTGAGCAAGTAATCTATTTGTCTGGCAAATAATGTCTTCTTTTAATCTGGCATTTGGAGTGCCAGGCTGGTGCAAGGATATTCTCATGTCAGATTAGCAGACTAAAATTATAGTGTGTGGAGAAAGAGAGCCACCAGGTAGCGCTCAAGTACTATTCATCAATGTTAGAACACGCATATGCAGTCAGGTTAGTGTATGATGATGAAGCAACCAAATTTGCTGAAAAAATAAAAGTACTTAATTTTAAGAACTTTTTCTCATATATGGATGAATTCTAATATAGAACCACAAACTTCGTTGTGGTTAAAATCTATTGAAACTAAGATAAAATGTTATTGCTTATCTGCTATGAATACATAGTTTTCTCTTGCACACTGCAAAACAAGATAGGAATTCATAATTATCTTATTGATCAGGTGCTTGAAAATGTATATCAATAAATAGTGCCTAAAAATCTTCTGTCAGAAAAATGGCCAGAACTCCCATGCAAAGAGGAAAAAGTTTGCATACAGGGTTACTACTCTGTAAGATGCACTTCTCCCTGGGATTTCTCTGGAGGGGCCTCCTCTTCACCCCAGAGGGTGTCTGACTTTGCAAACCCCTTCCAAAAATATGGAAAATGATAAACATTCATACCACTTTTTAAAAAAGATTATATTCTTATTACTAAAGTTAATTTTTTCTAAGTACTTTAATATAGCATTTGAATATACTAAAGAAAAATGTGTAGTTTCTATATGTAATTAAAACTTCTTAGAGCTATGCTGAATTAATACTATTATAGAAAATACCTAACATGGTAATTTGAAAGCATACAATCAAAATGTGATTGTTATTTTAATGTTAGTTTTATGCTTTTATTATGTGAAATTCTAAACATACGCAAAAGAAAAGAGAATAATACAGTTGATACTTTGACAACGGGGGTTTGAACTGCACAGGTCCACTTATACAGGAATTGTTTCGATTAACCACATATCTCAATGGGTGGAAAATGTGCCTATGTGGGGTGACTTTTTGCTTACAGAGGGTCCACAGGCTGACTGTGGGTCTTGAGTATATGTGGATTTTGGTATACTCAACAGTCCTGGAGCCAATCCCCTGCATATACATGGACTCATCACTCAACTTCAGTAATTACCAACATTCTGCATCACTGTTTCATCTGTACTCTTCAAGCTTATTTTTTCTGAAGTATTTGAAATATTTTTAAGTAACAAGAGATCATATCATTTTATCTGTGAAATTTAAGTTTGTATTGCCAATAGATGAGAACTTCAAAAAGCAAACCCACATAATCACAATACTGCTAGTCCATTACCCAAGCACTTGATATGAAACTTTGTTTTAAAGCTCAATCAGGCAGTATGCCATCCTCAGTGAGACAATATTTGTCTTGAGAGTTTAAAATAAGAATATGCTGTAGAATGTTGAATAAATATTGTTTTTAAAAAACAGGTGACTGGGCGTGGTGGTTCACGCCTGTAATCCTGGCACTTTGGGAGGCTGAGGCGGGTGGAGCACCTGAGGTCAGGAGTTTGAGACCAGCCTGGACAACATGGTGAAACCTCGTCTCTACTAAAAATACAAAAATTAGCCAGGCGTGGTTGTGCGCACCTACAGTCCCAGCTACTTGGGAAGCTGAGGCAGGAGAATCGCTTGAACCCGGGAGGCAGAGGTTGCAGTGAGCCAAGATCACGCCACTGCTCTCTAGCCTGGGCAACAGAGTGAGACTCTGTCTCAAAAAAAAAAAAAGTAAAAGATTTTTAAGATTAAATGTATTATATATATATTCTACATTTCATTATTTAATTAAGCCTTATGTATCTCATGTGTGGATCCATTGGACAAATGAGAAACAAATACATTTCTCAAGATAGGTGAGGTCTTAAGTTAGATAAGTGCATATTTCCAGTGTTCATACTTCTGTTTATAAGTTAGATAAGTGCATAGCCCTAATGTGCATGTTTCTATTTTATTGCCGTTGTCTGAATAAAAATCATGAATATGGCTACATTAGCTAAACTCTGCCTGCTGTGAGACTTAAGACTTTTTGATGTGCAGCTCTGTTTATTTTGGCTTGCTTTCTTTTTCAGACTTTATGTGATGTAGTGTTCCCTATGAAACTCTGACATCAATAAGGATAGGAACTGACTCATTACATTTTCTGAAGATAATCAGTTTTTAGGCTTTTAGTATTCTCCTCCATGCCCGTCCATATTGACAGATTGCTTCAGCCGAGGCAGGCGTGACCACAGAGTTCATTTACCTCAAATAGCCAAAGTTTAAGATCATGCCGCAAAGTTTAGCTAAGACCAAGAGAGGAATGCAATTGCCTAGCCTGAATGTGAGTGATATTGCGTATCCTTTTAGGAATGTAATGTTTAGATTATATCTAGTGGCAGTGAAGAGTAAACAGGCAGCTTTTTTCCTGTAAGACCTTGTAATGCTTCCATATTATTTACAACATCATTATTTTAACCCAGTGTATTGCTTGTGTGTGACAACTTTGAAGGATTTTTCCTGCCAGACTATTAACTTAAAATATAAAAGAATGCATGGAAAAAATTGCTTATTGGATTAAATTGCTAATCCAATAAGGATAAAGATTTTGACTATCCTATCTGTATGCCTACTTTTCTTTATAAAGAATTAAAAAGCGTAGGACAAGTAACTTTGTCTCATCAAATATCTCTGAATTTTATCTATTAACTAATTTATGAAATACTTAAACCAAACTTCTATTAGGTAGATAGATTGAATTCTTTGTTCAAATTCAGCAATTCCCCAGCACTTTAAACCTTATGAATTATTTATACTTTGATAAGTATTCACCTATTTTTTTTCTCCATGCAAGTCTTGATAGAGAAGTGAGTAGAGCTGGGTTCTTATCTGAAACTATAAAAATATAAAATGTATATATATTATATATATATATACACACACACACATACACACACACACAGACCATCTTTAAAAGCAGATTTATTCAACAGAGTTAGTTCCAGTTAGGTTTTTACTAACTAATCTAAATAATACTAATCAAATTTGTATTAGCAAATGGCCTTAATGTGCCTCTTTTTGCCTGTTCAGGCATAAAAAATGTTCTGCTTAACAAAAAGTGTTATCAGAAGTATTTTATTTTGTATAAAACATTATAGGCTAATGTAGAGTTGTCTGATTTTATCTAATTTCCCTGAAATATATCTTCCAATCAGAAAACTTCCAACATAACCATCTACTGAAAATTCCAACCGTAGAAAATGGAAAACTTCCAACTCTGTTAAAAGGAGCTACTTTTTTTCAAAGGTGCAGAAACTTCAGAGCGAGATAGTACTGGGTATGCATTCTAATTCTGACACTGACCTTGGTTAAGCTACTTACTTTCTCAGAAATCCAATTTCCTCATCGATCAAAAGAGCTTAATATTGCCTAATAATAACGGCTATACTGTTTTTGTTGTTGTTGTTGTTGTTGTTTGCTTTTTTGAAGCAGGGTTTCACTGTTACCCAGGCCGGAGTGCAGTGGCATTATCTTGGTTCACTGCCACCTTGGCTCAGGTAATCCTCCCACCTCAGCCTCCTGAGTAGCTGGGACCACAGGTGTGCACAACCATACCTGGCTAATTTTTTTTTTTTTTTTTTTGAGAGGGAGTCTCGCTCTGTCACCCTGGCTGGAGTGCCATGGTATGATCTTGGCTCACGGCAACCTCTGTACAGAGGTTGTATTTTGTATTTTTTGTAGAGATGGGGTCTTGCCATATTGCCCAGGCTGGTCTTGAAATAACAATACCTTTTAATAACAAGTAATTTTATTTTTTATTTTAATAGCTATATTTTATTGAACCCTGCACAAACATTGTGCTACTGCAGAAGACATGTTTAGTGCCCATTCCACTTTCTTTGGGCCTTTCATGGTGCTCCAGTGAAACCCCAACTGCCAGTATATGTGTCTGTGTGCCTCAGTGTGTTTCTTCCAGCTCTGAGTGGGTGTAGACTCAAGTGCTAAGTAATTCATATCCCCAGGAGCTGCCCTCAACTAATGACCTCAACCCTTTGTTGGTGCATAAATATCACAGTTACTTCAACCCTTGGGTGGAATAATTTCTAAGGTGTATTCTTTGCACCATTTTCCCAAAGTTTTCTTACAAAATTAAGCTCCAGTTTCCCCTTGTGGTAGCTGCTTTACCCATGTCCTCTTTATTGGTTGCTTCTGTTGCTCAATTAGTTTTTCTGCTTCTTTAATATATTCTCTGAAATACCCACATTAACTAACTTCAAATTTTTGCACTGTGGTCTGCTTCTGGGAAAACTCAAATTAAGACAGCCAGCTACTTTGTATTTCACCATGTCAGCTTAAAACCATTCTCCAGGCCAGGCACAGTGGGTCATGCCTGCAATCCCTGCACTTTGGGAGGCCAAGGAAGGCAGATCACTTAATCCCAGAACTTTGGGAGGCCGAGGAAGGTGGATCACTTGAGTTCAAGACCAGCCTGGACAACAAGGCCATATCTAATTGCAAGGTACTTTAGGAAATGCCAACTACCTGGGTAATCAGGTAACTAACTATAATTCTATTATTATAGGAAAAGGGAAGATGCGTTTTTGTAGACACCAGCACTCTCTACCACATCTTTATAGTAGAGTATGTATTTTTGGCTCCTTGTGAACGTCACTGACTGCAGACAAGGGGACAGAATATGGAACTATCAATCTCTCTGGCATCTTTTATGCAAATGAAGTCACAGAGCTTTTACATACTCATGATAATACCTTGGATTTCACCTCATCTCTCTTTTTTACCCACCCATATACTTACCTAGAAAAATATACCTTCTCCCCTCATATTTTTTTACATTTGTATACAACATCTTGATTTATATGTTGACTTATCAGTAATGAATATTTAGATTGAGCCTTGCCTAATTGCTTGTGTGTGTCTATTCTACTTTTTACCGCATAACTTCTGTTGCTTCATTGGTTGGAAAAAGAGAAGTGAAATGGGAATGAATGAAAGTCATTGCAGGGAGTCTCACACTTCCATACATAATAACTTCCTGAAAACGATTTTAGAAAGTAAAATGTTAGAAAGTTGCTGGTATGCTGATATCTGTTCTCAGACATGTAAGACATAGTATATCATCTCTAAGTATATTTTAAGCAAATACTATATTTATTTATGTATTTATTTTTGTATTTAAGCAAAGCAGATGGTAATTAATGACTTTCAAAAGTAGGAGGCCTGGGGCCAGGGGCCTCTGTTGCCTGTTCCACATTCCTGGGGGTCTGTTACCCTTCTGTAGCTACCTGGGAAGATTGTTGTGCAGTCAGTACTATTTTAATCAAGTATCAGGTCTCAGTAAGTTCCCAGAGCAAGAATGAGGGAAGAGGTCTTTTGCCATCCAACTATCATACCACTATCTGGTGCACGTGCAACTCATGGTAAGGCTCCCCATATACTATCTGCTTGAAGCTTATTTGGAAATAAAGAAAGGAGACGATGTTGGGGTGGGAGGGGAAGTTGTGTTAGGGGCACCATGGGAAAAAGCAGGTTTTTTAACCCATAGTTTTTGGTGGGGGTATGGGGAGCTCAAGAGAGGATCAGAGGTAGGGCCTAGGTTTGCTGCAGTGGACTTGTGATGGTTAATTTTGTCACTTGACTGGGCTAAAGAATGCCCAGATAGCTGGTAAAACATTATTTTTGGGTGTGTCTGTGAGACTGTTTCTGGAAAAGATTAGCATTTGAATTGGTAGACTGAAGAGAAGAAGATCATCCTCACCAATTAGATGATGGGTGGGCATCATCTAATTCATTGAGAGCCCAAACAGAACAATAAGGCCAAGGAAGGATGAATTTACTCTCTTTCTGTTTGAGGTGGAACATCTCTCTTCTCCTGCTCTTGGTCATTTGCACTCCTGATTCCTGGGCCTTCAGACTTCAACTGGGACTTGTAATACCACCCTCTCACTCCACAGTACCCTTCTGCCCCCATTCTTAGGCCTTCAGAGTCAGACTGAATTATAACACTGGCTTTTCTCGTTCTTCACCTTGCAGGTGGCATACTGTGGAACTTCTTGGCCTCCATGATTACATGAGTCCTTTTCTATTTTATGTATATCCTATTGGTTCCATTTCTTTAGAGAACTCTGACTAATACAGATTTTGGTACCAAAAGTGGTTCCAGAGGAAGAGAATTTTAAGAATAAGTTTTCTGGGTAGGTCGAGGACTTCTAGAGTTGGCTTTCTAACCTGATTAAAGTTGCTAATACTTGATTTCCAGTCGTAAAGAGAGCACTTATAGTTCCATGGCATGAACTGTTAATAGAGCTTTGCAAAATATCTGCATTGCTTACTCTTAATCAACCAATTATAAGAAGCAAGGAGATAAGTGACTCTCTATATAGTACTTTTAAACATTTTTTTTGTAAATTAAAAAATATAATGACATTAGTTGGTTGCTCCTAATGTCTCTGGACAAAGTGGTGAAAGAAAACGGTGAGCTCAGATATTTGAATTCCCAGCTAATGCACAGCATAAATGATGTAAAAGCTAGGTGTGCCCTGAAAGAGAGCCTTATTTCCTGTAGCTGCAGGACTGAAATTGCTGAAAATCAGTGATAGAACTTCATCCTTCCATTGGCTGAATTACAATGCAAGTGGAATTCCCAGCTTCACAGGGTGTCTAATGTTAAAGTGAGGGCATTAATTAGGAAAGAATGGGATTCCATAAATGGAGATGGGCATGTGTGGGAGGATCTTGATGAAGCTGGGGACATTGAGTTCCTAAATTCTGATGAGTCTTCTTTGCCAGTGGAAGAGGTCTCCCCATCCCCAGTGGAAGTAGCTTCCGTACCTATAGTGGTGTCAGACTTTCCACTGCCATCTGAGAGGATTAACCCTGCCTTGCCTGAGGAAATGGTAATGGCTTCCCTAAAGCAGTTGCCACACAAAATTTGAATTGGTTGATTCTCCTTAGTACCACTCCCCACCCCCCCAAACCATTCTTTGCTTCTAGATCTATTACCAAGAAGTGAAGTGACCTGCATAAGATATTTCTGTGTGAGTTTATTAAACTCAAGCCCTGGCAGACCCCTGAAGGTGAGGTACAAAGTGTGACCCATGAGGAAGTACACTACACTCCAATAAAACTACTTGACTTTTCTAATTTATATAAGCAGAAGTCCAGGGAAAATGTGTGGGAGTTGATATTAAAGGTGTGAAATAATGGTGGAAAAAACATAAAGTTGGATCAGGCCAAATTTATTTATATTGGCCCTCTAAGTAGATATTCTATTTTTTTTTTTTGTTTTTTGAGACGGAGTCTCGCTCTGTCACCCAGGCTGGAGTGCTGTGGCCGGATCTCAGCTCACTGCAAGCTCCGCCTCCCGGATTTACGCCATTCTCCTGCCTCAGCCTCCCGAGTAGCTGGGACTACAGGCGCCGCCACCTCGCCCGGCTAGTTTTTTGTAGTTTTTAGTAGAGACGGGGTTTCACCATGTTAGCCAGGATGGTCTCGATCTCCTGACCTCATGATCCACCCGTCTCGGCCTCCCAAAGTGCTGGGATTACAGGCTTGAGCCACCGCGCCCGGCGATATTCTACATTTATGTTGCAGCTTGGTGAGTCAGAAAGATCTCTAACAGTTTGTTTGTTTGTTTGTTTGTTTGGCTGAAACATGGGCCAAAAGGTAACTCACTGTGAGGAAATCGATATGCCTGACAACCCTTGGTTTAATGTAAAGGAAGGGATTCAAAGACTTAGTGAAATTGGAATGTTAGAGTGGATTTGTCATTTGAGACCTATTCACCCACACTAGGAGGTCCAGAAGACATATTTTTCACCAATACTTTGAAAAAATAAATTTGGCAAGGGACCATCAGCATCCTTGAAGAGCTCAGTGAAATCTGGCCTCTTCTCTGTAGGCCAGATTTTCAGAGGAAACCATAGTCGCTCAATTGGAAATGCCAAATGCAATTGGCATAATCGGATCCTGGAGTGAGAGGGGCCAAGTGATGGCACTCAGTTGCCAAAGACAAGGTGGGTATAGTTAGTGTAATGAACAGAAAAGTCAAAGCAACAATCAGAACCCTCTGACTTGTTTAGACATAGGGTGCCGGCTAGTTAATCATGGTGTTTCTAGAAGTGAAATAGATAGGAAACTTACTAAATTCTTACTTTATCCATATAAGCAGAAAAGTTCCAGGTCAAGGGAACAAAGTCTAATCATAAAAACAGAGAATCATGGCTCCCTAATCAATTCCCAGATGATGGGGTTCAGGACTCACTACCCCAAAATATAGCTGTAAGAAATCAGAGTATGCCACCCCAAATGTGCCTTTTTGGCATAAGGACGATTTTAAGCTGTTTATTTTGAGAAACTGCAGATACAGGAGAAGCCTTGGAAACAAAGTAGAAGTTACCATTTTCTAAGATAAATTTATATCCACAAAGAGAATCTCCATTTATAAAAGTGTCTTCTCTGCACCAGGCGGAGAGGCATTACTAAATAAAAACTCTTAATGGAGAAGGCATTGACTTAAATCTGGATAACAAATCTTAACTTTGTTTACTATACTTGTCGTAACCTTGTTGTAACCAGCCTTTCCCCACACTCTTATTTTTTTGTTTTAGCAAATGATATTTAAGTCTGAAGTTTAACCTACTTCTTTGAGACCTACTCTAAAGATTTAGTCATTCATCTGGGTTATTTCCCATGTATACAGAAGGTATACATGTTATTAAACTTCTTTTTGTTTTGTTTTTCACTTGTTAATCTTTTTTGGTTTGTTTGTTTGTTTGTTTGTTTTTGTTATGGGGAGTCCCAGCTAACAACTCATGAAAGGTGGGAGAAAATTATTTTTCCTTTCCTACACAGACTTGAGCCAGTTTACAGATCCAAAACCTTTTGAATGAAAGGGAGGCTGGATCCCTTGAGAAAGGATCCTGGCACACCACTAAAAATGTATAGCCTTAATGTTTCTCTCAGCCTTCCCCAAAGGGAACTGTGACCTTTTACCAGAGTAACTGTGCATTGCGGAAAGGAAATAATCAGACATTTTGGGGACTATTGGTCAATGGCTGTGAATTGACACTGATTACAGGAGATCAAAAACATCTCCGTGGCCCTCCAGTCAGAGTAGAGGCTTTTGGAAGTCAGATGATCAATGGAATTGTAGCTCAGGTCCAATCTCACGGTGGGTCCTTAAACTCTTTCTGTGGTTATTTCCCCAGTTCTAATGTGTAATTCGAATAGACATACTTAGCCTCTGGCAGAATCCCCACATCCATTCCCTGATCTGTGGAGTAAGGGCCATTATGATGGGAAAGACCATGTGAAAGCCATTAGAGCTGCCTCTACCTAGGAAAACAGTAAATCAAAGCAATACTGCATTCCTGGAGGAATTGCAGAGGTTAGTGCCACCATGGACTTGAAAGATGCAGGGGTGATGATTCCTACCACATCCCCATTCAACACTTGTATCTGGCCTGTGCAGAAGACAGATTGATATTGGAGAATGACAGTAGACTATTGTAAGCTTAACCAAGCAGTGACTGATTACATCTGCTGTACCAGATGTGGTTTTATTGTTTAAGCAAATTAATGCATCTCCTGGTACCTGGTATGCAGCTATTGATATGGTGAATGACTTTTTCTCCCTACCTGTCTACAAGACCCACCAGAAGAGGGTATATCAACTCTCTATCTCTATGGCATAGTTTAGTGTTTTGGGATCTTGATGACCTTCCATAAGATATCACACTGGTTCATTACACTGATGACAGTATGCTAACTGGACTTAGTGAGTGACAGGTACTAACTACTGTAGATGTATTGTTAAGACATTGCATGTCAGAGGGTGGGAAATAAGTCTGACTAAAATTCAGGGGACTTTTACTTCAGTAAAATTTCTAGGGATCCAGTGATGTGGGGTATATCAAGATACCCCTTTTAAGTTAAGGATAAGTTATCGCATCTGGCCCCTCCTACAATCAAGAAAGAGGCACAATACTTACTAGGCCTATTTGGATTTTAGAGGCAATATATTACTCGTTTAGGTGTGTCACTCCAGCTCATTTACTAGATGGCTCTAACAATTGCTAGTTTTGAGTGGGACCGAGAACCAGACAAGGCTCTTGGGACAAGTCAACTCTCTTCTGCCTTTGGACATTTATCCATTGGCACTCCTGGTTCTTGGGCTTTTGGACTTGGACTGGGACTTGCTGCCCCATTCCTCTGGTTCTCAGAACTTTGGACTCAATACTGAATTACAACACCTGCTTTCCTGGTCCTACCCCCTCACAGACAGCAGATTGTGGGATGTCTCAGCTTCCATAATTGTGTGAGCCAATTTGTGTAATAAATCGTTCTCTTCCCCTTATCGATTCTGTTTCTCTAGAGATCCTAATCGAGGACATATGTGACTTCCATCAGGGATAGAGAGATGTAGGGAACTGCTCTAAGTGCTTCTAAATGCACAGGCAGTTCCCACAAACATGGCCAGTGTATGGTACTCTACTTGCCATTCTGATGGAGAACAGGTCTTCTCTCCCAGAAGCAATAGCTTGCACATAGTACCACCTTGTGACAGCTTGAAATAACTTTTAGTCAAGTGAATTATAAAACTCTGATTTGGTCTCTGTGGTTTAAGGGAATTGATACATGATATATCAAAGCATGAGATTTTTGGAATTTGAATCTATGAAACTTGAGGATCTCGTAGATGTATTTCAATTACCTACATAATTTCTGTCCCTGTAATCATGAATATTTGAGAATTAGCTAATCTCTTCGTTAGGCATGTGGTGTGCTCTTTGGCTAATATTTATCTATCTGTGTTTCTGATTTACCTAGACCCTTTTGAAAGGTTATTTCTTCCTCACAAATTCCTGCATTAGAAAAGAGTATTTATGACTATTTTTCCTAATTCTATTTTATGTTATCTTAATTATAATTGTATGTATTCCAATTGTTAGAATACACAGGTCTATTAGTTATAATTGTGTGTATTTATATCTATTGTATTAACTAGAGGAAATTTGTTGAAGGGACAAACTTATAATTCTTTTTTTTTTTTTGAGACGGAGTCTGGCTCTGTCGCCCAGGCTGGAGTGCAGTGGCCGGATCTCAGCTCACTGCAAGCTCCGCCTCCCGGGTTTACGCCATTCTCCTGCCTCAGCCTCCCGAGTAGCTGGGACTACAGGCGCCCGCCACCTCACCCGGCTAGTTTTTTGTATTTTTTAGTAGAGACGGAGTTTCACCATATTAGCCAGGATGGTCTCGATTTCCTGACCTCGTGATCCACCCGTCTCGGCCTCCCAAAGTGCTGGGATTACAGGCTTGAGCCACCGCGCCCGGCCATAATTCTTTTTATTCCTAAGAACAAGCTTAGTTTACTGTTGGTACTCAATGAATGTATATTGCTAATTATATAATTTATAAGGCAAAATGTCTTCTTTATTTGGTTTCTTAAGCATCTTTTCATTCAGATGAAGTGCCTAGAGGTATTTTGGAGAACTATCCAGATTTCCATACAGTTTCTTTTTGCTAAGTCCCATCTAATTTGGATATGCAATAGGAAACTGCATTTCCTGGAATAGTCAGTTGTATAACACAAACTCCAAAGAAATTGTCTGGAAGTTCAGGGATTTAGGGTTTGGAGGGGGTAGCCTGACTTGATGAATTAATAGAAATTCTTCCAAACGTGTAGACTTCAATGTTCTACTCCTTTCTAAATAATTTATTGGAGGTATAGGATTCCTCCCCTAACCCTTCCAATGAGATACTGCCTTGCATATTTTGCTACTCTTTGAAGAACAGTTGTTCTCCAATAGTTCATTCTTAACATTTCAAAGAAACTTCAGATGTTTTCCCTAGGTTTATTAATCATAAAAGCACTGTAAAACTTTTCCAAACAAACTCCATCTGGCTACTTCTTGTTTGGTCCTTCCACGATTCTAATCACTCAACATTTTTGTGTTTCTGTTTGTGTTTGGAAATTGCACATTAGTAAACAGAACTTTTTTTGGTTAGGATTATTGCAAATCAACTGAAATAACAGTGTACATTGAAACACCTTTGTTGCCATTAGCTGACACTAAATGGTATAAATAGAACAACTAACCCATTACAATGCCCTTGTGAAACATCACAAGCTTTGGGGAACTCTCAATAATCCCTGCTCAATATTGGAAAACTGTTTAATGCCATTCTAAAACGTTAAGACTTGCAGTTTGGGTTTGAGAGACTTGAGTAAGCAAAGCCCTAAGTGGAAACTTGATATGTAATACTTTTTGGCCTTTCAAAGATAAAAATCACAGAACCACAGAATATTTAGAACAAGATCTTAGATCTAAAAACAGCTGACCCTTGACCTCTGAAGATCTAATCATTCTGACAGGATATCTCGTAAAGGGCATCCTTTAATTGCCTTATCAAGTCTGGGTTAAGAAGTTTAATTTTGAATGACATTAAATACTTTTCTCACTGTAGACAACATGAGTAAGAATGAATAGCCTTCTATATGTTACAGTTACTTTAATTTGCAAGTATTAAACCAATGCATTTTATTTCTACCTTTTTCCTTAAATCAAATCATTTTCCCTTTGTAATCTTCTCCTTCTAAAGCTGGGCCTTGAGGATTGCAGGTCCAGGATAAGAAGATAGGTACCGGACTTTAACAAGACAGTAGGGTTCAAACAAGGCTAATGGAATTGAGAGTGTTTCTTTTTTTTCTTTTTTTTCCTTTTCCAGCCTCTTTTAGCTTTGATTTTACCCACCAAAGGGAAAGTCTGGAGAACTTGGGTCACAGAGTTTTCCCATAGTGAAGAGAAGATATCCCTTCCCCTGTGGCATCTGACTGAGCCATTTCCCTTTCTGGGCATTGGCCTGAAGAGGAGGAGGTGTGTTAAACAGTTGTGTGGGAGGCTATTTCCATTTTGGATCAGAAAGAGAGAGATTGATTTTTGGGCTAATCTAGACCAACCTGGGAGTTAGCCACAACAAACTGAACTTTGGTTATATAATGTGACTAGGTGGAGTCCGCAAAGTTAATTTTCCTGGGCCTCTCCTCCATCCCTTGGAGCAAGAACTCAAGAGTTCTTGAAACTTCTGGAAGGGGAACTTGCAAGGCAGCTAAGTTGAGAGCAAGTGGGCCTGCCCTATGTCCTAATTTGAGATTGTTCTAATTTACCCCTATTGTTTCATTACAATTATAGTAGGCCTTTTTATCACTCTCACTTTGAATGACAAGTTATATTTTAGCCTAGCTAGTGGCCCTGATTAGGTGTGGGTCATCCTGAAGCAGAGGCAGGAGGTGGATTGTTGGGGCAGATGGCTGGATGTAGGAAATGTCACAGATGAGGGGAGCTCTACAGCACTGCTGAGAACTGACCTAAGGCTCCATTAACCTGGTAACGCTACCAGGTTTTTAACAAGCTAGGAACCAGATCAAGGAAAATTCCAGACAGGAGTTTTGTTATGAATGCCAGCAGAGCAAGCAGCAACAAAGTGGGCCTGAACATCAAGCTTAGATTGGGGAACTTTAATGGTTCTCAGTTCACACATAAACCATAGCCTTCCCCCATATGCTCAGGTACCATCTTGGAGAGCTGAAATATGTGTGGACCTGCATATGTACTGCACACATAGATGTGGTGAGAGGCTGAGAAATTTCTATTTCTTTCTTAGACATGTCAGAACATGGGCCTGTATTCTTATGTGATAACAATGGATTATTTCAATTATTGAATAGGTCTAAATTTTAAGCAAGATTGAGGAAAGCTAATTCCTCCTCTCTAACCATCTGATGGAGGTTTGTGAAGATCAGAGCAATTTCAGTCAGATAAAGGAGTTTATTTTTCTTTGAATATCTAACTTGTGGGATGCTGGTAGATTTGTGACCCACTACATGTTTATAAAAGCAGTCTAGTGTACTGATTAAGAAAACGTGCCATGGAGTCGGTCTGCTTGGTCCCAAATGCCAGTTCTGCCAGTTACAAGCTATATGATCTGTATTAACCTAACTTTCCTAACTTCTTATTTTTCTATGTGTAAAATGAGAATAACAATGCCTAACTCTACGTATCATAAGAATTAAATGAGATGTATTTACTGGATACCTATATATCCTCAATGAATATTAGCTGTTGCTGTTATTGTTCTCTACAATTATAGTTACATATCTTTTTATTTTTGGCTACTTGTAAGTACATATATTTGCATCAATCTTAAATCTACTTGTAGGATTCAAGCTCCTTTAGGGAATCAGTGTTCCTTTATTTTTAACTCACACATGTTAAATTTGCTGGGTACTAATGATTATCAATAAATATCCCTTCAACTGTTGACCACAGAAAGCTCAAGTTGTTAATAATAGAATACAAGTCATTTTTATTCTTTCTCTAACTTTCAATATAAAATCTGTCAGCAAATATTGTATTTTCTGCTTCCAAAATACACTTAGAATCCGCTTACTTCTCTTCATTTCCATTGCTACCACTCTATTTTAAGCCATGATAATCTTTCACCTGGATTCCTGCAACACTCTCCTCGTTCATATCCTTATTTCCATTCTTGGTCCTCTCCAATGTATATTTGCACAGTGAATGGTGTAGAGATGAAGCAGATTACATCATTCCCTTGCTTAAAATATGTCAAGGGCTATCCTTTATTTTATAATAAAATTCCACTTTTAAAAAGCCATAACCAACAAGGTCCTAAATTAGGAACTAGAAATTCAAATGCACACAGAGGCCAAATAGGCAAAACAAATGAATGAAAAGATGGTTGATGCAGTGGTGAACATGAGGTCACAGGTCTTGTCTCAGGTGAGTGGATCCAGCTGATTGTTGTCCCATGATAATACAGGCCCATTGCTGACAGATATTTTAAAATTTTTCAAAATCCAGATGTTTTTATATGATATCTTTTACTTTTCAACTTTTGGCAACTAAATTAAGAAAATGCATACATAGCTTTAACTAAGATCCAGGCCTGAGATCTCTCTTCTGCATGGCAAGGTGCTTATGTAGCTTTCCAAACTTCTCTATCCCATACTCTGCCATTGTCTTTACATTTCTTGAAGGTTCTGTGTTCTATTCCACATCAAGGACTTCCGATGTGCTGTACTTCTGTCAGGATTACTCTTTCTCTTCCACTCTATAGTTTGCATGGTATTCTTATCCTGCAGGTCTCAGTTTAGATGGCATCTCTGTAAACAGGCCTTTTCTTCTTATGGGAATCCCTAACTTAGCTCAGGTATCCTGTAATGCAGAAGCTGAAACAAGGATTATGCACTAAGCTTTACTTGGGAGGTGTAATTCCAGGATGGCAAAACTAACAGAAAAGAGAAATGAAGAAGGAGGGAAGGATGGAAGTCAATGTAAGGTGAAGCATGACAATGCTGCCCACGGCTTCATAAGCCATAAAGAGGCACAGCTGGTCACCAGGTACTGACTGTATAAGTAAACATTTTCTTCTGTTAGGTATTCTGTGAGGACTGCCAATCTAGAGCTTCTTATTTTAACATCTTTGATTGGGGACTCGAAATGATTGTTGTATATTCGCTCATCAGACCCACTGAAACCTGGTTTTTAGTAATGAATTCTCAGCATATGCTGTTTTTTCCTCATCCAAAGCCAGGCCAAGATGGATGTTTTCTTATTTTTCTGTGCCTATAATTTGGTATTTTCATTTTTTGTTTTTATTACAGGCATCCTAACTTTATCCAGGGGTTTTATCTCTATGGGCCTGAGGCTTCATATCCTATCCTATCCTATCCCTAGCTGGCTATTAAAATCTATTGGTTTCTGAGACTAATACAGCCCCCATACCTGAGAAACCTCATATTCATGGCTCTGATTTTCAGTCCCCTCTTTGGTTTTGGCCCTTAGGGATTTCCTGTAATGTCTTTCATGTCAGCTAGGTTTCTAAAAGAGTATTTGTATTACTTTAGCTGGAATTTCTAGGTGTTTTTTGGTGAGGAGATTTTCAGGATTATTAGACATGGTCCAACATTTTTGGAAACAGAAGTCACACATCGAAATCATGCACTTGTTGGTTTGAGTTTTATCTCTCTGCTCCAAGAAACAGTGTGCTCCATAAGAACAGGAACCTTGATGGTTGAGGTCTTATGTCTCACAAAGTGCCTGGCACATAATTGACACTCATAACACATTGACAGAATGAATCTCAATAATGTCAGTATGGAATTACAGATGTAACCATTCTGAGTTCCAGAGAGTAGTGACTCTGTTTTACTCAGTTTTGTCTTCTCAGAAATGTAATACAGTTGCAAGAATAGAGCGGATCTTTCCATAGATATTTGGTGGTTAATTTATTTTTATTTATATTAAAAAGGAATGATAAAAATCACTAGCACCTTTAAATTTAGATTTTTAAGGAATGTTAAGATGGATATTTACAGTGTTATTTTCCTTTTTTCTTCTTCAACTTTTATTTTAAGTTCAGGGGTACATGTGCAGGATGTGCAGGTTTGTTACATAGGTAAACGTGTGCCATGGTGATTTGTTGCATGGAACATTCCATCACCTAGGTATGAAGCCCAGCATCTATTAGCTATTCTTCCTGATACTCATCCTCCCCCGGCACCCCCATCCTTTGACAGGCCCCAGTGTGTGTTGTTCACCCCCGCCATGTGTCCATGTGTTCCCATCATTTAGCTCCCACTTATAAGTGAGAACATGTGGTGTTTGGTTTCCTGTTCCTGCATTAGTTTACTGAAGATAATGGCTTCCAACTCCATCCATGTCCCAGCATGGATTTTCATGGCTGCATAGTATTCCATAGTGTATATGTTCTTTATTCAGTCTATCACTGATGGGCAGTTAGGTTGATTCCATGTCTTTGCTATTGTGGATAGGGCTGCAATGAACATATGTGTATACATATCTTTATAATACTATGGTTTATATTCCTTTGCATATATACCCAGTAATGGGATTGCTGGTCAAATGATATTTCTGGTTCTGTGTCTTTGAGGAATTGCCACACTGTTTTCCACAGTGGTTGAACTAATTTACATTCCCACCAACAGTGTAAAAGCATTCCTATTTCTCCACAGCCTCACCAGCAGTTATTGTTTCTTGACTTTTTAATAATCACCATTCTGACTGGTATGAGATGGTATCAAATTGTGGTTTTGATTTGCATTTCTCTAATGATCAGTAATGTTGAACTTTTTTTCATATGTTTTTTGGCCACATGTATGTTTTCTTTTGAGAAGTGTCTGTTCATGTCTTTTGCCCACTTTTTAATGTTTTTTTTTTTTTCTTGTAAATTTGTTTAAGTTCCTTGTAGACTCTGGATTTTAGGCCTTTGTCAGATGGATGGATTGCAATAAATTTCTCCCATTTTGTAGGTTGTCTGTTCACTCTGATGATCATTTATGATAGTTTCTTTTCCTGTGCAAAAGCTCTTTAGTTTAATTAGATTCCATTTGTCTATTATTGCTTTTGCTGCAATTTCTTTTGGAGATTTCATCATAAAATATTTGCCCATGCCTATATCCTGAATGGTATTGCCTAGATTTTCTTCTAAGGTTTTTATAGTTTTGGGTTTTACATTTAAGTCTTAAATCCATCTTGAGTTAATTTTTGTTTGTGGTGTAAGGAAGAGGGTCCAGTTTCAATTTTCTGCATATGGAAAGAATGGTTCTCCCAGCACCATTTATTAAATAGGGAATCCTTTCCCCATTGCTTGTTTTTGTCAGGATTGTTGAAGATCAGATGGCTGTAGGTGTGCAGTCTTATTTCTGAGTTCTCTATTCTGCTCCATTTGTCTATGTGTCTGTTCTTGTACCAGTACCATGCTGTTTTGGTTACTGTAGTCTTGTAGTATAGTTTGAAGTTGGGTAGCATGACGCCTCCAGCTTTGTTCTTTTTGCTTAGGATTGCCTTGGATATTTGAGCTATTTTTTGGTTCCTAATACATTTTAAAATAGTTTTTTCTAATTCTGTGAAGAATCTCAATGGTAGTTTAATGAGAATAGCATTGAATCTATAAATTACTTTGGGCAGTATGGCCGTTTTCATGATATTGATTCTTCCTATCCATGAGCATGGTGTGCTTTTCCATTTGTTTATGTCTTCTCTGATTTCTTTGAGCAGTGGTTTGCAGTTCTCTTTGAAGACAGCCTTCACTTCCCTTGTTAGCTGTACTTCTAGATATTTTATTCTTTTTATAGCAGTTGTGAATGGGAGTTCATTCATGATTTGGGTCTCTGCTTGCCTGTTATATAGGAGTGCTAGTAATTTTTGCACATTAACTTTTTAATTAATTTTTACTTTTTACTTTTTTGAGAGAGAGTCTCACTCTTTCACCTAGGATGGAGTGCAGTGGCATGATCTCAGATCACTGCAACCTCCGCCTCCCAGGTTCAAGCGATTCTCCTGCCTCAGCCCCCCAAATAGCTGGGACTACAGGTGCGCACCATAACACCAGCTAATTTTTGTGTGTGTTTTGTAGAGATAGAGTTTTACCATGTTGGCCAGGCTGGTCTGGAACTCCTGACCTCAGGTGATCCACCTGCCTTGGCCTCCCAAAGTGCTGGGATTACAGGCATGAGCCACCATGCCCAGCCAATTTTTGCATATTAATTTTGTATCCTGAGTCGTTGCTGAAGTTGCTTGTCATTTTAAGAAGCTTTTGGACTGAGATAATGGGGTTTTCAAGATATAGGATCATGTCATCTGCAAACAGAGACAATTTGACTTCCTCTCCTCCTATTTGAATACCCTGCCATCTTTACTGTTTCGCAGCCTTCACTTGTGATACTGAGACAGAATAGGGTCTGGAGGCAGGAAACCTAAGGTCAATTCATGCTGACTTCCTAGAAATGAATCAAAAGGAGAACCCTACCTCTCCACCCCAAGTAACAAAAGGATCAGAGGCTATTCCCTTTGCACTGCATTGCAGATGAAAAATGGGAAGTACCTCTGCTAGGTCCCCTCCTACAACCAATCAGACTGGTCACGGGCCTAGTCTTCATTTGCATAGGGGTATAACTTTGTAACTTCACTTCAGCCTCTAATTGTTCCCCTCCTGCAACTAATCATGGGTAACTACTTCATTTACACAGGGTGTGACCAAGGAAACAATAGGGAACCTCTAGAGGATATTTAAACCCCGGAAAATTCTGTAACCAGCACCCTTGAACCTCTTACTTGATCCTACTCCCACTCTGTGGAGTGTACTTTCATTTTAATAAATCTGTGCTTTCATTGCTTCTTTCATTGTCTTGTGCATTTTGTCCAATTCTTTGTTCAAAACACCAAGAACCTGGATGACCCTCCACTGGTAACAATACCTCCAGGTACAGTGTTATTTTTCAAAATTTTCACTGATCCCTAAGCTATAAATAATTTTTCCTCTGTATATTTCTTATAGCTCTTCTTGCTTTGCCCATTTTGTTATGTATTTGCCTCCTCTTTATTGCCAGACTCTAAGCTCCTGAGGGCTGTTCTTGTCTGATTATTATTATTATTTTAATCTTCCAATGCAGGGTTTCTTCACTTTGGCACTATTGACATTTTGGGCCAGATAATTCTTTGTTTGGGGCAGCTATCCTGTACATTTTAGGATATTTAGTGGCATCCCTGGCCTCTACCATTGGATACCAGTCCAACCCTCAGTTATGACAACCAAAGTCATCTCCAGATATTTCCAAATGTCCCTTGGCAGACAAAATGTCTCTCACTTGAAAACCATTGCTTTAGAAGGCCTCGCACAGAGTAAATGCACAACATTCATTTATTATATAAATCCTATAGCAGATTTTGATTGAATTCCACACAGGCAAACACGGGATTCATGTTTTTTCAAGGGAACTGGTTTCATGTTGGACCAACCTTCTTGTTTGCAGATCTGAACTGGCACTGAGATGAGCTATGCTCCTGTCACCACTCATTGTCAACTCCCCTTTCAAAGCCTGTTCTCTCATTCTCATCTACTTATTTATAGTTTGAAAACATCTAGAGTTTATGATCTTAGTGTGTAGGTTAAGTCTATTACTTCCCTAATACATGTATTCATTTTCTGACAAATGGTATTGGTCAATTTACATTCAAATGCACCTTCTTTATAAATGATGGAATTTCCAAAAACACACAGACATAGAAGTTCAGAATACTTACTATTTGTTTACATAAATGTGCAAAATTTGACTTTTGAAACATTTTTTTCTTTCAGCAAGGTTACAACTAATTAAATCAGCAGCTTTTGAAAAGAAAGATTCTTGCATCCTTACTTTACATATCTGACAATGTTTTCAACAGTTTAGAGTTATGTATAAAAACCTAAGCAATATATTAGGCCAAGCATGGTGGCTCATGCCTGTAATCCCAGCACTTTGGGAGGCTGAGGCAGGCAGATCACCTGAGGCCAGGAATTCAAGACCAGCCTGGGCAACATGGTGAAACCCCAACTCTACTAAATATACAAAAATGAGCTGGGTGTGGTAGTGCACGCCTGTGGTCCCAGATCACCTGAGGCCATGAGTTCAAGACCAGCCTGGCCAACATGGTGAAACCCTGACTCTACTAAATATACCAAAATGAGCTGGGTGTGGTGGTGCATGCCTGTGGTCCCAGATCACCTGAGGCCAGGAGTTCAAGACCAGCCTGGCCAACATAGTGAAACCCCATCTCTACTAAAAATACAAAAATGAGCTGGGTGTG